>NC_058414.1:85894354-86513266 GCF_002201575.2 Neomonachus schauinslandi
CTTCGGCTCGGGTCGTGATCCCAGGGTCCTGGGATCGAGCCCCGCATCGGGCTCCCTGCTCGGCGGGAAGCCTGCTTCTCCCTCTCCCACTCCCCCTGTTTGTGTTCCTGCTCTCTCTGTGTCTCTCTCTATCAAATAAATCAAATCTTAAAAAAAAAAAAAAGAAAAAAGAAAGAGCGTTAGAATAAAAGCCCTGAGACCCAAGTTCTAACACCAATATTGCTACTTACTAATCCCATGTCTCTTTTAGTTAAGGTTCTTTTGGTCGCCAGCAACAGAAGTCAACTGTAAATGATCTTTATATTTTTTTATGAAGAACTCACTGGAAGGACACTGGGGTATCTCATGACACTGAGGAGAGAGCTGAATAAGACACATAAAGAGAAGGCACAAGAATGACTGTAGTCACGTAGCATCAGGGGAACATGGAATTCCTTCCACCCATGCTGCTGCCCTTCATGGACTTGACCTCAAGAACCCTTCAGGCTCTGCTTTCAAAGCCATACTCTTAAGAAAGACACTAATAAGCCCAGTGTTAGACCAGGATTGAGAGGCTACCTGTCTCTGAGGCCTAACCCAGTAGGGACCCACCAGAGTAGGACAACAGCCCAGACGTGGCCTTGGGGGGCCTCACCCTAGACTGCAGCCATTCCCAGAAAAGAGAGACATCAATAGGGCTGGGAGTCATTCCCAGAGGCCTCTGCCAGGGTCTTTAGGCAAGTGATCAAATCCCTAACTTCTTTTTTTTTTTTTTTTTAAAGATTTTATTTTATTTATTTGACGGAGAGAGAGAGAGACACAGCGAGAGAGGGAACACAAGCAGGGGGAGTGGGAGAGGGAGAAGCAGGCTCCTGGCCGAGCAGGGAGCCCGATGCGGGGCTCGATCCCAGGACCCTGGGATCATGACCTGAGCCGAAGGCAGACACTTAACGACTGAGCCACCCAGGTGCCCCTCAAATCCCTAACTTCTAATAAAGTTAGAATTTGGACTCTATTATTCCTAACATCCCTTCTGCTTCTTTACCCTGTAGTTAGTGGTGGTGGGCCCTAGTGTTTCTTGAAAATAGGAGTGGGTATCTTTAGACCACTTTCAATATTTCCAAAAATGCAACAGAAATTTTTTTTTTAGGGATAAGCCTGCCCAGACACACTAAAAAAATTGTTTCAACTTATGGCCCAGAATTATTTTAACACAGTGGGAGAGCAATGGTCTTATACAAATCAGAAGCTCTTATACAATACAATACAAATTTGTATTGTATTTGTATACAATTATTGTATTATTGTATACAATAATTACAGTAATATTAATTACCGTAAGATAGGTGAATAATTGTTCGGTAATTAATGTAACTTGATTGAAAAAAAATGTGTGATTCCTTTGAAGCAAAAAGCATCGGCACCCTTAACCTATGTTGTCGGAGGAAGCTTAATTTATTTGGGGGAAGTTGGGATAAATTTTCTCATCCACACCTGAAAGAGAACTTCGTAAAATAAGGAACTTGTGGCTACCCTTAGTCAGCCCACAGAAGAAAAGCACATACACACTTAGCCATCAGTGTCAACATCCAAAGTGAGCAAGAAGACAAACTCACCAGGAGGTCTGTGAAGGAAGAACGTCATGTTTTATCTCAGAGAACGTGTCATAAAAGCACTTACCCTCTTTTAAGGAACTCCAAAGGAGAACTTGAAACCAAATAGACTTGTGATTACTTTTTCTCAGTGCATGGACATTCACAATTAAAACACATTAAAATAACAAGTAACCTTAATGGATTCTTACAACCTAGATATTCTAGATGATTTTTTTGTGTAGAAAATCACACCTTCACTTGAGAAATGAAACAACAGAAAACCATTTGGTCTCCCCATAGCACAAGGTTGGATGTCAGGAGACCTGGCTTATAGTTAGCCCTATGCTTCTGGTAACTAGATTCTTGCCCATGGATCAGTCACCTTTCCCTCCGAGCTTCAGCTTCCTCCTCTGTAGACTGAGATGCTCAGTATGAGGCTAAGATTCTTGCCCAAATTTTCTGTTATTAAAATGGCATATACTACTCAAATGCTCTAGGTGATTAATATGCACTATGCCCCTTAGTCCCCAATAAGAACATACCATTTTCAATTGAGCTTTATGAAAAGAGGAGCCTGGTGCATAGGGAGGCCAGGCTAGGGAGGAACAGGGTCAGAGGTCTGTATCTAGAAAGACACGCTCAGCCTTGCTCAGTGGGGCACTGGATGTTTCCTCTCACATCACTCTTCTCCAATTTCTTCAGCACAATCTGAGCAGACGCTTGCATGCGCACTTCTTTTCATCTTCCCCCTGACATCACCCCTAATCACCTCAGTTACTTGTCTCTAAATTGCCTGCAATTTGTCTTCATCTTTCTGGAACTGAAGAACAGAAGAGATGATGGTAATATGTCTTCCAGGTGCAGTTTCCTTGGAGCCCCCTGAACAGGGAGGTACGCTTCCTTCACGGAAGTCCCCAGGGAGTCCCCTACAGCAGAGGATCAGGTCTGTCTGGACAGTGCTGGCCCAAAAGGTAGGAAACCACAGGCCTCAAAGATAGTAAGAACCCGAGGAGGAGTAAATGCCTAACAAATGAAGGGGTTAGGGGGAGACAGAACTCAGGCCAAAGGTCAAAGAAACTGGAATTTGCTCACCTAAACATAATAAAACTGATAAATTTTTGTAGACAATTCTCTATTGGACTCTCACAGTTCTGCATGTTTTGTAAGCAGGGTGCAGACTGTCCTTTGTTCCAGACCACCTTTCCAAAAATGTTTACATAGCAAACAGCCCTGGAAGATAGAGATGGGGTCTCACTCCAGAGCAAAAGGCAGGCATGTTTACTGTCTGTTATAAATGATTTGGGTTTCCTAAGATCAGGGTTCTTCATCTACTATGGAACTTCCTGTGTATACAGGTATCATCTGGCCACCTTCATTCCCACCCTGTAGGAAATGGGGCTCAGGAGGCCAACACAAACATGTTGACAAAGCTACTGCTTTTGCCATAGTAATGTCTTTCATCTTTAATCCAGGAATCTCATGTCTTCTGCCAAACTGAAACAATAACAGGCTAACTTACTAGGTTGCAAGTAGAATAAAATCTCAGGCTCTCCATAGGTCTTGATATTAATATGCTTCAGAACAAGCTTAAAAAAAAAAAAGAATAGTGTATCTTCAAAGTGAAGTCAACAAACTATTTTTGCCTGCCTGAGAACCTAAGAATATCTCCTAAACATAGGAAAGAATCCAGTCTTTTAAATTGCCAAATTTGCTAATACTTATATGTCTTGCCTAGGGGAATTTTGGACTCTCCTCTTCTAGAATATTTTATTTTATTTTATTTTATTAAGATTTTATTTATTTATTTGAGAGAGAGAGAATGAGAGAGAGAGAACACATGAGAGGGGATAGGGTCAGAGGACGAAGCAGACTCCCTGCCGAGCAGGGAGCCCGATGCGGGACTCGATCCAGGGACTCCAGGATCATGACCTGAGCCGAAGGCAGTCGCTTAATCAACTGAGCCACCCAGGCGCCCTAGAATATTTTAGAGGATAATCTAGATATCCATCCATGTAACATACATCAGGCCCAGACATACCTGAATACAAAGGCACAGGCAGGCACCAACATGGCCTTCATAATGCTAGTAATGACCTAAAAAGCAACCTGCCCATGCACAGGAGCTCAGCCTGGTTCTCTGTCCATTGGAAATATCCACAACATGTGAAGCTTTCTTCAGTCAGTTAGCTCAGAGTTGGTCAACCCTAGTGCAAAGTCTCCATGATTCCCATGACTCAGTTAGGACCCATGAGCCAGTGTTTAGGACCCAGTCCTGAAACAAGCCTTTTACAAAATGTGTCCTCCCACTGTAGCTTTTGGCCTTCTTGGGGAAGCTTCCAGTGAATTCAGAAGATCACCAGAGTAGGGAGATGATCTCCAGGAACCAGAAGCTTGGAGGGCTCTTATCCTCTTCACTTTATTCTCCTCTCTTCTGTCCTTCCCCAAAAGTCCTCCACGGCGATGGCTTGGTGAGTGACTAGGTAAGAGTTTGGGCAGCCCTAATGACACATTGATTCCCAGATGCCAGCAGACAATGAAGGGGATGATAAGGATAGCACAGAGCCCTGAGCACCATGGAAGGTCTAGCATGCTCACTTCCTTGCTAAACACAGAACTTCCAATGACCACAACCTTATACACATCCTTTCCAATAAAGAACTCAAAGCCTTTCGCACATTTCCTAGACACATCCATGCCATTGGCACTACTTCACCTTTCCGTGGGACTTTTCCTCTTCCAAAGCACGGTTATTTCATTTGACTCAAACAAAACCCTACTGTCATGGCAAATATTAAACCCATCTTACAGATGAATACATTGAAGCTTATAGAGGTTAAAAGTGATGACTGGGGTCACAAGGTGGTTATGTGGCAGAGCTGAAACTGGAACCCACCTGCCTGATTCCAGCTCCATGACCCTTCTGCTATGCCATGCAGGAAGGGGATGCAGGCTACAGCCAGAGGAGAGATGTTATTCCCATTTTATAGAAAGGCAAGAATCAACTGACTTGTCAAAGGTCACAAGTTGTGTGAGTTGCAGTGAAACCAGAACTAGATACAAAGTCTCTAGGATCTGTGGTCCCAGCTCTTTCCCAATGACCACTTGTCTTGCCAGGAAGGATGGGGATACGTCTGTAAAAGGAAAGCATCTGTGAGAGGCTGAGCATGTGGCTGAGCTGAGCACTGAGGGCCCCAAATCTGGACACCAGGGACCTAAAGAGGGATATTTGTCCTTGGTCTCTTGCAATGCAGTTCCCATCTTTGTTATACTGTGGTGGCAAAGCCATGGCTTTAGCATCTGACCAACTACAGTTTGAGTCCTATCTCTGCTATTTGCTCTCTTTGAGACCTGGGTCAAATGACTTAACATTTTCTGGTCCTCAGTATCCTCTTCTGTTAGATGGGATAGTAGTAATGACCATCTCATAGGGAGACTGTGAAGAAAAGCAATCAGGTACATATAGCAATAAGTAAGTTGGCACTAGTAATATCAACCATGAGGTGGGGAGCTGGCAGACGGCAGGAGGTTCCAAGGGGAAAGGAGAGGGAAGGCAAATAAAACTGGTGACACAGACAAAAAAGCTTGCCCTCAGAGTCCTGAACTATAATGTCCAGAATATTCTACTGGAGTAGGGAACTACAATGTCACCCTCAGCCCTCTGGCCAGCCCTTTTTCCTAAATTACCAGGCAGATCTGGCTCAGCTGCTAGGAAATCTATAGCCCTGGGAAGTACCCATGAGTCAACCCGTTCTCTCCTCTGCCTTTGCCCCTAGGGTAGCTTTCAGATTTGCAGCACTGCTGTAGGACTCCAAGCCTGTGCCAGCCTCTAACACTAGAAAAAAGCTACATTTTCTCCATGAGTTGAAGGCTGTGGGCTGAGCCCAGGAGAGACAGGAGGCAGGGAAATGAGCCTACTGCACTGGACACTCTGCTCATCAAGGTCCAAGACACTGAAGCATCCAACCATGTCAAAGAAGGCAAGGAGAAAGTGTTTTTACAGACATAAAAATAGGGTCTTGATCCTTTTTCAAATCACTCCAGCTCCTGTATCTAATGCACCATCTCCATAATAGTAGAAGACAAAAGGCAGTAGAACATACTGGTTGTTGGATCTTTTTGTTAGAAAAGCCTGGCTTGGAGCTGGTTAGTTTTTATTATCTGCAAGGTGAGCCCAGTCCTTAGACAGAGACATGAGACCTAGAGGGTAGAGTGACTTGTCCATGGTTACCCAGCAAGACTTAAGAGAAATAGCCCTAGAACCCAAGCATCCTGATACAATCCCAGTATTCTTTCTACCACAGCCCCACCTCCTCTAGGAAGCCCTCCTTCATAAAACTAAGAAGGGAAAACTGGCTTCTGAACATCTATACTGCCATCAAGCTTATACCCCTCTGCCCTGCCCTTAAGAAAAAGAAAAAATGAACCATAATGAATGTTTGCCCATCCTCCAACCCTAGAAGGAAAGCTCGAGAGAACAAGAACCACTCTTCAACTATTCAGCCCAGCCCCCAGAACTGTGTGGGCCATTATAAATAGAAGCTTGACCACCCACATTTTTAAGGTCTTACACAGAAATTGGACAGCATCTAAAGGAAGTCACTCATATGCATAAGTAAAGGGTAGTAAAGTCAAGCTGAGGAAAGCTGAGTAAAGGAAATCTGTCTGGCTCTTAAGTTACATGATTCTATAACCCTTGGGATTAGGACAAGTTGGCCTGGAGAACAGAAGACCAAGGGAGGTGAAAAAAGATTTTCATAATTGCCTTCAAGTTTAAAGAATTACAGACAGGGATGACCAGGCAAAGATGAACCAAAAAGAAACAGGCTTCTCTTGTATAAGGATGATTCCAAAAAGACATCGCTGAGAACTTCCAGACTATAAAAACAGTATGTCAGGAAGTCAAGAAAGAACACAGGGCAGAGAAATCAGTTGCTTTGACCTGAGAAACTTTCTTTCAGCCCAAGGGTACCAAGAGGAGGAGAGTGTTGATGGTAGGAGGGGAATAAATGATTACTGTTTTGGGGTCATCATGCAGTTGACTCTGCAGTCCTGCTCAAATAGCCAAATTGGGACCATGTCTCCACTGACCAAGCTCCTCTATCTCCTCCTTGGGTGAGATAAAAACACGGTCAGATAGAGCATCTCCTCCTTTGAGCATGACGTTGCTGGAGGAGAGCACAGGCTTAGATCTCCTTCCCATCACAGACTTGTTAATGGGAGTGGGTGGTCTATACCAATAAGATCGAGGGTCTCAGCAGAAGATCGGGCACCCCACAGTGGCCTGGTTTCTACATGGAAAGGAGGAGCTGGGGGGTGGGGATTGGGACAGGGGCAGAGAAAACTCTGGCAACGGAGTCTCCTCTTCTTTTTCCCTCTTCTCTCCCTCTCTCCCTGCTCAGTGTCCACACTAATGAAAATAAGCCTGCACAGCTTCTTCTGCAGCCCAAGAATTCGTTCAGAGCAATTTGGAACCAATTGAATGAACAGGAATAAACGAGCAGATATTGCAGTTTATGGCTGGCTGCTCTAAGGCCCCAGGCAGTGATTAGAGGCCCATGGTCCTTTTTATGCCCACAGCAAGAAGATGGGTAAAATTTGGTCCAGTTAAGAGCTCTAAACAGGAGGTGCAGTGGTGAGGAATAGGATGAGTAATTATACTCTGGGTTAATACTGGGGTACCCATGCCACCCAGACCTGAGAAATAATTAAGTGATTGAGTAAAAGATTGAAACAGTGGGAGGCAGTGATTGCTTTGTTAGGCCCATGGATATACAGAGATGAAGTATCCTCGTGGGAGGGAACGCCAGTTGCTACTCCTGGTAGACCTTGTCTGTTGTTGGACTCTGTCCCAATACTGATTCACTCTTCCTAAGCAGAAGGGAAAACAAGTGTGTCACACACACACACACACACATACTTCCCTGAAATGGCACTTACCCTCTATCTCCCTTCCTCCACCACCACTGCTGGGAAGCAGACAGTGATATTGACTTTTATGTGTGTCCTCCCCTGCAGAAAGGATGGGTTTGGTCTCTCCATGATCTTTCACCAGCTCTTTCTTGTGGTCAAGGGCACAGATTTTTAAGATGGCTCTCTAGTGTCATGGGAACATTTGTGGCTTTGGGAAAGAAATTTTCTCTAGGCCAAGTAAACAGCTCCTTTGGAGAGTGGAGTCTACAACCTTGAACTCAGAACCAGAGAAACTGTTGAACAGACTGGGTTGACCTTGACTGAGCATCTGCACCTCAGTAAAGCATTTAGCAAAAGACCCCTGGATCAGCACAAAGAAGCAGTCCATCTTCATTAGGATACCCTACGTCCTTGGGGATTTTGCTTCCCACCACTGTTCTGAAAATAAAACCAAAGACCATGTTTTCTCTAAAACCCCCACCACACACATACTTTTTTCTGCTTTCTAGTCCCAGCACTGAACCTATAAAAATGAATAAGATGTGGTTCCTGCTCTCAAGAAATTAAAGTCTTCTAATGGAGATAGGTATGCAACATCATGTTGGAGGAAGGTAGGGGATATTACATGAATAAAGGAGAGGGACACCTAATCCAGCCATGGGATGGGTAAAGGCAACATCGTGTCATGTCAGCTAAGTCTTGAAAGACGGGGGGGCAGGAATTAGCCAAGAAAAGAACAGCACTGTATTGGTTGCTCTAAACAGAGAAAACCACACAAGCAAAATCATACAGGTAAGAAATTGTGTGGCTCAACTGGAGAATGACCATTGGCCCAGTATTATTAAAATATAAGTTATGGTGCAGATACATTTGCAAGGTGAAGTCAGCAGTTCTCAAACACTATGCTAGAAAACATAGACTTTATCTAATAAATAATCGGTGCCACTGAAGGGTTTCAAAGTCTATATGGGGGTGGGGGACAGGGGAAGGGGCGATGTAGCCAGGTTTGAATGTTTGCAGAATGAATTTGAGGGAGACCAGGGGCAAGGAGATGAGTTAGGAAGCTATGAGAAAAGTCCAGCCTGGTTGAGACATGGTGGAGTTCTGACCCAGGGCAGCTGCCTTTAGCGAGAAGAGGGGAAAGATTTGGGAAATCCTCAGAGGAGGAAGCTGGGGCTTGCTTGGATGCAGGTCATGATGTAGGCACAAAAACAAGGAGGGCTGCCACATTTCTGGCCTGGATGAGACTGGGGTCAGAGGGATGACCAGCAGGAAGCAAAGACGAGGGAGAGAGTAGGATGGGTTCCATTTGACCATGTGAAGCCCAAGGGCTTAGGGCGTATGCAAGTAGGGAAATTCCCAGGAAACATAAGGTCTAAATCCCCGCTCTCTGTCACCATGCAGCTTGGTCACTTCGGGGGAGGACATTAGCCTCTCTGTGCTTGGGTTTCCCTATCTGTAAACTGGAATACTCCCTTTCTACAACTCACCTTCTGGAAATACACTGTGAGGACCAAACATGAGAAGGTAACTCCAGCACATCGGAAACAAAGCTGTTATAATAGGGACGCCTGGGTGGCTCAGTCGGTTAAGTGGCTGCCTTCGGCCCGGGTCGTGATCCCAGGGTCCTGGGATCGAGTCCCACATCAGGCTCCTTGCTCAGCAGGGAGCCTGCTTCTCCCTCTCTCTCCTTCTGCTTGTGCTCTCTCTGTCAAATAAATAAAATCTTAAAAAAAAAAAAGCTGTTATATAAATATGAGGAATTTAAACCATCTCTGCGTTGGGCGTCCTTAGGTTTCCTATTACAGCAAAATGATGTCAAACGATAAACTCATTTTGTCATAGGTCTGCTCTTTGTGACTTTTAAAATGTGTCTGAAAGCTATGCAGGTTTGACAAGGGTGTTGGCTTGCCTTTAACTCTTTCCCCTTTTGGTGCCGTGGAGGGACAGGGAGGCATATCCCAGCACGTGTGCACTCAGAGGGACCTCAGAGCCACATGGTCCAATGCCCTCATTCACAGATGAGGATGCCACGGCCGGAGACAGGAAGGGACTCACCGGAAGAACTCAGGTCATTAGCAGCAAAGCGAGCACCAGCACACAGATCATCCGACCTTCACTGCCATCTTCTGAAACCCTACTTGGTAGGGGCAGTATCTGTGGTGATGCCACGGCCAAGGCCTCCCCACCTCAGCCCATTGGGCCTTCTGTGGGCCTCCACTCCCCCAAAGGAAGAAAGAGCCATCGGGGTAATGGTTGCAAAGCTCTCTGAAGTTCCGAAGAGTTAGAAAAAAATACAGAAGGCCCATATTAATGAGTCTCTCGCTCTTCATTTCAAGCCCAGGACATTTTCTAGATTTAAATAATATAAGACTAATGTGGATGGAACCAGTGACGGAGAGGAACACTTGGAGATATAGAACTTGGAGTCCATTAGAGCCCCCTGGGCAAGGGTGGGGGGCAAAAGGGAGCAGGTGAAGCTCAGAGACACAATAAAGAGCTTTCAGGTGGGTGGGGCTGCAGGCTGGGGGGCAGGAAAACAAGGCTGACCGGAACCGGAGCAGAGCCTACCACCCACCCAGTGTGAGCCAGGATGGGATGGCCAGAGGGGACCCAGCGAGGCAGGTGGAGGACAGGGCATACCCAAGATCCTCAGTCCTGCAGGGCCTGGACCTAATGTGAGGGTGTGGATCCTCCCAGCCCCTACGTGGAGCCCCACACACATAGGGGGTTCCCCAAGAGTGAGCCAGCTCCCAGGAGATGATCCCCCTGTAGGGGACTGCAGGATGGCCCCTCGCAGATCCACATGCACACTCACATTTAAAGGATCTGAGAAGCGAAACAGATTTGTCTATAGTGGGACTTCTTAGATCCCAATTTGCTTGGCTTACACTGTTTTCCAAAGCTGTCTGACCACAGAATCCTGTCCTCACAGACGTCACCCTGGGAGACACAGCTAGAAACCACGCCCTGACACTCCTCTCCTTTGTCTTCCAGTGGCCTCCCCCCACCCCCGCCGCCCCCCGAAATGACACCACATTTGCCTCTGTTATGATGGCTCTGAGTCCCTGGGTGCCAGGGACCTTAATAAGGACTTAAGTCATTTCAACCTGTTTTGTCAAACACACAGGCCACCCCAATGACTCAAAGTGAAGAGCCTAGTTTTCTGGGGAGGATTCAGACCAGAATTCAGTTTAATTCAATGTCGCAGGTACTTCCTGAAGACCACGTCCTTCACACTGTAGTAGATGCAAGACAATTACAAAGCAGAGCCTCTGGCCTGACTGTAACCTCGGGGAACAGACAAGGCTCCAAACCAGAACTGCTAGCTCTGATTTCAAGGTAGTATTCAAGTAGGTGCTAAAACTGGGGGCCGGGGGCCAGAAGAAGGGGGCTCAGAGAAGAGAGAGAATGGTCAAGAAGCCATCTTGCGGGGGGGGGGGGCAGAGGTGGGGTTTAAAGGGGCAGAGGAGAGAGGGTGACCATCCAGGTGTGGGGCGTACAGGTGAGGGTGGGGAACCCGGATGGCTCAGTGGGGGTTCCATGTGGGGTGTGTGGAGGTAAGCTGGTCAAGGGGGCCACTTGTGCACAGAGATCCTGGACCCACTGGTGACTGAGGGGGTGGTCGAATCCCCTAGCCTTGGGCATGGTAGCCTGGCAAAGACAAGCATTTCTGTGAATTACATCAAAACGAAAGACCTAGCTGCTTATGGACAGAGGAACAAACCTTCTTCCTGCTCTTGGGAGTGTCTGATTCTAGGACAGTTTCAGGAGGGAGAATTGCTCAGTTGAAAGCAATTATGACGCGTTCACAAGAGAAGACAGTGACCCAGCATCCAGGACAATTCCCTACAAACCAAATGGCTTCTCAAAATCTGTCCCCTGAAGGAAGTCATCCCTGCTTATTAACAAAACCCTCAAGGCTCAGTTTTGTTCCCCAGAGCATTCTCCCAGTGAGGGCCTGCAAGTTTGTCACCTGGGGGGGGCGGGGGAGGGCGCGGTTAGGCCAGCCGCTCCCTTAGGCCACTTGGCCACAAGTGCCCTGCTGACCGCTCCCCAGCAGCCCAGGCCAGGTGACCCGACGGGCTCTCTCCCAAACCCTGGACTGTCCCTCATCTCCCACTTCTCCTCATCACC
This sequence comes from Neomonachus schauinslandi, assembly GCF_002201575.2. Classification (NCBI taxonomy): domain Eukaryota; kingdom Metazoa; phylum Chordata; class Mammalia; order Carnivora; family Phocidae; genus Neomonachus; species Neomonachus schauinslandi. The sequence continues at coordinate 85,905,976 of NC_058414.1, forward strand.
GGACAATGGCTCCCTTATTAGTCGGCCTCCTCCCCATCCACAAGCCTTTATTACAGTAACTATGGAGTCAGCCTCTGACAAGAAGGAAAAGAGCAATTAGAGGCTTTTGTCTCTGCTGGGCAGCCTGGCTGACATCACTCTCCCTTCCCCCGCATCTCAGGGCCCATGGTTAACCCCCTTCTCTCCCTGCTGCCTGCCGGTCAGAAAGTTGAGCCAGGGACACACAGAGAAATGAGCTGCGGCCCCCACGTCCAGAGGGGCAGGGCCCTCTCTCAGGACATTGTGAGAGAAGGGACATCGAGCCAGTCACTGCTCCTAAGGAGAGGCCAGGAGAGACTCCAGTAGGTGCACCTCATCCAGTGTCAAACATCAGTGACAGCTACCCACAGAAAGTGAGGTTTGGGTTAAAACTAGAAAGATGGGCCGAAGTTAACTGTGGAAGTGGGTGATAGGGTTGATGTGTGAAAAGCCCCCAGGCTGGGAAAGAAGGTGGCCTGTTTTGAGGAAATCTCAGGGCCCAGCATGGCTAGAACGGAGCAGATGAGGCCAGGGACTAGAAGGGACAGGGGCTGAGCCACCCAAGACTGCGTCTCCCGGTACCCCCCACTTCCCACGCACTGCTGGAGAAGCCCTCGGTGGGCTATTCCAAGAAGCTGTCAGCTAGCTTCTGCTAAAACACTCCCAGTGAAGGAAGCACACTGTGGCCCACTTGTGTACAGTTGCATTTGGTAGAAACTTCTTCCTTAAAGTGAAATCTGCCTCAGGGTGCTGAACAGGAAAGAACTTAGGGTTTTGAACTCAGACAGATGAGATTCAGATCCTATCTTAGCCACTTGTCAGCAGTAGGAGCACATCCAAATCACATTAACCTCTCCGAGCCTTTGTTTCCTCATCTGTGAAATGGGGAGATACTGCCTACCTTTCAGTGGTGCGGGGAGGATGAAATGAAAGGAGGTGTGTAGTGACTTGCCCAGAGCTCAACAAACATCAAACACCTTTTCTTAGCCACCGGTCCTCTCTCCCTCTGACATGTGTAGCATTCATTCACACAGATGAGCCTTCATATTTCTTAAGGTTCCCTAAATCTCATCATGCCTAATTCCTTGGACCATTCCTCAAAGGACATGGTTTCTAAGCCCTTTACCATCTGTTCGCACATGGGAAGTGAAGGAAGGTGTCAACGCTAATTAGCAGAGACCTCAGGATTACTACATCCCTAAATGTCAGCTGCATGAGGGCAGGGTCCGTCTGTCTCATTCACCACTCTATCCCCAGCACCCAGCACAATGCCCAGCACACAGTAAGCACTCAGTATATGCTGATGAGTGAATGACTGAAGTCTGGGCATGACGCTTCTAACAGAGCAGCCTAATGTATTCTCCGTTTTAAAGAGTCTGTGTCATTCTCTTGACTCATCCCAGGCTAACAGACAACACGAACCCCAAGACTTTCACACATGAGCCACTATTTTGTCAAGCCGCCTTCATCCCGTCTTCCTTCAGTTCATTTCTGAAAGAAAGGCAGGCCTTTGATTTATCCCTCCTACCCTTTTTATCTTGTTAGATTCAGTCCATTGTGCTGGCCTGCCCAGACTTTTTTTCTGAAACTCCACTTTGTCATCCAACATGTTAGCTCTCCCATCTAGCTTTGCTCCATCTATCAGTGTGTTAAGCATGCCTCCTACGTCTTCATGTATCTGAGGATAGAACGTCGGAGAAGACAGACAAGTCGTACGGTTCTTTAGGGAAGTGGACAAGCCTACCACGACTCAGCACTCAGGACTTCCTGGTTGGCGTCAGTTCGTTAGTCGACACATCTTGCAGACAACTGTTCAACCGGTAAGGAAACCACCATTGACCACACTACACTCCATTTTGTTCACAATGACACCACAATAGGCACTGTCAAATCCCCAGCTCAAATAAAACTCCCTGTTCTACTTACAACTATCGTATGCAGCGCCTCCCGAGCTCTGAGCTGATTGCGCACCATCTCATTTTGCCCTCACAACAAGGCCACAGGTACCTTCTGTGCAGGGCCGGGCAGTGGCTAAGCAAGCCCGTGTTTGAGTCCTGACTTGGCCACTGATGGCCAGGTGACACTGGGCCGTGGATTCGGCAGAACAGACATATTGGACATTATTATTGCCCAATTTTATAGAAGAAAAAATTAGGACTTAAGCATGTAAAGTAACTTGTCCAAGACCACTGCAGCCAGACTCTGGAGCCAATTTCCTCTCCACTCCTCCCCGCAGCTCCTTGGGACCACGTAGTTATAAGCAGCTACCTCTGGGTAGAAGTGAGGACAGAGGGTAAGTTTGGGGGACAAGATGGCTAGAGGGCAGGATACAGGCAGGCAGAGTGCCCAACATGTGAGCACATCACGCGTGCTCATAAATCCTTGCAAACTAAAATACAAGTGTACCTGTGAAGAGATCATGCAGATGTGAGACCAGAGGTGGAGCTGGTTCCTGGCTGGAGATGCCCAGAGTAATGCTTTTCTTCCCTGTGATCATGGACACCTCCATGATTACCAGCATCAGTCTAAGTCAGTGTGACCTGACCACGAAGGTTCTCAGTGGCAAGGCTGGGCCTGCTCACGCTCTGCCATGTGCAGGAAGCTCTCCTTTGAGCATCAGTCAAGAGTCATCTGGTCAGGCAGGGGATGGTGAAGCTGAGCCTGAGACCCCAGATTCAGCTCCCAGGCCAGTCACAACACAAGCCCTCAGAAACTCAGCTACCCAGTGGCCTATAAGTACATGTGGGTAATTTCAGTCTGCAGGACCAAGCAAGAGAGTGTGACTGGGGTACATGAGCCTTCTCTAGAAGGGAGCAACCGACACCCATCTTGGGGTAGCAGGCCAGAAGCAAAGAAAGCAGAGAAGCATAATGGGAGTTTGAGGCTGACCCTGTTCCCTGCTCCCTGCTCTTCCATGAAGTCCTTGGCTGCCCTACTGAGTTTTTGTCCAAGCTGAGTCATCAGCACCATCTCTTGGTGCTCCCTCCAGCTAAACTGAGTCCTGGACTACAATTGAAAAGACCTGGATCCTGGTCATCAAGTCATCAATGATGCCGGGGAAATAAATCACTGACTCATCTTGAGTCCCAGTTTTTCACTCTGCAGCATGGGTCTAATTTCCACCAGTCCAACCAGCTGCACATGACACAGTTTCAACATGTCTTTGAAAGCGTTTTGAAAAGCACTGAGTACTACACAAATGGGCAGCGTTATCACTGGCTTACTACATCGAGGACAGAGACTCGAGGCAGTCCCCATGGAACAGGCATCTCTCCCCCATCCCATCTGGTACAGACCTTGGCAGTGATGCTCGCAGACAGGGGTTCTACAGTATTGTCTGCTCATGGCCATGGCGCCCAAGGCTGTTCAATGCAGACTGCAGCTGGTTCCATCCTGGTCACCAGGCATTTCAGCTACATGAAAGGAAATTGAGGAACAAGGCTCCAATTTACGCATGCTGGGGTAGGCACAATGATGCCCTTCTCCCAGTGGTGCCCATGTGCTAACCACCAGAGCCTATGAATATGTCAGCTTACATGGCAAAAGGGACTTTGCAAATGTGATTCAGGTTAAGGCCCTTGAGATGGGGAGATTAGCCTAAATCACCCAGGTGGACCCAATCTAACCGTGGAGTCCTTAATGATGGAGAACCTTTCCTGGCCGTGGTCCGAGAGATGTGACAACGATGACTTTGAGGATGGAGTAAGAGCCAAGAGCAAGCGATGCAGGAAGGCTGCCTCTAGAAGCAGGAGAAGGCAAGGAAGCAGATCTTCCCCTCGAGGCTCCAGTGAGGAATGCAGCCCTGCCTACACCAGGACCTCAGCCTGGCAAGACCCACGTCAGGCTAGTCACTTAAAAAACATAAGGCAACACATTGGTGTCATCGTAAGCAGCTAAGCGTGCGATTATTTTTTAGAGCGGCACTAGGGAGCTAGTAATCATGCCAAGAAGATGGAAGAAGCAGCTCATGTGACCTGCAGTGAAAACGGAGGTGTGAATAGAAAACCATAGACCCTGACTCCCTGGACTGGTTCTCCTCCCCTCCTCTCCTCTTTAAGTAATCACCACCGGGCTTGAGGAGAAAGTGTGGGGGCAGGGAGCGACAGGAAAGTAGTTTCCAGATCAGAATTTAGAATTTACATCCGTTTCTGTGCTGGGCCTACCTTCACGATCTCAGTATGTTTCTGGGTTTTTTGTGTGTACAATAGACAGGAGACTATGAATGCCTTTCCTGTATCCATCCCCATTCTAGGAAGGGAGAACCTGGCTTCCTGCCTCTTCCCTCCAGCCAGCATCCACCCAGGGGCAGTCCCACACCACGGCCTCTCCCCTGTGCCTCCTTCCCACCCCAGCCAGGGCCAGCAGCCATCCCTGCCCAGCTTAGTCATCTCCTTAGAGCGATGAACGCCATCATTAGGAGCCTTTCATTAGCAGCGGCTTGCACACAGCTGATGTTGATTTGATAGAATCCAATTTAGCATCCCACTCTGGGCTCTGCTCCATAAGCATTTGGGTTTAGCATGTACAGGCAGTTTGATGCTGTCTTGATGGCCTTTTAAGCGGCTGAGAAAATTGCTGGCATGGCAATTCGGTAGCAGGCAGGCTCCTGGCGGGGGTGGAGGGCTGCAGGGATGGGGGAAGGACCAAGGGGGCATTTCAGCCTGTGTCTGTAAAAGGTAGCTAAGTGTTTGGGAATCATCCATTTAAAGGGCAGAGAGAATAGACAGAACCGCCAGAGTGTCCGAGGGGCTCCACCCAGTGAGATTTCACCAAGGTGCCTCCTTGGGATGGGCACAGCACTGCCCTCAGCCAAGATACTCATCACCCCACGCCCGTGAACCCACATTACCATCCATAACATGTTCTCCTACGTTATCCCATTTTAATGGTGAGCCCCAACAAACTGTCAGGCTAACAACTGAGGATGTCATTACCCCGTCTTGCAGACGTAAAGCCAAGGCTCAGGTGCGGATGCGGAGATGGGCGCAGAGGTGCTGATGGCTGAGAGGGCGCGGGGCTCGAGATACAGCAATAATTACTGTAAACATGCAAGAGTGGGCACCAGCTTCCTCGACTCCATTTCCTGATGCCCCAATGACTCACTGAGCCTCACTTCTGGCCCTTAACACAGAGGGCAACCCTTTACCTGTTTCCTTCCTTGGGGGCTGCTGGACGTTGAATGGGAAGGCCAAGTGCTGCCAGTTCCTTGAGGGAAGCATAGAGTTCCCAGAGCATGGTGATGTGCTGATAAATCCTGAACCTCTGGCTCTCCAACTAAAAAAGCCCTGGCTTGTAGCATTTGCCCATTTACCTGGTTTGAATACTCCCACTATGCCAATTTCAAGATGTCACCAAATGCAGAAGTGAGAAGGGGTGTTCACCCTGGGCTCTGAGGGCATTAGCAGGCTCAACCACACCAGTGCTAGCAGGCTGTGACGTTGTTCTGAATTTGTGCCCATTTTACAACTGAACAAACTGAGGTCCGGAGTAGTTCTGAGACTAATAATGATTCCTTTGCCCCCAACAATAAGCCATGGAATGCCCAGGATGCCATGCCTCCCTTCTGTGGAAAGACATGCCGCCCGAGATCCAAAAGAGTCGAGCACAGGCCAGAGCCAGGGCCTGTTCTCCGCCTGTGGCCCGCACGCCAGGTTCGATGTGAGCCTTCTCCTTGGGAGAGGCTGAGGACACGAGTGGCAGGTGAGGGCAGGCCAGCTGCTTCCGGAGGCAGCAGGGGAGGAAAGAGGAAAGCTCTTCTTTCCAGCGCAATCTGATTTTAGTTCAGGAGCCTGAATGGCCTGTGAAGACTTTCTCCTTTTCCTCCCCACCTGGCTCTTTTCTCTCTTCCCCTAGTCAGAGACCTCAGAAAATCACTGCCTTGAAATCTTTCTCCTGAGGCTTTGTGTGCCTCTCTCAGAGCTGGCTTCTCTTCTCTCCTCCCCTTGTGCTAGGCTTCCCACCGAGGCCAGGGCAGCCGGAGAGGGATGAACGGGAGTGCCCTGTGTCACACGCTCAGCCCACCTCTGAGTTCAACCACAGCTGCAGTGGAACATTCAGAGTGAGCTCAGATCTGCCCCCAACCGACAGTGTCCCATCAGCAACTCACAGGGCTTGACCTGCACACCAGCGGCAACCCCCTGGGGCAACTCTCAAACAATGGGACAGGAGCTGGTGGGAAAGGCTCCAATCTCCCAATTCTGGGCCTTCATTCACTAAACTGCTAGGGAGGCCCCAGCAGCATAGAACCAACCCTGTGGCCTTCCTTCTCTCTGCTGCCTCCTCTTGACTCCTGGGATCGCCTCCCAAAGAAACTACCGCACCCCACTCCTTGTCTCAGGCACTGTTGTCAGATATAAACACAAACCCTCTGAGGTGCGTACAATTAATATCCCCATTTTACAGATGAGGAGACTGAGGCTATGTCTGCCCGACTCGGACTAGACGGGTCACCCATCCCGCCTGTCCATAAGGATGGTGGTCCTTGGGGATGCAACCACAGCCCGCCTTCACTGAGCTGGCTGGGACAGAGCTCAGGCCTGGGAGCTAGAATATCAGCTGGCTCAGGAAGAGGCACCTCGACCACAGAGGACACCCAATGGGCATTGCTTGTCTCGGTTCAACCTTGAACTCTTCTCTGTGAAAGGAAAACCCCTCAACATTTGTTTTGTTTTTGTTAATATACATAACATATATACAAACACATACACAGATGTAGGTGTATAAATATATATTAATAAACGTGTGTGTGTTGAGACGGTTGGAGAGAAATTCACCAAATCTTTTTTTTTTTTAAAGATTTTATTTATTTATTTGAGAGAGAGAGTGAGAGAGAGAAAGAGCAGAAGAGGGGGGAGCGGGAGAGGGAGAAGCAGACTCCCTGCCGAGCAGGGAGCCCGATGCGGGACTCGATCCCGGGACTCCAGGATCATGACCTGAGCCGAAGGCAGTCGCTTAACCAACTGAGCCACCCAGGCGCCCGAAATTCACCAAATCTTAACAGCATTCTTGGACAGTGGCAGATAATATCTCTATTTAGTGTGTGCTTTACCGTATTTTTGAATTTTTTCCATAATGAAATGTTGTAGAAAGAGGCAAAAACACTATTTTTAAAAGAAAGATTAAAATAAATGAAAGAAAGAAAGAAGGAAAGAGAAGAGAAGAGAGAGAGGGAGGGAGGGGGGAGGAAGATCAGGCCTCTTCAGAGGAATTCATTGTTAACTGAAACCCAGACAGCCAGCATCAGGACCCCTAGGAGGTGGGAAAAACTCCATTCTTGTCCTCCAGCTTGTCTCTTCCCGAAGCCCAGCAGCACAGGGGAGCCAGGGAGAGGAGCCAGGAAAGGTGAGTACAAGGAAGGCCAGACCAAGCACCTGGACACACAGATGCACTGGGGTGGAGGAGGGGCTGGGAGAAGAGCTAGGGGCCCACTTACTGTGGTGACAGAAAGGCAGCAGGTTTGAATGAGATGCCGCTAAAGGGCTCTGGAGTGAATGGGCAAGATCTTAGCCTTCACACACAGCAGACAACATTCATTTTATCCCATCGGTGGGGGTGTGGCGGGGGTGGTGGTGCTGTTCACTTGGAGTGTTGAGAAGAGAACTATTTGTTCAAGTTGGCCAGCTGCCCTTTGTTAATTCCACACGTTTGAACTGAGCACCCTTATCCCAGTCATCAGGCTGTAAACCCTTGAGTTCAGGGACCGTGATGGCCTTATGCACTATTGTTCCCCCACAAGCTGTTACCACAGGGACTGGTGGACACCCAGTAAATGGAATGAATGAGCAAATCCTACCACCATCCCATCCCGTACCAGGACAGGTTGCTGGGCTGGATGGAAAGAAACTTAGAAGACCTGAGGTTTTGGCCCTGACCTTCCAGCAACCCATCTCCTGACCTTTGGGAGGTCAGCTAGTTACCTTGTGATTCAATTTCCCCCGAATCAGAAGAGCTTACCCTGAAGGAAAATCTAGCAATGAAATCACACATCATCTATTATAAACTTTCTGTTCCTTAGGATAAAGAACTGGCATCAATCAGTCTTGTCCTCAAATCCTAGAGCCACAGGAAGTCTAAGGGGGTCAGCCATGGGGTCCACGAGGCTCTCTTCAGGCTACTGAGACTAAGGTGGTGGTGTTGGGGGCTGGGAGGATGGCTGGGCAGGGTGTGGATCTTTCTGCTTCTCTTCAATGGCCTCTCCTCTGGGATCTTGAGCCTTAATGGAGGCTGCATTAGCTAATCTAGTGATTCAATTAGTTCTAAATGCTCCTGGCCTGAGAAGGAGGGACAGCAAGGTGGGGATTTGCTGGCTCCTATTTGCCGGAAAGGGTTTCCCAAGACAATGGAGCTGCAATTTGAATTCCCAAGTCTCCCACTTCCCTCTCCATTCAAGAGCCCAGGGTCATCAACCCAAATGAGATCATGCACGTGAAAGCACTTCGTAAACTGTTTTTATTACTCATTCCCTCTCGGGGTGGGCCCCCCATGCCTTCTCTAGCGAGCCTCTGTCCCAGAGGTAAGGGGGCTGCCCAGCGACAGAGGGACCAGCGAGGCCCCAGGCCTAACCTTGAGGAATCCCAGGCCAGTGGTTTTTCTGACTTTGCAGAATGGAAATGACATTTAGATCCTCTGCGGCGAAGATCCAGTCTTTCTCCAGTGACAGCTCTGCTCCGTCCTGGGCCGCTCTGCTCCTCTCACGTGGGGACACAATCACAGACTATCTCTACCATCTCCTACTTGTTCAACAGGATTTGTTAAATACGTTCAGAAAATGAGCTCTGGGCTGTTTTGAGAGTTTTTTTTTTTTTTTAATTGGAAATACTGTCCTCTGAGGCTAATAGGCGAGTCAAGAATTAAGGAAGAAACAAGCCTGCAAACTCTGAGTCATGTGTCAACTAGCTAAGGGCTGGTATGGGTTCCGCACGTGAGCACTGGTGGAACTGAGAGTATGTTTGACAAATGAATGTGTTTATAACCTCACCAATTTCCAAAAAGGAATGTAAAATGTTGAGGTCCAGAAAAGGGCAACAGGAAGTCTTCATGGAGGGGAGATGTCTCGTGACACATAAAGCCATCTGGCAGTGCCATGGGTAACAGCTAGCCCAGGTCTACTGGGCCTTGGGGAATGAAGAGAACTCCACTGTTTCAGGCAGTGACAAAATGGCAGATGGGCCTGGGTCTTGGCAGACATCCTGGACAGGCCATCATGTAGACTTGCCAACCCATGAACAAGAGCTAGGGCAGCATCCACTCAAAGGAGACGCCTTTTTCTAATTTGCTCAGAATCATCAAACTGGTCAGCAAGAACCCCAGAATGAGTCCAGACTGCCAATACCACGGGGCCAAGCTTTGCCTCGCCCGTGTTCTATCAGATCTGAGGCCTGAGTTCCAGTTCCCACTCTGTAATGAATAAGCTCAATCAGCTTGGGCAAGTTGTTCTACTTCTGAGATTCAAGGGTGCCCTAAAGGGGAGGGGAACACATCCTCAGATCATAAATCAAAGAATCACTTAGTGCCCTCAGCATTGGGGTCTTTGATCATTGCTGGCTTGGCCTTCTCTTAGGTTTAGACCAATATTTTATATCTCCTAAGCCCACATTGGCCTGGTGGTGGTTAGATGCCTGGGGGAGTCACCATGACATACGGAAATTAGACACAGAGGCTCTCTGTGTAGGCAGGTGTGAGTTGATCATATTCCTAGGTGTTAAATAGAGTGAATATTTGCCATCAGCCTGGCCCCCTGAACCACAGAATTGACCAATATTAAAGCAACAGGGGAGCTTAGAGATGATCAGGTCATCTAATTGTACATATGACAAACCCAAGACTAAAGACACCAAGGGTCCGGGCCAGGCCACACAGACCCTTAGAGGTGGACCTCCAGCTTGGTGTGTTGAAGCGAGAGAGGGCACGGCACAGGCCATCCCCACCATTCCCGAGCCCACGCACCGGGCCTGAGAGGTTATGACAGGAAGAAAAGCCTGAATTGCAAAAGCAATATAGAAAGAGACAGTAACGCTGACGCAGTTTGGTGGCAGATTGGGGGGTGGGGAGAGGAGAAAATAGATTTTAGAATTAGGAGAGAGGGCCCAATCAGTCAGGGGTGAAAAGAGAGAATTGTGAGTGACGAACGCGACACAGAACCACGGAGGAAGATGAAATGAGTGAAGTATGAAATCAACCCTCCTCTGGCCACACTTCGCAGGGCAGCCTTGAAACGGGCCTGTGGCTTGCAGATGGAGGGGAGGACAGCCGGGCTGAGGGCTGGGGGGCAGTGGGCATGGCGCCCCGCGGGCGGCCGGCACACAGCAGAGGCTCTGCCAGGGGGAGGGCTTTCCGGAAGGCGTGGGGCGCCTGGACACGAAGGGCTTAACCTTAGCTGGGTGGAGGAGCCAGTCTCTTTTCCAGCAGCCAGGACGGGGCAGTGTCTGCCCTTCCTCACCCTCTGCCGGGCCTCTTGCAGCCACAGTGACATCGTTCTTGCCTCCTTGGCTTCAAGCGCTAGATCAGGAACCCAGTGTAAAACCTGGTATCTCCCTGTGTTCCATTCCCACGCAGAAGTATATACATATATACACACACCGTCAGGCCTGAGGCTCCACTGCCTGGGAATGAGGTCCCGGTGATTCTTTATTAATGCAAATCTCCACCCTTGCCCGTCCTGCCCACCCCTGTGCCCTCACTGCCCCGATCTGAGGAGAGGCCCTCCGTTAGGCGGAATCCTACTTCAGGAAAGCAGGAGGTAGCAAACGGGGAGTGCAAGGGTCCACTTTGGGACAGACGCTATTCAGAACATGGCAAGTCTCCTCCACCCCTGCATTCTGGGAGAGGGCCTCTGACCCAAGATGGGGCTCGCTGGAGCTCCACAGCTTTTAGGAGAGAGGTACAAATGGGATGAAAACTGGTGTTACAGCCCAGGAGGCCTGACAGACAAAACCAGCTGGGCCTCCCTCTGCTCAGCGACGGATCATGTCCCTCTTCTGACGGGGGGCAGGTGAGGTCACAAGGCACAGAGAGCTCAAGGGACTGGGTGACATCACATAGCCAGCCTGAGGCCCCTCTGGGCCCCATCAGCGTTTCCCAAATCAGTACTCCATCCCCCAGAAAGAGGCTTAGCAGACTTTTAAAAGGGAGAGCCAAGCTGGATTTGCCAGACTGAGGGACAAGCCAGAGGTCAGGGGATTGTCACCTCTATAGAACGGGGAGCCAGGCCTGACCACAGGCTTCAACGCTGGCTGGTCATCTGCATAAACTGGACAGGTGAACACAAACACCCACACGCTCCCTCCTGCTTGACTTCCCCAAGTCCCAGTGAAGACAAACGAGGCTCTACAAAGAAGTCCAAAGAACTGCAAAAGCCTGAGCATGAGAATCATCCCATCCAGGGAGCAAGCTGGAGATGCAGATGCCCGGGCTCCTGGCTCCGCAGATTCCGGCTCAGTAGGTGTGGGGGCAGGCCCAGTGATCTGCATTTCTGGCAAACTCTCCCTGCAGTCTCTGACAGGGCTAGTCTCTGGGCTGCACTTTGGAAACCCCCAGTGAGAGTATTATTTACAGAAATCGCAGAAGACGAACTTGTCAGGAAGAAAAAGGAAGCGTGAGACAGCATTTAATCATTTGTCCCAGCACCCGCATTATTTGATTGTAATAATAATGATGCTTTTGTTTCCAAGTCACTTTGCAGCTCATCTGACTTGATCTTCCCAGCCACCCAGAGATGGGAGCCCAAACACGTTCATCATCTCCGGCCTTCCAAGAAGCAGCAGGCCCTGAAGGAAGTTAAGTAGTGGCCTGGGGCCACATATTTAGCAAAACAGTGACGGGACTTGAGACCCAGGACCAGTCCATCTCTCTCCTGACTTCCCCAGGGCCCTCCCCAGGCAGCTGAGTGGGCACTCAGGCACAGAGGGAGGTGATTTTATAAAGAGAGTATCCCGTTTGTCCTCAGGGGCCACAACCAGCATTGTCCCTGATACCCTGCAGACATGGCCCCTGAGTGCTGGTGGGGTGCCGCTGCCCCCAGGTACCCCCTGAGTTGCCTCTGCCCTGCGGCTTCTGCTGTGACACCGAGCTGACCTGCCCGCCCCCCAGCAAGGGCGCAGGGTAAGGGAAGAGCGCCACAGGAATACAGCATCTTAGTGTAGGTCCACCACTCTGCAACCTAATCCCGGGGTGACCTTGACCAAGGATTGAACTTCTTCCAGCATCACCTTCTCCTTTGGTTAGATGGGTATTAGAACACAAACCTCTTGGATGTATTCTGAAGAGTGAATGTGATCGTGATTGAAAACCCCAAACATAGACATGAGCAGCATGCCCCTTCCCTCCTGACTCTTCCAGAGGAGCACAGTGGGGGATGTCTTGGTGTTGCCCTAAAAGAGGGGCTGGCGTTGCCCTAAAGGAAAGAGGCAGGGAGCCTCTATGCTGGACCAGCTGATTTGCATGGGGGCCTCTTGCTCAGAAAAGTTTTCTCCCCATTTACCCCATGACTCCTGACCCCGCGACCACCACCACCAAACAGGATAATGGGGAATGCATGCAGCAAGATGCTGGCTCAGCAGAGGCCCCATATATAAAAATTATTCTTGATAGCTACAATGGAGTTTGCACTGTCCAGCCAAAATGAAATATGAAGATGGGGCAGCGGAGGGTGACAGGGTAACATCAGGGAGCAGTGATTGAATACAGCCCATGAGTTACATTCAATACTTATTGAAGTATAAAGATGAGGTTATACGCCGATGGGTTATTTCTCCTCCGGTCTTCCAGATATTGTTTCTGGCATCACATTATGCAATGCCCTTTTTCTCTGCCCACTCCCTCCCTCTTGGGGGCTGAAAAGGTTTGATGCTTCCCTATGAATCAGAAGCTCCTCATAGCTCTTGGTCCTGATCTGATGGATCCACCTGAGTGAGGGCATGTGGCAGAGAAAGGGTAGAGGCTGGGGTACGGCTTAGGTGGGGAGGCGGGAGCCCCTGGGTCCCTCGGCCCATCCCCTCCCTGGCTCTGGGACCCCACGCAAGCCCCCCACCAACCCTGATCTCAGTTTCCTCATCTACCAAATCAGGATATGACTTCTTGCTCCATTTAAGTGCTGGGGAATCAGCAGGCGAAAGTTTCTCAGCTGAGCTGATAGAGCAAAAGTCTATTGAGACACCTGGAAAAGACGAATTGGTCCCATGATGCTTAATCTGGTGGCTCTAAGAAGAGGCAACCAACCATAAAGGCAGGGGCAGGGCCTAGAAGGATTTTCCAAGAGGGAGCCTCTTTTTACTGAGGGCTCTGGGGGGAATGTTAAAAGGAAATGGGGCTCTTTGCTGTCTCTGCCCAGTGACGGATCAGAGGTGAAGATCATTAATTTTGGAGGCTTTGTTCAAAAATGAGAAGCCTTTTGCCTAATGAAGAACTCTTAATAGGTGTTGTTTTTCCTAAATTACCATATTAACCACAGATAATTAACAAGCGTATCCTTAATGCCACAGGATACTGACAAACCCACTGAACGCATCTCGCCGCCTATAAATCATCCAGCCATCCTTCAAGGCAGCTGTTTAATTACTCCCACATCTGAGAGGAGCAATATTGAGGCTCTCTCTAAATTTGGTTGCCAGTGAAAATAAAGTCAGCAACATTTCAGCTCTTGATCATCATTGTTCCAACTTAAGATGTTGAGGCCTTTCTACTTACAATGGTGGAAAAACTGGAAACAACCCAAATGTCCAGCAACAGGGGAATGGCTTGGCTAAACAAATGAAGGGCTATCAGTCGAACGGGATGTCATACAGCCACCTAAATGGCCGTACTGAAATTAGGTCGATACATCGGAAACATGCATTTTAAATCATGTTAAGTGGGAAAGCATCATAAAATACTGTGTACGCAGTGTCTACAACGATATAAAAAGGTATACAATTATTGACAAATCCTGGACAAGAATCCAGAGGGATATGAAGTGCTATGTTTCATGCTTGTTTTCTACTCTGAAGGGGACTGAGTTCGTTGTTTAAGACAGGACACCGCTGGGGGTGGTACCTCGGCAGGCTGCTCCAACTCCAGCCAGCAGTCCCTGTCACCTGGGAAAAAAGTGGCTGGGCCCCGTTCACCCGACTCAGGCCCCTCGCTCGGAAATGTGCTGGATCTTTGCAGCACTCGTGATGTCTGAATCGCATTCCCGGGGTAGAAGTCAGCTGAATGTATTTCCCATGCCTCATGGCTCATGAAATCATAGGAGAGGAGTCTAACTCTCAGCAGTAGCATCTCTCATGTTCCCTTTTGCCAGACCCTTCCATGAGCTCAGCTGCGGCCTCAGACTGCCCAGCTCTCAAGCCCAGCACACGTCTTGGCCTGAGATCTGTCTGTGGGTGACGTGGAGAAGTGGGAAGCAAGGGGGGAAAAAGGAGGTATCCCCATGCTCCCCCTCCCCAAACCACCCAGCAAAGCATGAGTTGAGGGCTTGACTGTGAAGTGGATGGGTGTGGGGAGCTTTTCTCAGCCTCTGAATTTGGTGGAGTCCTTCCTTCTCAAAGTCTATAGGAGCTGAATCTGTCCTTTAAAACTCTCATTCAGGGGCGCCTGGGTGGCTCAGTTGGTGAGCCTTGGTGTCAGCTTAGATCACGATCTCAGGGTCGTGGGATGGAGCCCCGCATCAAGCCCCATGTCGGGCTCCTCGCTCAGCGTGGAGTCTGCTTGAGATTCTTTCCCCCTCTCTCTCCCTCCCCCTCTGCTCCTCCCCCAACTCACGTTCTCTAATAAATAAATAAAATCTTAAAAAAAAAAAAAACTTCTCATTCCCTGGGACTTTTTTTCAAGTGAAGCTTTTCCTATTCCTTCCAAGGACAGGAGAGAGGAGTCAATGAAAGAAGGCAGCTAAGGGCAAAAGGAGCCTCCTGGGGTGGCAGGAAGCCACGCTAGGTTAAAATCTGAATGCTGAGTGGCAGAGGATCAGCTAGTCAGCCAGCTTTGACTCTCTGCCTGTTCTTTCTCGATGTCCATGCACAGTCTCTTTGGCTCACAGGGTCAGGCCACTGCAACATGCAAGGGGAAGAGAAAGAGATACAGAACCCAAGGCCTCAGCCAGGCCAGGGGTCCTGGGACCTAAGTTGTGGTGCTCGGGGATCTTCCCGCACCATTTAATTTTTAAAGGAGGAAGCAGCTCAATCCCCAGCCCAGCAAGGCTGGGAATTCATGACTTCAGCTGGACTGGTGTGTCGCATGGTGCTAGACAGGTGGCCCTCTGCAGGGCACACACAGAATTGGAGGTGACTTCTCCATCCTCCGAACCCCGGTGCTCAGGAGAGGTCTCTTTCTCTTCTCCCACCCACATCTTATCTCACTGGCCCTAACTATTGCTTGCCATCTCCTACTTCCAGTTTTGAAACTCGATTTCTGGTTCCCATTAACATATTTAAGCAGAGCTGGGGATGGAGTCCTGAAGTGACCCTAATCCCTGCATTGTGCTCTCTCCTGTCCCTTATGGTGCCTGTAGGAAGCATTCAAACCAAAGCACTGTGCTGAGCTCCTGAAACCAGAAGTACCAGAAACAGAGTTATACAGAGGAAGGCCCAGTCATGATCTGCACATTGCCTCAATCTGGAAAGTTTTTCCCATGGAGAGGATGGTGGGAAACCAAGTTGATATACACTCCCTGTGTACGAATGGGAGCTGGGAAAATAAAAGCATGCTCAAAGCACCCACGTGATACAGCAACATTGGTATCCTAATTTTACAGATAAAGGAGTGGATGCTCAGAGAAGTCAAATAACGTTTCCAAGGTCACACAGCTGGTAGGTAACGAAGCCAGGCAGACTCCAGACCCCATGCTCTTGCAGACTGTATCTTCTGCCATTTCGATGACCATTATAGGAAGGAGTAAAGGGTGAATGAAGGACAAGTAAGAAGGAACAATTAAAACAAATTCAAAGACCAGTCAGGTGGAATATTGAAGTGTCAAATCAGCACAGGATCCAGAAATTATTTTGTAATACCTTTTGCTCTGGTTCTGTTTCCATAAAACAAGCGTCTAAGCTACCATTTGGTTTTCTGAAAGGACCTATTTACTTGTGGAGGTATGCTGGAGCAAATCACCCAATAGGTTCTCCAGCCAGAATCATGCATCCACTTCATTTCCTGGTTGGCAATGCAGCCTCCTGGGGCTTTCAGGGGAGTGAAGCATGTGCCCTACTTCTGGCCACCTCAGGTAGAACCAGGTAACTAACCATCAGGGCACCTGCCCATAGACTAGGAACCAGAGACTGTCCCAAGGTACAGGTTGGCAAACAGCCAGCCAGTGGGTCCTTTAAATGGTTCATGGAGGAAAGAGATGACATCCACCTACCCCTGCCTTTTTCTTCCCTGCCTCTTTGTCTCCAACATAACCTCCATCTTCACTTGAAACCCCACTGAGAACTCATTCTACACCATCTTGATGCTTCAACTCCAGCCACAGATCTTCCAGATCACTCCTTCCCGCCATGCAAATAGCTCCCCCAGCTCCATCCCCGAGGGAGCTGTGTGAAGAAATACGGTGTGGACAATACAAAGGGGGATGAGAGTCTACCGTCACTGACAAGAAAAATTCAACAAATAAACAGAACGCGCGAGAGAGGGTGGGAGGGGGAGAGAGGAGAAAACACAAAGAAAGCATGTTCAGCATAATGGGACCTCATTTGTGTAACACTTCTAATTACACATGTATATATGCCCAAAGGGAGGCGTGGAAGCTGTGGTTGCCTGGGATGGAGGTGGGGATTTGAGTGATTTTCCCTTCTTTTTATACTTCTCTGTATCATTTGAATGTTCTATAATGAATGCGCATTACCTCTTCAAACAGAAAATAGATAAAAAGCCATAAATTTAAACTAAAACCTCCCCTCCTTGGCAAAGCCTTCCCATATTGGCCCAGGGAGAACCAACAACTTGCAAAGATTGCCGGGAAATGGTTATTTCCCATTCCATCAAGGCCATTTCTTTTTCACTCCCCTCCCACAAACCATTTACACTCTTAAAATCTAGGGGGGGTCAAGGCCAGCTCAGAGAGGAATTACCTCTCCCTGCACCAGCCTATACCTCTTCTCCAGAGCTGTCCTGATCTTGAATTGCTTAGATCCAATGCACAGACTTTCTTCAGACTGCTAACTTACTCTAAGGAGGAATATAACATATGTGTGTTCTCTAGAAGTTTATAAACTTTAATTAAATGAATAGTATATATTTTAATTAGTTTCCTTGTCCTCTTAGCAGTTTCAAGAGTGCTCATGGGCCCTGTTCTTCCTTATCAGCTCTACTGAGGAAAAGCAACAATCTTCTCAACCTGTCCCTGCTATCCCTTGACAATGACATTTCTCTTCACCAAAGTTGAGCTTGACCAGAGCTCTGAGCTCCTGTCTCTCTTCTGTGGGTCTCTTGTCTCTGAACCAGACTTCTCAAAAGGTACATAATTATATCCCTATATCTACTGGTTACTTCAGATTTCCTTTCTTAGAAGCCCTCCTTCTGACCCATGGTTCCTCTGCATTCCACTCAACTTCCAAAAGGATAATACAATTAGAAATGTCTTCCATTACAAGTAACAAAAAACCTGACTTAAAATGGTTCAGACAAATAGGGTTTTATATTTCTCAAACAACAAAAAGTTAAAGGTAGGTAGCTGATGACATTGACTCAACAACTTAATGATGCCAGGGCAAGTGGTCCCTGTAATTCTATTGACCACTGCTTTCATGGGCCCAAAATGGCTGCCCCAGCTCCAGACATCACATCTATAGTCAAGGCAGGAAGATGGAGACGTGGCAGTGTTCAACCATGCCATCCCTTTTATTAGGAAAGCAAAACCTTTCCCGGAACACTCAGAATAAACTCCATTCATGTCTTTTTGGTCAGATTGTATCATATGGCCATTCCTGGATGGGAAGAAGACTGAGAAAGCAAATATTTAGCTTCTCTAGCCTCAAAAGTAGCATACTGGGAGGATCCATAGGGTTGGCAAACCACCAATCTCCATCACAGGGGCCAAACCCTTTTCCTTGAGAAGGTAACAAACAGAATAACAACAGCAAACCTTTACTAAGCATTCATTCTGCACCAGGTCTTTTGCTAAGTACTTTCTTTACATCTGCTGTCTCGGGAAATCCTCCTAACAATCCCAAGATGCAAGTATCACTAGTATCTCCATTTTACAGATGAGAAACTCGAGGCTTACAAAGGGTAGCGAACCGGCCCAAGGTCACACAATCTGTAAGTGTTATAGCTGGGATTTAAACCCTGCTTAGCCAGGAGCCAACAAAATATTCCCATGAAGGGCCAGATAATAAATGTGTTAGGGTTTGTGGGTCAGATAATCTGTTGCCACTATTCAACTCTGCTCTTACACTGCAAAAGCTGTCATAGCCAGTACTGTAGGCAAGACAGTTGTGTTCCAATGAAACTTGATATACAGACACTAAAATTAGAATTTCATATCACTTTCACCTGTCCCAAAATATTATTTTTCTTTGCTTCTTTTTCCGTCGACTATTTAAAAACATAAAAGCCCATGTAAGCCCACAGGGCCATAATTTGCCAATTCCTGCTGCTCGCCAGGGTTGTAAACATTTTGGATTCTAAGCGTCTGGAGATTTTAACATATGTGCTCACGCCGGCCCTCCGCTTGCCGCCACTGCTTTGGCTTAGAGCTTTCCATTCTGCACTTTGGTTCCTGCACCTCTGTGCCTGGATCCAGAAGGACTACCAAATAGGGGTCACCTCTGCCACATTTCACCAGAGCCTCAGTTCATGCCCCTTGGCTACTGGTGTTGCCGCAGAGGTGGATGATCACAAGAGCTGCTGGCCCACCAGACTTAGAGCAAGTACCAGAGCAACCAGGGGGTGATTGGCTTTGTCTAGTTCTAGAGCTTTGGGTGATCTTTTTCGAACGTTAATAGCAGCCACTCCACAAGCTCCCAAGAGAGAAAGAGGAATGAAAGCCCAGATTGCTTTTATTTGCTTGTCAAAATAATATTAGATGTCTCTTTGTAACTGGGTACTAAAGGATGTATAGAAGGAGAGAGGGGAGCAGTGTGGCATTTAATTGCTCTGTTTCCTCCTTGGAGGCTCTTGATGGCCCTCACAAAACACACCCAGGAATTTCCTTGGGGCTTTACAATTACCCTTCCATGGAAGAGGCATGTGTCCACAAAAGCTACTGTTATTTTGAATTGCTCAGCAAAGGCTTCCCTTCTCTCTGTGGCCCCAATGGCAGTGATGGGCCTGCTTGCTGAAGATTTCCAGAAGGTTCCACGAGCCAAGAAGATCACAAATGCTGGGAATGGTTTCCCTGACTATAGGTGCCTCCTCCTCTCCTACCCCTAAAGGCACTGGTGTGTAATTCCCTTGGGGTTATTAAAGAAAGAATTATTTATGACACTTGTTAAAGAATGGTAAAGTCAGGGGCGCCTGGGTGGCTCAGTCAATTAAGCATCTGCCTTTGGCTCAGGTCATGATCTCAGGGTTCTGGGATCGAGCCCTGGGTCGGGCTCCCTGCTGAGCGGGGAATCTGCTTCTCCCTCTGCCCCCCTCCCCACACACATACACACTCATTCCCCCCCCAAATAAATAAATAAAATCTTAAAAAAAAAAAAGGAATGGTAAGGTCAACTATCACAATGTAATATGCATAGGGACCAGTGCAAGGGGGTTTCACAGTGGAGGAGAGAGATTGGGCTCAACTCCAAATACAATAAGGAAAAGTGGGAATTTATAGCCAAAGAGCAGAGTGTGGGGTCAGTGGATGGAAAATGACTGAGAGGAAACATCAGGACTAATGGGGGATTCTGGCTAAAGCGACCTAACAGGATTCTCGCTGGCGGCATTGGACATCCCCTGGGGGGCAGTGGGGGATGGTGGAGGATGAGGAATCTGTTCAGCTTTTAGGGTGATCAGATATGGTGGGGGGTAGCTCTGGCTAAACCGATTTAGCCAGATTCTTTCTAAAATTGGACAATAAAGTCAGAGAAGCCTGATTAGAGTTTAAGGAGAAAGTCTTTCTCAGGGTGGTTCCCAAAATAGTGCTGTTGTTGTTTTAATTTAACGCTGCTCATGTGCGGTCAGTGAACATTTTAAGGCTCCTCTGAGTGATTCTAGTGACTTGTTTCCTTCCTCTGTAAAAACGATGGTACCCAGGTCTGCTGCACAGGATTGTTGTGAGGAGTAAGGGAGACGGCATCCATGACACCTGATGTCACCGTGCACACAGGGGTGCGCCATCCGTGGGGCCCGCCTTCCTGCTCTGAAGTCTACAACTGTGCCATTGAGGCAGCTCTTGATGCTGGGGCTGAGACCCTTGGCTCCTTCTATGGCTCCCGGACCTCCAGCCAGCAGGGGCTGGGCAAGCGTGCAGACCCACCCATGTGGCCAGCCTCTCTACCAGGTAAATACTCAGTGAGCACCACCGGCCCTCGGACAGTCACACCAGCTCTGCAGGGGGAAATGGCAGCTTCAGTCAAAGGCTTTGGGGAGTACCAGTTAACTGGCCCTGGTTCATGACGGGCTCCAGCTTGGCTCATACTCCTCCCCGAGGGGACAGGGCTCCTCTCAAGGAGATAGACTTCAGTGGCCCTGACTCTCCCCCCCCCTTTTTTTTCCTGACTCCCTTTGAGGAAGGTGCTGGTCCCAGGCTTGGGGGCTGTTTTGGTTCCTAGCTCGTTGGTAGCAGATTTGTGAGTAGGAGGAGAATGGAAATGATAGCAAAGGAGTTCAGAGGGACAGACCAAGGAGTCTACCTCTTCCTCTGGGCAGATGAGGAGGAACATGAAGCACCAAGTGCACATGTAGATTTTGACGGCACCCAGCAATCTCCCCCCTGCCTCCTCAGGACCCAGAGCCATCGCTAAGCTTCAGTGCCTTGAGGGGGGTGGGGAGGGACAGCTCTGCGGCTCTGGAACACAGCTCTAGATGGGACGTCCCGGAAAGGGTTTCCGTCCTCTGGGCCTCAGAGGCAGACTTACCGAGAAGCCTAGACTGCTTTGGTTTCACTGCTCACTCGTCCCCGCCAGAGTGCGGAGCCGGGTGGGGCTCAGTGCACTGTCAAGGTTGTGGTCTGTGGCACCTGGTCATTCTTTGGGGTCACTGGCTTCCTTCTCTCAAAGGACACAGCCTCACAACAAGTTGGGCAGAGGTAAACAGGGCAAAAGTCCTTGTCTTCATTCTCTCCCAAGGCCTCAGGCTGTGAATACTGGCCTCTGAAAGGAGTTTCCAGCCTCCACATTTAACCCTTCAGCACTCAGCTTGGGGTTCCCACATGCTTTCCAACACAGCTTTCTGCCACCCTGGTGGGTGTGTGGTGCTAAGGCTTCTTTAAAAGCAGCCAGGTGGGGGCACCTGGGTGGCTCAGCTGTTAAGCGTCTGTCTTCAGCTCAGGTCATGATCCCAGAGTCCTGGGATTGAGCCCCACATCGGGCTCCTCACTCGGCGGGAAGCCTGCTTCTCCCTCTCCACTCCCCCTGCTTGTGTTCCCTCTCTCGCTCTCAGTCAGATAAATAAATAAAATCTTAAAAAAATAAAAAAATAAAAGCAGCCAGGTATATGTATGTGTGAGTGTGGGGGGGGGTGTGGGTGTACATGTGTGTGATGAGATGGGTAAGAACAAGTTAGAATACATGTTTATCACTCTTCTGAGTGTTAAAATAATGAGGTGTTGTCACTCTCTGAAAGTGGCCATCTCACAAGCATCAGCAAGGATCTACAAGAAGTTTCTGAGGTTGCTATGGATTGAATCATGCCCCCCCCCACAAAATTCACATGTTCACGTCTTCACCACCAGCACCTCAGAACCTGACGTTAGTTGGAAGTAGGGTCATTGCAGATGTAATGACTTAAGATGAGGTCATACTGGACTGCGCTGGGCCCTCATGGTATCATTATAAAAGAGAACACCATGTGAAGAGACAGAGACATGCAGTGAGAAGAGAGATGAAGAGACAGAGGGAGAAAACAATCATCCACACGCCAGGAAACCTCGGAAGGTACCAGAAACTAGGAGAGGCCTGGACCAGAGGGGCTTTCCTAGCACCTTGAGAGAGAGCACATCCCTGCTGACAGCTTGATCTCATGCTGGCCTCCAGAACCATGAGACAAGATATTTCAGTTGTTCTAAGCCTCCCAGGTCATAGTACTTTGTTAGGACAGCCCTAAGAAACTAATAGGAAGGTCAGTGGACAAAAGTGAGTGTGGCTAATACAAAGGGTGGAATGTCCTTCCCTTGGGCAGCCCTGGGACAGGGCATTGTGTTTCTCAGCCTCTGGCTCAAGTGTTAAAGTCATCTCCATGATATCAACCCAGGAGGCCCTTGGCATTCAAGGACTTAGCATTCATGGTTTTAACTATTCATGAACAATCCCATAATTTATGACACATGATGTGCAGTCATTAGTCATTTTGCCAAGGCACAAACTTGAATCATGCACTGAGCCCGGTGAGTGGACAGGGCACTTGGCTGGGGCTTTGTTCTCCTCCATTTGTCATCCGTAGGCAGAAACACATGGGAGGTGACAAAGCCTGTGCTTTGTGGGAAAAATGTATCTGAAAAGGAAGGTGGCAGCTAGCATGGGGGAGGAAAGAGAAGAAGTCTAATCATGTGACAGTCTGGGCCAGAAAGGAGCTTTTATAAATTACCTGAGTTCCGTTTTTACAGAATCATCATGGATCTAAAAGAGGCAGGAGATTTTTCAATTATACTTTACTGCCTTGCGGGGGTAGCAGTCATAGGACTTAGTATCACTCTCGAACTCAGTAGTTCACTGAGGTGTGAGGCCGTATCCTTGAAGAATGTCAGGGATCTACTATATAGCATTCCACTGTATTTTCCAAACCTCCTTTTTCCTTTAGGTAACAGGCTTTCTACAGACCATATGGCTGCTATCTCCTTCAACCACTGGTAAAGGTCACTTGTGTGGTGTCATTTGGAGAGATTCTCAGAAGAGCCTTGCACTAAATCACCCATTCCTCGGTGCCTTTCACTACGACAGCACACACCTGAGGCCTGAAATTCTGCCGTTACAGACTCATTCCTTCCGGTGAAAGCATTGCCTCAACTTTTAGGAGCACCCATGGCTGGAAAAGGACAATCTTAAATTACTGATAATCACATACTCCTCAGTGTCAATGGGCTTAGCAGACCCTTTAAAACCAGCCTGACCACAGCTGTTAGTGGGGGAAGTGGGAAGAACCCTATGGGCCCTGGCATCCTGGCAGGTGGATGCTAGAGTCTTCCAGCCTTGCCAAGATCAGCTCTGACGGTACCCTCATATGTGAGGACAGGGTCAGACAAAGGCTCAGCTTGTCTGATCTGGAAACGTCTGATCCGCTTTCTGTGAAACTGATGTACTACGGATAACATCAGAAGAGGGAATTCCTCCCCCAGTGACATCCAATCTTTAGAGCTGTAACTCTGTTTTCCATTTTCTCTTCTTTCTTTCAAATAAACTCTTACAACCACACAAATCAGCTATAAAGTAATCATCCATTGTGGAGGGAAACAACTTATCATCAGATCTCTAAGTCTTGACTTCCAAGATCATGCTCATGGATAATGGGTCTCTGGAGCTCTCACTTTGATGCCCCTCAGTTCCCTCTTGGTTTCCCTTCTCCTTTTAGAGTCCCATCCTTCCCTACCATCTCCGGAAAGCTTTTAAGATAACTCCAAAAAAACAAAGCGATGTCAGTAAAGGCCACTGCATTGTTCAGCTAACGATAACCACATCACTCTTTCTCAAGATAGCTACAAAGAACATTTTTGAAGCATGCTTGGGTTTGTGAAAATAAGATGGATTAAGTCCAACATGAAACAGACAGCCAGGGTGTAGAGTGTCAGCAAAGCTACCGAGCCTGTTGGTAGAACACCACAGCTAAAGCAGCACATGCTCTAATTTCAGGTGGTTCTGTCTGCCTGTGTGTTCAAGGAGGTTTTCTTTCATTAGGCATTTGTGATGGACTCCAGAGCCTGCACGCTTTTCCAGAACCACAATCAAAACTCATTAGACTCATCCTGCAATGTGGGACTCGTCAACCGATGGACATTTGTTATAATATGTGTATCACAGCAGCGGACGCTGGCCAAGAACATAACGGGAGGCCAAAGAGGTGGGTACCATTATTATGTCCACTTTATAGGAAGGAAAGCTGAAACTGAAAGAGGACTGGCTGCTATAGAATACAGCTTTAACTTCGCCGCTGAGTCCAACATATGTAGGAACCCTAAGGAGCCTATCTTTAAAGGAATGGAGCTGGTGTTTGAGGGGGTAGAGAAATCAACATTATTGTGTAGGTCAGATGTGTTGAGAAGGTAGAAGACCTTGAAAGCTGAGTTCCCATGTCTGTGGCCCAAAATAGGGTGTTCAGAAATATGTTTTCTGAAACAAAAGTGAAGGACAACTGTTATTGAGGATATGTTTGTTAGTAACCTATGCACAGAGGTCAGAAGGCATTCTCTCCAGTTTTGAAAGCTGATATGCCCTGGGACAAACCCTCCCCATCCCATCTATATATAGGGTCCTCCCAGCAGGGCGTGCTGGCCCCCAGTCCTCCTAGAGAAACCCATAGCAACATCCTTGAAGGTCAGTGGTTCCTGGCTTGTTGGGAGCCTGTTGGCTCCCCTCTGAGGGGCAGGCAGGGTGCTGAAGGGGCAGAGCCATGTGGACCTGGTGACAGTGTAAGTATTACAAAGTTGAACTGACCCAGAGGGGGCGTAGCGGGAGCTTACCTATCTAAACTTGTATTGCTATGTCTTTCTCCACTAAGCTGTATTCCAAAAGGATAAACTTGAATATATGGTTAATGAGAATTTAGGAGACGAGGGACCCCAAAAGTCTCCATAAGGTCTAGGACTCCTCAAGATGCACCCAAGTCTACTGGGTCCAAGGTACCCTAAGAGGATACCCCAGTTCTCACAACTCCTCCCACTCAGGGAACTCCAGGTAGCATCCAAATTGGCCAGGGCCCCAATCACTAAAAACACTATAAGCCCCCTCATATATAGTTCAAAATTAAAATAGCACTAAACCATAGGGAAAGAGAGCCCAAGCCAGTTGAGGTATTTTTTTCCAAGATAACCACTTCATACTATCAAATATCTCCATCTTTTGGAAGTCTGTCTCCGTGCGTGTGTGTACGTATTTGTGCACATACTCAGTCGGCCTCATGGATTACCCAGGACTGAGAGCTGTCCTCCCAGTGGCCGAGGCTTGGCTGTGTGGTTGTGTTCTCTATCCTGGAGCTCCCAGGTAGGCCAAAGTTTCATGCAGACTGTTGTGATGCTTTGGCAACAGGTCCATTTACTCAAGAGAGAAAAACTCCCCGGGTTTAGCTGTTCCTTCAGACCCACAGAAGTTAGAGAAATCCTCTGTTGATATCCTCAGCCTTCTAAGACCAGAAAAGTAACTGAGGGCTCAGATGCAGCCACCTTAAGGGGTCATGTGGTTAAAGCTAGTCCTGCTTTGGGGTCCCACTCACAACTCCACCACTCTGGCCCATCCCAGCCTTCTGTCAACATAGAGGGGCCTAGTTCCACACGGTCAACTTGACTCAAGGTCATTAATCCACCAATAACTTGCCTCAGCAGATCTATGGAGCTACCTTAGTTCTTTAGTGAAGGAGGCTCTCCCCAAGATGGCCATAAAGCGTGCTTTAAGAGCCTGAGAACCTTCACTGAGATACTTCTCTCCTCTGCATGGCATACACAGATGTCTGAAATTCTACTTTGTTAATTCTCCCTCCCTCCATCCCTACTTTAAGGAAGATGTACTGAGTCTGACAAGAGCCCTTTAGTCCCACTCCTTTAGCCCTGAAGGCCCTGGTCTAGGACATGCTTTCCACTCCTCTCCCTAACAGCATCTAATTTCCACTGTGACTCCCTGAGGAGGGCCCTGGGAGAGATGCTTGTTTTGGCATGTGAGTGCTGGAACGCCATCAACTAATATTAATGAAACTCTATCTTCTTCTGTCAAAAATCTTTACACACACATTCCTTTCTCTCTTTCTCACATACACACACACACACACACACACACACACACACACATCTCTATACCCCATTCCAGTAGGAGCATTCATTTTCCCTATAATGCTCTCCCATTGTAAGTGGTGATGGGCAAAAGAGATGATGTAATAATAATTTTATCGGATCAATATATCATTTAGAAAATAAAAGCTCTCCCCTTTGTCGGGTGATGACCAAGAGGGGAAATGCCTACGTCTGGTCAGTAATTTATGTCTGTCAAGCAGAATGGATGAGATCTCCCGCTCAATGCTCTTGTGTCTTTGTGTTTTACTGTATCCCCTATGTTTTCAGCAGTGCCCATAAAATATCCCTCTGAAGGGCTCTCCTTTGAGCAGGAAGCAGCTCCCTCCCGGAGGGGCTCAGATCTCAGTCAGGAGGGAAGCCATCCTTGCCTGTGGCTTTTAGTTTCTCTGCATAGGGAATGATAAGGTCAGTTTCATTTAGGCTAGTATTTGCCAGGACACCTCTTTGCCTTGCTCAGCAATCACATATTAGGAGCTCCATTTTACAGATGGGAAAAGAGAGGACCAAGAGGGTAAATCTTTTCCTCCAGTCCATGGGGACAAAAACCGCCTTCATCTTCAACTGTAAGAAAGCACTTCCCATGCCTCCCTACAGCTTGGTGGGTGGGATCAGAGCCGGAGAACGTGAGCAGGGAACTGCGTCACTTCATGGTGATGGCTGTGTCCAAGGCAGGAGGATAACAGCTGGGGTCTCTCTCCCTTCCCAAAGCCCTCTCTGATCCTGCAGTCTCATCCTGATGCATGGGCCACCTGCCTCTTCCTTCTTACAACTCAGGACCAGGTCCTATCAGTGGCGGATACCTTGGGGCTGGCCACGAGTGACCTTTGAACACTCGTGCCCTATGCCCGAATCTGAGAGAGTGTGTTCTTTGCTTTGGTTCATGCCAGCTCCCTGCATAATAGAATTAAAATGGGGGGGGGAGGGAGGCGTGGAGGAGAAATAAAGGGCAATATGTAGTAAAATATCTGATCAGTGGCTTATTGAGAAAACAGAAAGAAAAAAAATGAGAAGGAAGAAAACCACTATTTAGTGTGTGCCAGGCACTACATCAGACCATGAAAATACAGAAAAAAAAAAACAAAAGAAATGATATTGCAATGTTACTGACAATAACATAGATGCTGTCTTTCTCCTATGTATACGATATGTCTACTCCTCTGCGATTTTAGCCGCAGCAGAGGGGGCTTTGAGCTCAAACTGCTCTCTCGTGGCAAACTCACTTTGGAACAAGGGTATCCATTCTTCTACCCATCCACTCACTCAGCTTTTTGGGGGAGGAGAGGGGATGGACCACATGTTTCATGTATTCAGGACCAAATCTTACAACTGAGTGATATGTTTCTTAGTGAATTATTTGTTGGCACTTTTTATTTTAGTATATAGCGCCAACCACTTTTTGTTTAACAATTTTTTGAGCACTTACTAGGTGCTAGGCACCATCCCCAGTACAAGGGGTTCAAGAATAAATAAAATCAAGTCTTTGCCCCCCCCAGGGAACTAACGCCCAGACACAGAACACAAGGGGCGAATTTATCATGTCAGCCCCATGGACTCGAGCCAACTCAACTATTCCAGAACAAAAACCAAAAACGGTTGGGGTTGTGTTTGTTTTGTTTGGTTTTAGTTTTGTTTTGAAAAGGGTATTCAAGCTTAGAAGGACAGCAAGTCACTCAGATAAAAAAAGACAAACTCAAATCCTGTCTCTGTATCCACTTGCATATCCCTTCTTCGACCTAGACACACATTATCAGCTTGAACCTCTGATTACTACAAATCTATGGCCATTTTCAGGACCTCCTCGAGGCTGGTCAAAGATGTGTACAAATGAAATGTCTGGTCACTTTAAAAGTCTTCACTCTGGGTCCTTAGCAAAGAACTCTTTCCAGAGGAAGGCAAAGGGTACGAGGTAGGGAGGACAGGCAGCTGTTTGAGTTGGATTCACAGATTTCATGTTAGTTAAGGCTCCATGAAACATTAGTTAAGGGTCCCTTTAGTCATTCAAAACATATTTTAGCTCCAATTATTTGTGTACCTTCCTGTCCTCAGGACTCAGTACCGTACCTGTCACCCAGTAGAATCTAATAAATGGATTTTTATAGTTCTCACTTTTCTCAAAATAACATGCATACAGTCACAAATCAAATCTTGCAGGAGTGCCCTTTTGTGCAAAGGCTATGTGAAGACATAAACAGCTAATGCTAGGTGGTATAAATATAACACAGGGTTATCAAGGGAACATTCACAAGTCTGAGCAGTAGCAAGGTGCCCAGTCCCCTGGGTTCCCATCATCCCCAAAGAGGCAGCCAAAGCCAGGCCTGGCTAGACCGGACACTCCGGAGGTGGAAGTGAGTTCCAGGGCCATTCCCATCTGTCGTTCCTCCAGCTTTAGAGGACCTGACCCCTCCACTCATCCTCATCTCCTCTCCCAGAGACAATTTCTAAAACCGATCCATTTCCAGCTCTTTTGGTGACCATTACTTTTTTTTTTTAATGCTATCAAACTTTAATAAGAGCAACGGTAGCATCAATTAAATGACAGCAGTTAAAGAGAAATAAATCAAAATTACTTCTACAAAGAGGAAACACAGCCAAATGTCTGGCTGTGGTCAGCTGAATCAAATCTGCCTCAGGCCCCAGATCCCCTAGCCCCCACAACTTAAGTCTCCTCTCCCCTGGAGGCCCTGATGACCCGGGGCAGGTGAGGGGGGGAGCAGGGGTTGCAGGAGGTGTAGTAGTAGCCAAGGGCTGGAACTGAAACCCAACATTAGCCAATACTGGCTGCGAGCACTTTTCTTCCCAGCTCACTGAGCTTTCTCTCTGCTGACGGAGCGGCCGTCCAACTTCCTCAAGCATTTTCTCATAGAAGAGAATCTGGTTTTGATAAAAGGAAGTGGTTCTTTCCAATTCTCTGAGTCTTTGGCCATCTTCCCGTAGAGGTGGCCCTTCTGCTTTGTGTAGTTCATGTTTCCATGCACTTTGAGACCATTCTTCTCTATTTCCAAGCACGAGAGTTCCTTTTCGATGTATTTTCCCTGAGTTTGCATTACATATTCTTGGTATACTTCAAGATTCAGCTGGAGCTTCCAAAGCTCACTTTCAAACTCACGTTCAAGCTAGAATTCTCAGACTGCAGAGACGCTTGCACGGTCTGGAGGCTTTTTATTTGTCCTGGAAGCTCTTCATTTGGTTTTCTTCACATAATTTTTTGGAAATAATGTTTTTCTCAATGTTTTTTAAAGGACATATCTAAATTATTAGGTCCCTGATTCTCTTCAAATCAACCTGCAAGACACTGGGTGATCTCCGCTGTCCTCTGCCTTCTTTCCCCTCGTTCTAAGTGGCCACCATCCATGTAGAGATCCGCTCTAGAGAGAACAGGCACAACTATGATGTTCAGCATGGGTTCAGCCCGAGACTGCAACCAGCTCTCTTTCTCATCCATGACTTGTTTCATCCATACATTTGTATTTTCAAGCCTTTTTTTTTCTGTTCTTTCGGTTCGAAGCCCTTGGCTTCCATCCCTCAGTTTCTTGGGCACAGAGTTCTAGACTCTCCTAAAGATTAGTGTTTTCATTCAAGTCATCTGTCATCTTCTTCTGAAGCTGTTCTCCACTGTTGTGAGATGCTTTTAAGGTGTGTTTTCATTTTTGTTTTTGCCTCTGTCTCTTGGGATTGGAGGGACGTTGATGCATCTTCAAGTGATTGCATCCGTCTTTGAAGGTGAACTTGGTCCATGAAGTCAAGTTTAGAGGGCTCATTTTCTTTTCTTTTTAATGATAAGGGAGCAATTTGTAAAAAATTTTTATTTAAATTCAATTTAATTAACATATAGTGTATTTTTAGTTTCAGAGGTAGATTTTAGTGATTCATCAGTTGCATATAACACCCAATGCTCATTACAACTGCCCTCCTTACTGCCCATCACTGATTTACCCCATCCCTCCAGCCCCCTGCCCTCCAGCAACCCTCAGTTTATTTCCTAGAGTTAAGAGCCTCTTATGGTTTGCCTCCCTCTCTGTTTTCATCTTATTTTATTTTTCCTTCCCTTACCCTATGTTCATCTGTTTTGTTTCTTAAATTCCACATATGAGTGAAACCATGATATTTGTCTTTCTCTGACTTACTTCGCTTAGCATAATACCCTCTACTTCCATCCACGTCCTTGCAAATGGCAAGACTTCATTCTTTTTGATGGTGGAGTAGCGCAACAGGCCCCTCCCCCAGAAGACCAGCAAATTTCTTTTTTAAATGATTAGTGCTGTTGAGAAAGGGGACAGGTCAACCAGGGGAGGAGCGCGTTTCCCAGCTTGAACTCCAGGCAGGCAGAAGCTGGGCTAGCAGAGAAGAGAACTTGCATCGGTTGGGAGGTTGGTGTGGCTTCTCGGGTCTCTTTTAGCCATCAATTTTGAGTTTAGCTCTCAGGAAAGTGACACTGTGCAGCGGGTTCTGTTATGTATCTACCCTTCCTTCTGGCAGCACCCTGGGCCCCTCTCAACACAGTGAGATACCACTAGCCTGGGCCAGTCACGACACATCATCGAGAGGGCTCGCTTTTCTGTACTTTTCCAAGCAAGTCTGCCATGTCCTCAAGTGCAGGCCAGTTCTGAGTTTTATTAAGTGCTGCCAAACACAGCATCTGTGGCTGCAGAGAACTGACCCCACCACAGGAGGCTGGGGGAACTTCACAGGCTTGTCATTAGCCCAGTCTACTCCCTGGCTCTTCAATATACTCTCATGGGGGCAGAAAGCCTTTTGGCTAGCTTCTCTTCCCTCCTTAAAGTATGCCGGCTCCTTACTATAAAAACCAATGTGACAGGACACACTAGGATCTCACAGGGAAACCCACAGAGACCCGGGCCTGTCTCCAGCATGCAGACATCACCAGAACACTGCACAGCAACTCCAGGACTAGCTGGGACGACATTTCTGAGGCACCCAGTGAGCCCTCCACGGCTCCAAAGAGCACGGCAGCTCAGCCTCGGATTGCCAGTCTCTGGTAGGCCACAACCGCCCCCATACAACCCTGTGGAGTGCCCCATCTCGAATGCAAACAGGTGCCTAGCAGCCAGGACAGATCACAGGTGGAGATGGAAAAGAGACAGGCCTGCCAGGTTCTGTAAAATAAGGCTCCCTGACTTTGCTCTCCTGAGTGCACAAACAGAAAGTGATATTACTCACACAGTGCGTCTGGAAAAGTGGAAAGAGCCCACGGTGGCCAGGGGCCAGCCTAGAGTTCAGCCATTCTAGGCCCCCCGTGGCCCTACAGATCAAGGTTTTACCCTACTGGTGGTTACCATCTTATTATAAATGGTATGGAAACTCCACTTCTTGGTTTGTCAACTTTAAACAATATCCATTGCTTTCCCTCTGTAAAAATAGAAGGATTTAAAGTCATTTCAACTACCTGCCTTTAAGACCTACC
The DNA here is from genome assembly GCF_002201575.2 of Neomonachus schauinslandi. NCBI lineage: Eukaryota > Metazoa > Chordata > Mammalia > Carnivora > Phocidae > Neomonachus > Neomonachus schauinslandi. The sequence goes on from NC_058414.1 coordinate 85,937,463, forward strand.
TCAAGGCTTGTGGTTTCATATTATTTTTTACGAATATATTTGGTTACTCTCATAACATTAAATAACATATGTACTGTGCTTTCTTTATTGTTCCATCAACTTGAGTCAGTGTTTTGATTCTCTTTCATGTAAAGATAATATTTATGCCCCTCCACTTCCTTCCCCTTCCATCTTCAACCTACTCTCAGATGTATTTTTATATTGAATTGAAAAGGTTAGCATTTACATTCTGCAACCACAAGCCCATCTTCTAAGCTTCCACAGTGTGACTCCAAATGTTTTTTTTAAATAGTGTTTACATTACTATCACTATAGACATATTGCTCACGGCCCAAATTCAGTAAGGTTTCTGAATCAGTTTCTCCTCTACAAATCTGAGATTACAATCCCCAGGCCACTGAAGGAAGAATGGTCACAGCACAAAACTCAATGAATTTTTTTTTCCTGATATTCCAGCAATTGCATAAAATCGTGATACATTTTTCTTGTTATTTGGATAATGACTTTTTGGTATAGCTTCTTGTTTTTCTAGAAGTTTCTAAATACATTCTTTTTTTTCTGTGAACAATGGGCATTTTTCAGATCCTCACCATTTTCCATCATCCCAAGGATATCATCTACCACAAGGAGCTGCCTTTTTCCTCACTCTTCCTGACAGAGCACTTTGTTCTTCCATTCCAGTCTGGATTGGTGATCCTCGAGATCGGTTGTCCTGAAGACTTGCTGCCTTAGTTGTTAGTTTGGCATCCACTTAAGTATTCTCCTTGACTGGGCTGCTCTCCTGTCCCCTGGATCCCATATCTTTCTCTTCCTTTGTTTATGTCCCCATGCTGCTGGGATACATGCTCAAATAATTTCCTAAGAAAGGGTATATGAAAACTAAATGTCCTTATTTTGCCCTGATACTTGATAATTTGGGCTAGTTTTAAAAAATTAAGTTATATCTTATTCTCTCAGAACTTTGGAGGCATTATTATTTTCTAGCACTGAGAGTTACAGATGAAAAGTCAGTTAACCAGTTCAAATTTCGTTCCACGGAAGTGACTTATTTGATCTCTCTGGAAGATTTTAGGAACTACCAATTATCTGTGGTGATTTAAGATTTTGCAAAGAAGTGTCTGAGTGTTGGGTTGTTTTGCTGTTGTTGATTTCATTTATTTTGCTAGATACTCTGAGCCCTTTAAAATTAAGGTCCTCTTCAGCCTTGAGAAATTTTCTTTTACTGTTTCTTTGCTAATTTCTGTTTTCTCCATTCTCTCTTTCTATGATTCTTTTTCCTTTTATGCTTGACCTCAGGATGAGTTTTCATGTTTCTTGCCTTTTCTCCAATATTTCTCTTAATATTTCTGTTCTGCATTCTGAGAGGTCCCCTTGACTTTATATCCCAAGCTTGTTTTGAATTTATTTTGATAAGTGAGATTTTGTAATCTCTAAGAACTCTTATTTGCTTTCTGCTTTTTTATTGCATCTTATCGTGTTTTATGGATATAATGTACCCTTGAATCTGAGTGTATAAATACAATTTTTTTCTGAATTAACTCATTCCACTGGGGTCAGTCTATTTATCCTGGTCTGTGTCTTTCAGATTCTGGTTTTTGTCTAATTCTTGTGATCCCTGGTTGTCATTCCATAGTTTAAAAGGACGAGGCAGCTAATGTGGTTTTCTTCTGCATTGTGCTGGAACACAAGAGATCTATTTTATCACCAGGTTTCTACCCTAGAAGTCTGATTAGCTCTCCATGAGGTGTGAAAAGTTGCCTGGTTGCATGCTGGTTGGCAGGTTTGGTGTTAGGGTGAGTGACTTGAAAATCAAACTACAGACTTCTTGAAGGGTAAAATGTGCACCAAAATCTGCACTACATGCTTCAGCCTTCTCCATAGGGCTAGTTTAAATTTAAAGATACACCTCTTGTATGTGGATTTAGAACAGACACCAGACGACCTGTGCAAACATATGCCAACTTAACCATCCCTCCATTTCTTACTCCTGGCTTCCACTGCACCCACTAAGTCTGAGCCCAGAACCTTTCTTGGTTTCTAACAGGTTTTTAGGCTCCCACATCGTATTGCAGCCTCCTTTTACTCCAGGTTGTGCCTTTTTTGACTGTTTCATGCATCACAAATCCCATTCATTCCATCTTCCAGAAAAGTGTTGAGCTTTCTTGCCCTGTGACAATCTTCCTCTCCACTCTTTTGCCATAATAGACATTATTTATAGCTTGATTCCAGTGAAATCTAAGTAACAAAGATGAAAGCATGAGCTCAAGCCACCATCTTGAACCAGAAGTTCTCATTAAAAATTTGTTGGAATTCTACTGCGAATTTGAACCATGAATGCTATTCCACTATGTGCCAAACATTGTGTCTGACTTTACTAGGCTGCCAGTATAAGAAGTGTTCAAGGGGCATCTGGCTGGCTCAGTCAGTAGAGCATGTAACTCGTGACCTCAGGGTGGTGAGTTAAAGCCCCACTTTGGAGGTGGAGCCTACTTAAAAAAAAAAAGTGACTAAAAATTACATTTGAATCCATTTTTACTAAAAAGTTACAAAGGAAATTCAAGTTAGACTTGAGAGAAATGTTTCAAAGGGTTCAAGGGCAGAAAGGCCAGGGTTGGCAGCTTCTGGCATTTCCTCTGATTGCAGCTGCTTGAGCACACAAGGTTTGGAGGCCACTCCAGCTCCTGCCAGGAGGACACAGTGGCTGTCAGTCAAGAGCAAGAGGCCACGCACTGGGGCTCTGATCCTGGGCTCCTCACCAGCAACTTTTTCTCTGCATCAGCTCAGCTGCCAACCTTTGTGCACACCTGCTTCCCCCGGCAGGGCCTGGAGAGGCTCATCAGCTCAGAAGATAAGACAAAGGGAAGGCCAGATCTCTGGGCTTAGCACTGATGTGCTGGTCCACCACTGATCTGTGAGTAGCAGGAGGCTCAGAGCTTCTCCAGAGTATTTGTCAGGGGTCTAGTTGTCAAAACCAGAAACAAATTTGAGCTAACCTAAGAAAAAAAAGATGATTTTATCATAAGGGTCTGGGAGTAACTACTGAAACCCACTAGCCTTAAAAAAGGTATAGAACGGGCACCTGGGTGGCTCAGTTGGTTAAGCGACTGCCTTCGGCTCAGGTCATGATCCTGGAGTCCCGGGATCGAGTACCACGTCGGGCTCCCTGCTCAGCGGGGAGTCTGCTTCTCCCTCTGATCCTCCTCCCTCTCACGCTGTCTCTCATTCTCTCTCTCGCAATAAAATCTTTAAAAAAAAAAAAAAAAGGTATAGAACAAAGGCCTTGAGGACTATCCTGAGAAGGATTTACTCTCCTTCTCTTATCTCCCATCTCCAGGTCTGTTTCCTGTTTCTCTCTTTCTGCAGACTGGCCATCTCTTCTCCTCAGTCTACTTGGCAAAATGTGGCTCTCCCACAGATTGGGGGTTCACAGACACTGGCCCAGCCATTCAGAGAGACTAACTGATTTTCCCTTAGACTGGGAGTTGGCAAACTTCTTCTGTAAAGGCCATATAGAAAATATTTTTGGCTTTGTGGGCCATATAGTCTCTGTACCACTACCCGACTCTATTATTGTTATGCAAAAGCAGTCCCAGCTAACATGTAAAAAATGGTCATATGTCTGTGTTCCAATAAAACTTTATTTACCAAAACAGGCAAGCAGGAGGCAAGATTTGGCTAGTTTGCCCACCCCTGCCTTAGACACAACCCCGAATTTTCAGAAGAATCTGAATGGTTCAGCAGGATTAGTAGTCAGTCCCTTAGTCAGTAAGCACATAGTCAGGGAAACACACCAGAAGCATGACTACAAGGAGCCAAAGCCTGGAGGTGAGGCACGCAGTTCTCAGAGAAGAGAGTCTGAGGAGACACCCCAATAAGCATCCACTATATCACTTCTCATTGTAGCAACCATAAGTTGGAAGTATTAGCTTTTGATCTTCTGACTTCAAGGTAATCTCCTGGAACCGAGTAGCAAGAAATGTCTTGCAGTCGCTTGAGATCCTCAGAAGCAAAGTCCTATTTAGAATGAGACACTTTGAAATTTCCCACCATAAAAAAAGGAAACGAAGTATGGGAGGCAATTAGCTCCCTAAATAACCTATAGTTCTATAACTCAGAGAGCTTATTCAAAACTTATATTGTTTAAGTAGACAGAAAATTTTTACATTCAAACCCAAGGCTCTGAAATTGAACAAGAGTCATTCTGAGCTGAGTTGACTTAGAGATTCCACTGCTCCCTGCCCCTCACCTCCAGGACTCAAGAGTGTGTCGTAGTGTGGTTAAGGGTTGAACGATATGCCCAGTGTGGCTATAACTCAGCCTGTGTCCTCGACTCCCATGGTAACCCTGTAGCTTATGGGCATGTCACAGAAAGTCTGAAGTGGCTATTGGTGGAAATGTAAAATGGTGTAGCTGCTGTGGAAAGCCGTACAGTGGTTCCTCAAAAATGTAAAAGTAGAATTACCACATGATCTAGCAATTTCACTTCTGGGTATAGAGCCAAAAGAACTGAAAGCAGGTCTCAAGGAGACATCTGTACACCCATGTTTACAGCAGCATTATTCACTGTGGTCAAAGCGTGGAAGTAACCCAAGGGCTCATCGACAAAGAGACAAACGAGATGTGGTATATATATAAATAGAATATTATTCACCCTTAAAAAGTTGGGAAATTCTGGTGCATGCTACAAGGCTGACCCCAGAGGACATTCTACTAAGTGAAATAAGCCAGCTACAAAAAGACAAATTCCATCTCAGTATATAAGAAGGCACCTGGAGTAGTCACATTGGCAGAGACAGAAAGTAGAATGGGGTTGCCAGGAGCTAGGGAGAGGAGAAGTGGGGTGTTGTCTCATGGACAGTTTCTGCCAGATAGAAAGTTCTGGAGTTTAGGTGCACAACAATGTGAATGTACCTAACTCTAATGTATACTTAGAAATGGTTAAGATGGTAAATTTTATCTTATGTATATTTTACTACAACTTAAAAAAAGAGTCTGTGGTGGGACATGGGCCCCAACAGGTAAAGACAGTGTATAGACCAGAGCCACTGCCCCAAAGGCTTTCCTGCAATGAGTCTCAGCCTCTCCTAATCCTAGGTCTATAAAAATAAGAGTTGTGATTTTTTTTCTTCTTGCCAACAGAAACCAAGGAGCAAGAAACACCCTGCTCCTCTGTGAACCAGTCTAGCTGGCCTTCCCAGAATCCTCTGGGGCCCAAGAAGGGAGATGTGGGCTCTCACATGGTTGCTGTTCTCTGGACAGCAGCTTGACTGACAACCAGCCCCCATGCGATCCACTGTAGAAGCACGTAACCTCTGTGGGCAACTGTAAGGGCCTCTGAGGGAGAGGGGCAGCCCATACAACCCCAGAGCCTCTCCTGAGCCCAAAGGAAGAGCCAGAAGTTTCTTTAGGTGCTGACAGACACTGTGCCAGCCTCCTATGGCCCTCCTTGCCTCTAGTCTTGTCCCCTCTGAGCCCTCCTCCAGACAGCCTCCTAGTGACATTTGAACACACATCTAAGTAGGTCACTGCCATACACTGACCTTCATTGGCTGCCTACCACTCTCAGAACCAAACTCCCTATCATGACACTCAGCATCCATGCCCTGATCCCTGCCCACCTCTGTAGCCACATTCCCCACAGCTCCCTATCTTCGTGCTTCTGATCCCAATGCATCCCTGCATTTCCATTAAGTGGAAATGCCCTTTTGAAATCCCAGCCAATAAGTCAAATCCTTTTTTTCCATAGAACTCAGACTCTTGGACTATGCTCAATGTGGCAGTGTGGCCTGTCCACTCCATGTCCTATTTACTCTCCTCTGGAGGCCTCCAGTTTGTCCACATCCTCTATACAGAAGGACACCCACAACTGACCATATGTTTCAGGGGTGATCCAAATGGCTCTAAGATTAGCCCATAAGTTCCAGGAATGACTTTGCAGTTTTGAGACATCATAACAGGACACAGTCCAACCAAAGGCCATGGATCAAAATTACAGAAGAGGAATTTTAGGATGAACTGCCAAGCAAGGGCTTTGCAAAGCACTAGGATAAGCTCCAGAAGGTCATCTCCTTTCCTTCCCTCTGAGGAGAAGTCAGAAGCATACCTGGCTGGGATGGTGTGGGTGCAGCCTGGAAGTAGGAGATGAGTGAGAAACATCCAGGAGCTCTTCTGCCACTGTGAGTTATATGGCCCCTTTGCTGGGGGCTCTCCAAACCTTTCTCTTTATTTTTATTGCTGAAAATGGGATTGTTCTTTCAGTTTTGGGTTATGGGGTAAAATCCTTAAAAAGTAACCACCTGTCATTCTGGCCCAATTCCTAGGCTACTAAGGCCCTGCTGCCACAAGATGAGGTCAGAAACTATAACAACAGAAGGGAAGGATGAAGTAACTAACCCTTCCCCAGAATCTCTGTGGAAGCTGGAATAACAGGGTCCTCTCCAGAGACCAACCTCTGTGGTCAATGATTTGAGAAATAAAACACAACTACAACTCCATATTCCTACAAGGTTTTTCCTTCTGGCAGACTGGTCACAGCATTAAACTTCTGTGAGCTTCAGCCATAAACATGACAAGACTGCAAAGTGCAAGGCATGCTGAAAATAGTTATGTGTATTCATTCCCTATTCCGGTTATGCAATATCGAGAATGAATAAGGAACAACCTAAGTGTTTGTTGATGGACGAAGAATAAAGAAATTGTGGGGTGTGTGTGTGTATCTATATAAACACATACATAAGGGAATATTATTCTGCTTACAAAGAAGGGAATCCTACCATTTGTGACATATAGGAACCTGGAGGACATTCTACCTAGTGAAATAAGCCACTTACAGAAAGAAAAATACTGCCTGATCTCCCTTATATGTGGAATCTGAAAAAGTCAAATACATGGAAGCAGAGAGTAGAATGGCAGATACCAGGGGCGGGGAGGTGGGGGAAGGGGGAGATGTTAGCCAAGGGTGCAAAGGTGCAGTTCTGTAGGATGACTAAGTCGCAAGATCTAATGTATAAGCATGATGACTACTGCTGACAATTCTGTACTGAATATGGGACATTCAATAAGAGAGTAGATCTTAGGGGCTCTCATCACCACACGTGAGGCCTATATGAAACAGCCTGACTGAAGTCAGCATTTCATTTAGTATGTGTACCAAAACACCATGTTTTACACCTTAAATATAGAGTTTTTTTATATTAAAAATAAAAATACATATACATATATATTTTAAAACACACAAGAACTGAACAGTGTTAGTCAACACGGGTCTCTGTGCTGCTGGGCTCTCGGTCACCAACTCTTGTGTATCACCACCATCTCAGGCCCCCTGATACAATGGCCACCCCTGAACCTTGGACCCCTCCATCCGTGGTCACTGGGGGGAATGAAAGAGACAAGGGCCGCAGCTCTTCCTAGGGAGCACGGGCGCATGGCTGAGGTCAGAATTCTTTCCCTTTTAACCCACTTTGAGCCGTATTGGGGTCCATGCTCAGGAGAGAGATGCTGAATCAAGCTGTCAGTTCCCAGAGATAGAGTTTCCTTCCCCAGGGCCTTGGGGACTCAGGCAATTGCCAAACTCCATGGCCCCCTCTTCCCCTTAAGTGTGATAGATGGGCCCAGTTTTCCTGGTGGTTTAAACACTTTGCATTGATTTGTGTATTAGTTTGTATATTGTTTTGAGAGGCCAATTTCAAGACAAGCTTTGCCCATCGTCCATCAAAGCTCACTGGTACTTTATCTTCATTCTGAGTTGGTTGCTCATCAGACATCGGGCAGGCTGCTGCCAAAAGATCCTGCTGCCCAGGACCTCCATCCATCACAGCACTGGGAACACTCTGCCTCAGGTCCTCAAAGACTTAGGCAGAGGCCACGGCCACTGGGGAACAACAGTCCACATTCAGCCACTCTGTTTCTTGGAGAAGAGCTGAGCAACTGGTCTTTGGGACTCTTAACATTTCCAGAAATGAGAATGTTCTAGGAATACTCGAAAGCGTTTCACACACATGGAAATTGAGTCAAGCATCATGGACTAGAAGCCAACCTAAACCCCAGCTGCATCTTAACAGTGTTTTGGAAGGGACAGAGTGGAAACAACCATTGAGCATGGGGCACTTTAGCTTTTACTTGCCAAGCATCTCTGCCTAGAGCTGCTATGGGGTACAGCTTTGGTGGAGGGACATGGGAATTGCACATGAGACCAATCACCCTGCCGGCAGCATCTTACTCCCTCAAAGAGATTGGCTCCTGCCCTTCATCCATGCTGCAGAAGAAGCCAGTCCCTTGTCCTCCAGGAACAGATGGGGGACACCCTGGTTGGGTAGGTGGGGCCCCATGGACAGTTCACTCTCGCAGCCCTGGCTGCCATGAAGAGACAAAACCTGCAAGTCACCCCCCTCCCCGGCCCCCAACACAGACTACTTCTCCTGATGGCTGTCAGCAGTCCCACATCCTGGAGTGAGGGGCCCCTGAACATAAACGGAGCTGACCGTGAATATCAGTTGCTAGAATAGCATTACCTTCTCTCTCTCTCGGTCTCTCTTCTTCCTACTGTTTCTTTTCTCAAGGTCCCAGCCCCCCACAACAGCTCCATCCTCCAGTGTCAACAGTGACACGAGCTGGGTCTCATCACCCTGCAATTTTGATTCTCCAAAGGGCATCAGAACACAGTGATCAGCAAAACACAATAGCCGGGCTCTCACAGCTGGACCTTGGCAGAGTCACTTCAGCTCACCTAGGAAACCTCATCCTGGAGCAGCTGCTGGGGAGTCTGAGATGTCCTACCAGCGGGGGTGTGACTGATCCATCCAAAGGGTCACTGTGAAGCCCGGGGGTGGGCAGCAGATGAGGAAAAGGGGCCAACTCTAATACAAACGGTAAGAAAAAAAAAAAAAGAGTGACCTTCAGTCCATTTCTGACCCCTCAGCCCCACCTGTCCCCTCTGCTAAGGGGAACCAAGTTCTGGACTTTTCTCTTCCCCTCCAGACTTACCTATTCAAAATAGAGATGGCTCCCCAATATATGAAAAGATGCTCAGCCTCATTCAGAATAAAAGAAATACAAAATAAAACTGCTGCGAGAGCCCACTTACCACCGTCAAGGTGGCAAAAGGCTAAAAGTTCAATGACCTATGGTGCTGGCCGAGCTGTCTCGGGACACAGGCAGTCTCTTTCACTAGTAGTGGGGTGTAAATTGATATATTAGGATATTTTGACTGTATCTTTCTGTAATATAATTTTAAAAATATATGTTTGGTCTTTGTCCCCGGTTTTTGGCACAGATCTCCTAGTACGCTTGGAATTTCCTAAGTGATAGGAATGTCTTTTGCTATTCATAGGGAGGCCCTGTAAACCATGGCTGAGTTTATGCTAATAGGGTGACTAAGGATGGGGCCTGGCCATCAAAATCACCAAACTTGTTGGAAGCTCCCACTCCCCGCCATAAACCTGGCCCTTCCATTGGACTGCCCCTGAGTTAGATCCTTTATAATAAACCAGTCATAGTAGTAAAGCACTTTCCTGAGTTCTAGGAGTCATTCCAGAGAATCCGTGAACAGGGGAGGGGGGAGGGTTGCCACGAGAGCCCTTGAATTTGTAGTCAGCAGGCATCTCATTTGCAACTGGCATCTAAAGTGAGATCAGTCTGGTGGGACTGAGCACTTAAGCCTGTGGAGTCTGATGCTAACTCCAGGTAAATAGTGTCAGACTTGAACTGAATTATTGGATACCCAGTTGGTGTCAGAGAATCAGGGAATTGGTGTTGGAAAAGATACCACACATTTGGTGTCAGAAGATAGACATCAGTCTATCAAAATTACCCATGTGTGTATCTTTGACCCACCCAGAAACTCTGCTTCTAGGAATTACCTTAGTGATACACTCGCCAGCATGCACAAGGATGTAATCACCACCCTGTACATTTGGGCGTGGTTTAGAATAGCAAAAAAATGGAAACAGCAAGGGGTGCCTGGGTGGCTCAGGCAGTTAAGTGTCTGCCTTCAGCTCAGGTCATGATCCCAGGGTCCTGGGATTGAGCCCCACATCAGGCTCCTCGCTCAGAGGGGAGCCTGTTTCTCCCTCTGCCTGCAGCACCCCCTGCTTGTGCTCTTTCTCTCTTTCCTCTTTCTCTAACAAATAAATAAAATCTTAAAAAAGAAAAAATGGAAACAGCCAAACTGCCATCTATATGGGAACTGGCTAAACTGCTGACATGCATACAGTGGAATTCTATATGGTGATAAAAACAGAAACAAAAAAGATTGAAGCAGCTCTTTACTAACATAAAAAAAATCTTCAGGGTATCTTGTTAACTGGAGGAAAAAAGGCAATGGCAGGACAGTGTTCATCGTGTTATATGTTGTGTTAAATGAAAAGGGAAAGAATATAGATTTTAATTGGCTAGTACATAATTTTTTTTTTTAATCTCTGAAAGGATAAGCAGGCACTAACACCAATGGTGACCTGTTTGAATAGGAAGACAGAACTGGGTAGATGACACACAAGGAAGGGGAAAGGGAGATTTCTGCTGATGTGGGAGCAAGGTGACTGTCATTCCTGTTCCACTCATCACAGGTCAGGCCTGCAAGGAACTTGAGGGAGCCTCTCCCACCCTCTCTCCACTTTAAAATTTAAAATGTGGAAATCATGACCCAAAGACATTACCTGGTATACCCAGCTCTCAGATCTGGTAGAGGACTGGGACAAGAATCCCAGGCCCTCACACCAGTTCAGTGCTCTTTCAGAGACATGGCTAGACCAGGTGCTCCTCTGGGGGGGGGGGGGTGCTCTCAGTAGGACATGCGCCACATCTTTGCAAATATTGAAAATTCACAGAGCATTGGCACATGCTCACTATTTATTAAGAGTATTCCGAATGAATGAATGTTGCATTATACTTCCTACGAGCCCCGACTCTCTAGCTAAGCTTATTAAGTCATCCTAGCCCGAGAGTGACACGATTTATATCCCCCAATGATGACAGAGTCACATTTTCCCAAGCACCTCAGCAGAGGAAACATGTCTGGTGAAGGGGGCCTTTTAACACCCTCAAGTGAAATGCCATAAACAACTGCCCGTATTGTAACTTCTTGCGTTATCAGCCTACGTACAAAATAAGAAAAGAACGATGAGGTTAATATACTTAACACAGCACTCAGGAGAAGAGGAATTATTAATCTGCATATAGATTGTTCAACCAAACAAATGCCCATGGGTCGTGTCCTCTGAATTGTGCAGGCTGGAGTGCTGATTTTGTGCATTGCATCATGAAGACCCGTCTTCTACGCCAAACTTACCAAACTCCAAATACTGTTGCAAGGTAGATGGCAGGTGCACCTCTATTCAAAACATGTGATATGAGTCTTGTTAGCATCATCGTCGAACCGACTACTACCCCACCCAGACAGACGGAGCACTCACCCCAGCCAGGGGCAAAAACTCAGAACCCTCCAGGACATCACTGCACATCATCCATGCTGTGTGACAGACTCAAATTGTGTCTAAATAGGCTGGGAGGGTTCAGAGGGAGATGAGCTAAGTAAGACCATAAAGACCTTGGAAAAGCAGATTGAGTAAAGCTACCCATGATGGATGAACATTTGCTAGATCAAAGAGATCTGGGGCTTATGCGGAGAGCCCCATTGGGGAGTTTTGGTCACAGATTAGAGGCCCATTTGGCTCCTTAGACACAGCCGGGCTGGCTGCGGTGAAGGGAGCAAGGTTATCACAGCCGCCAGAGGGAGAACGGGTAAGTGAGATGGATGGAGAGCAAATCCTATTATAACCAACTCTGTTACAAAGAAAATTTCACCTTAACAAAAATATATCCAAGCTGGAGGCATCGGCCCATAATAATCGTATATTGTTCAAACAACCCATTGTGAAGCATGCTGTTCTTCAGTCCTTCTGGGTAATAGTCTCCAGTTATAACAACACCCCAGCACATCCCCACTTACCACATGATGAATTATTTGTGGTACATGACAATACCTGCCTTCCTTTCCAACCCTCTGACTGTGGGAGGTGACTTTTGAGATGCTCTATTGGAGGCTGATGTTTTGAAAAACGGCAAGGAATTTGTCTTTATAAGAATCTCTACCTCATCTCAGTTTCCCATCAAACCACTCACCTGTATCTAATACCATTAGGAAGATTATTTAAAATGTTAGATGATCACCTCTACATAAGCTGAACAAAAATATTTGATAAAACTCAATATTCATTTGTGTTTTAAAAAAATCATAGAAAAATAAGACTAGTAACTTCCTTAATCTAATAAACAACATCTGTCAAGAACCTATAGTAAACATCCTACTTAACACTGAAATGTTTAAATCATTCCCTGAAAAGTCTGGAACCAGATTAAATGCCTTTTATATCAGAGATTGGCAGAACATAAAAGGCCTGGAAAATACTGTGTGGAGACAAGGATTTGGAATAATAAGAACTTTCCTGTAGTGCTGGTGGGTGTATAAATTCATATGACCCCTTTAAGAGCATTCTGGCAATAACAAATTGAAGATATACGTATTCTTTGATCCAGCAATGCCATGTGCTCAAGAAGATATGACAAAATGTGTATTGTAGCTTTACTTTTAATAGAAAAGGGGTTGGAAACAATATATGTCCATCAAAAGAATATATACATAGTGATATTCTTGCAATGGAAAAGTACATAGTAGTTAAAATGAACCTGCTAGAGCTCCCTGTATCAACATGGATACATCACACACACACACACACACACACACACAGGCACACAAAGCAAGCTTCAGAAAGCTAAGACAAATGGTACCTTTATATAAAGTTTTCATTTTAAAGGCATGCGAGTACTAGGGCTCAGCACAGGAGTCCAAGGACAGTAGATTCAGCCTCTCCAAGCAGACATTTGTCCTTGAAGCAGAGTGATTGGGGAATCACTCCAGTCCTGAAGTCAAGAAACAGGTTCCTAGCCTGTGTCTTGGATGTTACCAGTGTCTTAGCTCAGACTGCTACAGCAAATACCACTGAATGGCGGCTTAAATAACAAACATATATTTCTTACAGTCCTGGAGGCTGGCTGGGGGCCAGAGTGATTGGATTTTTGGTGAAGGCCCTTCTTCCCGTTTTACACACATCACTTTCTCATTATGGCCTCACGAGGCAGAAAGAGAAGGCTAGCTCTCCTCCTCTGCTTATAAGGACAGTAATCCCATAATGGGGGCTTCACTCTCATGGCCTCATCACCTCCCAAAGTCCCCATCTCCTAATACCATCACAGTAAGGCTTCAACATAAGAATTTGCTGAGAGCATGGGCATTCAGTCCATAGCAATCAGCAAGCACCCTTGACCACTTGGGAATGACCAGAAATCTACTATTCACCAGAAAAATGGCAGTATTTTCTTTCCTCTCTTTCCCCATTTCCACCTTCTGGTTTCTGATCCCCTTTCATGATCTGTTACATATGTCTCTGTGAGACAGCCCCAAAGCCACCCCAGAATAGTCCCCCTCCCACCTCTCTAATCAATACAAACATTATGAGACAACAACAAAATTGTGAAGTCCTGGTTGATTGGGTAACATTATCCCATAGCACTCATTAGAAATTTAGAGCTTTAAAGAAATTAAGATGACCCAGTTCCACTTGCTTCCTCTCTCAGGTCCTGCAGGGTGACAAGGTGCACCCAAGGTCACACAAGGACTTAGTGAAAGAGCAAGACCCCAACTCAGGTATCCTGTCTTCCAGGATGATGTTTCTACTATGCCATAGAAGCCTATGACACGTTTATTATGTAAAATCCACAAAACATCAGCTTGAGTCTTCTCATCCCTGTGGGGGTTCCAAAAATATCAGATCATGGTTTATGCCACTTTCAAGCTCACAGAGGATCATTTTCAGAATGCATTCCTCCGTGAGGTCAGAGTCATGCTTCCCATCACAGACTGGGATGGCACCCAAGCACACACAGTTGTGCATGCAGAATGATGGTCTCCACATTTAGACAATGACTCATCATTTCGAATGTCACTGGGCTTGGAACAACTTGAAAGACACAGAAGGAAGGAGAGTGATGTTGAAATCTCAGTGGAGTATGCTGATAAAGACATGCTCCTGCTAACAAAAGGTGAAAGTGAATGTTTCTATCCCCTCGCTCACTGGCTGATACCCAATTATCACTAAGGCTCTGGTAGCATGAATTGTTCTAACAAGGGAAGGGCTCAGCTCTAGATGCAGGAAAATGCCTACAAACATTCCAAACTCGATTGTTCTCTGGGTGATCTTGATTTGTGAAGATCAGTGAGAAATATAAATCGGATGTAAGAAGTTAGTAGTCCACCTTGATGGATAGAACTTTTATATTGATCAGTGCTACAAAGCTGGGAGAAATCTCCGGTTCCTAACCCCCCAAAACTTACAATCTAATGAGATTCAGAACGAACACTTGGGACAAATTTAGGACATCTATAGAGAAACATAAATAGTACTTAAAGACAATACCACATTCTTCCAGCATTGGAGAAAAACAAAAAGGATGATCCAAGTGAGATGGGGTAAATCAAGAAGGACTTCTTGAAGAAATGTGAGGTTTGTGCCATGAGATTTGGAAGGAAAGAAGCCTTGATGGTGAGAAGACAAGGAAAGCAGACATCCAAGGCAGATGAATGGCTTCTGAATATGCCCAGAAGAGGGGTTATGGTGACAGTGGCAAGTCTTTACATCAGCAAGATAAGGCTATTTTATATTCCCTTACTTCTCTATAGACAATGACCTCAGGAAAGAGATAAGGCAGGGATCCTCTCCATTTTACAGAGGGAGAGAAGGACTTAGTAGACTAAGTGGCTTGCCCTAGGGGTCATAGCCAACGAGTGGCAGAGCTAAATCTTGAACTGAGGACTTTGAATTCCAATTATAGAGCATTTTAGGGCTCCCTTAAAGACCTAAATAGAAATAGGAACATAGACAAAGTGACAGTTTTTTAAAAAAAACTTGGGTCAAGTGCAAGTGTAGGGTAAGGTAATGTGTTACATACTTCCAAAGGACTCAACAGTTATAAACTTGACCTGTTTGATTTGTTGGTCAAGAGTCCTAGAAAATGAATTAATGATATCAAGGTCACAGTTTCAGTGTCTCAGGAAGCAGGATTGAGAACACAGCTGCAAGCCATTGTTCTCGTAGCTCACTCAGGTATACCAGTTTGCAAAAGTTTGAGGTGGGGAGCAAGTAAGAAATAGAGCCCTCAATATTAGAAAATAGATCTCTCAATGCACAAATCCCCCCAGATGGAAAAATACCTCCAAACACCTACTCGACTCAAAATGGATTGCCCCTCAATTTTTCTGCATGCAAAGATCAGCATGTTATAATTGTTCATTTGAAGTTAAACTAGGCTGGACACTTACTCTTTTCCCTTGCAGCCTGAATTCAGAAGCTTCCAGCTGGAATCCCGCTACATCTCTGCACAAAATCACCTACCCTTCAAAGAGTGTCCGGTTCAAATTTGCTTAACTTTTATCCCTAATTAAGAAGGCCAGAGGAATAGTTGGTAAATACTTTGGATCTAATTAAGACTGATTGCATTACGAAATGGAATCAGTGTATTCAACTTCTAACATTTTGAAATTCCAAAGTGATCCTAGGTTCTCCATTGGCCACAGATGATAGCCCTTTGCACTTGAAGTACACAAACTGTTCTCACCAGCTGGTTAGTGGCTCAATGGCACACAAACCACAAAATTAACCAATTCTCAGGCACTGCAAAATGAGCTCTGCCTTACACCATAGCTTTGTCTCTCTGGAGCACCCACCCTTACACACATGCAAGGGTCCTGGGCGCCCTTCTTTTCTCCACCGGCATTTCTCCCTTGTCAAGGGTTCTCAACCATGGCTGCATTCTGGGATCATTTGGGAGCTTTAAAAATCCCAATGGCTGGGTGGCATGCCCAGATTTAGTTGATTTGGAGAATGGCCTGGTGTCAAATTTTTTTTAAAGCTTCCCAGATGATTCTAACCTGCTAAGGTCAAGAATGACTGCAACTAAGTGATCTTATCCAGTGCCTAGGCTTTAAATCCTAGCAATAGGCTATAGTTGCAAATATAATCTCCTGTCTTGGGCTCTCCCCTGAGTTCCAGAATCATTCATTAAAACTGCTTACTTGACATGCCTACTTGGGAATCTAAAAGACTTTGCAAACTTCACAAGTTGCAAGAAGAACTCTCAATTTCTCCCCACCTACAGTGTTTCTCTTTCAATAGTTCTCATTGTAGTAAGTAGCTCGAACCTAAAGTCTAGAAGCCATTCTAATTTTCTCCCTTTTCCTCATATGCTGCATCAAATTCACCAGCAAAGTCCTGTTTGTTCTACAACCAAAGTAGATCTCATAGCCATTATGGTAGGCAGCTTCCAAGATGATCCCCAATGATTCCCATTTCCTGGTATTCATACCCTTGTACAGTCCCTTCCCACATTGTACCTGGGTTGGGCTCTATGACCAATAGCATATGGCAGAATTGATGGTATGTTACTTCAGAGATTAGGTTATGAAAAGACTCTGACTTCCATCTTGTTCTCCCCACCATCACCCTCACTCTGAGGGAATTGAGCTTCAAGCTGCCATGTTGTGAATAGCCCTTGGAGAGGCCCATGTGGTAGGGAACAGAAGCCTCTGGCCAACAGTCAAAAAAGGAACTGAGTCTTCCAACAACCATATGAGCAAGCTTGAAAGTGGATTCTCCAGCCCAGTCAAGCTTTGAGATGACTGTAGCCCCAGCCCACAGCTTGAATTTAACCTCATAAGAGACCTTGAGCCAGAAATATCCAGGTAAGTTGGCCCTAGATTCCTAGCCCTCAAAAACTCTGTAACATAACAAATGTTAATTGTTTTAAGTTGCTAAATTTGGCGGTAGTTAACAATAGACACTATACTCATCCACATTTTTGCATCTCATGGCTATCATGCTCCTCCAACCTACCTCCATTTCTTCTCTACTGTGGACTACTGCGATAGTGTCCTAGCAGGTCTCTCTTTTCCCATTTCTGCTCTCCAACAATTTGTCACCCTCATTTATATTCTTTAAATAAAATTAGCTTACATCTCTTCTCTGTTTAATACCCTTCAATGACTTCCCATTCTACTTAGAATAAAACCCAGTTCCCCACAATAGTCCTTCCTGATCCAATTCCAATCTATATCTCCAACTTATTCTTGTACCTCTCTTCCCATTTCTTGTTGTGTTCCAGCCACATTATGCCTTCATTTTTATAGGAAGACCCTTGCTTTTCTTTTATGGTTAGGGAAGCTGAGGGAAAGAGGGACATTTTTAATATCAGGGGAATAAGATCCTGGTAACATTGCTCAAAACAGAAATTACTTTTTTGCTACATCTCTGACAAGTATTTGTCAAACTTGAAGGCCACGCAGTACAGTGTGGGGAAAAAAAGAGGTGCTTTTGCTTCTGGCAATATGTTGGACTAAATGAGGAGAGAATATCTTCCCAGTATAGAACATCTAAAAATGCTGAATAAAATGAAAAACATATTTCAAAGTATGGCTGAGCTAGTAGGAAAAGAAGGAAACCAATCAGAGGAATTAAAAACAAGGAAGTATAATTCAGTGGGGATAAGTAAGCTACAAGGCATTTTCCTTGTGGATATCTATGTATTTCCTAGTGATCTAGAGTCACACACATATGAGAATGGAGAAAACATCCTGGGTCTCAAGCAGAATGGGACTTTATTAGTTGAGACTCCTATAGAGTGATACCTCAGTGGTCACATAGAGATTTGTCTGGCTTAGCCTTGGCCCTTAAGCCAGGAAAGTAGCAGGTGGAAAAAAGTCTCCCCTGATATTTCCTACCACAAACTAATATTTATTAGGATCCGGGGCTGTAATTCATACCACCTGTGAAGCCAGAAGGAAGAAAAAGTGCCAGACTTAAAAGAAGTCCCAGATTGACAGTGCTCCAAACACTTGGGAGAAGAAAAAACAAGTTCTCTCTGAAGGAATGGGCCCTCAACTCAGGCATCTTGATATGTTCATGAATGAAGAACAAAATCACGAAACACATGGGAGTACACACTAATATAAGAGTCAACAGAAATAATAAATTGCAGAATCAGACCCATTGAGCCTACAGGTATTAGATTATTAGAGAAAGATTTTTAACATAAATAAGAGGGAATTCACAGTATTACAAAGGAGCAAAAGATTACCAAAGTTGAACAAACCTATTTTAATGAACCAAATATAACTTCATGAAATAAAAATTATAATATATGAAATTTAAAGTTCATTGGATAGGTTAAACATCAGATTAGACTTGGGAAAAATATACCTAGTAGACTGGAGGAACCAGCTGAAAAATTATCCAGAATGCATCAGCAAAAAAGAAAGAAATTAAGATACTTGAATGAAAGAATGAAAAGATACAACCAAAGTATAATTGGGATTACAGAAGATGTAACCAGAAAGAGAAAGAACAAATATTTGAAAAGTTAATGGTTTAGAATTTTCTAGAGTTGATACCACTTCTCAGATTCAGGGAACCCAACCAATTCCAAGCAGGACACATCATAATAAAACTACAGAAATCAAGCTGAGAACTGAAAAAATAGAAAAATATCTTGCACTCATGGAGTTTACATTTAGTGAGGGAAAACTGACAATTGGCAATTAGCAAAAAAACAAAAAGCAACCCAGATCATTCGGACAGTGACATGTGCAATACAAAGAATTTAAAGAGGATGATGTGAGAGCCTAGGACTTGGGAGCCACATCAGCCTTGGTGATCATGAAAGGTGATATGTAAGCTGAGATCTGAATGACAGAAGGGAATGAGTCCCATAAAGTCATGGGAAACAGCACTCCATGCAGGGGGAAGAGTTAATGCAAAAGTTCCATATCTGTCTGTCCCAACTTCTCTGAGCCTCAGTTTCCTCATTTATAAGATGGGGAAAATATTTTCCTCATATCTGTTGTGACGCTTGAAATTTTGTATGTAAAGTACTTGAAAATCTTTGAATCATAATATACGTGATAATGTTATGGAGGCAGCCTATCTTCCCATGAAGAATACAGACTTTGGGCCACCCAGACCAGTATTCTTGGCCTGATGATTCATCTGTGAACACTCTGAGATCCAGTACCTCATTTGTTAAATGAGAATGATGCAGTTGCCATAAAGATTACAGGGTAAAACATTCGCACAGAGCCTAGTGTTGTCCCTGGCAAAAGAACTCAATAATTACCTCTACCAAAATGTTACCTTTCCTGTACAGGCTCTAGAGGCCTCCTCTACCCTCCACACCCTGACTCGAGCCAGAAGTTCTCTCTCTTCTCTGCTCTCCCACTGCACTTTATCTTTAAGTCTCTCCTTTTTTGTTTTTGTTTTGTTTTGCATTTCTCCCAGTGGTCTGTAAAAGTCATTCCACAGACTACAGTCTATCCATCTTTTATCCCTCATACTACTTAACCCAGGGTCTTGCACATCATAGGTATTTAATAAAATGTTACGAGCGCAAGAATAAGCATATGAGTTATAATTGGAATATCTCCACCACCACCAAAGCAACTATTTCACAAGGCAGCTAATTGCATGGCTATACTTGTTTAAAGCTTCTCTCCCATATCAAGTCAAAATCTGCTGGTGGAGATTTTACACTAATGGTCCCCAGTGAATCACATCTCTGGGATCCACACGCTGATACTGTCTCCTCCCACCTTGACCCTGGGCTTGTCCCTACAACTCACTGTGGTCAATGCGACAGACATGATGCAAGTCTTTGCTTGATAAGGTCTTTGTGCCTTGGGCTCACCCTCTTGGATCACTGCCATTACTGTCTGAGGAAGTCCAATTTCGCCTCCTTGAAGATGCAAGACCATGTGGTCTGAGGGACCCAGCAGAGCCCAGAGCCTTGCCAATCCACAATCAGACTACAGTTGTATCAGCCCTGGCAAAACCAGCAGAAGAGCCACCCAACCAACTCACAACAGAAAGAGAAATAATAAATCAGTGTATTAAACTAATACATTTTGGGGTGGTTTGTTACACAGAAACAGATAACTCAAATACGTTCCCCTTTAACTTCTACCTTCCATCTATAAAGGCAAGAATGATCCTTCTTCCAAAGGTCAGTCCTTCAAATGGCTAAATATCCTCCTGAACACATTTAGTTCTTCAACAAATTTTCACAGTAGTGAAAGGCCTAAAGGCCCCCTTGTTTTTTCCCCTCTAAGTGTGGAGCTCAGTAAAGAAACACACCCACCTGTGTTCTGGCCATGCACCTCTTAGACTACAATCATATTGGTCCAGATGCTGTGCTTCTGGTCATGTGGCCAAGTCAGTGTTGGTGTGCCATTTGTGACATCCCCATCACATAGTGGCTCACATGGCACTCAGGGTCTTAAATCACAGACCCTTTCCCATGAACTACTGTGAAGTCACATCTTCAAAATCCTGTACGTGAAAACCTGACCATTTGAACCCACATGTGGGCTCCTATTAAATCGGTCATAACAGTTTTGGCCTGTTGGAGACTTTCTAAATTCAAATTCTATATAGCAATGGACCTCTACATCATTAAATTCAATTCAAGTTTCCATCTTCGGCAAATCTGATCTACTTGATCACTCTCTCCTCCTGGGAATGCTTTCATTTCTTGGCCTCACAAAAATCCCTCTCTCTTGGTTTCCATCCTTTTCCATTGGCTGTTTCTTCTCTGTCTTTGCTGGGTCTGTGGACTTCTTCCCTTCTTTATCTATCTTGGCTCCCTAAAGCCATCTATAGCTGAACAACTCCCAACACTATTTCTCCCATCTTAATTTCTCCCCTGAATCTCAGACTCATATAACCCATTGCCTGCTGAAGATTTCTAACTACAGAATGGGCATCTTAAAATGTAACCTACCCAAAATAGAACATCTGGCTTTCTACCCCTACTTGTCCCCAAACTTCTCATCTCCATAAATAGTGACTCTATTCTCAATTTTCCTGACTGGTCAGTCCAAAACCTTTGGAATCACGGACTCCCCTCTCACGTTCCACACACAATTTATCAGAAAATCCTTACAACTCTGCCTTCAAAGTATCTACAACATCTAACCATTTTCACCACTGCCCCCACCCATACCCTAGTCCAAACCACCTAATCCCTAACCCAGACTGTTAGAAGACTCTCCTAATTGGTCTCCCAGCTTCCACCCCTAAAGCCCACAGTAGCCTGTTCTGCATATGGCAACCAAAGGAATCACTTAAGACATAAGTACATAAGTTGTTCATACCTTTCATCCGCTCAAAACCTTCCAGTGTCTTCCCATGTCACTCAGAGTAAAATCCAAAGCCATTACCCTGACCAGAATGCTCTATACAGTCTGGCCTTAGCTACATCTTGATCTTACCTCTTACTATTCTCACCTTCACTCACTCCACCACAGCCACAACTGGCCTTCCTGCGGTTGCACAAACCCTCCTAGCATACCCATGCCTCAGAGTCTGCATTTGCTCTTCCCATTGCCTGAAAACACCATTCTCTTGAATCTTAATTGGTGCTCTCCTTCATTTTACACAAGTCGCTGCTCAATGGTCACCTTATCAGAGAAGCTGCCTTTCTGAGGCCAGCAGTAACCCCCAACACAAGCTGCTTGATATCTAGTCTTACCTCATCTGACATGTCAGCCTGTCTTCCCTTCTCGTATGCAAGCTCCATGAGAACAGAGGCTTTGTTTTGTTCCCTGCTATATCAGGGAACCAAGCCCAGCCTAGGTGTCAATATTCGTTGATAAATGAATTCACTATCCCTTCCAGCTTTGGTCCATCTGCAAAATGGATGTGTGTGTCAATTATATATTTGTCCAAGAAACAGACTTTTTCACATGGTCAAAAGTAATCTTTTGATTACTTGTGTTCTGGCCATGCACCAACCAAAAGTACATCCAAACCAAAATAATCTGCGGTATGAGCAACGGAGGTCATATCTTAAAGAGAAATAATGCTAGGTCAAGACTGTGGAAGGCCTTGAATGACCAACCAGAACCTGGTTTGTTCACTACAGGCAATGAGATATCATTGAAATTTTTTGACTGTAAAATGACAGAAATTGTCTCATAAATAACTTTCACTAGGTATATTTTTTAAAAAAAATCCTGCTTAGATCAATGTGGAAGCAACCTGACATTTTCCTTTTTTATTAACTGGCTTTTAGAACATGTTGACAAGTATGGTTCATTTTGAATGGTCCTAAGTAATTCCCTAGACTAGGGCAGGGACCACTGGGTCATTTGTAAACAGATGCACATGGCTGGCAATAAATAGATTTATGCATCTGAGGCTTAAGACCACATTTTATACTCATAACACATGTATTTCTTATCTAACACCTGTGCGCAACTATATATAGCATACACAGAATCTTGTTTTCATATCCTACAGATATGAAAGCCAGAACCCTCTTTTGAGCCAGGGAGTCTGAGAAAAAAGCTGAGGGAACAGACTGGAAAGCTCTGTCACACACACCAGACTCCAGTGAACGCACATGTGGAACAAATACACCGCTCAACAGCTGCCTGCTTCGACAACTCAGTGGCCCAGGGGCAGCCGAGATGAGAGAAGTCTTTTCGGCATGGACAGGCTTGTGATGGAGAAGGAGGGGAGCAGTGGAGGCCATTCTGAGGATCTGCTCACTAACTTCTTCAAAGGGAAAACAGCGGTGGCTGGAGCAGAGGCTCAGAAACCCTGTCATCAGTCCCTCCAGCCACTACAGACACCTATAAGGGGCTGGTGGGCAGCAGCTCCAGAGCTGGAAGGGGCCTCTAGAGGGAAAAGCAGAAGCAGATCTTCCTGTGTTGCGGCCCACACAGCAGGCCCTCAGTGGCCACCCACCCTTGACATGCTCAGGAACTGAAACCAAAATTGGTTCCTTAATGCAACTGGGAATATTATTTACATTCAGTTTTTCCCTAATTGTATCTATTCTTGCCTCTCGTTTTCCTACCTCCCTTCCAGAATCACACTGAATCCCAAATCCCTTGACACTGCAATGAAATCCATACATTTTACAGGTATGTGTGTGTGTGTTTGTTATATACATACATACATACATACATAAATATATATGTATTTAACAACTTAGCCTTCTGCAGGCCCATCTGGGTACTTCCTGTATTCCTGGTCACTTTTACTTCAGGGCCCACATGGGTTGATAAAGCTGATTTTTTTCTCTCCATCAATATATCTTCAAAATCCCTTATGAAGGAACAGCACTGCTCTTCATTGGTAAAATATACACTCTACTTATTCATACTTTTCAGGGTAAAAATATCATTCCAGTTACAACCCTTGAGCCCAAAAGTAGCACTCCTAAGAAAATGACTCATCCATGACATTACCAGGTGAATAAATGACAAGTGTGCCTCTCCAGTCATGAGACAACTTACCTAGTTAACTCATCATCCTTAGAATGGGGCATTTTCCCAAATGGAATATGAGTCATTTGGGCATGAGAAGAGTTTTTAAGTTCACAGACATAACATTTCCTCTGCTATGTTCTTCTCCATTAGTGAAAGTTTGATTATTAACATCCGGCACTTTAAAAAATCAGACCTTACATAATGACACTCCTCACTTCTGTTCACTCTCTCCTCTCTTGGGTGAAGTTCATGGTTGAGTTTCAGCTCAGATCTTTCTTTAGCATTTCTTCTGGGAATCCGGAGATTTTACAGGTGGTTAAGCAATTGATAAACTTTTTAGGCAAAGAAGTGCTCAGAATGCATGCAATGGTTAGTCACCACCATGCTGATAATTAAGTCAACGACATCATTTTCACAGGATCATGGAAGCTTGTACATTCAGTGGCTACAATGAGCATGTAGAAATTTAGAGCCAGCATTTCACAATAGCAAAAGCACTTTCCAAACATTTGCTCATCTTATCATAATCTTCTCAAGACCAGCTAGACTGAGCCATATGTCTTAGCCATATTCCAACCCCAAGCCTTATCATAATGTCTAGAACATCATAAATATTTAATAGACTTTGTTGAATGAACAAATGCATTCCCTGAACCATTCAGTGGAGTTTCAAATTTAGAGATTAAGAAGAAGCTAGTAAGTATCAGAGTCTGGACACAAGGACAAGTCTTTGGCTACTAAAAAGCTTTCCAGGCTCCTAAGAAATCATTACCTTGTGTGTGTGTGTGTTGGGGGGGGCGGGGAGCAATACCAGCAATTCCTTTGGGGGTAGAGACAACAGGAAAAATGATGTGTTGTTTGGTTTACAAAGAGTTAGATGACCCAGTTGGAAGATCTTAGGGATTATCTACAAGATACAGCATGGTATCACGTGAAAATGAAGCCAGACATACCTCAGACTCAGCCTCACTTCTGTTCTTTACTGCCCTGCCTACATTGCATTGTTGCTGTGAGCATTGAATCGGGTAAGTGTGATGGTTATTTTTATGTGTTGACTTGGCTAGGCTATGGCACCCAGTTGTTTAGTCAAACATCAGTCTAGGTATTGCTGTGAAGCTATTTTAAAGATGTGATTAACATTTAACTCAGTAGACTTCGAGTAAAGCAGGTGGACCTCATCCAGTCAGTTGAAGGCCTTAAAAACAAACACTGAGATTCTTTTATTTATTTATTTTTTTTAAGTAGGCTCTGTGCCCAGTACGGAGCCCAATGTGAGGTTGAACTCATAATCCCGAGATCAAGACCTGAGCTGAGATTAAGAGTCAGACAATTAATCGACTGAGCCACCCAAGCACCCCCAAGATTCCCTTTCTAAAGAAGGGATTCTCGAGATGACAACATAGAAAACTTACATGAATTTTCTAGCCTGCTGAGAAATTCTGACTACAGCATCGACTCTTCCCTGAGTTTCCAGCCTGCTGGCCTGTCCTATAGATTTCAGATTTGCCAGCCCCCACTATCCCACAAGCCAGTTCCTTAAAATAAACCTCTCAATCTCTCTCTCCATGTATGCATGAGTGTGTGTATCATTGGTTCTGTTTCTATGAACCTTGATTAATGTAGTAAGTCAAGCCTGACAGAGAAAGTACAAATGTTTGTTCTCTTCTATTATTTGCCCTGAATCTATCTCCATCCTCCTATGAACTATATGAATACTTGCTTGCAAGATGCCAAATGGGCAAAGATCCAGCGATAGCAATGGCCTGCCCAAGGTCATGACCAGTCCATAACAATCTTTTGTCTGTTTCAAGTTTTTATTTAAATTCTAGTTTGCTAACATATAGTATAATACTGGTTTCAGAACTAGAATTTCGCGATTCATCACTTAATAGTCCATGACAATCTTAGGATCCAAATCCTCTTCTGACTCATTACCTGTTTATTCTTCTCCTTCCTGTTACTAACGCACCTTTCCACCCCTAATCCACCCAGATGCTATGCCCACTGAACCCTAGGAATCAGAGTTCCTCTCCAACAAGGATGCACTACAGTCATTTGGGCCATAATTACACTCTAACCCTGCATATTTACTTAGGATTTCTCTCCATCCTGGCAGCAGAAAGTGTTTCAGTGACAGCCCAGCTAGCTCAGTTTGTCTCTGCACTTGAAGCTCACAAGGCCCATCATGCAGTGAGCTTGGCCCATAGCCCAGTGTCAGTGCCGTGACAACTGTGTCTCTAAGACCCTGTGTCTCTAGCACTTTTTTCTTGAATTTTTTTTTTAAAGATTTTATTTATTTATTCATGACAGACAGAGAGAGAGAGAGAGGCAGAGGGAGAAGCAGGCTCCCGAGGAGCAGGGAGCCCAATGTGGGGCTCGATCCCAGGACCCTGGGATCATGACCTGAGCCGAAGGCAGACGCTTAACCATCTGAGCCACCCAGGTGCCCTTTCTTGAAATTTTTTAGGTTCAACCTGTCTGTCTGCCTGCAGTCCGTGAACTTAGTCACACAGCCAGCATTAAAAACACATTCATATGGTAAAGGATTCTACTCTCCTGCATAATTACCAACTACAAGGTTTGGGGGTGTGGGGGTGTTCTTGAGACTATCCGGAGGCTCTATAATTTACTAGGACTTCCAGAACTCACTGCAAGCTGTTATAGTCCATTACAGTTTATTACAGCTAAAGGATACAGCTTCAAATCAGCCAAGGGAAAAGGCACATAGGGCAGAGTCCAGGAAATTCCACACGCAGAGCTCCCATGGAGTTGCGGACCATGTTAACTCCTCCCAGCAATGATGTAGGACATATGCACAGAGCATTTCCAACCAAGGGAGCTCACCTGAGCTTTGGTGTGTAGAATTTGCATGGGGGTTCCACAGTTGACTGCCGACATGGCTGACCCCTCTGGAGGTAGAGTGGATACTGCATGGCCCAAAGCCCCTATCATAAATCACATTGTCCAGTGTGGCTCAAGGCCCCCAGGCAAAGAAAGACACTCTTATCAAGTGGGATATTCCAAGGGCCTAGAGATCACCTGCCAGGAGCTGAGAGCAAAGGCTAGATCTTTCTATGGGTTAACTTAATTTCTTTACTATTAGACCCATCCCCATGGTGTGTCAGGGCAAGCAACTCGACTTTGCAGTCTTCTATAGCTACCTACCATATTCTTAACGCTGACTAGTACTTTTGAAAACGAAAGCTTCTTGCCTCAGGGGTCCAGGAGAGGGACTGGGGAGGACTCCTTGCTCACCAGACCCACCGCGGTCATTTAATGAGATGGCAGGTCAGTGTGACGCCCACCAGGGGGTGCTGTGGTTTGTCCCTCAGCCTTCTTCATTGGTACACTCATGCAGGGGTCAGCCCCAATTCTGGGGGTAGCCCAGAACCCTTCCTGCCCCAGTGAACTCCCCAACTCACTCCTTTCTGCTTATTGCAACCCCAGCTCAACCGGTAATGGTATCTTCATCTATTTAAAAATGCCTCTTCTTTCAATGGCCTAGCTTACCACAATTCTGTCAGAAATAATTCACCAGGGGTGCACCTGGGTGGCTCAGTCGGTTAAGTGTCTGCCTTCAGTTCCGGTCATGATCCCAGGGTCCTGGGATCGAGCCCCGCATCGGGCTCCCTGTTCAGCGGGAAGCCTGCTTCTCCCTCTCCCACTCCCCCTGCTTGTGTTCCCTCTCTCGCTGTGTCTCTCTCTGTCAAATAAATAAATAAAATCTTTAAAAAAAAAAAAGAAAGAATTCATCAGATTTGCAAAATCCAGATTACTGACATTAAGTGGTGAGACTGCTTAAGCTTTACAAATGAAGACCCCAGAACCCCTTGGCGGGGGTGGGGCTCAAGTCATGCACCCATTTTCCCACGTTGCAAAAGGCAGAGGATCCAGACTAAGAGAACACAGCTGTAGGCCAGAGGACTTGATTCACATGAGAAAAGCCAGAACTGATGATGACAGGGGTGGTGAAGGAGGACAGGAGGGAGGCAGGTGGGTGAGCTGTGTGGGGGGGGCTCAGCCGGACAGATCACAGGTACAGGGCTGAAGAAACAGGTACAAACAGTGCAGCCTGATCCACCCCAAAGGCAGATGCTGGGCATCACTGACAAGCTGTAAGGGCTCCTTCAGCCACAACTAGGCATCAGCCCAGCATCCTCCAGCAAACTTCTTTCTGCCTCAGGAATGGGGCATTTGGGTCAGGGCACCCTCCTGGTTCTCTCATTCCATCTCACAACTAACTAAACAGCACCTGTCCCTTGACCTGTCCTCCCAGAGCCCTGGTAGGGATCAGCAAATCTGCTTTGCTAAATGGAACTGAGGTGTTACAACTAATAATGTGGTCAGATAACGTTTTCTGTTTAACAAGGGCTCCCATGCCTTCACTTAAGAGAAACCAGTGGCGGAAGAGATGTTTTCGCTTTCATAGGTAATTGGCTTAGCCTGGCACCAACCCTGTCCACAGAAGCAAAGAGACTCAAAGAAACCGGCAGGTTCAGTACTCCAAGATCATATAGACATAAAATAGAGATTCTGTAAGTAACCTGGATTTGCTAGGTTTCAGAATCTGATTCTAGAAGCCTGGACAAGCCAGCTCACCCCTGCCGTACCCCAGCTGCATCCCTCTGCAGCAAGGTCCTTCCTCCCTCTGCGTTCCCACAGAACCCTGCTTGACCAGGCCCGGCCCTGTGTCCCCCTGCCTGGCATTATCCTGTGAAGTCTCGGATAAGGCTGGGCAGGGATCTCTCCTTTTATATCTCTGAGCCCCATGGTGCTTAGCAGGTCAAATTGGAATTGCCAGCACCCGCCTACCTACACTAGCCCTGGTTCTGATTCCCAAGCTACAGGAAAAGAGGAAAGTGGGCAGCCTTGTTCTCACTTGCTGACCACATCAGACCCAGTTCTATGCTCTTCAAGGAGAGCGGGACGTGGGGAAAGGCCAGGTGCAGAGCCCCCAGAAACAGAATGTAAACCATGACAGTCTGCCAAGACCCTATCTTCAGGATTAAAATCTCACCTTCCCCAATAGTGAAGGGGCCAGCTGATCAGAGCCACCTCTCCCCAGGGGTGCCCTGGCAGCTGAGCTCAACAATGACCGCCCCCTTCCCCTCTCAGCAGTTATCATGAAGGTAGCAACAACTATCCAGGGGCCAGGGGGATGTTGCACAGGTTTGGAAGGTACTTTACACAGACGATGACTTCAAATGTTCCTTCTTACTCATCAAAACAAAACGAGCGCAGTTAACTGGAGGTCCATTCCCGGTTCCTTTAACCCAGGGGTCATGAACTCAGCCCTCTTTCTCAGTCCCACCTCAGGGGGCCAGAAACCAAGGCCAGACCTGGTTGTAGCTAAGACCTGCCGTCCACATGCACCAATTCTTTGTGACCTTAAGCCATCTAACCTCTTCCCCTCCCATTATTTCTCCCTCAGATGGGAGTACACTAACTAGACAGATGTCCCAGGGAGGATGAGGGGACACATGCCAGGAGGAACCAGAAACACCTGCAGACGCAGCAAGCACTGTTTTTATGTCCTACCTGAAAGCAACGGTCTCTCCACAGAGTCTGCTGTGTTGGCTTTTCTGCTCATAATATTTGTGGTCGAATCATGCCTGTATTTAAACCAAACACAATATTTAAGCCACCAGAAATAAGAAAACAAAGCAAGGAAAATTCCATCACATATTTTTGTTTTTTGTTTTTTTTTTAGTCTATTCATCCAGATGGTGATAATTAGTGGGATCGCCTGTCTGCACCTGTTATTCCACCTATAGGAATGTGTTGGGAACTTTCTGGATGAGTCTACCAAGTGACGCTGTGGACCAGACACAACCTCTAGCTCTAGGAATCACCCTTCAGTTCTTTGGTGGAATCAAAAATAGAGCTCTTAGTGCCACAGGGACATACAAAGCCAAGGACAACTTGGGCTGAAAGCCTCAGAGACTCCTCCTACTGCTGGCTTCAATAAAGCTTACACACTATGAACAAAACGCCTGGTTCTAGCAAGAGCAGCCACATCAGTCACTTGGTGTTTCTTAAATATCTCCGTACCAGGCCCCAGTCTAGACCTCCTGAATTGAATTCTTTGAAGTCACACATGAAAAGACAGCTATTTTAAACACCCACGTGATTCTGACACTTGGTTGAGTTTGGAGTCTTCTGGACTGGAAGAACTCAAGCCTTTGAATGGAGAACTTGGGTCTGCCCCAGGCATGGAGCTAACTTTCTATCCTTGCTGTGTAACTCTGGGAAGCGCACTTTCCTCTGGGCCTCTCTCTCTCAAATAAGGATGTTGGACTCGACTAAGTGAATTTTTGCTTATATCCTAGAAGCCCTAGGGTTTCCTTGGAGGTTCCAGAAGCTTCTAAGGGAAAGGGGGTAGGAAGAGAATAGTTTGGGCTTAGGGTTCCCTGCCTTGAGATTTCATCACGGGGGCTGCTAAAAATCTATTTACAATGGCCTGACATTAAGCAAGCTCAAATGTGAACACGTGCCTGCGATACAGGAAATGCACAGCCCTGGAAGTAGTTTAAGGTGGCTTAAATGGGCATGGCTTTTTAGAAAATGGCAATCCCTAAGGGAGTCAAGGATTTAGATTGTGGGACTTTAAGAGTATCACTTCATTTCATTTCCTCATCCTTCAAAGTAAGGGGTAAACTAGGGATTTCGAAGGATTAGGGGTCTAACATTTTGCCATTGTAATGGTTAGGATGGTCTGCATGAAATCCAGACCCCCCTATGTTGTGAGCTACCTGTGCCCAGAACCAGGGTGAGTCAGCTAATCCCCTGGGAACATGGTGCACAGCCTTGACCTCACTGCCATCTGCTCCGGACTGAGTTGTGCCCCCCTCCCCCAATTCATATTGTTGAAGTCCTAACCCCAATGTAACTGTATTCAGACATAATTAAGGTTGGATGAGGTTATCAGGGTAGGATTCTAGTTTGATAGGATTGGTGGCCTTATAGGAAGAGACATTGGAGAGTCTGTCTCTCCACATGTTAACTGAGCAAAGATTCTGTGAGGACATGGTGAGCAGGCTGCTGTCTGCAAGCCAGGAAAGAAGTCCTTCCCAGAACCCGACCCTGTGGGCACCCTGATCTCAGACTTCCAGCCTCCAGAACTATGAGAAAATAACTGTATTTATGCCACCCAGTCTGTGGTATTTTGTCAGGACATCCTGACCTAGGACACCATCACACCACGACGTTAGGTTCCTCGGCCACGGCCAGCTCAGGTAGCCACACAGCTATGTGTGGATATCACATTCTGCCTTATGGCAGCTCCATCATAAAAAAGTCACTTGCTCTTACTTAGAGGGTGAATCTTTCCTCCCACACTAAAATGAAGCCCCTTGAGGGCCAGAAGTTTGACATTTTCTTTTTTGTCTGCAAAGCTGTTCATGAGGTCAGCAATATCAGACATTTTAGCAGATGGAGAAATGGGGACTCTGAAGTTGGTGGCTCATGCCCAGTCCCACCAGATTGAAAGGGGACCATTGGCAGGAGATGCGCCTCCAATTTCTACCTCTGAGTGTTTGCTAGTGTGCTATTTCCCCTTGGGGCCCCAGCTCAGTGAAGATCTGTTGACAGAGTGAGAGTGGGGAGGGAAGTGATGGCTTCCTGGAGCTCTGGCTACTTCTTACCGTCCAGGACAGACTGAGCAGCGGTTCTCCTGGCCCAGCAGTTGGGCATCCGTGCGCAGGGGGACTTCCAACATGAATGGAGTGGGTTCCCGTGGTGGGCCAGGGTGAGGTTGGCACAGCAGAGCAAGTGCTTCTGTGTTTCTCTCCAGGAAGTCCTAGAGAGTGAGGATGCTGTTTGTCAGGTTAGAAAGGCCTGTGGATTCTGGAGCACCAGGCATGAGCCAAGTTGATAAAACACAATACTATGAAGGTTACAATTTTTGGGTTTATTCCTATACTAATAAACACCTTAAAATTACTTGTCTAGAGCATTTAGATTTAACTAAGCACTTTCATGAACAATGTCATTTATTCTTTACAACAACCCTGGGAGGCAGATATTATCCCCAGTTTGTAGGCAAGGAAACAGCCTCAGCTATGATTAACCAAATTCACGTAGTTTTCGAGCAGCAATGCCAAGACATGAAGCCCTGTGTTCTATTGCACACCCGATGTTCTATTTCACCCAAGGTTTGCTTCACACAGAAATCAGTAATGGCTCTAGGCTGCTCCTCAACTCAGGCACATGTAATCCTGTGCTGTTGGCTTTGTGGGGGGGCGGGGGGGGGGTGAAGTGAACAGGTGAAAAGTTGGACGGGCTTAATATAAAGTGGTGTTTCTCAAATGGAGTTTCAGGGAATCCTAACTCCTAGCAAGATGTTAAAATGTACATTTATAAACAAGGGTGGGACTCTTCTATAATTGAGTCTGGGCAATGCTCGATACAGCCTGTCATTCCTAGGAAATTATGTTAACTGTTAAAGGCTCTGGAAAGTCCTTCAATGAAGAGGCTGGTATAAATTTGTTTAATTCAGCATTTGATAACACAACTAATTTTTCTATCAACATCTTGGTTCAGGGAGAAAGTGATGCAGAATGTAGAAGTATCAGTAGCTAAGAATACAGGGGATATTTGTTCACTAGGACAGAAATAAAGGATTATTGAATTAAAAGGAATTAAAACTACTATCATTGTCAAATAAGCATGTTTAACTCCTCTTAAAACTTGTCACTAGGGATGTCTGGGTGGCTCAGTCAGTTAAGCGGCTGCCTTCGGCTCAGGTCATGATCCCAGAGTCCTGGGATCGAGTCCCACATCGGGCTCCTTGCTCGGCGGGGAGTCTGCTTCTCCCTCTGCCTGCCTCTCCCCCTGCTTGTGTTCGGTCTCTCTGACAAATAAATAAAATCTTTTAAAAAAAAAAAAACTTGTCACTAAAAATACGTTAGCTAAATCTCTTTAAAGAATTAAATCATGTCATTGTTCATGTCTAAGTGTATTTTCACTTAAAGGATTAATAAACAAAACTACTTTTCTTATTTTATCTCACTTTCTTGTATTTTCCAAGTTTATAAATAGGTATCATTTATAAACTATCCAAAACAAATGATTCAAAATAATCTGCCACCCAACAGCTAAAGATCTAGGACCAAGAGTAGACCGTGGAGGACCAAGGGAACAGAGGAGGAAATCTCAATGTGTAGTCTACCAGGTAGAGATACAACATACTGGAAGGTATTGAAAACTGTGGGTTCAAGAATGATTCCGTAGGTATGGAAATGTAGGTTTTAGATGTGTAGATTTCCGGACCCAAGACATGCAGATACCCCAAGTCTGATTTATGTGCATCCCCATGTGGCCAGAAGGAAGGCAGGCTGAGGCTGGGGAGCTTGGAGGGAGATGTGACAGAGAATAACTCAGCTCAACAAGTGGGAAATGGGGAGCAAGACAGCAGCACGGCCTGACACTCGGCAGCCCTTCCAGGGTAGACAGGGCAAGGCTGTGTGCAGGATCAGCTGGAAACAGGCAAAACAGCAGTAGTTGTGATAATGGGAGCTCATGGTTAACCCTTATCCTGTGCTAGGCTCTGTTCAGAGAGGTTTATGATTGACTCACTTAATCCTCACAACAACCTATCCCATTATATAGATGGAGAAATAGAGGCAAAACAGACTAGAGAGCTTGCCCAAGTTCACAGAGCTTGTAAGTGGCTGCCCTAGCAGCTGCCTCGCCTGAGAGATGGCAGATACAAGATGTATCTGACCCACATGCCCTGAAAATGGAGGAAGAGAAAGGCACAGACCTCCATTTCAGATGGGGGGAGACCGGCTATGGAAGCTCAAAGCAGGACCCAGAGCGGCCAGCCCTGCCTGGGAGGACAATATGGAAAATCAGAGCTGGGGGGCAAGGGCCTGGCGAGAGTCTAGTCAAGTCGTTCATGTTCCCCAGGCAGATGAGGCCAGGCGAGGACTTAATTCCCAGGGGCACAAAGGTAGTTGGCAACTCAGCAGGGCTTTAGTTCCTCATAGCCTGGCCCCTTGTTCAGGGCTCCTTCCACTTCTCACATCCCGTGTCAACTGTAGGTTGGAGTAGGTCCATGACGGGCAGAGACCAGGGTCTGGGGGTACATCAGGAAGATTCACTGCTCTGGGTCAGGGAAACCAGGCTTTAAAAGGCTTTAGCCTGAAGGGGCCCTTCTCCCTCTCCAACCCAATGAGGTACCAGCCCTGACACTGGCCCCTTCAAAGCTAAAGCATTTTAAAGCCTGATAAGCCAACATGCAAATAAATCATCTGGTTTGGTTAACCCAGAGCTGAAGTTTAGCTGATCTCATTAGATAGTGACCCAGGTGAGGGGGAGGAGAGCTCCCTGAAGAACTGGGGCAGAGCAGGGTGGGTACCCACAGCATGAGGCCCACCCTGGGCAGCAGCAGCATAGAGCAGCAGAGATGCCAGGAGGAAGGGAAGGCACAGAGATGAGAAAGACACCAAGATGCCCCCCCATACGCATGTACATGCACACAGCCTTTGAGCAGCCCTGGTAGGCTTGCTCTAAGATGTTCCTTTATTCCAACATTCTCTTCCACACATGCCATCTTCTTCCTCGATTGGATTCCCTTCCCTAATATCACTCCCCTCCACTCTCCAACCTATCCCCCACCCCTTGCTATTTCCACCTTCCTCCCTGAAGGGGAGATGCATGGGCCTGAAGGGAGGGCTCACAGGTATCTTGATAAATGAGTAAATGCAGGTAAAACACCCAGAATGGTGTCTGACACTCAGTAAGCACCATGCCTTAGTGGTTTCCCCCAGGCAGTATTCTGCCAAGGACACAAACTTTGAGGCACTACTTAACATTTCATATTTTTAAAAAGTCCAAAGTGACTCCCAGTGTAATGCTGCTCCCAATTTAACAACCAGGAGAGGAGTGGGTGGTGCAAAAGAGATGCTGTCAGTTGAAATCCAAAGCTGGTCCCTCAGTCTGTTGGCTCTTTAGTTGCATACTCTCCATGCTCATCTTTCCCCAAATGGCATCTCAGGTACCACTTCACTTGCTGCTAGATGCCCTGAGAGGTGGGATGGGCCAGGGCGTGGGTTATAATCTGACAGCACAGGCTGAAGGGGGTGGAGTTATTCTCACTCTTTCATAACAAGTACACCTGTAAAAGAATGAAATTAGACCCCTTCCTCACTCCATATACAAAAACCAACTCAAAATGCGTCACAGACCTAAATGTAAAAGTTAAAACTATAAAACTCTTAGAAGAAAACATAGGTGGGATGCTTGGGTGGCTCAGTAGGTTAAGTGTCCAGCTTTTGATTTCAGCTCAGGTCATGATCTTAGGGTCCTGAGATGGAGCCCTGCACTGGGCTCCATGCTCAGTGGGGTGTCTGCTTCTCTCCCTCTGACCCTCCCCTCACCCATGCACACTCTCTCTCTAAAATAAATCTTTTTTAAAAAAAAGGAAACATAGGAGTAAATTGTTATAACCTTCATTTAGGCAACAGTTTCTTAGCTATGATGCCAAAACCACAAGAAACAAAAGAAAAACAAATACATTGGGCTTCATAAAGATTAACAGCTTTGTGCTGCAAACAACACCCACAGAATGGGAGAAAATATGTGCAAATCATATCTGATAAGGAACTGGTTTCCAAAATACCTAAAGAAATCTCACAACAGTAAAAAGTAACCCAAGTTA
Source organism: Neomonachus schauinslandi (assembly GCF_002201575.2). Taxonomy (NCBI): domain Eukaryota; kingdom Metazoa; phylum Chordata; class Mammalia; order Carnivora; family Phocidae; genus Neomonachus; species Neomonachus schauinslandi. Next base: position 85,972,499 of record NC_058414.1, read on the forward strand.
AAAAATGGGCAAATAATCTGAACAGACATTTCTCCAAAGAAGATATACAAATGGTTAATAAACACACAAAAAGACGTTCAATGTCATTTGTCATCAGGGAAATGTAATTCAAAATCACAGTGTAATACCACTTCACAACAACTAGGATGACTATGATCAAAAAGATAGACAAGCCATAAGTAATGAGGAGGATATGGAGAAATTAGAACCCTCAGATACTGCTGGTGGGAATGTAAAATGGTGGAGCCACTTTGGAAAAGCTTGGCAGTCCCTCAAAATTTTAAGCATGGGTAGGTACCATAGGACCCAGCAATTCCACTCCTAAGTACATACCCAAGGGAAATGAAAACAAAAGTCTACACAAACACAGCAGTATTGCTCATAATAGTAAAAAAGTGGAAACCCTACTCTCTATCAACAATGTGGCGTATTCATACAGTGGAATTTATTTGATCATAAGAAAAAATGAAGTTGTGGCACATGCTACAGCAGGGGTGAACCTTGCAAACATTGTGCTGAGTGAAAGAAGCCACATACTGTAGGATTCCATTTTTGTGAAATATCTAGAACAAGGAACTCGAGAGAGAGAGAGAGAGAGTAGATTCGTGGTTGCCAGGGACTGAGGAACGGTGTGGGAAACGGGGAGTGACTGCTAAAGGCCATAGGATTTCTTTCTAGGGTGATGAAAATGCTCCAAAATTAGACTGTGGTGATGGTGGCACAACCTTGTGATTATGCTAAAAGACACTGAAATGTATATTTGAGAAGGGGGAACTGTATGGCATATAGATGCTATTTTAATAAGCTGTTCTTGTTTTTTAAAGATTAAGAAAATGATGTAACCCCATTATGAAACCACATAGGCCAACTTAAATGTTTAGTTTTGCTTTTGACTGGAATTCCCGCAGTGTGGCAATACTGATGGTCATATATTGACTCTAAGTTGATTCATAGACCTAGATACCTTCACTCAAACATTTGGGTATTTACCTTCTGCGAGGTCTCGTGCTAACACTAGTGAAAACAATGCCTGGGGTCAGGATGAAGATACAGTGGGCAGCAAAGGCGGTCTGCTGGGTAGGAGCCTCTGGGCCAAGAAGAAAGCCAGGACATGTGGCCTCTCACTTCACCAACAGGAGCAGGGGATGCTATGATGCCTCTGAGCCCCCAGTTCAGGCCTGGGGAGAGCTTCCCGAGTTGAGAGGAAGAGCCAGACCACTTGAGCATGCAGGGGGTCTCTCTCATCTATCCACTGCTGACTCTCTGAGCTCCCAACTGGCTTCTAAAATGCTCCAAGATTTCCTCTTTCTAGACAGGGCCCACCTCCTGGCACTGGAGGCAAACCCCCTCTCCCCCACCAGAGCTCATGGCAGCTTGGTGGTCTCTCCTGCCATGATGGAGAAGGTCTTAAACATCGACGCCTGTTAATGAGCTGGGAGAAGCAGGGCAAATAGTGTGTGATGAAATTCACAGATGATACTAATTTGGGAGGTGCAGGAAACACCAGCCCTCAGAGAGAAAGCAAACAATCTGTGGAGGGAGAGGTTAGAAACCCAAGGCAAATGATCACCAAGCGAGGCGTGTTGGAAGACAGTGTTTGTTAACCAACACTGCTGACAGAGAGAAGGAGCAGAAGCCTGTTCCTTGAGGCTCAGGAGGCACAACTGTTGACTTCAGCTCCTGATGATAATCTACAGCAAATGAAACGAAGATGTGCCAATGGAAAAGGCTGTGCAATGTGGAGCCATTAGCTCAGCCAGTCCAAGCAGAGCATGCCAACTCTTCTAGCAAAGACCTTGGTCCTACCATGATAGAATGATATTTTTTCAAAGATATTTCCATGTCTGCTGGCATTCTCTTGGGTAGAAATTTTTGAGAACAAAGATTTATCAGGACTGACACAAGGCTCTACAAATGTTGCCTACTGTGAGTTTATAGACTAAATCTGGTCAGCTGAGCAGAGCAGCGAACAGGGGCCACAATATGAAGAAAAGCTGGCCAGGGCTGGGAGGGGGAGGAGTGGGCAGAAGCAAGAAAGGCAGATCTCTGGCAGGTCTAGCTAGGATTGGGGGGTGGGAAGAAGCACAGATATTTGCTGATGAGTTGGGGCTGGAGGAAGAACCAGGTGTTATGGACTGAACTGTGTCCCCCAAATCCATACGTTGAAGCCCTACCCGCAACGTGATGGTAATTGAAGACGGGGCCTTTGGGAAGTAATCAGGGTTAGATGAGGTCATGAGGGTGGGACCCTCATGATGGGATTAGTGGTTTTATAAGAAAGAGAAACACAGCTATGAGGACACAGAGAGAAAGCAGTTATCTTCAAGTTAGGAAGAGTTTCCTCACTAGGCAACAAATCAGTCGGCACCATGATCTTGGACTTCCCAGTCTCCAGAACTGTGAGAAATAAATGTCTCTTGTTTAAGCCACCCAGGCAATGGTATTTTGTTACAGCAGCTCGAGCCAACTAAGACACCAGGTGTCCACAATCAGGCAAATGGCACTACTCCCATTATGGCAAGAGACTCAGGGAACATTAACTCACAACAACTGCGGAAAAACCCTGTATCCCTCATGCCCTCAACAAATATTTAAGAATAACTACTCTCCAGACGCTGAAAACACAGCATGGAGCTAAAAACAGGGCCTTGCTCTCATAGGGTTTATATTCTATGGACTTCACCATATGGCTAACAGTTCAATAAAGACATTTCTGTGTGCCCTTGAGCTAAATCCTTCAAATAGTGTTTTCCTAAGATTGACATTGATGTAAAGATATACTTTAGAATATATCAACTCTTTTATGCCACTGATAAAAACTTATTAGGAGCCAGACACTGTACGAAGCATCTCAGACTTTTAACTGTTATTACATCAGCCCCCCTGGGGGCAATGTTCTTGTCCCCATTTTACAGACTATGAAACAGACTTGAAGAGGTTTAAGTAAGTTCTCAGCGTTTACACAGCTTTCCGGTTAACAGAGCCAAGACTCAAGATAAGGTCTGTGACTCTAAAACTCTGCCATAACTGTGTCTTCATGATACACTGTGCTATGGCTTTGTATGCAACACTCAGCCTTCTTTCTGCAAATAAGCACCTTCCACTAGGCAGGAACCATTATTGGGAAGGCCAGAGCTCTCCTCTCATCTCTCAGTTGGCAAACTTGAGCATGAGGAGGGTCTCTCTCTGGGGAGCTGTGCATTCCCTGACCTCACTCCCAGAGAGTCCGATCTGTCGGTCTCAGGAGATGCCCAGGGAATCCATAATTTAAACTCCCCAAGTGTGTGTGTTTTTTTTTAGATGCATCAAAGTCACATTTATTATTATCCTATATAGCAAATGTTTTTGCCTATATTATTTCTTTTTAACAAATGAATGGGAGCAATTCCAATTCTTGTAAATTCAGAAAGCAAAAATGGTTTAATTGGATTTCTTTCTTAAACAGCTTTAAGATATAATTCACCTATCATAAAACTCGCCCGTTTAATGTACACAATTCAATGATTTTTAGTATATTCAGAGTTGTACAACTATTACCACCAAAAAACCCCCCTGTACTTTGTAGCAGTCATTCTCTGTTCCCCCTAACACTTACCCTGGCACCCACTATCTACTTTGTTGTCTCTGTGGATTTGCTTCTTCTGGACATTTCATATAAATGGATTCACACAGCACAGGACCTTTTGTGACTGGCTTCTTTTGCTTAGCATGTTTTACAGGGCTCATCTGTACCATAGCAGGTATTAGAACTTCATTCCCTTCCCTATCAAATAATATTTCACTGTATGGATATGCCACATTTTGTTTCTTCATTCATCTGCTGGTGGAGATTTGGGTCGTTTCCACTTTTTGACTATTATAAATAAAGCTGCTATCAGCATTTATGTACAAGATTTTGTGTGAACCTAGGTCTTCGGTTCTCTGGGGTCTATTTCTAGGAGTGGAATTGCTAGCTCATACAGTAACTATGTTTAACCCTCTGAGAAACTTCCGGACTCTCCCAAAGCAGCTGCACCATTTCACATTCCCAGCAGTGTATGAGAGTTCTCGTTTCTGCACATCCTCGCCAACACTTGCTAGTGTCCTTTTTGATCGCAGCCATCCTAGGGGGTGGGAAGTGGTATCTCACTGTGGTTTTGATTTGCATTTCCCTAATGATCAGTGATATTGAAGATCTTTTCATGCACTTATTGCCCATTTGTGTATCTTCTCTGGATCTTCTGCCCATTTCCCATGTAATTCTGATGTACTTGATTGGGGAATTCATTTCACACTGTTCCATTCTAGAGATTACAAGTCTAACCTTGAGCAAGCATTTGGTGAGAAAGAGGCTGAGGTGACTGAATGTGAGGAAATAATTAAAAAACCCAACCCCCCAAAAAAAAAAAAAAAAAAAAAAAGCTAGCCTGAAGTTGGTGCCCTAATGAGGGAAACACAGGAAGTGGGAGAGGGAGGCTGCATCTGTGTTAAATGCAGATGAATCGGGTTTTCAGCCCAAGTAACAGCAAACTCAGTTCAACCACATAAATGACGAGGAGAAAAGTATCACCTCTCATAATAAGAAGTCTAATGGTAGACCAGTTTTAGCTGATGCACGGGCTCTTCCCACATTTTACCTCTGCTATCCACGGTGTCTTGATCTCAGTCGTCAGGCCTGTTGTTCCGTGATCACAGGTGGGCACCCAAGCTCCAGTCTTGTGCACTCACACAGCAACATCCAAAGCCAACAGGGGACATAAAACCCAGCCTAACGTCCCTATTTAACCTTCTCAGAAGCACCCAGAAAACTCCCCCATACCTCATTGGCCAGAATTAGATCACATGCCCACTCCTAGCCAATCACTGGCAAGGAAAATGGAATTACTATAATTGGCTTAGGTTATTCAAGATTCTTCCCTGCAGCTGGGAAGGCAAGGCAAATTTCCCCCGAAAACACCTGGCCACCTGATAATTGAACAAACTCGAAGGATACTTTTACGTAGGCCACAGTGAACATCATTACGGTCTGCGTGAGATTATGGAAAAAAGCACTGGAAGAGACCTTGCCCTTCTTATACTACCCTCTACAGATTTATAGAGATTTTCCCGAAGGATGTTATCGACCAGCCATAATCTTTTTAGTACCTAGAATGCTCACTCTAAGGACTTTATTTATGTGATTCAAGCTGTCTATAAACCAGGGAGTGGCCCAAGTTCTCCTGGCTCTAAAGGACTGTCAGGTCCAAATGGATGGTACTTGAAGGTGGGCAAGAGTAGGTGGGTGAGAGGGTGGGGGTGGGGTGAGTCTGTGGACCCCTAGACTTCAGACCCATAAGGTAGGTGGTACAGGTATCAAAATAAATCCTGAGGAAGAGCCAGTTCAGGAGAGGTGAGGGAACTGTAAATAACTAGCTGTTTTGGACAACTTGAGATGGTGGTAAAAACTGTTGAGGAAAACATGTGTAGAGTTCTCAGAATTTGATTTCTTCTCTTGTTATTTTTAATCTTCTAGCAATAGGAAAAGGGCATAGTGAGGGCAAGTGGCAGAAGCTGAGCTGGTGATATTTCATGGGTCCCAGTGCACCTGCTCTGTACCTGTATTATTGAGCAGCTCTGGCTTCAAGGCCAGTGGCCAATCACCACTGAAGACGGCTTGAGAATTCCAAACCAAGTTACTTTTCTTTGGGAGTCTTCTTGCCTCAGAAGACCTTGGGAAACCAGTAGCAATGTGGAAGTAGGAGTTTTATTTAGAATGGCTGGGCTCTGCGCCCTGCACCCTCCTGGCCCACCTAGGGACTGCGGCGTGGTTGCACCTGGGGCACCCTCCGGAAGCAGAAGCAGAAGGCATGCACACAGCCTGGCTGTTTCTCCATCTATTGCTTCCTGGGTGGTAGGCCAAGGGAGGGAACACGATGAAGTTAAGCAGATGTCTTGGAGCTCAGGGAAGGTAAAAAAAAAAGGAAGTAGGGAATTTGTCTGAACCCCGGCAAGCAAAACTAACAACAGCCACAGGCAGGGGGCTTTTTGTGATTTTTTTTCCTCTGCTTCAAAACCCAATAACTTCCCAAAAGAAAAAAAAAAAAAAAAAAAAAATCTTGCACCAGTGCAGCCGGTACATGAGAGAAAGTGGATGAAAAGAATGGAACTACCTTTATTGAAGGCTTATATTGTACAAGGCACTGGACTAGAGGCCGTGGTGGGGGGGAGGGTTATGGCAGTTTACAATAATCAGGGATGCCCTGAAGGTCTTGGTAGCAGGATAAGGCATCAGCTGAAAGGGGATCCTGCAGCAATTAAGAGTCAGACTTCTGGGGAGAACGGGACTGGGTGGAGTTTACTAGCTGTATGACCTTTGGCAAGTTACTTAACCCCTCCAAGCCTCAGTTTCCTTATCTGTAAAATGGGAATAATAAAAGTACCTAATTTATAGGATTACTGCAATAAGAGATGATGTATATAAAATGCTCAGTACAGGGCGCCTGGGTGGCTGAGATGGTTAAGCGTCTGCCTTCAGCTCAGGTCGTGATCCCAGGGTCCTGGGATCGAGTCCCGCATCGGGCTCCCTGCTCCTTGGGAGCCTGCTTCTCCCTCTGCCTCTCTCTCTCTCTGTCATGAATAAATAAATAAAATCTTTAAAAAAAAAAAGATGAATGTCATAAAAAAAATAAATAAATAAATAAAATGCTCAGTACAAATGTCAGTTACTAACTGGTAGGCATTGTCAAGAGAGCAGAAATGGCTTTGTCGTAGGGATAGCCTTAAACCTGTTTAAATTTATTTCAAAAACTTTTTATTGTGAAGTATAAGACACAGTAAGTACATAAATGTACAGCCCAGTGAATTATCATAAATTAAATAGATCAATTTACCACCCAGGCAAAGAAAGAGTATTACCAGGACCTTTGAAGACCTATTTGTGTCTGTTCTCATCAGTACCCCCTCTGGCCCCCAGAAAGGTCACTGCTATCCATTTATGCTAACACTTCATTTTTCTTTATAGTTTTACCACATAAGCATCCATCCATAAACACTATCATGTACTCTATCTTTTTAAGAAGTTCATATGAATGGAATTATACAATATGTATTAATACTTCTTTTCCTCAAGTTTGTGAGAATCACCCATTTTTACATGTAGCCATAATTCATTCATCTGTATTAATGTATAATATTCCAGTGCTCGCTTCAGCAGCACATATACTAAAAATAATGTATAATATTCCATATGCCTCCATATATATTTTTTTACTACAAGGCACATTTGGTTTTTTCCACTTTGTAGCTAGTATGAATGCTATTGGATGTTATCGGGGATGTACGTAGGCATGATATTGCTGGGTCATCAGTTATGGGTATGTGCTATAAAGTGAATTTGTGTCCTCCCAAAGTCAAATGTTGAAACCTAATCCCCAGTGTGATGGTATCTGGAAGTGGGACCTTGGAGGAGGTGATTAGGTCATGAAGGTGGATCACCCATGAATGGGATTGGTGCCCTTATAAGAGAGACCTCACAGAGCCCTCTTGACCCTTTGGCCATGTGAGGGCCAAGGGAGAAAATGGCCATCTAAGAACCAGGACCTGGCCTACATCAGACACCAAATCTGCCAGCACTTTGATTTGGGATTCTCAGCCTCCGGAACTGTGAGAAATGAATTTGTGTTGTTATAAGCCACCCAGTCATCTACAGTTTTGTTGTAACTAAGGGAGTATGTTCAGCTTTAACAGATAATGCCAAATCATTTCTCAAACTGGTTGTACCAATTTGCAGTCTTACCAGCAATGTATTAGAAGCTAGCTGATTCACATCCTTGTCAACGTTCCGTATTTTCCATCTTTTTAATTTTTGCCATTCTGGTGGTAAATGGTGGCATCACACTGCGAATTTAATTTGCATTCCCCTCATTAGTAATGCTGTTGAGTACATTTCATATGCTTATTGGCCATTTAGATATTTACTTTCTGTGAAGTGCTTATTTCAGTCTCTTGCTCATTTTTCTGTTCAGTTGCCTTTTTCTTACTGATTTGTAGTTCTTTATATAGTCTGGATATGAGCCCTTTGTTGGCTTATGCTTCACAAGTATCTTGTCTTTTAAGGCCTGCCTTTTCACTCTCTTCATGGTGTCTTGATGAACAGAAATTCTTAGTTTTAAAGTGATCCAATTTATCAACCTTTTCCCTTATGGTGTTTTTTGTATCCTGTTTAAGAAATTTTTCCTTACGCTGAGGTCAGGAAGTTATTCTTCTATATTGTATTCTAGAAGTGTTAGTGTTTTGCTTATTCTTTTTTTTTTTAGGGTTTTATTTATTTATTTGACAGAGACAGACACAGCGAGAGAGGGAACACAAGCAGGGGGAGTGGGAAAGGGAGAAGCAGGCTTCCCCTGGAGCAGGGAGCCGGATGGGGGGCCCGATCCCAGGGCCCCGGGACCACGACCTGAGCCAAAGGCAGATGCCCAACGACTGAGCCATCCAGGCGCCCCTTGCTTATTCATTTAAATGACACTCCAATTAACACTGACTTGAGTATGGAACAAAGTAGGGTCTAGTCTCCCTTTTGCTCCATGTGGATATTAAATTGACCCAGCACTATGTATTTTTTATTGAGATCTCTAACAGTTTCAGGTACATAACACAATGATTCAATATTCGCATATATCGTGAAAAGATCACCACAATTAAGTCTGATATCCATCACCACACATACACATTTTTTTTCTTGTGATAACACATTTCGCCCATCCCTCCCCTCTCACCTCTTTCAACCACCAATTTCTTCTCCGTTTCCATGAGCTTGGGCTTAAGATTCCACGTATGAGAGAGTTCATACAGAATCTGTCTTTCTCTGATTAGCATAATGCCCTCAAGGGCCATCCATGTTGTCGCAAATGGCAGGATGTCCTTTTTTATGGTTGAATAATAACACATTGTGTATATACATAGATCTCTTCTTCATCCATTCATCTGTTGATGGACACAGGTTGCTTCCCTATCCTGGCTATGATGGTAAAAAACTGCACTAAATAATGCTGTAGTGAACATGGGTGCATATTATCTTTTTGAGTTAGTGTTTTCATTTTCTTCAGTTAATACCACAAGTGGAATTTCTGGATCATACGGCAGTTCTATTTTTAATGTTTTGAGGACCTTCATACTATTTTCAATAGTGGCCACCCCAGCCTACATCCCCACCAACAGTGCACAAGGGCTCCCTTTTTCCCACATCTTCGCCAACACTTGTTGTCTTTTTGGTAAGAATCACTCTAACAGGTAAGAGGTGACCTATGTTTTTAAGGACAGTCTATCCGCTCTGGCCTGCAGTATTACCTTGGTTATATAGCAACCATTCACCTATGCATCATTCTGTTTGTGGACACCTTGTGCTGCTCCACTAGTCTGTCCGAGGTCACACTGTCTTCATTAGTGTAACGTGATAATGACTAGTGCAGCAAGTCCTCCACCTCATTCTTCAAGAGGTTCTTAGCTATTCCTTTTTTTATTTTTTAAAGTAAATCTCTTTACTCTTGGCTATTTTACAATTCTTTTTGATTTCAAAATAATTTCAAACCTACAGAAAAGTTTCAAGAGTACAAATAACTTTTTATCCTGAACCATTTGAGAGTTGTTGACTTATGCCCCATCACCCCAATACCCCAAATAAGAATAGCCCCTTACATATGATCATCCAAAAAAGTCCCCCTATTACTATCATCTAATCCATAGTCCAGTCCCTGTTCAAGTTCTGTCAAGTATCCCAACAATGTCTTTTACAGCAAAAGATCCAATCTAGGATCATGTACTGGATTTAGTTACTGTTGTCTCTTTTGTTTCCTTCAATTTGGAATAGTTCTTCAGTTTTTCTCTTGACATTCAGAATTTTGACACTTTGGAAGGTTACAAGCCTTTCGTATATTGTCCCTCACTTTGGGTTTGTCTGGTGTTTTCTCATGATTAGATCAGGCTATACATTTTTGGTAGGAGTATCGCAGAGATGATGCCTTTGTGTGTTCTCACTGCATCCCATCAGATCTTGATTTGACCCATTACTGGAATTGGAATGTTGGTCACTTGATTAAGGTTTTGGTCAGGTTTCTTTACTATAAGGTTACTCTTTTTACTTTTGTAATTCATAAATTGGGCATCAATTTGAGACTATGTTTCTTAAAAAACTTCCACCCTAATGTTAATGTCCATTGTTATTTCTTGGATGAATTATTACTATAATTGTTGTCTAGTGATGATTTTATAATTCTATCATTCCTTTTCCGTTTATTAGTTTGCATTCTATCCTAAGGAAGAAGTATTTCCTTTTCACTATCTATTCATCCATTTATTTATATGTACCCATGTTATTCCATGGATTACTATCAGTATTTATTTTGATGCTTAAACTGTCGCAGATGTGAACGATGATATCCCCTTCAAGTTGGCTCTGCCCTTTTGATATGTTTCCATCTTGTATTTTCCCTGTCCCAGCCCTGGAGTTAGTCATTTCTTCGACAAGTTATGGTTCCTTTTAGCCCACTAAATGGTATTTAGAAACCAAGATCTGGGTACCTGGAATGCTCATTGCCATTAGGATACTGTTGCTTCTTGGTCCTCTCAGTGACAGAGCTAAGGAATATATGTATGTATATACATACAAATATACACACATATTTATATCTGCACTTATATCTGTACCTATATTTATATTTAAAACCACAATCACATCAGTATCTCCAATTCCAAAATGACACCACAGAGTTCATCTTACTTTTCTGCTCTTCCATATTTGTAATTCCCTCCTCTGACAGTAAGAAGCTGGCTACCATCATCTTCACTGTATTTCCTAGGTCAGTGTCCTCTAGATGTTAACCACTTTCCCATTGCTACTGCCACCATTCTTCCCCCACCAACACAGCCACCCTCCTCCAATCACACCACACTGTAAAGTTCCTCTTCTAGGAATGGACACCCTTCTCACCGTGTTGGGGCATCTCAATCTGGGCCACCATCACCCCAATCTCCAGCATGGAGGCCTACCTTGTGAGCTCCCACCTAATGGCTTTTGGACTGAATTATTCAGGAAGGAAGAAAAGGCAGACAGAAAGGAAGGTGCTCAGCTACTTTAATTATTACTAGTGAACATTAACTTGGAATATTCCCCGTGGCTCATGAGAAAATAGATGCCACTGGAAGAGAATGACCTAACCCTCTCACCAACAAATCCATAGCCTGTCTGCATCTATATTCATGAACCTGACCTTCCCTCCTATCACAATAGACAAACTGTGCCTATCTAAGACCAAATCCCCACCTCTTGGCCTGCTTGCTCTGAAACTTTTCACTGAATTTCTCTTCCCCTGGTTATTTCCATTGGCATACAGAACAGGCTGAAATATCCCCAGTCTTAAAAAGAAACCTCCCTAGAATCTCACAGCTCTTCCACCTACTTCCCCGCCTTTTAGTAAAACTTCTCCAAAGTGCTGCCTCTTCTGTCTCCACTTCCCAAACCCATTCTTTCCTCAACCCCACGGTGACCAGGCTTTCACCAAAACTGCTCATCAACTAGCCTTCATGTCGCTGAATCCATTGGCTAAATCTGTCTTCCTCTTGTTTGATGCATCAGTAGCATTTAACACAGCTGGGAAGTCCCTCCTTCTTTAAACACTTTCTTCCCTTGGCCTCCAAGTCGGCCTTGGTTTGTCCCTCACAGCAATGCCCACTGTCCCATTCCTCTCTGCTCACTTCTCTCCTGAGAGCCATAGGGCTAAGCTATCCGTTCACTCCCTGGGTGAGCACAGTGCCAAGGCCACACTGTATGCCTCAATCATGGCCACACTGATGCCTCAATCTATCTAGCCCCAGCGTTCACCTAACAACCTACTCAGCATTTCTACTAGGAATTGTAATTTATATATTAAATGTAACATGATCAAAACTGAACCCTTTTTGCCCCCCCCCGCCCCAATCTTGCTAGTCTGTGTCTCAGCCCCAGTAAATGGTACCTCTATTGAGTTAGTTGCTCAGGCAAATCTTGGGCATCTTATACTTTTCCTCTCTTTCTCTCACCCTCCGGCCTCCATGTAATGCAATAGTCAGTCTTACCGGGTCTACTTGTATCTATAGATGTCCTAAATCTGATGACTCCTCACTTTCTCCACTGCTATCACCCTAGTCCAAATCAGCACCTCTTGCTTACATTGTTAATGTGATACTATTCCTACTATTCTTTCCTCCACTTTACCCAAACTTCAGATAATTCTTCACACAGCAGCCAGAGTGATCTTTTAGAAATGTAAATTAGATAAACTGAGGACCCTGCACCAAACCTTCCAATGGTTTTTAATCACACTCTGAATAAAACTGAATTCTTTTTTTTTTTTAAAGATTTATTTATTTATTTGAGAGAGAATGAGAGACAGAGAGCACGAGAGGGAGGAGGGTCAGAGGGAGAAGCAGGCTCCCCGCCGAGCAGGGAGCCCGATGCGGGACCCGATCCCGGGACTCCAGGATCATGAGCCGAAGGCAGTCGCTTAACCAACTGAGCCACCCAGGCGCCCCTAAAACTGAATTCTTACCATGGAGAAAGAGGTCCCTCCTGTTTAGACCCTGCCTACCTCTCTGAACTCATCTCCCAAAACCATTTGCCTTTTTTACTCCACTCAAGCCACAATGACCTCTTTGCTGTTCCCTAATACAACAAACTTATTCCTACCTCAGGACTTCTGTGCTTACTATATGCTCCCCAGCCTGGAATCCAGTCCCCACTACCTTCAAGAATCTGCCAAACTGTCACCCCCTTATAGCTTGTCTTCACCAATGAATCTTACATAGCACCCTCCTCCCCCCACAGCCCTACTCCAGCTCCCTGAACTCTCTAGTCCTTGCCCTGCTTTAATATTTGTGTAGCCATTTACTATCCCCTGACATTATGTTTACTGTACATTCCCCTCACACCCCACCCAGTGTAAACTCTGAGAGGCCAGGGCCTGTCTAGAGTGTTGACCACTGTATCACTGACCCCTGGGACAGTGCCCGGGGCACAACGGTAGGTTCTGCTGCATCAAGGTGTGGATGATTCAAGCAATGCCGGTGTGGCATGCTACTGTGGCTGAAAACCACCCCTCCCGGGGACCAGAGTGCAGGAGTGGTCAGCGGGAGTGGTACGGGGAGATCTGTAAGGTGATGAACATGCCACTCCTATACTGAGGAGGAAGCTGTAAGTGGTTATATAAACTCAGGACAGTAACTTCTGACGTCCTGAAAGAGCATCACCTCAATGCAGATCCATAACTTGTTTTCTACTTCTACGCAACAATGTCTTTCTAACTTCACATATAAATTCATTTCCAGTGGAGGAAAATCACCTTCTGCCTTCGTTATTGAGATTTCCAAGTTCTGTGGTAAGCACCTGAGAGTGAGGAGTGTGGGCTCTTTTATTTTGGGTTCACATTTAACATGTGGCTCCTGCAAAGGCATTTTAAGAACACTGAGGTAACTCAAAATCAACTCCTGCCAGCAGGTGAGCCGACATCCTATTCACCCTCAGCTAAAGCAAAGTTGCTGGTGCTTGCTCTGCAGCCTGTCCTCTAAGCTTGAAATAAAAAGACATTGCCAGTTCAACTCTATGTGGAATAATATTTTCAGTGAATTTGTGGACAAGTTTCTGAGACTAGGGTGCACATTACGTCAGAGAGATGCAAAGCAAAACTAAAATTTGCAGGCTGGACTGGTCTCTGGTTTGATGCTGACAGAGGAGAGCAGCCTGTGGCTATGAGATGGAAGAAAATGTCTTTAGCTTGTCTCTCAGACTGCACAGGCAGATAATAAGCAAGTGGTCCCAGGCGCTTGGCCCTCATCCCTATTTTATATATTTGCCAGGGATGGGGAGACAGAGTGAGCACAGCCTTTCAACCTGTGCTGAGGCCACTGCCGACAACCTAACAGCAGGCTGACCCAGGGACACACCTGGCAGGGGAGGCTCCTCAGCCTGACCAGTCCGTTACCCTCACTGGGACCAAGTCTAGGAAAGAGACGTGTGACCACACCAGAGTGGCACCCTGCAACTTGGCCAGGGACCTCAGGCTGCCACATTTGCATTTAAAAGCCATTATGGAAATGTAATTTACTTTGAAGACAAGGTTATATTCAAATCACACTGCTCTCTCAGCAAAGTGACAGTGACCAGGAGAGGAAGAGGGAGACTACGTAGGGAACAAACAGATGAGGGAAGTTGAACTTTTCTGCAAGGGGAAACTCTTTGACGGGTACGGAGGCCTCGCCTAGTCACACGCACCTAAAGAGGTTTGAAGCACTTCATTAAATTGCAGTATAGCTATTTCCAATTTAGGTTGACTTGGTTTGAGGGAGTTTCAGGGACTGAACTTGACCGTTTGTTTTCAGTTTCTAACTTCCTTAACTGAAAAGCCATAAATATGGTGACCAAATGTTTTGAATCTAAACTGGGTTTAATACTGGACTGTCCCATAAATACAGGGCATATTATCACGGTCTAAAGGAGGCTGTGGGGGGGGGCGCCTGGGTGGCTCAGTCAGTTAAGCGCCTGCCTTGGGCTCAGTCCCGCATCGGGCTCCCTGCTCAGCGGGGGGCCTGCTTCTCCCTCTCCTCCTTCCTTGCGCTCTCTCTCGCTATCTCTCTCTCTCTCAAATAAATAAATAAAATTAAAAAAAAAAGAAGGCTGTGGGTCTGGGGTGTCTGGCTGGCTCAGTCGCTACAGCATGTGACTCTTGATCTTCGGGGTCATGAGTTCGAGCGCCACATTGGGAGTTGAGCTTACTTCAAAACAATAATAAGTCTGTGGGTCTATTTGGAAGGTTCAAAACAACTGATAGGAAAAATGGAAGATTCTTTGTTTTGGATGACTTTACTAAAGCAATCAGCTGGGGGGAGGGGGCGTGGTCCTGCCAGCAATACTAAGCCTGGAAAAACCTGGAGAGAGTGAGCATATAGCATGAAATATAAAACATATATATACAAAAGAGAAGTTAGAGTGAGAAACCTGAGAAGGGACTTGTACCAATTGGCAAGAGCAGCAGAACCAGAGTAAGAGTCCAAGATTCTGTATGCAAGATAATGCTCTCAGCACCCTGTAATAATACCTCCCAGGAGCCGGCCCTGAAAGGCCAAGTAGGATGAGAGAAGTTTAAACAGACAGAAGAAGCTAGAAGAGGAGAAACAGATGGGAAAGACAAAGGGGGGGGAAGCAAAGAAATGGATGAATACCTGGGGGAGTAGAACAGAGCAGTGACAGAAAACGAATTATTAACTCATTCATTCAAAGTATTAGCTTTTCAAGAATATTACCTCAAAACAGACTCCTGGTTTTCAGTTCACTTGGTCTGAATCACAGTAAGTTACTGCTACCCTTTCAATTGTTCTTCATCTGCTCTAATTCTTAAATCTTGAAAGGGTCAGATCCTATGGCTCACCGAAATGGGGGAAAGAGAATTATCCTGTGGGTTTCTGGCAAAAGCAGTTATACATGTGGGCTGAAAAATATCAAGCTAAGAACCACAGGTTCCCAGCTCCTAAGCCAGAGAAGCTAAGGCCATCTGGCTGCTTATTCAGTTCTAAGTAAAATACAACTCAGAGCTGCTACAGAGTCTCATTGGTTGACCAGCAGGCCACAAGCATCTGGCTTTTAGCGCTCCACATTTGCTATTAATAATGATTAGCCAATAATTTTTTAAACCATCACATGTTAGCAAGTCTTCTGTAATAAATCACTGACTTTTCAGAGAGCACTCTGTACTGGTCTGACCCAGCTGTCTTCTAGAAGTTCCCCAGACATTTGCTTAGTGTGACCAGCTTTCAGAATACTTTATTCTTCTGGGTTTCAAGAGCTAATCTATTGTGGTTCAAGGTCTGCTCTACTTCATGGAGAAACTGATCAGAGAACGTCACTCCCATGAGACTCATAAATCACAACGTTATTCCCAGGCAGCTGTCCTAGAGTCAACAGTGATCTGAAGAGAGCAGTGATGTAGTCAACAGTGAGGTCTCCAAAGGTGGAGAAAAGGCACCATCTCACCCTTTTACTTCCCCCAAAGTGCTGTCTTTCCCCTCATACCCATCATGTTTATCAGAATGATAAATTAATAACCTGACAAACCACCCTCCCATTCTCATGTATCTAACCAGCTTGAAATGCCTGATGCTTCCAGTGCTGCATTTCTCTGCCAGCGAAAAGACTGGCAGCCTGGGATGTGCCAAGTTCTTGGCTCTCAACTGCAAAACAAAACAGTATAGGAGGGAATTTGTGAGTTAGCCGATTTGCAAACACTACAGCAAGTCACCGCGTAAACACTTGTTTTTGTGTACCTATTATTTCTCCCAGGCAGTTACCTGGATGCCATCCTGACGGTGGCCAAATGTGCTGCTCAAGTTACCTTGCTTCCTTCATTCACATTTAAGAGAGCTCAGCTTATTTTGCACCATTAAAAAACAAAGACAAAAACAAAAAAACCTTCGTTAAATAGCAATCACAGGGCATCTCGGTTAATTATGGAAGGACAATCACCAACGTCACTCAGAATCAACACCAGGTCCACAGGTGTGTCCATAAGGGTACAGGTAGATGCCATTCAAACAGAGCCAGCTCAGGAATTAAGAAGCCACACTTACATAACAGGGATTGGTTGAAATTTCCAAGCACAAGTTCATCCTGATTCCTCTAAAGTAAAAAGTAATCTGGGTATGTGGATATTCCTTCCATGCCCCCAACTCCAAATACCAGTTTACTGAATGATCACACAAACCAACAACATCATATACTGGGCCTGACTGATGTATGTAGAAAGCATTTTGACTCTTCGCTGGAAGTCTACAAGGCAGGTTCTTCAATTTTCCATCTATTTACGGTTGAAGAATGAGAGATCAGTATTGTTAGGTGACTTGTTAGTCCCAAGTTGGTAAGAAGCAGAGACACAATCTGAATACAGATACTCCTTATTCCAAAGCCTGTATTCTTAATCATTTTGCTAAATTCTCTCTCTGTGTGTATCAAAATAAAAATGGAATAAAACTTCTACATGACAGAAGCTATTTAGATGACATCACAGAGCACTCGCATTTTCTTCTCCATGTATATCCCAGAAAGAACTTTCCATTCAGCTTTAGTGTAAATGTTAACTTCCAACTTACCAAAATCAAGGGCTGAAGCACCAATCCTCTGGTAGAAAAATAAGTGATAACCAAGAAATTTCAATGAAATTGGAAAGAGGAAAAACTGCAAGGGTTTTTTTTTTTAACATTTTCGTAGTACTGCATAATCATACATTCCTAACCAAGCTTATCTAATCTAGTTCTTGCCCCAGGCAGGGCGACTTAAGTCATCCCAAAGACAGAAAGGTTCAGGCAATTTGTGGAGATCTTACAGAATCCTACCTAGCTGAGAGGCAAGTTCTAAGTATCTCTTGCCTATCTGAGGCTCTGCAAAGTGCTCTGGAGCTTTTTAGAAGAAAGGTACGGCCCATGTGCAAATATAAATCAACTCAATTTCCATATGCATAACCATCTAACCCAATGAAAGGAATACACGAGGCCCCAGGCTGCAATGCCAGTCTTCTTCGGAAAATATATTTATTATTAATAGTGAGTGCAGTAAAGATGTCCGTATTCATGATCGAGAAGAGGTGGTATAAGCCAAGGTTGCCTTTATGTTGATAAAAAATGCCTTATTTCACTTGTAATCATAAACATTATTCCAGTAAAAGAGGTACATTTTTCTCTCCTTTTTGTCTTACTTATATGATCACCATAATAAGTTAAAATGAAGTAGCTCTTATATAGTCAAGGGAGAAAAGCAAAAGGGAAAACCAAAACACCAGAGCCTAGACAATTGCATCCAGCACTGCTGGGCTGAGATGGAGGTTTGGTGCCCTCTCCCCGCCCCGCTCCAATTACCTCAGCCCCCATCCCAACCCCCAACCCCAGCTCTGCTGGAATGAAGATTCACCCAACCCTGGAGCTTGGTGAGAAGAGAAAGCTGAATTGAAAGTTAAAATTTAAAGGTAGAAAGGTCTGCCTTTCTCTTTTAATCATCATGAACAGAGTTGACTAACACTGCAGTGTGTCCTTGCTGGCTGATACCTGATCTAGGCCTTGGCTTTTCAAACTGCAGTTGATCAACTGGGATATGCTTCAGCTGAATCTGCTCTTTGGCGCTTCTCTTTAATCGTCTTCTCCTTAAATGGGTTACCTTCTTACTAGGAAAAAAAAAAAAAAATGTTCCGCCTCTGGAATTAACGTTGAGGAGTTCTGCTTGTTCTAAAAGTTGACTTTATCCTCCCTTCTCAAGCATGCTCTGCAAGAGAAAAAGAAAACATGAGTTTTACCAGCAGAAGGAGGGATCCCCAAAATGGCAATAACTATTTAGTACCATTTGTATTACTTTAAAAAGATCTACTCAAAAACACATAAAACAAGGTGTATGCGCTTCTTGGTCTCAAAATATTATTACTTTTAATGAACACCACTGCTTAATCATGTATAATCTCCAAATGACCCCACCCCCACCCCCACCACCATACCAAGCTGAACTCAAGAGCGAGCATGGCCTGGATCACTGGGGGGTGTCGACATGTGTGCTCTCTCTCTACCAGGGGCATTTGGAAATGTGTGGGAGTATTTCTGGTAGCCACAGGGACTGGGGTGAAGCTATTGTCATGGCAACAGGGGTGGGAGGTGGGGTGGAGTAGAGGTTAAATCCCAAAGACTCCGAGAGGGCAAGAATCTCTCCCAGAAACCTCTGCCCACTCCAGGCAGAACACAGATGTTCATGAGCTTGTAATGCTGGATGGAGCTACAAAGATAAGTATCTATTTTGAAATTGCTTTATTTTTGTGACTGAGGGTATGTGTGGGGAGGTAAACAGGAAGAGTTCTCAACTATCAGAGTAAAACTCTATAACTAGCCGGGGCAGGGGATATATTCTCTCCATTCTCAGGAATCTTTAAAAGACAAAAGTGATGCTTTCCCCTTTAGTTTTGAAATTATTCAGGATGAGGCAGCTAGGTCAGGCCCAAGGTTGCCTATAGTTCATCTGTTCACACCCTTCCAGCCATTTATTCACCCAGCTCTTAAACTGAGCTCTTACTAGGTAATCATTGTAGTGAGTGAGGTGCTATGGGGAAACCAATACACAGGCCCGTGGAGAATTAAGGCATAATATAATGTAGTAATTAGCTATTTTTAAAAAATACTTGCTAAATATATGCTAAAAATTAATTTTACTGAATAAGTAATACATACAGTATAAAATTCAAGATAAACAAAAGAATATTTCCTCCCTTCTGTTTCCCAGTTTCTTGGGTATCCTTCCAGAGAAGGTAATAGTTCAAAAGAGGAGTTGTTCTAACTCGTTCGGAGGAAGAGAACTCTATAAAACTGGAGTGGTCAGGGGAGGCTCCTAATAGGACCTTGCAGACCATCTCTCTGAGTCTTTCAGAGTCTAAACAGAAGGACCAGGAGCGGGCTGAGGAGGGGTGAGGGCAGGAAGCAGTGGCAAAGATTCAGAGGTAGGAGCAATCCCGGTATGTATGGGGGGCAGAGGAGAAAGACCAGCCTAACTAGAGGAAAGGGTGTACCAAGGATGTACCAAGGAAAAGAGTGTCCAAAGGGCCCAGAGTGAAAGCCCATTGGCTTTCTGGAAAAAACCTGTTGGCCTCTGGAAAAAACTTGGGAATCCACATATGTCTTTAAACAGGAAAATGTCATTTAGGAGGGTTACCCTTCTTCCTTGGCATAACGGATCTAATAGATGAGAGTCTGGAGGCAAGAAGACTAGGGCAGAGGCAGATTAGGAATCAAGGGTGGGAATGAGAAATAGAGCCATAAAAGACCTGGCTAGAGGGGCGCCTGGGTGGCTCAGTCGGTTAAGCGACTGCCTTCGGCTCAGGTCATGATCCTGGAGTCCCGGGATCGAGTCCCGCATCGGGCTCCCTGCTCGGCAGGGAGTCTGCTTCTCCCTCTGACCCTCCTCCCTCTCATTCTCTCTGTCTCAAATAAATAAATAAAATCTTTGGGAAAAAAAAAAAAAAGACCTGGCTAGAAACATAGAGGTGGTGAGACCTAAGGTATGGTGATCCTCAGTGACAGGGAGAATGGTGGTGTCATGGAAAAGTCAGGGGGAAGAGTCAGCTTGGGAATGAGGGAAAGGACTTAAATTCTGGGTGTATAAGAAATCCCAGATGGAAATATCTAGAAGGAAGTTACAGCCTTGGGAAGAGATGTCAACAGTCTTTAGAGAAAGGTTTAAAGCCAAAGATAAAGAAAAATGATTGAAATAATAGGGCAGAACAGAAAGAGTGGAAGGACAAATAAGAGAGCATCCTGGGTCACAAAGCACAGGATAGGTAGATATCCTAACTTATCCATGATTATAAGCTACTAAGAAGTCTATGTACACAGGGCACAAAAGACCAGGTATAAAAGCAGGCAAACTAGTTTAGCGAGAACACATACAGAAATGGTCACAAAAGATGATACACTCAAGGAGGAAGTAAATTAGAAAACCCAGGTACATCTAGAGAAAAAAGGAAAGACAAAGCAGGTAAAGCAGAAGACTTCGCTCAGCAGAGTTGTCTTAACAGAACAAACACCATAATGTGAGATTTCTCTCAAACCCTCATTCACATACGCTCTGTATTTGTTGGAAAAAATAAAAAATGAGCACCTACGATGTCAGAGTCAGACCAGACAATGTCCCAGTATCACAGTGTCTCATTTATCCTCTTGTGGCTTGATCTGTGTGAGACAACAACCGTGTCTCCAGTTATTTGGACAGGAAATGATGACTTCCAGACATACAGACAATCTCACCACAACATTATATGTTAATACAAAATAGAAGTCAGTATAAAGTAGATTTATACTTGGCCCATCTAAAGGCATTTAGTTACTAAAGAAAATTATAACTTTATGAGTGATGCCATTTTGCATTTTGGGAGTTATACACTCACTACTTTCTTCAACATACCAATGGGAACTTTAAGCTATTATCTGCCTGATCAAGATTACATGGCTGTGCCTTATTCTATAGCTTAGGTCCTATGGTTATGATAGCTATGTGTCACGTGTTGCAAAATAATCTACAGTGACCACAACATAATTAAAGCAATAAAAAGTGTTTTTTTGAGAGTCTAGGGAATCTTTTTACTATTCTTCTTTCTGTAACCCCAACCAAATATATAAGGGTAATTTTCCAGCCAGATTATATAATGTTAAGAGTATGAGACTCTCTTTAATCTTTGAGAGAGACAAGCTAGGCCCTGGCTGGTTTAAAGATCAGCGGGCCAGTCTAATGAAAAGACTAACAGAACACTTTTGAGCAAATATAAAACACAGAGAAATCACGACATTCACAGAATAGCCCGCTATATGTATTAAAATTCTGATTTTCAAAGATAGCACAACAGTTCAAAAAAAAAAGATAGCACAACAGTTCAGCTAATGCACGGGGGCTCCAGGCCAGTCTATACCCATGTTGTAAACTGCACTCAGTTGCCACCAAAGGGTGGCAGAGGTGATACAAAACTTCTTCACTCAGTCAAAGGCATTAATAAATACATCAAGTTGAATAAAAAAAAAAAAAAGATTGGCAAAACACTCTGTTATTACTATTCTAACTATGCAATAAAACCCGCTCAAAACCTAGACCCAACGACCTTTGGCTGGAGGGATGCTGAGGCCTGGAAAGGTCTGTGTCATTTAGTGTCACCTTATAGGTTCTCCCACAGTCTCTGTATCGGTTCTGTTAAGTAGCTGCTTTTGGGCTAAATTTCAACACTGTATAAATTTAACACCGCATAAATTAACATAGGAAATTCCCCCAAAGAATCAGGGAGAAGATCTGCAAGTTATAAAAAATTGCTTCCTTCATTTAAGGAACTCCTAACACTTAATCTTAATGTGGAGAAAGAAATTCCTTGCATTTGCTCATCATTCACGTATACGGGGCCTGCAGAAACCCTTTATGAACAGCTGGGTAAATTGCCAAAAGGAGAGAATGGCTCAGGCATCCGTACTGCTCCGTCCTCTAGTCTCTCTCTGATTCCAGCCACCGAGGAAGGAGCGACTGCTGGCTCACAGTATCAGACAAGAGCAGGGCCCCTGGAGACCACAGACTGCCTGCCATTTCCATTTATTAAAATGATCTTCACTGTTTTCCTCAAATATTTTTGTTCCACAGTAATCTCATCAACTGATTTTTGAATTATAGCTTTCTTGAAGGGGTTGACTATCAGAGCCATGTGTCAGCTACTGGATGTCTCAATGTATTGAAGAGGAATTACGGCAACGCTGGGTTGTTTTTTTTTTTTAAGATACTATTCAGAGTGCTTGTCTCTGAGCTCACCCAGCATCTCGCCAAGATTTCAAAAGCCCTAACAAAGCTGAGTAAGGAAGCAGGAGGGTTTACAGGGGAGAACTGAAATGGGAATGTGTTTGGGTATCCCTGAGTTTTTCCCAAGGAGGGACATGAAAAGTGGGGAGAGTAAAAGACAAGGGAGTGGTGAAGACACAATGAGGAGAGGACCGACAGAAGCAAAAGTAATCAATAAATTCAATTTAGGAGGAGCACAAGGAGAGCTTTGCCTGTGCACCAAGCATGACTCCTGACCACCTGCAAATCTGATTAGCTAACTTCCTGTGTTCTCGCTCTCTCCCTCCCCGGCCAGCCAGTGCTGTTCTCTATTCTCCCTGCTTTATGCCTGGATCTAGTTTCATACCTTCTCTGACAAATGCTCTGTGTAATATTCAAATTAAGTTACAAGTAATTAACTGTTTACACAACTTGCTGCAATAACAGACAAAACACGAACATATTGCAGCTCTAACTCTTGAAGGATAAGCCCTAGAAAAGAAATGCCTATTAAGAAAAAGGAGTCTACTACCATTGTAATATTTCTTCTATTAAACCCAAATTAAAAAAAAAAGAAAATGTCGTAGAGCAACGATTACTCTCAGAGGGTTCCCTATGATAGAAGAGACTGATAACACATGTAAAAGTTTGGAATTCAGTTTGCTTTGATGTGACTCCAAGTCCGAAGGGCCACCCCACCGAAGGACGGGAAATCTATTGTGGAACACGAACATGTCATCCTGAGTATGAGCAGCCCAGCTGGGCCATTAATAAATGTCACTAGGTGATGATGATAAAGAAGCCTTTGAACACAATAAAAATATGCTCCCACAGGTCTTCCCAGAATATTAACCTTCTTGATTTATCTCTGTGCTCCCTGAAGGTGGGCGTCTGTGGACATCAGAAGCAAACGCATAAAGAGAGGGGCCCCTGTGGTCAGTCAGGAGAGGGAAACAGGGTGACTGGAGGAGCAGAGCCAAGGGAGGGTTAGTCACAATTGTGAGCTGGCCAGGGGACCATGTTACCTTGGTTCAGTACCTCTTTCCTCCCTCCCACCCATGAAAACCAGGCATGGCTCCTCACCCAGGGGTACCTACAATTTCAAAGGAGGCAACAGGAGGGGGAGAAAATAACTTCTTTTTAAGGGGCTCCCGCCCTCTGTCCAAGACCTCTTCCAATCTGTTCCTGAGGCTGAAATAGGAACAAGTTCCCAGGGTCAGTCTGATGAGACCTCTGCCAGATGGCTCAGACCCGAGAAGCAGTGACAGGTAGTGGCAAGTCCTCAACTCCCGAAAAGGGAAAACAGAGACTTAGCAGGGCCTCTGAAAGATCGAAGACCTCTAATCCAGGTTAGGCCAATGGGCTCTAGAGTATGTCTGTCAAACTTGTGCACAGAGTTACTTGGGAAATTTGTTGAAAGTTCAGATGTCCAGGTCCAACCTTAGACCTTCTGAACCATAATCTCCAGGGATGGGGCCAGATGTGTGCATTTCAAATATGCTCCCCAGCTGATTCTGATGTTCACCCATGTTTGACAGCTGATATTACAGAAAACAGCAGGCTGGGTTTGGCACCAGGAATGGGCTATTCTGGTCTGGACTCTGTCCCATAAACAGATCACTGACCCTTTGTGACTGCAAATTTTTCCAGGTGAAAAGATGGGATTAGGTCACATGATCTCTAAGGTCTGTCTAGCTCTAACAGCCTATGACTCTGTTCAATCATTTGGATGTAATTTATAATTCATCTGAAAACAATGATAAAATACGCTTGCTCTGGCACTGGGTTTTTCTTTCAAGAATGCTGATTTCTAAAGCAACAGTGACTACTGTGTTTTTAGACCTTCTTCACACTTAGACAACAGGGAGGTATTTGAGACGTCGTCTAACACAAACCCAGGTCACAGGGGAGATAAAATGCAATGTCCTTAAGAAGGCTGACACTTCCTGCCATAGGAAATCCCTCCCTATGCCCTGATCTTAGTTCAGGTTTTCTATTTTGGGGGTTACCCATGGACTGGAAGTACCATTTCATTTTGGAAATGAAGAACTGAATGCACTAGCATTGGGCTGAAGTAACTTCATATTAAGATCCAGCCTCATTTACCAGGGTCTTGACCTCACGCTCTCCACTACCACGGGGTGACGTTCTGATCTCCCCAACGATACCAGCAGGAAGCACAGGCCTAAGGTAGGCACTGCCTCACTTACAAGATGTCCTCGTTTAGATCCTTCCTTTAACTGAGCTGCTTACTTGGCTATTGACCCACTGCCCCCTTGTTGACTTAAACTTCTGTGATGGTTTACCTTCTCCTGACTGGCCTCTGTCATCTGACTCCAGGCTCCACACTGACCTCTGTCCTTAGGCATCCCCTGGGTCTGGCCCTTGCTTTTAGTCCCAGGCTTTCCTTGGCTCTTCTGACCTGGCTTCCTGCTCTGTCTCTACACTCCCTTACCACCCACGATCCATGGAGTATAGGTGAAAGCCACTGTAGAACAGGGGAGCCTAGGGCTGGCTAGAGGTAGACAGCCTACATTTTCTAATGGAGTTTATTAGCTGGCAGGCTACATTCTGCCAGGCAGTGCTGAGACAGCTGTTTCTCAGTACACTGCCTTTGGAGAAACTGTTTTTACCCCCTCCTAGTTCATTCCACCACTTTGGCTTCCCTGGGGCTGTCAGGAGCATCAGCTTCAAGGAAAGGCTATATAGCTGTGGGAGGCCAGGCAACATGCAGGAAAACCAGAAGTGCAAGTTTAAGGAGGACAGAAAAATCTAAGAGGCAGAGGCACAAGGGCTGGAGGTCCCCAAAGCAGGGCTGCTGCCTACACTAGAGATGCCTCTTGACTGAAATGTGCTCAGAGACGTGCGTCGTTCTGTTCCTGTGCACACAAACTCTTGCTCTCATGCGTGGAAGTAGAATTAGTCCCACAGCATCACAGCTGGAAGGCCCTCAGGGATCACCTAGTTCAAACCCATAATTTAGCAAAGAAGAAACTGAAACCCAGATCACCAGTATTTCCCCAAAACTCTACCTTCCAGGGAACAAAGAATGTTTGCCCAGAGTCCAGCCAGCTTCTGTACCATCCTGTCAGCGGCAGGGTTGGGAAAAGAGTTGGAATACTTCGAGTTGCCCCCTAAGCATGCTACCCGCCAAGCAGCCAGATGTTGCAAGAAAATATTAGGGCAGTGGGGTGTCCAGGGAACGGAGCAATGCAGATCTGAGAGGGACCCTTTCTCTATCCTTTCCCCTCCTTTTGATAAAGAAAACTTGGGTACATTTTGATCCACTAGCGGCAAATATCCCTGGCTTCCCATTTCTCTCCCACCTTCTGTAGTCTCCTGTAAGGTAGGTGAACCAAGATTGAATAGGAATCAGGTTATCATGGTAAGAACAGGTAATTCAATCTTGGGGAGTTTATAGAAAGCTATGAAGCTAAGCTGATATGAGAAATAAAAGACACAGTCTATCAATCGATGTCCTCCTACATTTTTAAAAGGCGTACCTCATACAGCTAGCCAGTAGCTTTTAAGTCTTAGAAATAATAATTACAGCAATTTATTACCTCTTTACCCTTATGAAGAATACATAACTTAATATACTAGAAGTAACAGTCTAAATGTCTCATATCAACCCACGAGGAATTGTTTAAGAATAGCTGAAGAAAGATTGATATGAGTAAATGCATGAAGAAAGGAAAAATAAGGCTAAGGAATATCCGGAAATTTTCCAATCAGCAAAATCTATTAGTCTATAGAACAGTGCCTCAAGGGAACCAGTGAAAGCCCAATCTTATGAGTCATTTAAAAGTGGAGTGGATTTGGTTCTTGGAATTATTCCAAGGGGAAAACTCTTGCACTATGCCGGAAATGGACAACATGACCTAATGTGTTGTTGTCATGTTGACCATTTTCTACATATTAGCATGTCTAGGTGGTTCTCTGGATTTAACAAGGGAACACAAAAGGGAAGCTGACCAGTCAGGATCGGCTACAATGGACGATCAGAACCACTATACCGCTGAAGCCCCTTCTAACAATGGGCAGAGTCAGGGGTCACAAGGTTAGACAAACTTCACACTGAGAAAAAGGGAAACGTGGTATGAGAGGAAAAGTGCTCAGGAAATGCTGGTATTAACCCCCTGTGGCCATTTTGGTGTGGTCTTAAAATAGGGCACCTTTTTGCTGAGCTGCACCTTTGTCCATGGCCTTTATAATCCCAACTCCCTACTCCCTATTAATTACCTTTAGTCTCCATTACAACTTAATTTGATATTCATGTTTTTCTCTTCACTTCATGATCATCGTTGACATTTTCTCTCATTGCCTTATTTCTGTATTAGTGGATAATGGCTGTCTCTTCTCACACCCAACTCAAAAACCAAACACCATTCTTAATTTTTTTGTTTTTATGGTAGGTATATCTTGGTTTAGTTGTTACATTGACCATCATGACTTCCCTGGGTTTCAAGTCTCTCAACTGTAAAACCATGAAAATAAAACCGTCTCTATTTACATCTCAGGTTGTCATAAAAACAAGCAAGAGAATAGATGTGAAATCACCTGGAAATCTAAAGTACTATAGAAATACAAGGTATTATTGCTTCTTGTTTTCTTGCCCATTACAATGTTGCCCATCTTAGGGTAAAAATACTTTGTGGACAGTTATCTTTGTATTATTACCTGGTGTTATATGCTCCCTAATATTTGAATATAAGAGTTGTGAAACAACAGGTACCTCAAAACACACTTCACAGAAAGGATATTAAATTATGTTGCAGATTGGGGCGGGGGGGGGGTCCTCTTTTGGAATCACTAGTAATAATTTGGTGCTTTGGGATGATCTGTTTAGTGGTTTCAAAATGAAATAACACAACTGAGGGAAGAAGGAAAAAATAAGATTTACCAAATACTTTATATAAATGTAATCCCCACAACACTGGGGATAACATCACCCTAATTCAGAGAGAAAAATCAATGCCCAAGGTCACAGAGTTAGTAAAAGACAAAGCTTCAATACAAACGCAGATCTGCCCAATTTGAACTCCCTACTGCACTGTGTGGCATATTTGATGTTGTTACAAAGTAACTTTGTTTTATTCTATAAATATATGCCACTGATAGCATGGGGCTAGGTGCAAACAATTCAACACAACCCAGATAGTCAGGGTGAAGTTGAAACTCCATACACCCTTGCAGTTGCCACTTGAGTAATGTTACAAATCACATTGTGCAAACAGGCATGTTTGTCAGACGCCAGTGTAGAAACATACACTTTGTCACAGCCGTTCTTTGCACTAACTACTACCCCCTCCTCAATTGGCACTAATATCAAGTTAGAGAAATCCATGAGTCAGCTTGCAGGTCCCAGGTGCGTCAGTTAGTATCAGTATTAAAGGTTCGGGCTTGTTAAGAGCATATCAGAAGCTGTCTTTGACAAATAAAATGTACTAACTTAACATTAGCAACATTACTTCTACCAAAGACCTTTAAAGAAAAGAATCACTGGCATGCTACTAGAAATTACACAGTTGGAGCTACAAGCAAGAAACAGAAGAAAGCCTCAAGCCACTAGGCTTTTATTTTTTTATTTTTTTTTAAAGATTTTATTTATTTGACAGAGGGAGAGAGAGACAGCGAGAGAGGGAACACAAGCAGGGGGAGTGGGACAGGGAGAAGCAGGCTTCCCGCGGAGCAGGGAGCCCGATGCGGGGCTCGATCCCAGGACCCTGGGATCATGACCTGAGCCGAAGGCAGACGCTTAATGACTGAGCCACCCAGGTGCCCCAAGCCACTAGGCTTTTAAAGAAAACATGGGTTTTTAATAAATCCTGATTATGTTTTTTTCTACTAGTGTTGATGTTACTTTCCAGCTACACAGATAATACCAACCCTCCCATAAATATCAGAAATTTATAGTGTTAGAAATTTACACTAAGTGGTTTTATTATAACTACAGCAAATTAGACTGCAGAAACGCATGCTGTGTAACTCAAACACTAGATTTAGTTGGGTCAGAAGGTCAACTCTAGGGAGTCTGTCAGCAGAAAGAATCAAGGTTTCCAACAATTTCTGTCAGAACAACCTACATCCAACTGTTAAGTCAGTTAAATGATAGGCAATTATGTGACCTGCCAGAACTGATCATTTGCTTCAGGGTTTATCATTAGCTTTCTAAAGCACGTGAATTAGAGAAAACACATTGTCCTGTGAACATCGAATTATTCTGGAATGAGGGGAGGGTCAAAAGAAGAGTATGGCTGCGGTACATAAAAGTGATGGAAAGTGTTGCCTAAATCCCATCTCTGGCCTCACTTTCCCTGCTCAATCCGGTGGGCTCTACCAACTGGTAGAAGACTGAATGGAACTTGAAACGTGGCTTTTTGTTTTAGCTTTCTGTTTGTTTTTTGCGTTTCTAAACCAGGCTCTCTGCACAACTGCTTGCTGCTTACAGACCCTAAGCTGTTGGCCCCTTAACTTGTATCCTTCCTCTCTGCTGGCTTTGAGTATTAGCCAAGAAATATGGGGCAATGGCCTTCAGGACACAATTATCATAAAGGACAGAAGTTCAAAGCAACTGGAAAAAAATATTGTTTTAGTAAGAATCTTTGTCTTTCCTGCAAGTAAAGGAGTTACACACAAGGAGAATATGGGCTCTTCCCACAACCAGCTGGACGGAAGTTGATTACTAACTAACGGACCTGTTATGGCAATTTTTGACGATGACGACTAGTTTGGCTTATAAAGCTCTTCCGTCCTTATCCCTGCCCCACGATGCCAGGCTTGCTTTCTCCTGGTGCCCCAGTTAGCGGGGCCTGCGCACCCACCTGCTTGGCCTGACGGACACAGTGCATGTACTGGCTGGCCAGAGCGGAGCAGCCGAGGGTCTGCTGGGAATTCTGGCGGTAACACTGGAGAATTCTGGCCTGCAGATCAGCACAGACAGGACGAAACTCATACCGCCTACAAACAAAAACAGGAACCAGTGAGACAAACGGTCTTCAATCAGAGTGAAGATCAAGGCTAAAGAGTATGTAAAACATTAAGTAAGATATAAATGTTGCAAGTGTAGAAAAAAAGTTTCTAAAAATGATTTCTATGAAATTAGTTCCAGTAACTGATACCACCATGAGCCTCTCCGGACACTGTAACATTCCCAACCAAACCTATACCTAAACCAGGTGAATGGTGCCAATACTCTTCAGCCTAGTCAGCCAAATCAAAAACCTGAGAGTCCTAACTTCTCTCTTTCATGCCCACATCCAACAGGTTGCAAAGTTCGAGATAATGCAGTCTGGTCCTCCTTCTCTATATTCACTGCCATTACATTAATTCATAATCACTTTTATCCTGGAATCAGGCAAAGCCCTCTAAACTAATCTGTCTTTTAGTTTTTGCCTCTTTACTCCTGCCTTCCAGAAGGTTCTAACACTGAGACCGTATCTCTCCCTACTGCTTTCTAAACAAAATGCAAGGTCAACCAGGCAAGTCCTTCTGGATCAGGTTTCCACCTACTCTTCAGCCTTCATTCCCTACATTGCTTCAGCCTGACCAAACCACTTTCAGGGTTTGATCTATACATGTCCCTTCATGTTTCTGCTCATGCTGCTCTTGATCTTGGACATGCCCTGTACCCAAACTCCCACCCATTCCTATATATCCAGAAAATAAGGACTCGACTTTCAATATTTGAGCTAAGTACTGAAGTGTAACCTTCTCTAGACAGCTTCACTAGCTCTCCATTGAGGGTGGAGTCTACTATTCTCTTTTTGGCGACCCCACTGACCCTGTATTAGCGTCTTCTACCACTTCTTTCACCTTCCACTTAACACTGACTACACCATAACCTGGTGTAATTTACTAGCCTACATCTACTAGGAGGCAAATCCCAAGAAGTAAAGACTGTTATAGAAGTCATGCAATAAACTACTGAGAATACAAATGGGTGGAGAAAAAACATTTATAAATTTTCTGGGCTAAAATTTTACTAATTATACTTACAAATCTCAGATTTTAGTTAAGATTTGCTTTCAGTGAATATGCACTACCAAACATAAATGCCTCCAAAAATCTTAAAATATACACTTGAAAAATGATAATAAAATCAACCAAATGAATTATACCAATGAAAAGGAAATATTCTTGTTAAGATGGTAGAGGAACTTGAATTATAAGGACTAAACATACACAGAAAAAATACGTAATATTATCACTTTTAATCTAGGAATTCATATTTTTCAAATTAGTTTTATTTAGTACAAGAGGCTTCCAGTCTTTCATATCAGTTCTTTTTTTGCAATTTAAGTTTTTTATTTCTGTAGTAATCTTGAAATAGCATTATTTTATATTAAATGGGTTCTAAAAAAAAAAAAAACCCTAGAGAATATAGGGGGAATATTTCTCATCAATAAGGAAACCCCTGGGTGATGATTTGTCTCATTACTTTTATCCAACCCACTAAGCTAATACATATTTTGCTTGTACAGAAAACTGAAATGCAAACCATGTTACTGGTCCCTGAGGGAATTTACTTCTTACTACCTTCTAAGGAAAGTAGACATACAGGGAAAAAAAAAAATAATAATCCCACAACTTTTACATTACATCGCTTTTACTTTTTCATTGAACACTACCTTACTGCTCTGCCAAATACCTAAGAACAGAATTTATAACCAATCCCTGGAGTTTCCATTCTCTCTAAGATTTCAAAGTTCCTTATGTCTATGAATTTTTTTTGGACATGGATTTCCCTAATTCCCTTCCATGAGCATCAGCATCTAAAGGGAGTTAGCTATGTTTCAAAAAGCAGAAGCACAGACACCACAAACTTACTGATTATAGCAAGACACACATCTGGATAAATATTGAATAAAATATAATTAAGCATTACGTCAGCTGAACCCAGCAAATACATGACTAATGCCTAGGACTGTTCATGGGAAAACAGGGTTATGTTCTATCCTAGTGCTGAGGACCACGATTCTTCTACCATATCTTAGATTTAAAAGCAAAGGAAGGAGGATGGGGAAAGAAGACGAGAACAATCCCGACCTTCTCTTCAGCTCTTCCCCATTAACATTCATGAAAAAGATTGTAAAGAATGAGCTTCCACATACTACACATCATAAAGAAGAGGGTGTTTCTTTTTTTCTTTAAAAAACTATTTGTGATGGAATAATTCATCCAATACTATGAACTCCTTAGAAAGAAGTAATTTAAGCTGTATATAAACATTTACTGAGTTGAGCTGTTAGTCATGTAAGTTAATGTCCATGAGTTATTTATGATTTGAAATGTGTCAAAATATACTTTTATCACCACAAATCAATACTGCTCACTTCCAGGGTCCTTGATTTCCTGTCTGCTGGTCTGGTCTATGTGTGTGTGTCCACACACACACACACACATCTGCTGAAATCCTTTTTGTATACATTTCAATGTGTATTGATGATTAGATAGCAGAAAAGGGGGGAACGGGGTGGAAATCAGCATAATTGTCTCCCAGTTGCTGGAGTAGACTCTGGTACATTCTTCTTGGATTAATCTGTAAGGGCAAAGCTCTGCCTCTGTATTGATCCGCAATGCTTGTTATGCTACTCTAATGCACTGTTTTCACTCTGGGAAAATGCTAAATGAGATTACCGTCCACCATTAGAAGGCCATAAAACACAAGCCATGGCACCTTCCATTCAGGAAAAGGTTTAAAGGCATTTCCAATATGCATTATGGTAAGCCCTCCATATAGCCACTGAGTCAGCAATTGATTTCTATTGACTGCTTTCCTTCCTGCTGATGGAAAAAGCCACTACTAGGCAAAAATAACAGGAGGGCAGAATTTCAAGATACCTAAGAAGGAAAATTAAATCTTAGCTGCAAGAGACATTTAAACAATTTAATCTTTGCATGAAAATAAGATTTAAAAAGGCACTGGTGAATGAGAAATGTAAGACAAAGATGAAATACAAATCTGGAGAACTCGAAACAGTAATAGAGAAGAGATAGAACAGTAATCCAAAAACATACTTGGCAAAAAGGAATTGGTGGAATAAAGTCGATACTTGAAAATATATATTGATGAAAAACAAGAAAAAAAACCCAGTTCTGTGGTCACTTGAAATGACTGGGATTTTGATGGGTCCCACCACGTATCTCTACGCCCCTCTTCACTTTCCTTTTCCTTTCTGGACTCTACACTCTGTTCCCTTCCTCCTCCCCTCACTCCCACAAGCACCAGCAGCTGCCTTCGCCCTTCCTACTCCACCCCACAGTGGCAATGAGGACCAAGGGGGTTGATGACTGTATTCAGCGAGAGAACTGGAAAGCCAAAGACTTGAACAGAGAATAAAATCACTCCTGGTAAGGCATTCTGTAGCTGGTGAAACCATCTTTGCTAATGTTTAATGCTAAATATTCACTTAAAAGGCAGCTAAGAAAATAGATCCAAGTATTTTGCTCATTGCACTGACAGGGCCATTGTATAAACTCCGGGGAGAAAAAAACCCAGAAAAGAATACAGAAATACATTTGGGCTGTTTCTAATTTTTCAGTGCTTAAAATAACATGGAGATGGATATAAATTGTTACTGTTGTCTCTGATTCTTTCTTGGGGATAATTTCTTGTAAGTTGAATTAAGGGTCAAAGACAAATAAAAACATTTCGGTAAAACTGAAGCTGAGATAGGCAGTGTTCAGCTCTCCTCTTCAGACTCAGTGACACCCTGATACTCGGCCATCTGTTTTCGAGCTATCTGGAGGTTTCACTGCTGCTTCCCCCACCTTCATGTCTGAGAAACTTCTTTGATGTGGGTCTGAGCTTTATATTTCGAGGAAACTACTTACCCATCTTTTTAGTTCTGCAAATATAAATGGCAAGGATAATAAGGTAACTTCAGAGAAGGAAAGAAAATATGGAGGCAGCTCTCCTCATGCCAGTCTCCACCAGAAGGCTAAAGAAGTCATGTAATAACAATCAGCAGCCACAAATTCCTAACACTCTCGGGAACACAGAAATCATTCATTAGGAGTACAGGTGCACAAAAAAGGACCCTTTCCCTGTATCTGGACCAGTAAGTACAGAGTGGTGGTGGCTGGGGCGGGGGGGATGAGGGAGGGAAGTGGAGGGAGGGATAGAGGGGAAGAAGGGAAGAGAGGGAGAGGGAAGGAAGGAAGGGAGGCAGGGAGGAATGGATGGGTAGATGGATAGATATGAGAATGGCTGGTGCTAAAATAATTCTGATTCTTTTAGCAGGTTGCGACAATGCATCCTTCATGGGATCTGGTGATCTCATAAAATGGTATCTACCACATTAAAAGCAGGCACCAAACATAGCCATGGAGTTAAATCTTTAGCTCTAATTACTATGGCACAATGCAAAAACTCTTAATTTTATTCTGTATTAAACATTTCATTAGATGTTAAGCCCAGGAGTCAGGATTTCTGCTTTTATAATATAAAACTAAAGCTCTCAACCCCATTGCCAATAGTTAAAAATATGTAATAATCCACTCATCATTTATAATAAAGCTATCATAAAATGCAGTATCAATGAAGAAAGTATTAATTCAAAGTATTACCTATTCAACTTTTTTCATTTTACCTTAAATTACAATATCCTAATAGTTTCCAGAATAAAATGTAAACAGCCTCTTTCTAACAATGCAAAATCTGAAAGACAACTCAATTACACTTAAAAGGCCAAACATCTCCAAAAGCTGCTTGCTTTCTTAGTTTCAACTTGTCTCCATATACACGTTGCTATAAAATCTGAAAAAATAAAGTGAAATAAAAGCAGAGGACTTTTTTTTTAACATTTATTTTCTAAAATGATGAATGTGAGCTATGATGTTGTCTATCATCTCAACACAAAAAATGCCAGGAGGCCTCCCCCTTTATCAGAGGAGGGACCGCTGACCTTGAGGACACCCGGTCCAGCACTCAGTTCAACGAACCAATCAGGCTGGAGAGTGGATCGTTACCCACAATGAGTGCCATACCATTCAAACAGCAGATTCAACTGGGTGTTGTTAAAGAAAAACTCAGCTTTGGCTAGAGATACAACAGAGTTTATAGAATTCTATCCTCTACACCCAAGGCTTGAAACAGCAAGATCTATCTGAAAATATTTTAATATTTAATTTTTAATTTTAATCTATGGTTGATTTTGGAGAAAGAGGTCAGTATCACAACTCATTAATCTGGATCCACAGGAGGAAGGTGACCTATCTGCAAGGAAGGGAGGGGAAAACATTGCCAGTCCTACAGGTATTAACATCTCACGCAGAAGGCCTAATACCTGGAAAAATACACAGACAGGACCTCTGGTCACCCATCCAAGATAAAATGAATAATGCAGTGCTCTATATAACAGATTCACTGTTCTTAGACCAACAGGCCTCACACACCCCAAGCAGATGAACACCAACACACCAGAATATAAGGTGAGTGAAAAGCTTTCCAATTTTGCAATATATTTTTCTTCCTTATTCAGTAATATTGAGTGCTTGGAAATGATGGGGACATTAGGGTAAACGTAGGAGGAGAGTGGGAACTTAACAGGTGACCAGGTGAAAGCTTGTGGGGGCTGGCTACTCTGCCTTCTCATGGGGCTCAGCGGACAATACTACATCTGACGTTATGGGACTCCCAGATGTCTGCGTTGTCTTCCTGAGCAGACTGCTCTTACTCTACTCTTCAGAGAACCACATGACATCTTGCCAACTTCACCATACCCTGAGTGAGATTCTACTACATGGACTCACCCCACAAGCATCTGGATTTAGAAAAATGGCGCCATCTTCTGCTGTATCTCCGAAGAATAGGGGCCCAAACCATTTTTGTTTTATAAATATTTTCTTAAAATCTGGTAACCTAGAAAGACTAATGGCCACTTAATATTAGTAAAAAAAAAACTTTCCCAGAAAATTTCTCCAAGTAATAATGTCTTGGACAAGAAATAGTTATTTATTTGGTTGAAAAGATTTGTGAAGTGAGGCATCAGGTATGAGGCAGAGAAGAACAATCAGTTGGCTAATTTCAATTTTCTACCACATCATGGTACCCTTGACACATTTGGGCTATGTGCAGCAAGGCATACATCTCAAAAAGAGAGATAAAATATTTCTTACTTACATAAAAGGTATCTGGAATAAGAGGCAATAATTATACAGAGTTTAGGGACACAGAACATAAATGAGGCCAACATTAACTCAACCTGGAAGGACCCCAAATCAACTTCCGATCACACTTTCTTTGGAACAACCCAGGACTCATGAGATGTTGCTTTCTCAAACTCACACAATCTTCTCATTAGGCGAAATGCTTGAGCTAACATATTGCACTGAGTGAGCCTTAATTTAGAGAAGTATAAGCCATCCTTCCCTTTCTCCCTTTCTTTCTTAACAATGCTTGGAATATTGTTATTGCTTAATAAATGCCAAGTAATAACGCTGTAATAAAAACAGGGACTAGTGGGTTAACAATGCAGCTCTTTGCTTTAGCAGTGCCTGAGACAACAGCAGTTTACACAAGAATCCTGACTAGAAACACCACCTCCTGCATCCACACAGTAGGAACAAAACAGAATCGCAGTTCATAGAAGCTGCCCTTGTTTATAAGAACTGTACTATCTGCAGAAGCATTCTCTGTCCCTTAAAAAACCTACAAGCCATGGAATGCAGAGATGTCCAGGGCCAAATGTTAAATGTGAAGCTCCAAGGGATACATCACTGTGTGAGCGAGACCAAGCCATCTTAATACACCAAATTATTTTTATTTGAAATATCTCAATAAGGCTTCAAGGTGAAGAAATGCATTATTATTAATAGTATAAGTACAACTAAAGAAAAGCATGGCATTTACTCTCACCTGATTTGGTAAAGTAACTGTTTAATTAAACTACTTACAAAATGTTAATCCTGCGCATACAATATGTGTATACCTATATATAATACATTGAACTTAAGCCAACACAAGTTAATTTATTTTGTCCCCCAGACTTTATGAGTGATTTCTATTTCCCCTATCCTGTTACTTTGGAATGTTCACTAAAATTGGTCTAAGAATGGAAAATATGAGGGTTGGCTGGTTCATTCATTCTTTCATCCATTCTGTTATTCCAATAACAGATATTATTAAGCATTCATTAAATGCCATTCACTATGATAGGGTCTGAATAAAATATGATCTTTGCCTTCAGATAGCTCAAAGTCTAATGGGGGTGGGGAGAGACAAATTGCACATGTCTTATAATGAGATTGAGAGGTAATATAATTGTAAACATAGTGCTAAACAAATCCGGAGATCTGGTTTGGGATAGGACAGAAATGGAAATACAGTGTTTTAGACAAGAGGACATCTATCACTAGTGAACAGGAAGCAAGAACTGGTCTTATGATTTTCTCGAAGCAACTTTAGAGCCTGCTGAAGATCTGTCCAGTGTATCTAGACTAGAGAGACAGATTCAGAGATGGAGAGGAGAGACCTCCTTTGACCTTGGGGATACAAATACACCCATAACCTGGTGACTCCAAGCCTTCTGAACTCCTCCTACTTCCCCCTAGAGAAAAGCTTGGTATTTGTGTTCATGACACTTGCTGACTCAGGCTTGGTTTGGAGAGGTGGAATTAGCTGTATAGAGTTAGAGCTTATACATTCTGAGTCAAGTAGGAATCCACAAGGAAATAATCAGAAGCCAGAGCACAATTTTAGACCTACCAACAATAAACAAATGTTGAGAAAAGTTCCCATTTGCTGTCTTAGTAGGAGAGTTCTGGTGGTAACTCTCCATTGGTGCTAAAATGACTCTTCAGCCTTCATTGTTTTTCCTATTTGGGAATGACTTTTGTAATGACTCTATTGCTTTATTACTTGATACGGCCAAGGAGATTAAACTGGATAATTTGGTCCTGGATCAATGCCCAAATTTGGAGGTAGGAGGGAGACAGGAGGAACGGGGATAAGATGGGGAAGGTAGAAAGATACTGGGAAGCAAAAGAATATACCAGAATTATAGGGAAATCATGGAGGAGGAAGGAAGATTTCTGGGGCCAGATGAGTTTCAGTGGAGCAAAAGCAAAGGGTCTAGCTGAGCATCCCAACCAGCCCATGGGGAAGGACAATGCAAAGGGGAGGCTGTACATTCTAGACCATGGAAACAAACTGTGGCCTTTGTTTTCCAAGACATCTTTCATTGCAATTTCTAGAAGGGGGATATTATACTTCTCTTCATCGCCCATTCTTCCCGCAGAAAGTCCTCAAGTTCAGAAGAGGAAGAACTGGTTACAGCCAGTGTGGCTATCCCCAGTACAACCAAAAGGCAGGCACCAGTCCTGGCAATTTAGCAGGTTTTTTCTGACGGAGCATACGCGCAATGAATCCAAGACTCTCCAAGCAAATGTAATGAAACACTGAATACAACCTCCCAGAGATAATCCTTCCATATTTTGGAGAAATATATATTTCTTAGGCCTTATTATATCATTTTCATCAACGAGATCTAACTACTATAATAGCATAGAGTCACAGAATCTTCTAGTTGAGTAGTATGGTACCAGCAGTCTGCACAGAAATATGGTTGAGCATACACATTCATGTTAAGCTCCTATTTTTAGGCACTTACAATTTTTCAAAAAGAATTACCCTTTCGGATGGATTTCTTATGCTCTTCAGCTGGGGGGATGCTTGGGGGGGGGGGGTGAGACGTTTGGTGAAATCCCATTTGAGTCACCCGAGCATAAAAATACATCCCACTACCCCCACCTCTTCCCTGCTGTGATCACATGTGAAACAGTGCTTTTCCTACTAAGAGAAGTCAAGAATAGCTTCATTTTTAAAATTTCAAAACTGTCACAGAGCTCAGTGCGGACTGTGGCACACCCTAACACAACTAGGTGAAGAACAAATGTTAAGTCTGTAGTGACACAGTGTGCTGCATCACTTGAAGGGAGATTCCTTCCTCCACTGCACTGGGAAAACAAGAGCCGACTCCCAGATACACCCAGGAAGGCATGTGGCTGGCTCTCTTAAACTGTAAGAATTGCGAATGTATTTATTTTAGTGACGAGTGAAGGAAAGGAAAAGTCACCCCTACCGATTTGCCCTCTAAGTGTCAGAGTGCCAGGGACGAGGAGGGGAGGGGGGAGTCGCAGGTGGGAAGGAGCTGGAGCTAAGCCCCTTGTTGGTTCTCCCTGCCGTGGGGAGGACTTGAAGGGCAGAGTGCGTAAGCATTGCCACTGGACGCGGGAAATCCCTGAATGGGGTCACCAGGCCACACCGGCGGAGCTCCAGGGACACAGGGCAGCCAGGCAGGGAAAAGCCACATGGGCATCACCGTGCTGGCCACCGTGTACACACTGTGATGGGGGTGCTAAAGGGTGTGTAGAAACAAAAGGAAGGAGAAAAACACACACTCGTTAAAGACACCCGCTCGCAGAAGTCAAGCCCAGGGCAATGAGGGTGCCAAGGAAAGGTGCTATACTGTTCTGAGGAGGGAGTGGTCTTTCCCGGATGGGGGTAGTGTGGAAGTCCACGGAAAAGGAAATGGGATAATAGAAGACTCTTGAATGAAGGGTGGGACTGCAAGAGGTCATTTGCTGGGGGGTGTGTGAGCCCCAGTCCCAGCTCAGTGGAGCCAGGCTCCTTCAGGGGACTCAGGCTGGAGGCAGCGCTTGCAGAGGTGAGAGGCGATGCTGGAAAGGAAGGGGCTGGGACTGGGAGAGACTGCCTGTAACAGACAGCAGCTTAGAGTCTACTCTGCAGCTGAGGGCAAGCCACCAGCCTTTCCAAATGAGGGGGTGAAGTTATAAAGGTGCCACTGTGAAAAGATGGATCTGTTCTGAATAGACCAGAAAGACGGCAGAGGGACCTGCCTAGGCTGGGAGGCCAGCAGGGCACTCCCCAGGTACAGAAACGGGCCAGAAGGGCAGCCTTGGAAAGCAGGAATGGAAGGATGTGTTAGCAGACGGACACGGAGTTAAGAAGAGGAAAGACTGAACGACACACACATGGCTTAGGCCCGAGGATTTACAGAATGAAAGTGCTTAAGGATGCCAGGAACCCCAGGTGGACAGGGGTGGAGCTGGACCTGAGCGTGGGGCAGGGCTGCAAGCACAGAGAAATCCCCGAGCAAGACACAGGGTGCACTGGGACAGAACTGCAGCCTCCGGGGAGGGGGAGAGAAGCAGGGAAGGGAGTGGGGCGGCCCCAGAGCTGAGAGTACAGGGAAGAACCCATGCAACACACGGTCCCAGGCAGGGGAGCTGGGGAGGGCTGAGCCTCACGACAGAGGAGACTGTCAACAAGGCGGCTGATAAAAGCCATGGCATTTGATCCCTCGCCATTTGGAGAAACAATTTCAGGAACGAGCAGTAAGAGAAATGGAGGGAGCTACTTTAACAGGGTACAACTGGATGGGAAAAAGGGAAAAATATGAAAGGGGAAGATTACATCTGGCTGAAGATGTGGAGATCGTAGATGAGATGAAAGAATTTCAGTAGGGTCTTAAAGAACGGGAAAGGCTTAGGCAGTTAAGGGAGGGGACGAAAAAGTAAAGGAAGTAAAGGCAGTGATGTCACTAATAAACTTTTTCTTCCAAAGATTCCTGTGGATATTTACGTAAGATCAGAAAGCCAAACACTTCCAACAGACACGTTCTAGGAGAAAAGGAATTCCCATCAAGGGCAGTCATGAGTGAAGGTGTGCTCAGAAGTCAGGAAATAGGGAAGGCTGTGTGAAAAATGGAGAGTTTTCAATAGTCCTTTAAAGGAAGGCAAGAAGGGCAGAATGGAGGGCCCGGTCCTTGCAGACGTGGTGCAATCACAGAGAAACACAGATTTCCTGGTTAAAGCAAGAAGTCCACTGTCAAGAATACAAAAAATGAGGTTGGCGAGGTGCAGGAGGAGAAGTCTGTCTGTTTGAGAAACCTCAATGGCTAGTGGAGGCACGTGACAGAGATGGAACTCTTGTGAGTACAGAAGAGGGATCCTCCTCCTAAAGGTGTCCCTAGGTGCTGGTGGCGAAAGAGCAGAGACAGCCCTGCAAACCCGGAGTGCGCCGACTGGCCAGGCACGCAGTGGTGTCTGCGAAGACCAAACAATGCTTGATGCCGACAAGGGAACGGCCGGAGACCCTCCTGTACCCCCTCCCCCCATGCTGGATTTCCCACCACAGCTCTTCTTTTATATATAAAGTAAATGCATTGGAGGCAGGGATCGATGTGTGCATTTACCAATAGGTCTTGTCCTCACGCTCACACTGTGTCTCGTACATTCATTTTGAGCCCCTTTTTGCTCTCCAAAATAGACATGCAGTGAAAGTAATGGTTGACTAATGGTTAACAGAAGATGGAGAAAGCCTGGCATAAAGTACATTTGAAAAAGAGGAGTTTATGGGTGTTAGTCAACAACAGTTACTTATTCTCTGTAAGCTCATCATGTACTCAAGTTCGATTTAAAATCATGTAACACGCATATGCTAATATATGCACAGGATGTATCTGAAAAAGACACAGAACTGGTAACGGGAGTTGCTTCAAAGAAGAGGACTTGGATAGGAAGTCATGGACTTAAGGAGGTGGTCTACTTTTGCATGTGACATTCAAATCTTCTATCACAGGCATATGTTGCTTATCAAGAAATAATTCATTTTAAAGATTACAATGCCATATTATCTACAGATACTGTATGCCCTGAAAAACTGCTAAAAGAAAGGTTGCTTTCCCTCAGGCTGCCTAAGCACCAAAACCTGTTTCTGTGAATCCGTAGCACTTAACAGCACCGAGACACCAGGTAAGAAATCCCACATGCCAACTCTACACAGAAACAAAAATGTGAACTGGGAAATAATTCACAATGCCTTCACACATGTCAGCCTTCAGCACAGCCCCTCTGGTTTAATATCTCAGCAACCTTGTGAGAAAGAAGGACAGAGAAACCACCCGATTATTTTAAGTTATGGGGTAAGCCATTGGGAGTAAAATGTAACACGAGTGGAAAGCCTGGAAGCTGGCTCCATCCATGAAATCCTTGTCTGTCAGGGAGGTTGGTCCCTTCCCTATGGTTTTCACTGCGCTTTCCCCACCTCCCTCCCTCTCTTGGTTGTGCGTGATCCCCAAAGCTCAGGTCTTTGCCCCTGTTGTTCTTCTGGGGTTCCAGATGGAGTTATCCTTCCCTCTTTGGGGGGTTTCCCATTGCTTTCTGTGTGATAGAATGGGTTTTCTAGTTGCTCTCCATCAGTTAGTAGCTGTGTGACCTTTGGCTTCTTTGGGCATCAGTTCTTTATAAAATACACAGATGGTAATCTTCCCTACCTGAAGCTAGGGACTAGATCTGGTGGCCCTCTTATATTCCTTCTAACTCAAAGACCTTTAGACTAAG
Source organism: Neomonachus schauinslandi (assembly GCF_002201575.2). Classification (NCBI taxonomy): domain Eukaryota; kingdom Metazoa; phylum Chordata; class Mammalia; order Carnivora; family Phocidae; genus Neomonachus; species Neomonachus schauinslandi. Next base: position 86,014,209 of record NC_058414.1, read on the forward strand.
CAATAACTGGATACGTCCAATTTATTTGATTTCCAGTTCCTTACCCAAACAAGATTTTCCTTCCATTTTTCACCAATAGCAATACCGTTAGCTTATCAGTAGGCATTACATTTTTGTTCTTTTGTGCTCTTAATACTTTATATTCCAGAAGTCACTGAGATTGTTAGTTCTTCCTCTGAAAAGTCTTTTCACTTTCAACCATTGCTCGGTTCGCCTTAACAGCGCCCTAGGCTAAGCTAACAGTTTATGCACAGACTACTATTACTATTACCCTCAGAATAGTCTCTCTGCCCTCCGCTGCCTCCTCTTCAAGCTCATCAACGTCAATTCTACCAACTGCATACCCTGTAAAATGCCAACCTTTCGTAGGAGGCAATCAGTATTCTTACTTCTCCCTCTTCACCTCCAGTAACTAATTTTACTTTTGAAATATTTCTCATATCCTTTGCCTCCTCAACAAGCTACTATTTGTGGTGTTGGGAGAAAAAGAACCCACTAAAACTTCTACTAAACCACTGTTTATACCTATTCTGGCTTCAATGTGAAGGACAGATGGTGATGTATGCAAGGTTGTTTTCAAACACAATCTAAACAGCTAAAGAGCACAACTACACATATTCCTAATGTCCACTTCCCAAGCCATGTTATAAAATTATACAATCATAACTCTGAATTTATTTTATTTTTCACTGTGGGTAAGGGCACTACCTACACCACAGTGATAAGTTTCCACAGGAACTAAATACACTTCAAAGGGTTGGAGCATAGAGGCTTAAAAGAAATGCTCAAACATGACTTTGTACACAGTGCCTTGCATCTCTGAAACTCAGTATTATAAATATTAACCTCTTAATTCCCTGGAAGTCCCAGAAATGAGGGGGAAAAAAAAGTCTCTTTGTATTTGGGAAATGGATGTTTAATGTAACTGGTAGGGAAAAGAAAGAACTTAGAAGGTAAGTTGCTGATAATCCATTTCATCTCTAGGATTAAGCACAACTAATCACATGATTGACCAAGTTTTAGAAGAAAAGTACATTATGAATTCAAGTAACTAATATTTCCCTATTTAATACCCCATAAATGAGGGCTACACCTTCAAGCATTTTATAGCTAATGAAAGTGGAAAGTTTATATGGGATGTATAATCACATTGAACTACACGCACGCCTATGAAACATCAACAACACAATTACTCCTTAATTTAAAAATTCTAACATGTTTCTTTTTTTGGTTCTGATTAACCAAAGTATTCAGTACTGATGTCATAAGAAGGCATTAAATTCTAACACATCATATAACCTCAACCCCTTGTGTTACATAAATGGATTTAAGCATTTTTCAGAGGCCAGGCAAGATTTAGCAAATTGGCTTAACATTCTAGGCTGCTGCTGAGACCGAAATTAACAAGACCAACCATGAAGTACAGAAAACAACAGCCTGCTATACAAATTCTCCAAATGATTATGATGAGCCTCATACATGAGTATTTCAGAGGTGGAATCTCAATGATTCCTATATAAAGGGATAATGATGTATTACTGCAGGACTAAACAATGCATTTCTCAATTCATGTCCTGGATTGGATTCACCATGCTGAGCTCCATTAGTTTTACATCTCCCTAAGGGTTCCAATTCAGCAGTATTAATCTAAGCCATTACACACAGCCCCAATCTATGAACGTCTGCCTTATGAATGTCCCTTAATACAGCTCTCCAGTTGAGTGTTTCTGGGGAAAAATCACATAAACCAGGGAAACTTGAATCATTATAAATTCATAAGCAGACACTAAATTCTGCCTGCCATACTTTTATACTTCTGTGATAAATTTACTCTCCCCCTATTTACAATGATCATTTTATCCCATCTTCAAGCTTCCCCCCCCCCCCCAAAAAATCTCACCCCTTTCCTTCCTCTTTCACGCTTGGCCATTTGTCTATGTTATGCTGAGAAAAACAGAAACCAAGAGAGAACTCCTTTATCTTCCCACTATAAACACTGGATCTGCACCTTTTCTAGTGTTACTTTGGAGGAAGAGTCCCTTCTTTTTTTTTTTTTTTTAGTTATGTTAATCACCATACATCATTAGTTTTTGATGTAGTGTTCCATGATTCAGTTTGCATATAACACCCAGTGCTCCATGCAGTACGTGCCCTCTTTAATACCCATCACCAGGCTAACCCATCCCAGAGTCCCTTCTTTTGTAAAAAGAAAGGCAATTCCTACACATGGATTCCATTCTTACCTTCCCCTACCCTACTTTCTAGTGGGATTTCTTCCTCCATCTTCAATCTCTTTCTTGACTACATCATCGTCACTAGCATTCCAATAGTCTCTCCAACAGGACTTTCTGTGATGATGGGAATGTCCTATACCCATGCAGTCCAACACTGTGGTGACAGCCACATGGTACTACTGAGCACCTGATAGATGCCCAAGGCAAAGGGAATGCATTTTAAATTTTACTTAATTTTAATAAATTTATATTTAAACAATTTAAATCTAAACAATGACTATCATATCGGTGAAAGCACAGCTCTGGGAAATACTATGCTTACAACAACCACCTCGCCTGCCCTACTTTCCATCCATGCGCTTTTATTCACACCAAAGTGGCCAAATCCACTGATTTTTTGTACACATCATCTAGGAACAATCAGCACGTTGTTCCCACTATTTCAGATTGTTGTAAAGATTAGTAAGGTGACGTTTAAGCTCTCAATGCAATGCCTGGCACAGAGTAAGCTTTTAATGAATACGAATATTATTATTAATATTGTATTGTCTAATAAACTTCAGTACGTTATTCTGGGAACTTATTAGTTATCACCTTATGTCCAAAGCTAAACGAAGCTCCACTTTCAAACCACCAACTTAAAAATCAAGTTCTAGAATCTAATCCATGTGAGAGCTGCTGACTGTTCATACAACGTGAAGGTGCCCACAAAGTGTTCAGGTGGTGGCAAAATAAGGCTCCTGCATGTATTTTGATAAAGGGACTAAAAAGCTGCACTCATGTTAAAATCAAACTTCCAGCATGGGGTATACAATTAACATAAACCTATGTATCTTTTCTTTTCTCAACAAAGTTCTCACGGGGAGCAACAGTCCTCCCTTTGAATAAACGGAATTGTATTTGAAGTAATTACTCTTGGCACAGAGTTGCCCACTGCTGGTGGCAGGGCTGCTACCTGTGACTAGGCAGGGAGGGGAACTCAGTGGAATTGGTGGCAAACTGCTTTAATTAGCTTTCATAGTAGCAAAAGCCTGTCTAAAACAAGTTGGGCATTTCAAGAATAATCGACAACACACAGCTGAAGTTCCATTACCATTAAACCAGTATTCAAACAGGCCAGGAACTGGTTTTCAGCCTCTTTCAGTGAGTTTCCGTATCTTTAGTGTCTTAAATGTCATTGTGTAAAGTCAAGTCGGCAGTCCTCAGCAGGAAGCCTAGAAGTGCCAGTGTTAATTAAAAATGTTGGGTAACATTTTTCAGTTTATTCATGCTGTGAGATCTGGTCCCCCATCCCACCCTCAAAAACTTTAACCACCAAAGGACACTGAGGAGCAGGGAGAAATAGGAGAGTACTATGATTTCATTTCCAAATGGTCTGAAATCGACAGGCAGTGACCCTAACAGTGTTGGAGCGCAGTCCACAAGCTGGGGATGGGGAAAAGGACGGCCGGGACGGTTCTCTTCTCTCTAATATGGGATGCAAAGAAAACCCAGATCAGAAATTAGAAGTGGTCTTCCCTGCACCTGAATGAGCAGCCCTTGTGAAGGACAGACGAGACCCAGGGATCCCTACACACACACACACACACACACACACACACACACAACAGAACAGCACAACAGATATCTGTGGATTGATTCCTGCTCAGAAATTAGTTGCACATGACTAACTTATGATGTAAAAAGCTTATAAAATTTAGAGTTTTGCCATCTCTCTCTCTCTATATATAATTTCATATCATGGTAAGAAGTATATAATGGCTGTGGCTATACAGCATGTCATGAAGGAGAAATTTTAGACTTTTCTGCCTAATCTGATCAATGTAAGCTGTCAAAAACTGCCTGATTGGGGCCGGCAACTTCAGGTGGAGTTAGGACTGAAGAATCTCGAAAGAGGAAGGTCTTAAGTACTGCTCAGGATTATAACTTCAGTTTCAGGTCTGAATAGCTGGTGTGGTTATCCAAAAGGAATAAATTAATTAGATAATTTACCACAATCACACAGTGAAATAAAGCGCTGAGGTTTTGTGAAAACTTTTTTTTGGTTTTGTTTTCTAAGTAGGCTCCACGCCCAATGCAGGGCTTGAACTCATGACCCTAAGATCAAGACCTGAGCTGAGATCAAGAGTCAGACGCTTAACCAACTGGCCACCCAGGAGCCCCTGAAAACTTTTCAACACAATGATAAATCAAGTATAATATTAACTTCTACCAAATACCATAAATTTTTACCACTTTGCGATCTCTGATATTAGCTATAATGCCAATATTTAGACTGAAGGAATCATTTAACAGATGGAGCCTTACTACTCTCAGTATTTAGGAAAGAGGTCATTTGATTCAAGTCTTATTTCCCTACTTGAAAACTAAGGCTTCGGCCCAGGAGACACTATTTCAGAAATGTACTGAAGGTTAATATCTTTGCATGTATTACAAATGCTAATCAAAGTGGAATGTTAATATATTCTCCTCTTCACTACAAAGAAAATGTTAGATATGACTGCACATGAAGGACATTTTACCAACAGTTGTTTCTTTCCTGCTTATTTCTTAGGTCCCTGCAAATGCCAGGAACAGTTTCAGTGGTGCTCAGGTAGCTGACGTGAGGCAAAAGAAATGGGCTCTCCTACGACGAGCCACATCAGGACAAGAGGTAACAAAATAGAGTCTTGGTTTGTGGTATTTCATTTCACTAAACCTGCTGGTAGGAGGAAAGGTGAAAAGAGAACAGAGGGGAAAAAAGGTTTTTTTGAGAAAAGATATTAGAATTGCAGCCTTTCTTGCTCCCTCCCCATTCTCCTCCTTCCTATTTCTAGTTTAGGCACTGTCAGTCAGGGAGTAAACAGATTCTTATATATGCTTCTAAAGCCGGGCAGCAAATATCAAGGAAACATGCCAACTCTCTCACTGCTCATGCCAATGCTGGACGTCACTCATCAATCATGACAGTCCAGGCGGAGCCTCGTCATAGCCTCAGAACCCTTCTCAACAACATACTGCAGGGAGGTCACTATAATCAGCTGGAGTTTGTGCCTGAAACCAAATTTATTTGTGTTCCTTTGCTCTAAAGTTTGCCCCGGTGTTCTAGCTTTAGCACGGAGTCTGACCCTCTTGGTTCTGCACTCTCCTAGGTCCTGCAGTGAAGGCTGAGTAGTCTGTGATGTCGAAATTCACAAGAGGCCTAGTTTTCTTCCAGTGAGCCCTTTGCCGTACAAAAGCCCAGGCTTCTGAAAGTAAGCAAGAGACCAGATAATACCCCTTCCTGACTCATTCCACATCCCTCTAAAATGTGAGCAAAACCAAGAAAAATCATCTGAGCTTAGTCTATTTCTTTCCTTCCTGGAGAAAAAGAGTAGGGCCCTATTAATGTTCAAGCTGGATCTTAACTGTGGTTGTTTTTAAAGCTGATAGGAGGTTCAGATTCAGCATTTAAACTTTTTAAAGTATGCGTTTAAAATAAAGTTTCATGACAGTCACTAGATCACCTGCATGAGCATTTTAGGAGTACCTTCCCCATACATTAACATACTCGTCCATTTGGCTTCCAATATTATTGCTCCCTCTCTCCAGGAAGCCGTTAATTACACCATCTCGCATCCAACCTTCCCAGTTTGGCTCCCTCCACCTCGGAGAGCAGGACTTCCTGGGCATGGTCTTCCTGCCAGCCGCTGTGGGCCAAATGTGATTCTCCCCAGCCGCTGCTGTGCTTGGGGCTTTATGACAGGGGCCTGCCTGATCACTCTGGGCCATTCCAGGGACGGAAGCCTTCCAGGCAACAAGAAGCTATTAGATGCAACCTGCCTGGGCCAGGCCCGTGTTCTGCTCCCAAGGATAACTCATATATGCTTCTGCCTCTGTTCTCTCATTCCATAGCTTAAGACAGGATCGTCTCCCACACTTGCACAAAGGATCTCTCTGGATAAACAAGTCAAAAGAAGATCAGCAAATGGCAAAACCTTACCAGAAGTTCATTCGATAAATGGCACACAAAGGCCTCAAAAATAATTTATCAAAATGGAGGCAGCAGGTTCCAATAACTAGGAACGTGGCTGCCTGAAATATGGACAGAGGCCAGAAGAGACACACTGCATCTCTGTCTATACGTGGGAACTGAAGGAAACGTGGTCATTTCTCCTGTGCATGTGTTTGTCCCTAGTCCCCCACAGCTGCTGGCTCTAAAGAAAATGCTAGTGCAGGAGACGGCCATATAAAGGGCAGCACTTATCTGCTTTAGAGAGAATTGAAAAGATTTACATATTTTTTCTGGGGTCCCAAGCTTTTTTTTTTTTTTTTTTTTTTGGCATTACCCATAATGTATTTGTCCATGGGATAAACAGAGACGCCTTCCCCCACAATTATATTTGCTTAAAAGAAAACACAGCTGCCTTTCTTGCATATTAAGATGCAACTGGAACTAGAAAGACCAAACAAAGATTTCAAAGGGAAGGAAAGTTTTTACAGCATAAAAGACACTCCACCATACCAAAGTGCATTGAAACTAAAAAACCGAGGCAGAGTAATGACTATTCTCCTTGGGGACAAAGTCCTATTGAGCAAGAAGCTATAGGTGCCATTTTCCAGAAGAGCCACCTGCTACTACTTGGAGCTGTTGCTGATATTCAGGAGCCAGAATTTCAGAGTCCTTCCCTCTGTGGTGTTTGTGTGGGAGAGTATGCACGCACGTGCGCCCTGAGGCAAAACCAATAGGTAATTACTCAATGCTGTCACTGTGGGATAACTGAACCATCAAGTCGACTACTTAATGATCCCCTCTTAGACGACCAGCATCACACTGCACGCTCCTGTTAAGAGGAAACCTTTGGAGAAACATGCTAATCCAAGAGAAAGCAAGGAAGATACTGTATTGCTAAGAGGGCCCACCCCAAAGAACAGAATGTAGGAAGAAGATAATGAGCCTAGTTAGTCAGTCATTACTTGCTATACTTACAACTGCATCTAATAACACTGCTACCACAGTGCTGTTTTATGTGATATCTTCTTCATGTAGCAACCTTTTCATAAATCAAAGCAAAACCCACACCAATTTCTTTTATCTCCCCAGTTTTATGGAGAAATAATTGACACACATCACCGTGTAAGTTTAAGGCATATGGCATGACGGTTTGATTCCCATATGTTGTGAAATGATGACCACGAGAGCCTGGGCAAACACCCACCTTCTCATACAGATGCAACAAGAGGAAAGAAGGAAAGAAGGGGCAAATATTTTCTCCTTGTGATGAGGACTCTTAGGCTCTACCCTCTTAACAACTTTAACTGTGTATCATACAGCAGTGTCAGCTCTAGTCATCATATTGTATTTATTTATCTGGTAACTTGGAAATCTGTACCTTTGTCCACCTTCCTCTGGTTTCCCCTACCCCTGCTAACCGCAGGTCTCATCTCTTTTTTCTATAAATTTGCAGGGTTTTCTTGGATTCCACATATACGTGAGATCATTCAATGTTTGTCTTTCTCTGACTTATCTCCCTTAGCATAATGCTGTCAGGGTCCATCCATGTTGCCACAAATGGTAGGACTTCCTCTTTTTATGGCTGAATTATATATATTTATATACACATACACACATATCACAACTTCTTTATACATTCATCCAACAGTGGACACTTAGGCTGTTTCCATGTTGTTTCCTTTGAAATATTCCCAGAAGTGGAATTGCTGGATCATATGGTTGTTCTATTTTTAATTTTTCAAGGAACCTCCATACTGTAGTGACTGCACCATTTTACAATCACCCCAGAGTGCACAAGGGTTCCCTTTCCTCCACATCCTCACCAGCATTTGTAATCTCCTGTCTTTTTGGTGATAGCCATTCTAACAGGCCTGAGGTGATATTTCAATGTGGTTTCAACTGGCATGTCCCTGATGATGTTGAGCCTTGTCTAGCTTCTTTGAAGAAATGTATAATCAGGTCCTTTGCCAATTTTTTAATTGGGTTATTTGCTTTTTTGCTATTGAGTGTATGAGTTCTTTATATATTTTGGATATTAATCCCTTATTAGAAGATACATGGTTTGCAAATATTTTTTTCCCATTCCATGGATTGTCTTCTCACTTTGTTCGTGGTTTCTTTTGCTGTGCAGAAGCTTTTTAGTTTGATAGAGGTCCACTTGTTTTTTATTTTGTTGCTTGTTCTTTAGGTATATCTAAAAAAAAAAAGTCATTATCAAAACCTCTGTCAAAGAGATTTGGTCCTATGTTTTCTTCTAGGATTTTCATACATTTAAGTCTTTAATCAATTCGAGTTAATTTTTCTGAGTGGCATAAGATATGGATCTAGTTTCATTCTTTTACATGTGAATATTCCATTATCCCAGCACCATTTATTAAAGAGACTGTCTTTTCTTCACTGGGTATTCTGGGCTCTCTTATCAAATATTCGTTGACCGTATACGATGTGTTTTATTTCTGGGCTACTGATTCTGTTCCATTGGTCTATTTGTCTGTTTTTATGCTAGTATCATACTGTTTTGATGCCAGTTTCTTATACAGCCTGCCTGACAATAAAAGTTAACACTGAACCTTAGCTGTTATCTATCTTAGTAAACGTGGCAAGACTGCTCCACGTTACAGTGGGGCTGCCGGTAATGCCTTCAAAGTAGCAACCCACTAGGATCAATGGGACTTGACCATTGGTACCGTTCTAATTGAGCCAGAAAAAGAAACGGCCCTCTTAGCCTTCTCTTAAAGCATATAGTTTTCTCCTCTATGTCTTGGTTCCACCAGTGCCTTGATCAGAAAATGCCTATAGTCAAGTTTAATAAAGATTTGTATATAGCAGACAATAAGAGACCTCATGGGGAAAGCAAGTTGGCTTTCATAAGATAACTTCTTATGAAGTATGTAATTGACTTTCTTGGTAGAGAGCTACCTGACTTGAAGATGTCATGTTTCCAAGTTCAACTAGAAAATGTTAATGAGACACACTTTAGTAATGGAAAATATATAAATCTATCTTCATTCACAGAGGTGAAAAATAGTCCTCAAAAATAGCAAATGTCAGGAAGTTTTTCGAATATCTTCTTTAACAAAAATTCACACTGTATAGAAATCTGAACGGAAGGAATTTCCAATTAATGACAAACTTTAAACTAATAAATAATACTCCACCTTATGTTGAATCTTGCTATAATCTTAACTACCCTATTGATACTGTCAAGAGGAATGCTTGCCTTCTCTCCGGCACGTATTGGAGATGTACTCTGGCAATTAGCTAGTGTCCAACAAAAATCAGCCCTGAATTAACAGCCTGTACTAAAGAACACCAACAACTAGAGAAAGCAAACCATTAAGCTAGACAGAGAGATGTCACATAGCCACAGCCCCCTAATTTACTGAAGGAACTTATTTCAGCATGTATTTACTAAGTGCAGTACCTGTGCTAGGTGCTGGGGGAGATCTATAAGTGGAATAAAACACGATTCCTGCCCTCAAGAAGGTTTCATTTCAACTGGGAATGAGATTCGCACACTGTAACTCGACTGCACAACCTTGATAATGGACCCTCTAAACTCCCAAAGAGTCTGTAATTCTTACTCAGCTTTTTACACAAGGGTTTCCTTTAATGTAAATTCAAGGTCCCTTCTCGAGTAGAAGGGTAGAAGCTGAAAAGCAGGAAGTTTTGTAAGCGCTTAAATCAATTTAGTAAATAACAACGTTGACATTAACTGAACACCTGTCAAGAGCACTACTGCTATAAAGGTGGCTAAGACACACAGCTCATGCGCTAAGGGGTTCCTGTTTTAGAAGGGAGACAGGGGCCCAGGCAACTATGATGCAAACTGGACTGTAACAAGGGGTTGAGTTACCCAAACACAGGGGGAGCAATTAATTGTGCTCTTTTCTGGGAGGTAGAGGGGGAAAGGCAGTGTCAAGGAAGACTTCAGAGACACTAACCTATAAGACAGGTCTTGACAGTGGAGTTTACCAGCAGGAGACGGTGAAGGTGTGCTGTGTTAGGGGGAGGTGTGAACAAACCTGCAGGAGCACAAAGGCACGTTCTCTCTTTAATGAGGAACTCCAAGGTCCATGGAAGATGAAAAGATGAGGTTGAGGTCATGTCAAAGGTTATGTTTATATTGTGCTTTAATGCTGAAAGTTTTGGGTGTTTGTCCCAACTTCTATATAATGGTTTATTAGATACGGTCAATTATTCAGCTTTAAAGCACAAACTTATCTCACCTTTGATCATAAGGATCAGACTGATGAATGAGTATGTTGAGATTGCAAGGCAAGCTGCTAAAAAAAAAAAAAAAAAACCTGTTATCAGTTGCCACTACTTATTACTGCAAATCAGGATTATTTCAATGCTATGCAACCTAATAAAAATTTGGGTGCTGAGGCCGATATAAGCCTGCAGCCACCACCCTTAGCAATTACTTTCAAATGTTGTGTTCATGAAAATAAGTGTCTTTGTTTTCTTGATAATTAGAAAAGATTGTAAATAAGCTTAAAACTACATTTTTAAAAATAGTATTATCATTTGTAAGTGTTATGACTGCACCCGAGATTTCACTTTAAAATTGAATCCCACTCACTGCTCAACATCCCCCAACCCTGGAAAAAAGTTTGAATGCTACCAAGGGACAGGGGGGAGAGAGAGCAATTCTTTCCAAGGTTTCTGTATTCCCAGTTCACTCTCTACACGGATCTACATTTTTTTCACAGAAACAAAGTTATACCCATGATTAGATTAGCTTTTAAAATCCAGAACGTAGGGCGCCTGGGTGGCTCAGTCGGTTAAGCGACTGCCTTCGGCTCAGGTCATGATCCTGGAGTCCCGGGATCGAGTCCCTGGATCGAGTCCCGCATCGGGCTCCCTGCTCGGCAGGGAGTCTGCTTCTCCCTCTGATCCTCCCCCTCTCAAGCTCTGTCTCCCATTCTCTCTCTCAGATAAATAAATAAAATCTTTAAAAATAAATAAATAAAATCCAGAATGTAGTTTAAACACATGAGCATAAGCAAATGCATTATTTCCTTTTTTCCTTTTTGCTTCTTTCTTTTCCCACATCCCCCAACCTCCAGTCTTTTCATTCTTAACTGCAAATATACAGGGATTAAATAGGCTTTTGAGGACTAACCTAGACACTTAACCACAAATTAACTCCTTCTCATTTCTAGGAAAAATTATGGTCCAAATGCCAAGCAAGTGACTTCAGAAGAAACTTTAGGGAGAATTCTGTTCATTCATTATAGACTACCACCCTGTAATTGCCCGCAATCTCAAATTAATATAAATATCCTAAAGGAAAGACAAGTTATTAGATGAAAACTATACTATAAGCAATAGCAACATTTATCCAAGCACAGCCTCCCATAGGCATTTCTAACTAAATTATGTACATCCTGGCATGTTAAAATATAATTATTATTTTGAGTAGTGTTGTTAACTGCTGGTTAATGATTTGACACAAAACATATGTCCTTAAACACATGTTTTTAGAGGTATGGTATATTCTCAGTTGCAAATTTATATGTCCAGGGATTATCACCAAGGGAAACATATATTGAATTATATGATGGGTATCAATTTAAAAACACACAAAATTCACTCAACAGAAACTTGAACTATTGATGACTATACTAATTAGCTAAATACTAACAGCTTGGGTGTGCCAAAAACAAGAATGGTCTTCATTTAATTCCTATACAGCATCTCTGTGATTATCACCTTTCACAGATGTGGAAACACAATGGAGGTGGGGAAGGAAGAGAGAACTTGACAGAACAACTCTACTGCATTATGTGAAGGATATTTATAAAGATTATACCCAGTAAAATTTCTGCTTACAAGGAAATTTACTATTTCATCACAGCTATACTGACATTATGGAATGGAAGGAACAATTAAGAGAAGACCTAGCAGAGGGACGGGGGGGGAGAGACACCCAGGGAGACCAAGAACCACAAACAAGAGAAAATGAGCATATGTTCTTGGTAGTTGCTATAACAAAATCTGTAGCATTATTAAACATTCTCTTTTTCTTAAAACTACTTCCTAGAGACTATATCATACAAAAGGGGAATTTTATGGTGCAAGGTACAAATATTAATAAGAACAGATCAGCTTTCTGAAGAACGTGGCCAAAAGCCTAGCACTTAGATCTTTTACAGATCTAGCCTTAATGCACTCTCTGGAGCAATGATCCTATTTTCTTTCCATCATCAAGTTCTAAAAGTATATTTTTCATTTGTCTTGTCGTCAGTTAGGAAAGGTGAAGATGTGTATACATTTTGGTTTTCAATTCTCCTATTAAATCAGCTTCTCAGTGCTTCAGTTTCCAAATGCTCCAGAAGAGGTATGGATTGACATTTCTGCCAAAGGACAATTTTTTTGCTCTGTAGTTTTTCCCAGAGTTAATGGAAAAAGTTTACCACTAATCTTTTCAATTCATCTCTAGGGAATTACAAACCAGCAGCAAAAACTCTAAAGGTTGTGCCAAAATTTAAATTACACAAGTCAAAAAAGCTGAAAATTTTCACAAAATGGGTTTTCCTTTTCTTAAAGAAGAGAGAGGGACACTTGGGAGGTCAGATTTAGATTCACACTGTAATAAAACACCTAAAGTTAAGTAACCAAGCTCTACCAATTCTAATCCCACTAGATCCATACAGAAATTGATCCTGTATAGCGCTGAGTGCCTACTATATGCCCAGAATTTTACCTATATTGTTCATCACCTCTTAAACAACTCAATGAGTTATTATAGCATATACACTTTGTACATCAGCAAAGAACAGCACAATGCAAATTAGTTAGAAGGACTGGTCATGATTCTAACTCCACCCATGTTATGGGAACAAAAGTACCACTTCCTAAAGATTTATGTACAAATTTGTTTCACTGCAGCAAACAGTTGTTTTTTGTTTTTACTTGTCAAAAAAACCAAATAATTTGGAACACAGCCTGACTGCCTGTCAACAGGGGATGGGCTCCATGAATTCTGATGGATCAATGCCATGGAATAATACACAGCTTTAAAAGAATGAGTTGGAATTACAGGTGTTGATTAAGGAGGATATATCCATCATAAATGGAAGTTAAGGAAAATATATATGGCACAATGTTTTTTTCAACTAAAACAAAATCTATTTTTTATTAACGTTTCTATGGATAGAGAAAATGTGGAAGGATGACTATCAAACTGCAATTTCACATGATTTGCTTTTAAGGGTTAACCTGGAAGAAAAGAGAGGGAAAAATTGCATTTGCCTTGCTACAAAAAAAAAAAAAGTATTACCTTGATAATTTTTAAAAATCCAATAGCATTTACTAATTTCATATTCTTTTCACTACACTAAGTCTCTAGGAAGGATATCAAAAGGCAAAGGTTGATCACAAAATACAACGGGAAGGAAAAAATTCTTAAAATATTCATTTAATGATAATACTAGGATCTTATTAGGTGGACTAGCAATATAGGAGCTAATTTTATATATCTTGGGTACATGCAATCACAGACATAAACCAAAAGTCATACACCCAGACAGACCGTATCTGAATAAACCATATAAAATTTGTTTTTAACACATTCTTTGTAACAACATGCAGAATTTGGTATCATATGAATTGTTAGGATGCTATTCAAAGAGATCATGGCTCGGAATACTTTTATAAGTTCACCATTATACCGTTTCAGTTAAAAGATGATCCCACAACATGGTCTGCAGGGACAGTGATAAAATGAGGAACCAGCCTACTGGCTTTTGGTGTTCCTTTATCTGAAATGTTCTTTCTCTGCTAAAATGCTCTAGGATTTCCCCAAACAGCATCCCATGAACCAAACCGTTCTTGAATTCTCTCTTCCCTACCTTTTCAATCACAACTGCTCTTTCCTATATCCCAATCTCTCAAAGCCATGAACTTCGCTAAGAGATAATTAATATGAGTTAACATATGCTTATTTTTGAATAGATATTAATAATGTTAAAATAATAGTAACTAGAAGGGTATAATAAGCTGTGATTATAATAAACACATACATATGCACCGAACATTACACTTGTATATTTGATAGAAAATGTTTAAAAACAACGACCAACTCAAAAGGCATAATTCCATGGTGAGAATCATGGACACCAGAGATGGGGGGCAGAAAAATATTTTCAAGTAGGTAGAACTTTTTTGCTGAATCCTCACACCTTCACCCCCCAGAGTTAATAACTCTTCCTTTCACTACATGGCATGTAAAGTCTGACTCTAATCTTCTTTTATGGCCTCCTATTCCATCACATCTCCCTCTACATTCATCCCAACCATTTCCAGCATCAGATTCCCTCTTGATGGAAAGCTACTTTCCCTCTTCTTACCTTATGAAAATCTCAAAGTGAAAAGACCCAGCCTACGCCAGTCACCTCTGCCTGTAATCCAGCTTCCCTTATTCTTACAGCATTTTGTTGATACCATTATATTAGCATTTACCACACTTTAGTCACTTTTGTATTAATCTGTCTCCCCCAAGTGTTCTGAAGTCAGGGATCATGCCCATTTCATCTATTTCCCATTTATAAAAACCACCTGGAATGTATGCGATAGGAGATACTCAACAATTTTTTTTGAACAAATGTTGCAGTTATAGTTTCTGTATGAGGTTTTGGCACCTCGATAGCAGAGCTAATGATCTCAACAAGCATAAGACCTGAGGGCAGGAACTCAAACTTCTATTTCTGTATTTCCAGTGCCCACAGAGCATGGAGCATCAAAGACCTCAATGGGTAGTTTTGTTGATTTTAATGATGATTTAAATTCCCTAAAGCAAAAATTATCTTACTAATAATCTTTCAAAATAAATAGATGTCACTGTGTTCTGAGCTGGGGGGAGAATCCAAACAAATGAGGACAGTGTGTCCGAATCCCCGCACTGAAAGGAACTCCAGGACAGGGGCATCAGTGAAATTTCTGCTGGCAAAATCCAGTATCTCAAACTCAAAGACTTCAAAAATACGCCCAAACCAACGCTCACCTAACCAAACCAAAACCACGCATTATTTATGGAGTGACAACACATTTGATTCTTGCTGCCTGTCAACTACCCAGGATATCTGAAAGAAGCAGTGTACATCCAGCAATGTTATTTTCTTCTTTATAGTAGCGTCTTTTGTATTAGAGAAAACACGATCATGAAAAGAAAAGAACCGGTTAATTACGAGCAGTGCCCAATGAGCTGTGATGGAGGTGTTATGAATGTGTATCAGTGAAGCCTGATGTGGAAAACAGAAGCATCTGGGCGTGCAGCTTGCAAAGTAATGAGACTGAGGATGTGCTCGCACTGGGCTTTGATCGCTTCATCTTGTTCAAGAGCTCTGCTGGGGAAACAAAGGTGAGAGGCACTGACCTCCTTCCCACAGCTGCACAAGCACAAAAAACAGTTAATGGATCAAGGATGGAGGCCCTTCTCTCTTCTGCTGCTCACCAACACACCCCTTTTTCAGAACTGATGGTTCATAGTTGGGGGCCCAGCATAAAGCAGGCTGAGCGAGCTTCTGCCATATGAAGTGTCATGTCTGAACATGTCTACAGTAATTGGCAATTCATTTTCCATCCTGAAAGCAGAAACAGGTGTATGCTACCTTCAAAATCCCAATCATAAACCATGCAGAATGTGCCTCTCAGACGGCAGCTTTGTTGAGATCTCTACCAGCGGCAGGCTGGTGGACTTCAGAGTCTCCAATAGGTGGGTGTGGCTCACAAATAGGCATGTGTGTAATCTCAGCAGCACAGGAGAACAAGACGAAGAACAAATGGCAGCACATTAAAAAAAAAAAAAATCCCACCACACAACAGCAGCCCTTAGTCTTTCTTGTGTTAATACTGTAATTGGCAAATAGCTGACTGCTTTGTACTTAAGATCCCTACAAAGAAGCATGTTTAACCTACTGAAAAAGGAGGTGTGAGTCCTTGCAAAGGAGTACAAAGCCAGATGTATCACTGCACAGTATTTCTTGCCAGCTTCATCCAGAAACAGTAGCTGAGGTGACTTTTGAGTGGCGCCAAGAGCAAGAGCTCCCCTTAATGAGCGCATCTATCAATTTGCAAGGGACGCAGCTGATTACCAGCATTTAGACGTACACACTCACAAAAGGAACACGGCAATTTAACTGTTGGCCACTGAATGAGAAAGCACATAAAACAGCTTAAGGCAGCCATGTGAGCAAGTTGGGGATGCTTGGCGACACTTGAACATGGGAACATGTGTGCTTTCGTTTCAACATGTAGGGAAGGGCCAAGATGCAAGCTTTTACAAGTTCTGAAGCATTTTGCCAGGACGTAATACATAGTAGGAACAAACTGCTGCCTAGGATTATTATATTAAAAAGTACCAGTGTTACTGTATAAATGTTTCATTTATAAATACTGCCTTCAAAACCCCTTTATCAAAAATAACTTTCAAAACGTAACCAGGTCCATCTACAAGACTCTCGGCTAATGAGGAAGAGAGTATATGAGAGGCAAATGTAACTTAGTAAGGAGGAAAACAGACTGATTCTTAAGAAAATAAATAAATAAAATATAGCAAGGTTTACTTCTATATTTCTATAGCATTGAAATATATTGAATGATGAAAAAATACGATTATGGATAAAATTAATAATTGTAAGTTTCTTAAGACTGATTAAATTGAAGAAACTTATTTTACCTCTGACAAATTATAGTTAGAAGTTGGGCACTCCTAATATTTTGGGCATTTTTTTTTCCCTAGGTAAAATTAATTAACAATGAATTTAGGGTGCTTAAAGTATAATTAGCATTTTTTTAAAAAGCACCTATCTTAATTGTTCATATTGTAAAAATTGTTTATGTCTGTATAACTATGATCTAGAAAACAAATACTCCCAGTGCCTCAGAAAGTCTGTGTCCCTTTCCAATCAAATTGCCTTCCCTCCCCATCAACTGTTCTGATTTCTATCAGTACAGATGAATTTTTCCTATTTTTGCACTTCATATATAGAATCAAACAAATGGAAGCACACAGTATTATTTTGTGTTTGGCTTCTTTTTGCTTAACATGTTTCTCAGATTCATCCATGTTATTACATGTATCAATAGTTTGTTTTTTTTCTTTTTCTTTTTTTTTTTAAACTCCTGAAGAGTATTCTATTCCACTGTATGAATATACCACAATTGGTTTATCCATTCTCTGGACCATTTGGGTTGTTTCTAGTTTTGTCTACTATGAATAAACCTGATGTGAACATATGCGTACAAATCTTTTTGTGAATGTATATTTTATTTCCTTTGGAATAAATACCTAGGACTAGAATTGCTGAGTCATAGAGCAAATGTATGTTTAAATTTGTTTAAATTTATAAGAAACTGCCAAACTTTTTCCAAAGTGGCTGCCATTTTAGAACTCCACCAGCAAAGGATGAAAATTCTGGCTTCTCCACATCCTGTCAAACAATTAGGACTGTCAGTCCTTCCGGTTTTCAGCATTCCAACATTTTAAATTCACATTTTCCTAGTAACTAATGATGTTATTAGCACTTTTCATGTGCTAATGGCCATCCTTATATCTTCCTTTGAAGTGTCTGTTCAAATCTTTCACCTATTTTATAAATTTTCTTAATGGTGTCTTTAGATGAACAGAAGTTTTAAATTATAGTAAGGACCAAGTTACCAACTTCCGTATTTTGTTTGCTTATGTCTTAAGAAAATTCAAAAGAGCCAGCAATGGGAATCCTTAATAGACTGAAACCATGAGACATCTCATGATAAATCATAATTTCAAATGTGCTATGGAAATGTATGTTTAAGTGCAATTATCCTAGAAGTTCTGCTTTCAATCTTACTACCATGGTTTTATCCCATGCATGGTGAAAGGGCAACCACAGACATCTATAATTATCTGGTTGGAGGCAGGAAGGCCTGATAGTATTTGGAATAGGCTTACCAAACTGTAGAGTGATAAAACATAATTGGATCTTACAATATGGCCAAGCCTATACAACTTCCACAGACCATCCTGACAGCTATCATTTTTATGTGCAGATAATGACTACGATGCAATTTTTAACCATGCTCAAGACTTTAAGAATTAAAAATCTACAACCTAGAACTCTTCCTGGACATTTTAAAATATGGTAGGTTTGTCAGACAATAATTAACTCTAATGACCCTCCTTACAAGCTTCTCTCTACCTGCAGCTGAGTGGCACTCAAAAAGCAAAATAACTTTTTCTTATCTCTGAAAACATCAAAGGAAAATCAAAAATTATTTTCTACTGGATCTTTAAAATGTAAAGGAACTCGAGTCAGAATGAGCAAGAGGAAAAGATTTCCTACTTCCAGTTAGAAATAGCTTTTGGGAACTATGAGCTATACCGTTAGTTAATGACTCAAATAAGCAAGGATCAGTAGACAAATTCCAAAATACCATGTACTCTAGAAGTCCAAATGTTCTCATTTTAAATACTATGATACAAGGAAAGAAACAAGCTATCATTCTGGCAGAACCTCCATTTATCTAACAGTGTGTAATTAATGTTTCATATAACCATGTAGGGTATGCTAGATTCTTAATGGATTGTATTGATTAAGAAAGAAAGTTCAATGCTAATGTTCTTGTAGGGGAAAACAGAACAATTTGTTATCTCACGTGGAACAAATCATGAATTTAGGATCTTATGGCCACAAACCTAAGGGCTACAACAAGACTGGTTAGGATCATTTACATGTAACACATAAATAGGTTAAAGTAAAGAAGATGCCCAGAGCAAAGCAAACCAATCCTGACTGCCACAGCTTGGACAGAGACAAGAGTTCTGGGTCCCGCATAGGATGGAGCTAATCGGACTGGACCTTTGGCAGCTTCTGTCACCGCTCGCAGTTCCTTTACATACTTATGTTGACATTGATGTGAGGAGGAAGTGGCTGCAGCAACCGTCTCTTGACCTTGTGAACAAGTGCAGATGTTCATGTGATGGCTGCAGTTTGTGTCCTTTTTGTGAAACAGACCATACTATCTGTGGTTTACACTTGCGCACCTGCCCTGTATTCCAATCAACTTTGCCACCCTGCCCCGCCCCTTTCTGCAGACACTTCTGGATTGAGTGGAAGGCTGTGAGGGACAGTTTAGGAAGCAGAGAAAAAGTGCAGACAAAAAGCTTACTCGCACGTGGTGTTAATGTTTCTTGCCATTTACTTCTGTTCCCTCAGAAGATAGTGTATAGATTCAATATAGAGATCCAAACCAAGGAACAAAAAGAAACTAAGTAACTTAGATCTGATTAGAAGGGCTCCAATCTTAAAGGAATTTAAAAAAGCATTAATCACCAAAGGTTTCTTTACGAATCTAACCAATTTTAAATGCCTATCATATGAAATGTTGTCAAATACTGGTGTATTCCAAAACAGATCTCACTTTACTTGGAACTAATTTGTGGTTGGAGGTGGGTGGGATGTGAGGGATGAAAAGGGAGACAGACTCATAACTTGACAGGTGGCAGACTGTCCTGTACATATCCCCTGAGGAACACCATCCAGAACATACTTAAATGGCAGCCAGCACCTTTAGAACTGAGTAAAACCACCGTTTATAACCATTTTTAGATGAGGCTCAATGACAACTTTCTTTTTTTCTTTCTTTTTTAACTTTTAAACCTTCTCAGCTTGGATGCCCTAAAGAGAGTGGCAGTTATAATTTACATTTTACAGATGGAAGAGACAAGCCAAAGATGTAATAAATAACCTACCTGAGGAATTAGTTCTTCTAAACAACCAAGACTATGTTTCAGCCAAATGTGTATTTGCCATTAGCTTCATATACAAAGTATATTCTTCAGCTCATAAACATTGTTTCTCAATTTCAGAATGGAAATCCTCTGCCAGCAACACTGACAAACTCCAGAGGGTTTGAGACACCCTGCCAGTTGACACAGGGGAGCTGATGTTTTTAAAAAACAATAAACAACCTTAAAACCTATTGAAACCAAGTTTATACACAAAGGGTACAGGTATATTGACTTTATCTAGAATTTTGCCTCTTCAGTTACTAAATCTCTTACTGAATAATCAAGATGTTACTTGGCTCTGAGGACCCTAGGGAATAAAATGTCACCAGTGCAGCTGCGATGCTCCCTGCTCACAGCCTTTCAAATTAAAAAAAGGGGAAGGAGGACCCAATACAAATGCAGAATTTAATTAGTTAGTAAAAGCCCAAATCCTTGCTCAAAGCCCTGTTCTTCCTGCAATAATCACATTCTTTTCTTCTTGTGTAAACTTTTCATTATGAAGGAGACATCTTTATAATACAATAACTCTAGTTATAATGTAACTGCTGGTAACATAACTCCTGCATTAGAAAAGACAGCATGTTCAAGTAATGTTGTTTTAATACAATTTGTGTTCAGCAGAAGCCAAGTCAACTTGGTCATTTAGAATTTGATCAATGTGAATTAGTGTCTTACTGAGATAAACCATTTGATCATTTAGAAATTGATCCATGAGAATCAGAGATAAAACATTTATCATGTACATTTGGTCTATCAGAGCCATTCACGCAGCACTAAAGTAGGTTATAAACAGACATCAATAAGTGTTAGAGACGATGTGCAGGGTACCTGTCAGCTGCAGATACAAATACATGTACAACAGTATATAATTTTAAGCCTTTTGATAAGGCCAGCTATTCAATAAGGCAGCTGGAGTCACCGAAAAATTGCTGGAACTCCACTTTGGAGAAACCAAAGAGAAAGAGAAGCACAGCAAAACTGAACAACTCAAACTTTTGAAATAAGTTTTAATTAAAAGTAAGAGGTAAGTAACATAAATTTACTTGGCTACACTTCTAGAAAAGTTTTAAGACTATTAATCAGGGTAAACTTTGTACCTGCAGTACAATTAGTTCTATTAATCTAATATTTCCAAATTGAAGTCACACTGACATTCAGGCACACTGGCTTACTCATCTAACAGAATTATAAATTTGCCAGTCAAAACCTTATTTAATTATTTTACAGCCAATTAAGCAGGATCTTTAAACACTGTTGCTTAAAACTGTCCATGAGCCCATGTGTAATTACAGAGAACACGAGAAACACCTGCTGATACCACCGGCATGTAATCCTCAGCTTCACTAATTCATTTCCAGTATAGCTATTAAAATCATCCACCCAAAAGAAACAAAACAGGACTGCTGGTGCAGAGGAGCAGAATTTGCCACCCCAAGACATGTCTCTCTGGCATAAGGATTATTTTTGGTTGATGATTTTTAAGAAACTGCCAACACGTGAGAAGCTCTGCAAACCAAAGAGAAGTGACCCTTTTGCAGGAGACACTGACATGTCTAAAGAAATCCTCCATTTGCAGGGGTGTCTCTCTTGCGGTATCAGGAAGAGAGGATGACTCAACCTCTAGAAACTCTCATCAGTGGAGAAGAGGATGACTTAGGTCTGCATAACAACCTTACCCTTGTTTACTGTGCTCCCATAACTGATTCTGTATCTCCGAAATCTTTTGTCTTTTGCTGAAAGTGCTATTTAAGGTGATGGTTCTGGTCATTTTGGAGAGTTACTCACTTACTCCAGGTCTCTCTCATGTATACACATTACTACACTTGGAGTTGTTTTCTCCTGTTAATTGGTTTTAAATCAATTTAATTATTTGACCAGCCAAAGATCCTAGACGAAGGGAAAACTTTTCCACCCCTACATCAGTCAAAGTGAAAAACCTAATAAAACCAAAAACATTTTAAAGTTAAAGCATTTTAGGGCGCCTGGGTGGCTCAGTTGGTTAAGCGACTGCCTTCGGCTCAGGTCATGATCCTGGAGTCCCGGGATCGAGTCCCGCATCGGGCTCCCTGCTCGGCGGGGAGTCTGCTTCTCCCTCTGACCCTCCCCCCTCTCATGTGCTCTCTCTCATTCTCTCTCTCTCAAATAAATAAATAAAACCTTTAAAAAAAAATAAATAAAGTTAAAGCATTTTACATTGAAGAAAACTTTGAATATAAGGTAATACTTACAGAATCCATTTTATCTCTAAGAGTTTTGCATAGCATTCCTCAGATACTCTAAAATCACCTAAACTTCTTCCACAGGGTAACTAATCTTTTAATACCTTGTAAGGATAACCCAGGCTTCTTCCATGAGCCTAAATTTGTAAGTCAGGTTTCAACAACTTCGTTCAAGGATAAAAGTGAAAACCCTTCTAAAGTAGAGCACACAAAGGAGTATTACTAGTATTCATGTACAATCTCACAGAATCATACTCCTTTACAAGTGCTTCATCTTCCAACAAAACTGAAGCCAAGCTGAAATGTTACACCTTTAACGAAAGGAGTCCAAAAACATTTTCAACAGACCTATGTCACTTCCCACATTCATACTTTCTCCTTTAGGGAAGGTGGGAACAGTCCACTTTGTTATCTACGACAGCATGGGAAAGAAATATCAATTGTCTTTAAAATGCTTTTCATTTATTTGATATTGTATTGTCTTCACAAGGTTTCCATTGCCTTCAGAATATTCTATATTTCTTTGATATGTGCTTAACATTTGTTTTTTTTATTTAAAAAAACCTCATATGTACAAAATACACTGGTAATAATGCTTCCTTTTTGCAGATATGGTACACAGGATCTAATCCACCCAAGGAGGTCTGATTCTGACAGTGATCAAGAGATAGAGCCCCTGCAGCCCTCTCCCTGTTCTCTGCCACATCCCTCACCGCACCCTCCCCGTCCCCACAGCTTCATCCCTTGTCTTTGGTTGGGCTGAGAGCTCCCAGAGGATAAGAACTCTTTCTATTGTTTTTTTGTTTGTTTTCAGAGAGGGGTTTAACATCAGGTAGATTTTGTCTGGAAACAAATACAGAAATTTCTCCTATGGTGCACAGTCATATACCTTGAGTTGGACATCATAATAAAATAATATCGTCACAATATATATAACAATAAAATCAAATATTCAGAGCATTTATCTTGTGCTAGACCTGTGCTAAGTACCATCAATGCAACATTTAATATAGTATTTTGTTTAATTAATTACCTATCAGGTGAAGAATAAGGGTTAACACAGGGAATACTTCTCTACATGACATGGTACCAGCATCCTGAAACTAAGAACCAGCACCATAAATTGCTCTATTTAACAGATAACACCAGAGTGATGAAAGCAATTGGAACTGCTAACAGTGATTGTTTCTAGTTGGACTGGGAAAAGTTAAGGTTATCTTTTGAATAAAAGCTAGATGTAAAAAATTGCTGGATCTGCTAAGGGATTTGGGTTTTACAGCTAAAACGTTAAAGCTATTGTGGGGTAAAAGTTCTTGCAGGAAAATAAGCAGCATACATTCTTAATTTCCAAACTGTTTAATTCCTACTGAAAAAAACGTAAATAAATTTTTAATAACTTATTAGGGACACAATTATCCCATGATAATAGAACTACCTTGGGATTTTTCAAAAGCTCTTTATTTTAAAATTCTGTCTTCCTCCTGCTCTCTGATCAACTCCCGAGTTCCATACTGGTAAGATCCTACCTGTTTCCTCATAGCTGTATATTCAGAACTCAGAGGGCATGTCACAGAGGAGCTCTCTGAATGAATGATGTGTTGATTAAATAGGGGGAAAAATGCCATTAAATCTAAAGTGTTTTAATGGTTTCCTGCCAAAACTATAAACTGAAGGACTAAAGTGTGAGTTAATATTTAAGCATCCCTAAAATAATTCCATTAGCTATCCTGGCAAGATGCATCGATGTGACTGGTGTTTATCATGTGTGGCTTCAAGTGCTCTTAGCTTTCTTTCTCTTTACAATCATTTTGTGTGACCCCCATAGGGTGTATAATATCGCCCTTGAAACTGCAATTTAAAAAGCTTCCATCTTCGGGCGTCTGCCTTTGGCTCAGGTCATGATCTCAGGGTCCTAGGATCGAGCCCCACATCGGGCTCCCTGCTTGGCGGGGAGCCTGTTTCTCCCTCTCCCTCTACTGTTCTCCCTGCTTGTGCTCTCTCGCTCTGTCAAATAAATAAATAAAATCTTAAAAAAAAAATAAAAAAATAAAAAGCTTCCATCTCCTCTAACCAAGACGCATCCAAATGAAATCTTCCATCAGATAAAATTAATTAAATCCTCCTCAAAGTCCTTCTGAGCCTGTTGTCTAAGGGGGACTGCTGAGATCAGCTCTGTCATGAAATGAAAAGGATATAGTATACTGCCTTGCAAAAGATTAAAGCTGCCATGATTACCTGGGATGGCCAAATCTGTAAGGAGAAACAAAGTTCCACTGAGTAATTTCAGGGCCTTCAAAGATGGTAAGTATCTCTTAGAGCCAAGGCACTATTACTCCCCTAGGTGTGAAGCTAAGAACCTCACTACAAATCAAAAATACAATATTCTAGGAAGTTCAGTCTAGCAGATAGTACTGAAAAAAATAATAATATAATGAAAGCCACTCTCTTGAAAAGCTAGCTCTTAAAACTCCCTCATAGTATGTAAAAACCTGGAGTTTTGTTTGTACTACACTTAGTCAAACTGCAAATTCTGAGGGCAGAGTCCCCAAGACTGTCCTCACCCTGACATCATCTGCCAGGTTAAGGGGTTCCCAAAACCACTCTAACCTTTAATAATTCACCAAAAGGACTCACAGAACTCACAGAAAGCCATTAAACTCACAGTTATGGCTTATTATGGGAAATGATACGGAGAACCAGACAAATGAAGAGATGTATAGGACTGAGTCTGGGAGAGTTCCAGATGCAAAGTTTCCACTGTCCTCAAGATGTTCTACTCTCCTGGCAGCAACCTGTGATAATATGCACAGAGTATTATCAACCGAGGAAGCCTACCCAAATTCCAGTGTCCAGGGTTTCATTGGTATATGGGTTTGTTTGACAAGCTGCCCATGTGGCTGAATTCAGTCTCCAGTACCACTTCCCTGGAGGCTGGGCTGATACCACATGGCCCAAAGGGCCCAACATGACTAATGAGACACTTTCATCACTCAGGAAATTCCAAGGGGTGAGAGGTTACCTCTCCCAGAAGATGAGTATAAAGATTAGACCTCTCTTTGGGAAAGGCCAAATTCTCTACTACACCAGGTGAGAGCAGAATTAATAAAGAATAATATCTTCTAAAGGTAAGAGAGAATGAAGCTGCTGAGGCTCTGATTAAAACGAAGTCTAACCTACAGAGCCATGTTGTCTTGGAGAAAGTAAGTCAGCAGGACCTTTAGTTTTGAGTTCCATGTACCCTCTCATTTGTCAGCAGGCTAGCCCAGGTTGAATGACATGGCAGGTGCACGGGCTTTCAGAAGAGTGATTCTTTTCATTTCAAACCAGACTTAACTGTAAAAATCCAGCTTCCACCAATTTTCCAATCTGCTAACCCTCTATTTCTGTTTCTCCCCGGCCCTTCTATCCAGGTGTTATGGGCTGAATTGGGCTCCCCCTCTCCCAAATTCATATGTTGAAGACCTAATGACCGGTATCAGAAAGTGTATTTGGACAAAGGGCTCTCAAAGAGATAATTAAATTAAAATGAAGTCATCAGGGTGAGCCCTAATCCAATGGGATTCCTAAGAAAAGGAGATTAAGACGCAGATGCAGAGAGGCAGACATTGTGAAGACACAGGGAGAAGACGGCCTCCTGCAAGCCAAGCAGAGTGGCCTCAGGGGAAGCCAACCCTGCTGGCGCCCTGACTGCAGTCGGCCAGCCTCCAGAACTGCGAGAAAATCAATCTCTGTTAGACCACTCGGTCTGCAGGACTTTGTTAGGCAGCCCTAGCCAACGAACACACCATTCGCTAATTCCTACCTAATCTTCCAATGACTTGTTTGCACCCATCTCTTTCTTTTCTCTGTCGCTTACAGGCTAACTGTTCCTCATGCCTCCAAATCAAACGCCTCACATCCACTGTTAGAGACTACTATTACTCAAGCAGCACAGAAATCAGGGCATTTACCTGGTCAAAGACCTTCCAAAAACTTCTTGCTAAATGAAGACCAACTTTTTTTTTTTTTTAATATAAGTTTTTTTTTTTTTTTTAAGATTTTTATGTTGAAGACCAACTTTTTAGCCCAATAGTTAATGATGACCCCTACTGACCTTTCCAACTTTGTCTTGCACTAGAATCCCTCTGAGTCAAACCACTGGTCTGAACTAATTTCTCACCCACCAACTAGAGAGCATGATTTTCCTTCTGAATACTTTTCCTTTCCATCTACTCAGTACTCCTCTCCTAGCTGCAACTAAATTAGTATCTTCTTTAGGAGAACTTCACAGATCATTCTAGTCAGAACTGACCTCCTTTGATTTACCTTAAAATTTAGTTATTTGAATAGCTGTCCTCTTACCATGAAGAAATACCCAGGGTACCTAGTCAAAAATTCTCATGGTACAAAGACAAAAAAGTTAACGAATGTTACTTTATCATTAGGGAGAAAGATAAACATATAACTTAAAAATTATGTATGTAGAGCACCTTTTAAAATCAAGTCCAGGGGCGCCTGGGTGGCTCAGTTGGTTAAGCGACTGCCTTCGGCTCAGGTCATGATCCCGGAGTCCTGGGATCGAGTCCCACATCGGGCTCCCAGCTCAGCGGGGAGCCTGCTTCTCCCTCAGACCCTCTCCCCTCTCATGCTGTTTCTCTCTCTTTCTCTCAAATAAATAAATAAATAAATAAATAAAAATCTTTAAAAAAAAATCAAGTCCATATCCAATTTTATATCTAAATACTTAAGATAGCATGTCAATCTTTAAGAGTGAGGTCTTTCCCTGCCGCCCCTAAAAAGAGAATTCACTAACAAAGACTGGAGGTCTGTTTAAAATACCTCAAACCATCTTTAAATTTAAAAAAAAAAATCATCTTTTTAAAACATCAACATTAAAAGAACACTAATATCCATTACCACACAAATTGTACCACAGCAAAAAGTAGTAACATTACACCTTAGGTTTAATCATTTTATCAAATGCTTATAAACATGCACCAAGAAGGAGGTCAGAGCCCAGTGCAATCTTTCAACAAAACCTGTCACAGCACCTTTTTTTGCTTCACTAATTTGCACATGTGCTATAACAGGGGTTACACAATAGAGCTATTTATACTCTCAGGAAAATTCTGAATGACGTCTTCTTACTTAGCCTGAGAACTGGCAGCAAAGGGAAAGTACAGGGCTATGGGTCATGGACACGTTGATCCATCAACTACAGAACATTCATTTAAACATTCCAAGGATTAACAGAGGCAGCGATTCAACATCACCTTCATAATCAAGGGCAAGGTAAAGTCTGTGATTTAAATGCTTTCAAGGTACACGTGAAGAAATGAAAACAGCTTAAACAGGAGAAGAGTGGATACTCAAATTTGGACATGCCCGTCATTTTATTACATAAAAGTGAATGGTCTCTATGTTTCTGTTATTAACAGCAATTTCATATCACCTTCATAATCAAGGGCATCCTATCTTATGTAGTATGATTCCAAATGAAAATTCTATTACCACTGCTTTCAATTTTCCCTTAACTTCATAAAATTGAGTTGCAAACAAGCTTTCATCAAAGGTTCTTCCCTTGTGTTTGAATTCCACTAATGGCAGATAACGTGGATATGCCTCAACTGCCCAAACACACTTCCAAGAATTCCAGAGGGCTACACAACAAACTATCTTCTGTGCAAAAAGCAATAAAGTTGTACTTGCATCTTGTCAAGAACAGTAAATAATTATAATAGTGTTAAAAACTTACTTGAACTTTGCTTCCACCTCTTCAGCAGCTTTCTGATATTGTTCAGTGGTGACTTTGTAGAATTCTGAGCTCTGTGGACAAAAATTGATAGTAGAGTTTTCACTGTCCAAGAGGACAAAATGTGTGCAGGGCTTACACTGACAAAAAATACATAAAATCTTTGTTCAGCCATTCAAGCAAAAGGACAAAGATTTCTTCCAAAAGTGGCATAGCAACTTCTAAAAATGCATGTAAAGGTGTCCATTTAAATAACAGTATGTCTGCTGGCATACAAGTTATAATTAAAATAAACTTTCATGGTTAAAATGCATCATTATTTGATCCCATGAGAACATTCTTAACATATTTTGCCTACTATTCCAATGTTCTACCTAGGATATTCAAGGTTCATTTTTTTTTAACACGGTATTTTTGTCCTTGAGATGGATTCTTTATGGAGTAGAATGTGTTCTATCACCTCCATATGACCGCAAGAGCATCAACATTTATAACAAATTAATCAGTAAGAACAGAGGACGGATTTAGGTAATTTTGCACCAAAAAAAAAAAAATGTTTCCACTATTACATAAATGAACATAAATCAAGTTGTAATAGGAAGGTAATGCCTTTCCTGAGGCAGAAAAATTTAAAACTGTCTATTCTGGCTGGCTACTTTGAAACCTGTCTTACTGCAGGGGGTAGCCTAAATGACCCCAGGAACCTTTAGACTCAATGAAATATCCTGCAAAATGTGTCCCAGTACAAAAGAACACTACACAATACAGTGGTCTATTGTGCACCTTCAATCCCTAATCACTCAGGTTTCACAAGCATGACTTGGGGTAGTTTATTTTTTAATAAATCATTGTTGGTTGAGGAGAAAATGAAAATGAAATCCTCTTCACATCAGTGACCCCTTTGCATTTAACAATCTGGGTTGCCCAATGACAGTCACATCCAGGTTTGTTGGATGTAGATAAAATCAATAGGTATGTGATTAGACAGCAGACTCAGGGTGGCTGGAGCAGTGGACAGGTCACCATTTGAGATGATGAATGGCTCTCTATCAACCTAGAGTCCCCTACGATGCTAACATTTACTATAATCTTATTTGGGCTGCGATTTATCTTTCTTGCACCTGATCAATAAAGATGAACAGAACAGTTGTAAGGATCGATTGTAATTTTTTATCATTTTCAAGCACGAAGGTGCATTTTTGACATGAAGACAATATTCTAAGTATACTGCTTCTGCATTTTTTAAAATTACAATTTGAGTGACCAACTTCCTCAGTCTATATGCCGAGAGGTTTTTTTTAATTCATCTGTAGGTCTCAAGCTACCAAAAGGCCATTTGTCTTCTCAGATATTTTAACTTGAGATTGTGTCACACCTTCCTTTCAGTTTTACTTGTAAGATTTTTCTTTCCATTAAAATACACACCAGTCACAACATGCTCTTTTGCAATGTTTGGTTTAAGCTTTTTTGTGAACCCTTCCAACAAAGAGGCAGTAAAAAGGCAGTTACTAATCTACCAGTAACACTGATGAGAAACTCCCCATACTACTATGATAAACTGTCAAGTGGGCACTATGTTACTGAATTACCTGTTAAAATTCTCGTGAAGCAATAACATCTTGATTAATATTTTCAATTATTTTAAGCATTGAAACTAATGTCCAGACAGAGCCAGGACTAGGTTGAAAGATCTGCTTTCTGGTTCTGTTCTGTGACCCTGAGCAAGTCCTTCAAACTCCCTCAGCTTCCTTTCCACTGTTCCTAACCTGTAAAATATGGATGATACTAGCCCTGCCTATCTCTGCCAAAGCGGCTACAGAAATCCACCAAGATGGGCACCAGAGCTGTGAAACCTGTTAAGTGCTTTTGCAGAGTAAGAGCAACAATGTACGAATACCCAGTATTTATCTATTCTCCTGCTGGCAAGCATATTGAGAATAAAACAGTCTTGGAGGAAAAAACTAATTTCAGCAAAACTAATTCTGGGTACAAATTCAAAATGATCAAAGGCAAATAGTAAACTTTTTTTTTTTTTTTTTAAAGATTTTATTTATCTACTTGACAGAGAGACAGCTAGAGAGGGAACACAAGCAGGGGGAGCGGGAGAGGGAGAAGCAGGCTCCTGGCTGAGCGGGGCTTGATCCCAGGACTCTGGGATCATGACCTGAGCCAAAGGCAGACGCTTAACGACTGAGCCACCCAGGTGCCCCAATAGTAAGCTTTCTAACAAGAATGATGCACAAAAGAGTTCTGTCATACAATAAGTTACCAAATGCAGGTAAAATTATTACTAACTTTGTCGAAGTTTCCCTAGGATGTTAAACACATATACACACAAAAAAACCACGTACCTGTGTTGTCCGCAATCTTAGCTTTTAACTTCTCAAGTTAAAGTTTTAGGCTTTATTTATGCCCTATATTTCCACCTCAGTGGCCAGATTCCCACATTGTATAAATCTTTCTAACAGAGAAAAAGCTCCAGGAGGCAACAACATGTAACAACTAAGGGAATAAACACAAATATGCCCAAGATCTGTATGTAGACAGTGTTTAATTCACGTAAGTATTTACTTACTTATTCAACAAAATTAGATACTTATTATCCCAATAATGTTCACCTTGGGGAAACAGATCGTCAAGAAGCTTTCCATCTGATGTAAGAGAAAAGAAAAATACTCATATGGAAAGGTCACAAATACTGAGTTAAAAGTTGTGGATAGTGTTACTGGAGTTCAGAAACAGTAATTTTGGTCTCAATTTTGGCCTCAGAAAATACTTTTAAAAATCAACAACCATAAATTAAAAAAATTCTCAATATGCTTGCCAGCAGAAGATTGAATAAATACTGGGTATTCATACAGTGGAAATCTACGTAGTGATGAAAAAGAATGAATTAGACATACATGTGGAGCAAAAAACCCAGCAAGTTCTAGATATCACAGAGTGTAATTTATGTCAAGTCTGGAAAAATGCAAAATAACAAAATAGGATTCTTAAATAGCAAATTCCACTGATTATCTCCAAGTGGTAGCAGTTTGGTGGTGGCAGCAGGAGATGAAGGGGCAGAATAACACAAAGAAAGGAAACACAGTAGGTCTTCACTGCCTTGCTATATTTCTTAAAATGAAGTGTTCTGGGACGCCTGGGTGGCTCAGTTGGTTAAGCAACTGCCTTCGGCTCAGGTCATGATCCTGGAGTCCCGGGATCGAGTCCCACATCAGGCTCCCTGCTCGGCAGGGAGTCTGCTTCTCCCTCTGACCCTCCCCCCTCTCATGTGCTCTCTCTCTCATTCTCTCTCTCAAATAAATAAATAAAAATATTTTTTAAAAAATGAAGTGTTCTAAAATGAGGTGTATACAGCTATTTATTACACTGGTTATAATATTTTGTAATATATACAAAAACTGTATTACTCTCCTCTATCTCCCCAAAGGAGCTAATTAACAACAACAAATGATTTAATATAGCCAGAAAACAGAAGTATGTGCAGGGGGATATGTGCTGAAGAGGTCGGCTAAGTCAAGATTTTGTAATGCTCAGCTATTGCAGAATGTCCACACATTACCAAATAAAAGTACTTTTTCAATTTCTATTGTGAAAGAATTTTGGATTTACAGAAAAGGGGCAAAAATAGTGGAAAGTTTCTAGGGTGCCTGGATGGCTGAGTTGGTTAAGTGTCCAACTCTTGATTTCAGTTCAGGTTGTGGTATCAGGGTTGGGAGATCGAGCCCCATGTTGGGCTCCATGCTGAGCACAGAGTAGGCTTGAGATTCTCTCTCTCTCCCTCAGGCCCTCTCCCTGCTCATGCTCTCTCTCAAATGAATGAATAAAATCTTAAAAAAAATAGTGGAAACTTCCGGTCTATCTTCACCATCGTTCCTTTCATGTCAACATCTCAAGATAATCACAGGACAATCATCAAAGTGAGTAAGTTAACAATGCTACATTACATTACTAGTAACAAGTAGTAACTAAATTGCAGACTTTATTTGGATTTCTCTGGTTCTTCTACAAATGTTCTTTTTCTATTTCAGGACCAATCCAGAATGTCATATTGCATTCAGCTGTTATAGCTCCTCAGTCTCCTCTTCTCTGTGACAATTCCTCAGCCTCCCCTTGTCTTTTATGACACCTTGACACTCCTGAGGAACACCAGTTGGATCTTTTGCAGAATGACTGGTAATTTGGGCTTATCTGACGTTTTCTCATAATTAGATTGACGTCATTATGCACTACTAGACAAATACCATAGAAGCAATGGGACCTTCTTTAAGCTGGACCCCAAACTACTCCCCAGACTCTGCCTTCACAGCTGCCTACCAATGCTGCAATGTTTCTGCTCTGAATAGGTACCCACAGGTGGTAGAAGTACCCTAGTTTTCAGAGAGGCTGCTTGTGTTATCTCTGTTGTCTTGGGATGGCATTTGGTTCGTACATGCCCCTTTTCTTGTTTATTAATTATAAATTACTGTCACTTTAATGTCATTATCATAACTATGGGTGTTGTTATTTGGTCAACTCCACAGCATGTCGTAGTGCACTTACATTAATTGTATTTTCATCTGATCCTTTTTTAATAGCCAAATCTTGAGACCTAGATGGTCTGTTCTTCAATAACATCCACATTCCAATTGCCAGAGAAGGTAGAGAATATATATATTTATGTATATAAAATGGCCATCCATATGGGGCATCTGAGTGGCTAAGTTGGTTAAACGACTGCCTTCAGCCCAGGGTCCTGGGATCAAGCCCCGAGTTGGGCTCCCTGCTCAGTGGGGAGCCTGCTTCTCCCTCTCCCTCTGCCTGCCGCTCACCCTGCTCGTGCGTGCTCTCAATCTCTCTGTCAAATTAATTAATTTTTAAAAATGGCCATACATAAATGACCATATATACCTGTCTGTATATACCTACCTATCTACATGTATCTATATCTCCCCTCCAAACTTCATTAAAATACTTTCTTTTTTTTAAAAGATTTTATTTATTTTTTGAGAGAGAGAGAATGAGAGACAGAGAGCACGAGAGGGAAGAGGGTCAGAAGGAGAAGCAGACCCCCCGCCGAGCAGGGAGCCCGATGTGGGACTCGATCCCGGGACTCCAGGATCATGACCTGAGCCGAAGGCAGTCGCTCAACCAACTGAGCCACCCAGGCGCCCTCATTAAAATACTTTCTAAGTCCTCATGCCGTATGGGGAATGGGTGACACAACCTGGTGAGATGACCCTAAAAAGAGAACCAAAAAGAACAGGCAGAGAAAGCTGCCCATGATTTGACATGGTGGTCTTTCAATGAAAGGATCATTGCTTTGTGCATGGCCATATTGATTCTATGATGATAAGGCCTTTTACACCCTAAAGCAATTTTTTAAAAGATCTTTTTATTTGAGAGAGAAAGAGAGAGAGAAAGGAACAGGGGCAGGGGTAGAGGGAGAGGGAGAGAGAGAATCTCAAGCAGACTCCCCACTGGGTCTGGAGATCATGACCTGAGCCAAAATCAAGAGTCCCAGTCGCTTAACTGACTGAGCCACCCAGGTGCACCTACAACCTAAAATTTAAAAATACCTTTCATTCATATTCACTTTGCAGTTTCCTGCTCCATCAACAGCAGGTAAAATATTTGACATGATTTGTTCAGTGGTTACATGAATTTGTGGTAGGTAAATGTTATTTAAATCAAATATTAAAAGTCTATTATTTTCTTACTTTAAAACAAATTTTTGTTTGACATGACCATTAAAACAACGTTTTCCACCAAGATTTCCTTTGAGAATGTAGACCTTATAAATTCAAAGTAGAATACTACTATCTTTTTGATGTTTTAGTGCTATCAAAAATCTGATAAAGGCTTATCTTTCTTTTTTGGTCAATGATTTAGTGAAACAAGAGTTCCTAGGAGGAACTCCAAAATGACAACATAATACTAGATATGGGAGATGCGTCTGTCACCTAGATTAGAGGACAAGACACCACTGGAAACGACAGGCCTTTCCATTTTCTATATTAAAACATTTTCCAATCTAAGGCACTAGGTACCGATTACTAAAAAGGGCACAGGCAACAGACTGAGTTGGCGAGACTGAATGCTCCACTGTACACAATTCTTTAATATATTTAAAACATGAACATGTTGTCCACAGCCCTCTGTACTTCGGTGAGCAATTCACAGCAGAGCCACACTACCAATGACAGCTCCATCCTGGTAAAACAGCACATGTTACTTTACCCCAACAGTTCTCTCACATCTGTAAGATGGGGAGGGTCACAGAAGTGGCCTAATAAAAATCTCTGGGAGATTAACTATGATCATTCATGTAAAGTTCTTAGAAAAGTACCTAGGGCTATATATGGTAAGCATTACAGGAATGTTACCTATTATCTTTATAAATTATTTGAAGAGTAAAAAAAAGTATAGAGTGTTGGGTAATTTTTTTCAAAAGCCATTTTAATAAAAATTTAATCTTTAAAAAACAAAAGTCTTTTCTTCCTTTAAACCAATCATCACTGAACTTTGCTTACACAGCTCATCTGTTCTATTTTTCTGTTCCTTAAGATAAATCGGAAATGTGAAGACTGTGGCTGGGCAGTACTAACAATGTTAATGACTATGAAAAAACTATACATATATATAGAGAGAGAGAGAGAGAAAGAGAGAGAGAGAGAGATGGTGACACTAACCAGCCCATATTAAAAAAAAAAAAAATCAAACCAATAATTTTTGACCTTCTCACCAATGAAATCCAATGAACCAAATTAAATAGTAAAAGTACTTTTTAATGCCAGGACCTCCCAGGGCCTTAATTCTTACTATGCATCGTAAATCTCCAAGATGAGAAATACCTTTCATGATGAATCCCAAACTGATTTCCCATGGAATCTTTTCATTCTGGAGCATCTTGAGAGAACAGAATTCCTCAAATGTTCCATGAGAAATGCTGGATTAAAGACAAGTGGACAACCACTATTTCAATCTTGTACTTCTTTGCATGCAACTCTTCTCTTCTCAGAGCAACATTTTCTTACGAATTACTTTTAAAACTAGTGTTCAAAAGAGTAGAAGTTGGCAATATTGGAAAATGATTCCAGAACTGACGGTATCCCTTTCCTGAAGTGCTAATAAAAAAAGAGCGGGCTATTATCTTGAATTTTAAAAAGTTGAGATGGGGGCACCTGGGTGGCTCAGTTGGTTAAACATCTGCCTTCTGCTCAGGTCATGATCCCTGGGTCCTGCGCCCTGCTCAGCAGAGAGTCTGCTTGTCCCTCTCCCTCCACCCACCCACCCCCGCCTGTGTTCTCTCTCACTCTCTCAATTAAAAACAAAAAAGAAGAAGAAGAAAAAGAAAAAAGTTGAGATGAATTCCTTAAAGAAATCTATTGCTGTACCTCTCCTCTGTTCCCTCAGAGCCCTGTGGCAGACCTCAAAACTGGCCACCATTTTTTCCTCTTTTCTGTAATACATGCCCCTGGGTGAGGCGACCTTGCAAGTTTCTCTATCATGAAAGGGTGGAGTCTATTTCTCCACCCCTTCAATCTGGGCTATGCTTCTGACTTGCTCCGGCCAACAGGATGTGACAGGAGCAACGACGGGCCACTTAACAAACAGAAGCCTCTCTCTTGGAACCCTGCCTAGTGACACATAAATAAGCCCAGGCTAAAGTAGGAGAGACTATAAGTCACTCCAGCTGAGGCCATCCTAGGCCCAGCCAAACCTCAGCCAACTCAGGATAAGTGAGGCCAGCCAAATCCAGAAGTAGTGCCCACATGGGTGACCTGTAGAATCATTAGGTAAATAAATGGGGGTTGTTTTAAGCCAGAGTTTGGGGTAGTTGGTTATACAGTAAAAGCTAACTGATTTATGCCCTTCATCTGTCTTCTCATAAGCACCATGGACTTTTATCAAAGCACTTAACGCATGGTACTGACCATGTGTTTACATGTGGTCTCTCCAACGAGTCCATATGATCCCTCGAGGCAAGTATCTCATCCCACTCACCATTATACTTAGAGCACTCGGCACAGTGTGTGATACACGAAACTTACTGAAATAATGTTAGAGTGACACCATTCGTTCTAAACTTCATTCCAAAGTTGACTTTTACTTACAACAGGCTGGGAGAGAGATAAGTCTAAGGTAAATGAAATAATGTAACATGGGCAAAATGGAATACTACATTTATTACATGTCTCTTTCACAAACTGACCAACATTGCAGTCTGCTATGCCACCAAAAAAGGGATGTGGATATCACCTAGGATCATGTTCAAGTACAATGACAGTACACTGGTAACAGTTCAAGCGACACGCAGGTAAGGGGCTTATTTTCCTCAGGTAAGAAGGAGTCTGGATGCTGGAAACCCACAGCTGATGTAGGTGCCAAGGATACTGCCCAATGCCTAGGCCCTTTTTTTCCTATTCCTTCGCAGCCACCCTTAGCATCGGCTTGTGTCCCCAGAGTCTCGGGCTAGCTACTGCACCTCCAGTTCTCGTGCCCAAGTTCTCAGGAAGGAAGAGGAAGGAGGTAGAGAAGGGAAGAGGAGCTCTCTCCAGAGATCTGCGCTCCCATCTCAGTGGCCAGAGTTACAGACCATGCACAACCCTGGATGCAAGTGTTTTGTTTTCTCACTTCTACAGTAAGAGAAAGCAGGAGCTTGGAATTGGTGTTTATTGAGCCAATTTATCATACGTGCCACAGATAGCTGAAGTGACAGCACAGAATCATGCACAAAACAGTGTGGTTGACTTTGGATACAAGTATTCCAATACTTCTTTTCAGCCACTCTTAAAATCCAAATTTGGGGTTTGGG
Organism: Neomonachus schauinslandi; assembly: GCF_002201575.2. NCBI lineage: Eukaryota > Metazoa > Chordata > Mammalia > Carnivora > Phocidae > Neomonachus > Neomonachus schauinslandi. The sequence goes on from NC_058414.1 coordinate 86,050,943, forward strand.
GGGTGGGATTTACCCATCTGGTATTCTAATACCCAAAAACCAAGATTTTAGACAGTATAGAAAGGAAATGGGAATCCACAAGAGTAGGCATCATTCCCAATTTTTGGGGCATTGGCCACGGCCCATGTTTTTCAATGTGTGATACTGCCATTTTCCATTTTCAGAAAGTCTCCCTTTAAAAGTGTATTTTAAAATGCACATGCACAGACACACATTACTGCTACATTTGAAAAGTGTCTGTTTGCAAGTTCTAAATTAGATCAAAAGAAAACATGCACACACAGTATTCTGGCAGTATTTTCTCAGGTTCCGAATCTTATTTCTGTTCTATTATAATATGATCATACCTGCGGTATACAAGAAACGAACAAATCAAAAACGTCACAAGAAAAATTTGTTAACTAGCTCTTGTCAGTCCTTTTACAAAATGCTTCATATGATGATTTGGGCACAACTATATAACCATCACACTGAGGTATAATTTAAATTCTGGTAACCTTACACTATTTCTCAGAGGAGAGTTACAGCCCTACTCACTGTCCATTCAAAGATGATTGCAACTCTGCAGACATTTAGCAACAGTGAATGGGAGAAGGACCAAGTCTGACCTTAGATGTGAGCAGACTGGCTGAAGGTGTGGCTCTATTCTTTCAAAGATGATCTATAATTACTGCTCACCATTGTAGGTCTCTATCCCTCCTACAACCCACCCAAATACAAGTGTTACTCTACCTGGATAGCTTTCTTAAACAAAGGTCTAGTGTGTACAAGCATCAGTGAAAGCCTTCCTATTGACCGACAATGTCAATATGAGCATTCCTAGGTTAAGAAGCTGGATTCAAAACAGACTTCCACTTCTTGTTATAACAGTTGTCCAGGAACTATGTTATAATATGTAATCAGCTAGATGCAGGTAAGTATGTTTCCCCCAAGATGAAGCTAAGCATTTGGGGATGTGATTTAATGCTGCAAATGCAGCATGGTTACAATTCCAGGCACAGAAGCCCTGAAACAGTCATCTACTGAACGGTTTCAGGTGGCCAAAAAAGAGTTCATGCTTCCTCAACCCATCTTGTCTTTTTTATAGACTCACACAGAATCAAGAGACTGACTGCAATATACCTAATTTTTAGCACAACAATTTTAAGAACTACAGAATTTTTAGAAGTAAAAAAACCACTAATGGTCTAAATTTAGTTTATCTAGTGGTTTTAGTATTTATCCTGACAAACCTTCTATCAGAAAACCTAATGGGTCATTTGAATTCTGCCTTCTGTGTGTTCCTGTATATGCTGACGTCTGTTACAGATGGGAAGAAGAGCAATGGAAGGAATTTGATCATAATCAGTGAAAAAAGTGACCCTTGAATAAAGAACTTGGCATCTTAAAGACTCTTTCATTATTGGCACTTCTTAAACCCATGGCCTTGAGTCCACTGTCTATCTACTCTCTCCTTTTATCCCTTTCCCTCCCCCTAACCTTCTGCTCTAGAGAATGCCTTTTAAATAAATACACTGCCTATTTAAATAGCTTGCAAATTGCCAACACTGGTTCAAATGCATGGTATATCAGATTCAGTATTCTGTTTCTAAGAGGTACACCGAGGAATGGATTTGGTTATTTAAACTGGATCTCACTTTTTAACATCTAAGAACGAGGACCTTATCTTTGGGGTGATTGTATCAACGGGATATTGTAGGTTCAGCACTTGGCATAGAGCCTGGCTTCTCCTCATTCTCCATCAGAATACCACTCCCGCCAACAACCCTTAGCCCCCTAGCTAATCCCATCAGAGCCTAGGCTCCATTAAATTACCTGCGTGCCTCCACAACCTGAAGAATGAGCATCACGTGGATGGGTTTAATGCTGATTTGTGCAAGCAATAAACTCCTGAAGAGCTATCCTGAGTAGCCCTACGTTTCTGCTTATAACCTTCTGGGTACCTATATAAGTGTATCTTAATTATTCTCCACCCTATTTTTTTTTTCAAATTCCTATCACTAGTGATTATAATAAATTACTCATTTAGCAGTTTCAAACAAATCAGAAGTTCTGACTATTAAGTTCTATGATGATAAAGGCAAATGAGGATTCCCTGCAGGAAAGCCTATCCGTAAATTATCCCACCATTTCTCCCTCCTACTTAGATAAACTAGATATATGGTCAACGAAACTACAATTTACAGGTTGCTTCTAGTTAGGCCGGGCTGTAAGCAGAATTGTATGGGAATTCCAGATAGGCTGCTTAAAGAGAGCCGACCTCAGCTGGCAAAGAATCTTTTCAGCCCTTTTGCCTTTTCTCCTTTTGCCAGTCTGTGAGGTACATGGGATGGCCAGAGCTCCAGCAGCCATCCTGGAATACAAACTGACTTTGGAGAGGGAAAACCCTGGGCCAGGAAGCTGGAGCGAAGCAGTAGGTGCCTGGGGCTCTAAGGACAACATGTCAGCCCTCGACTGCGCACTTCTAGACTTTTATTAAATAAGAAGAAAATAAACTTCTAACTGAAGCCATTCCACCTTCATGATACACAGAGTCACAATAACCCGGAATAGACCTTCCTTAAGCCCTGATAGGTTTGCTCTTCGTGCACCTCACAAATGACTTTCATAAAGTCAAGCGCAAAGACACAACAGGAGCACCTCTGTCCTTTGCAGAAATGCTTTGCTTCCACTTGTCAGAAATCTGTTTCCTTCTGCCTCTCTCCTTTTCTGACAAAGGACAGGAAGAATTGAAAAATTTTAACGCCATGTTTAACGGTAGCATCAAATCTTACTGACTCGAAGAAGCCACATTTCATGAAAACACCATGGTCTCCCAGGCACCTTGGCAAAGTTAATGAATCGCTTTTGTACCTACATTCTCCTTCCATCTATACTGTTTCTCATGTAAAGCAAAGAGCTATTCAGGGCTGCTTCTGGCATTTCTAGTTTTATCCCAGGCACTTGAGAAACTTCACTAATTAGAGTCTCAGGTTTTTCTTTCCTGATTCAGTTTTCTAATTAGAATAGAAATCGTAGATTCGTTGACAGCCATGCCACTACATGAGTTATATTACGTATATATGAGTTATATATATATATTTTTAAGATTTTATTTATTTATTTGAGAGAGAGAATGAGAGAGAGAGAGCATGAGGGGGGGGAGGGTCAGAGAGAGAAGCAGACTCCCCGCCGAGCAGGGAGCCCGATGTGGGACTCGATCCCGAGACTCCAGGATCATGACCTGAGCCGAAGGCAGTCGCTTAACCAACTGAGCCACCCAGGCGCCCCTCGTATATATGAGTTATATTATCTCATGCCTCAAGTTTCTTCATCTGGGCAATTTAAATAAACAGCTGCAGCAAACATTCACTTTGGCATTCTACGTTTCCTTCATCTGTTCATCTCTTCATTCTACAAATACTGGAGATTTGTGTCAGACACAAGGCCAGGAATTTGGAATATAATGCAGACAAAACAGGGGGCTGGCCCTGCTTCTAGAGAGCTCATGACATACAGGAGACAGACATAAATTCAAAAATCACACCAATATATGTATAATTAACAGGGAATTACAGGGCCACAGGATCACTATATAGATTTTTTCTTCTAGGAAGTAGTTTTTCTAATGAGTCTCTAAAGCCCTATTTTTTTCCTAAAGGAGCTAACTACCTCTCATATGCAGTTCTTAAGTTAGTTGTGTTTTTATTTCCTTTTAATTTCTCTCGCTGTTTCTGTCAGATGATTCAAGGTTCAGAGCAGAATTCTCTGCACCTGTAAAACTTTCTTCTAACCTCTTTAGAAATAAGGGAAATCTACTGGTACTGATATGGATGGAAAGGGGTCCATGTAGTAGGAAAAAGTTGTGAAATAATTTGAATAGTAAATTTTCTAAACTGGTGAGTCTACATACATGCATACACACAAACCTTGAAATAGTCTGCAAGAAATATTTGTCACCCCTGGAAAGGGGACATGAGGAGGAGATACTTTTCCTTCTTATTTAATAGCCTTCTGTAACAATTTAAATTTTTACCATGGGATTCTATCATTTTATAAGAAAATTAACCATGCCACAATTTCCAACAGGCATTACACCTAAATTTGTATCATGCCAGAAAAGTAACTAATCTAGATATTTTTGGGAAAGTGACTCCCTGATCCCTTCCTGCCTTTAACCATGCTTATGAGACTCCCCATTTACCCTACATAGAAGGTTATGCATTTTTCTATTATCCTTTTCTACAATAATGTCGGTAAAAGGTCTTAAAATCTTCCTACTGTTTGTAGCTCTTCTGAGGGAAAACCATACCCCCCTTCCACATTCACCTTTTAGACTTCTGAATTACAAACCTGACACCTTTCTACTTCTGACAGGGCTGTGCGTTTCACTGTTTCTTCGACAAGGGTGAGATGAAGCAATTTCAGTTATCAGAAGGGTTATCACGAGAATTTACCACGATGTCTTGCAAGCCCCACACAGAAACTTTTAAATCACTGCGTGTTTCCAGCGCAGGGACCTCTGGTTCTCTTGCCAACTGTGTAACAGGACACTGTCAATTTGCCAGGCCCTAAGTCTTGTGAAGGGCTCCCTGAGGTGATGCTACAGACACACTGAACAGCACATCCGCTGGACAGCTCCCTAGAGAAGGCGTCGCCGTTGGACTGCAACACATCCCAGGCACGCATTCCATTCTACCCTAACTGCTCTCTCATCGGCTCCTGTGGAAAGGAACTCTAGAAATCAAACTCTCTTGTACTGGGGCTCAGCACACGCACTGGCGTGCACACACGCTCAGTGTTCTCTTGAAAACCATGGGCTAAGAAGAAAGCTGGAAACAATAATCCTTAGGGTAGAGAAGCAGGCAAACATGAGCTTCTTCACCATTAACTCTGCTGTGTTCTTTATTCATTCCCAATTTTATATCAATAATCTGAAAAATGGACAACATATGCTCCCCTTGATGAACTGGCTTACCCATTTCACCTTCCCTTCTAGCCCTCTGACAGGCCAACCTACAATTCATAAAAAAGAGCTTATTTTTCAACAGTAAGCTAATGTGGGCCCTACCGATGGGAGGGTGAAGACCTCTTTAAAGGCTAGTGGAGAGAGAAATAGAAACGGACCCATTACACTAAACAAAGAATATAATTGCCTTTGGTTCCATAAACCATTGCAGCCTCCAAGAGCCCCTCATCACAATGCGAATGCCACGGGAGGAGGTAAGCTGGCATCCAACCCTGTGTTCCTCAAATGTGTACGGTCCATCCTTCTGATTGCAAATAGGATTATATTAATCATACAAACACAGAACAGAAAATACAAATTCTAAAGATCCTCACAGAGATGAGAAGACCTTCTGAGATTACTTCCTTGGAATCCAGGTTGAGAAAATCTGAGCTAACCCATTTACTACCCTTTAGCTTATTATAAGGTGATGGCCTCAGAGGGACTCCTAACCAAACAGGTGGGGGCAAGACTAATGCTTCCCAAGACAAAAAGAGAAGCATGTAGACTAAAAACTGAATCCCTGGGAGGAAGGAGAAGTGTCAGGAAACCAAGGGGTCCTGACACAACAGGTTGGAGAGGCCAAGACAGAGTCTGCCTTCTTCCCACTTTCGCCTAGAACCTCAATTTTTAAAAAATATGATAGAGGCCAACACCAGTAACTCATTATGGTCCAGAAAACCTAGTCAAGAAAGCCTTTCCTGAAAACTGAGCAAACCTTCAAGCTTGCTTTCACAGACATGACAGTGTTGGTCTCTTTGCTCCTCTGGCACCAGCTGAACAGCAGCCCCCAAGTCAATCAAATCTTTGCTAGAGGTCATACCCTTCTGACACCACATAAAAATAAGCAGCTCACATAAAAGGGAGAGTGTCACAGACAAGCTCAGAATCCCAGACTGAGTATATCTTCGAGTGAGTAAGAGAAGATTCTGACTGACCTCGGCAGAGTTATGACTAAAAGCCTTAATTGAGGGTGCCCCCAAGAGCAGATGGGGCAAAGCATTCCAAAGCTAAAAAGGTAATTTCATCATTATGCTTAGAAAGCTACTCGTCACCTCTGAGATTTACTCATTAAGGAGCTAGGGTGCTCACCCTCTGATGCATACATCTCACACCCGTTCTCAACAGTCGGGGCATGGTGCAGGTAAGGGGCAGGGAATGGCTATCCACAGCAGTTTCTCACTTGTGGATCAGTTTCTGTCCCTGGCATTGTACACTATCAGAGGCCTAGGAGAAAAACTATGCAAAACCCAACCAAAGCCAACATTGAGGAAATAATTTTATTATTTTCTAAGCAAGACTTTTCACCGAAGAGAAAATGCCATTTTTCAAAATCTCCTCATTGAAAAAAAGGTCTAGGGTACAGGTTTTTGCCACATACAATTCCCTGAAAGTAGCATCTGATAGGTTATAGGAGAATTTGTGAGACAAAGATTGGTAAAATCATTTCACTTTACGCTTACCGTTGGCTGGGTTTTTTGTTTGCTTTTTGTTTTGTTTATACAGATGTATGATGCTGATGAGCATATGAAGAAATGGGCTCCCCTCGTAATTTGCTAGTGTGAGTATAAATTGATACAATTTATAGCAACATGTCTCAAATGACTTTGACTCGGCTTCATTTCTAGAAATATCTGAAAAAATCATGGGTGTGTATAAAAATTTAGCTAAAATTTTTTTCATCACAGAGCTTATAATACTGAAAAATGAAAAGCAACGTAAACATTCAACCACAGAGAACAGCTAAAATAAGTAACAGATCACCCATACAATGGAGGGCTGGGAGTTGCTTCAGCTTGCTTCAATCCTGAAGACGGAAAAAGGAGAGAACAAATATTTAAATTCCTTTAAGTTTTGGTCCTTGGTGAATAGACTGAAGAGTAAAGACAGTTTTACGACAATTTCTTATAATGTTCCAAACTGTACCAGCTCTCTTCCGGAGCGAGAAAATGAAAACAAAAAGCTAGCATTTTCAAAAGCTACACAATATGTATCCATCCATAAGGCCAATACAGATGAGATGGTATGAGTTAATTTTAAAAGAGAGTTGAAACCTATTTTAAATTACAAAGGTCAAAACCCTATTTATTCCTGGTGTCCCTGAAATTCTTCTGCCATTTGTTAAGTGGGTGAACGTTCATTTTTTAAATAAGAAATATTTACTGGCAATCATCTCCTAAGAGCAAAATGCTAGTAGCTGAGGGAAATATTTTTTCTTCTTCTTTTTTTTTTTAAAGGTAGTTATGTGATTCTAATGTTTATAAATCTACAGGGATGTGATATTCATTATGAAAAGTCCCTGGAAAGAGCAGAGGCTCTGGGGATCCCACCTTTACAAAAAAATACCATCCCATCACAGCAACAGCTAAAACTGCAGGGAGGCTGGTGGGGATCTGGACCCCCACCCACCCCCCACAACAGCAAATATGGTGATATAAATGATTATTTGTATCAATGGATTTTATGATGAAAACCAGCTAAAGAAGAAGCAAAGTGAGAGGCTAGGCCTTCATTTTACCTACCAGGAATGGTATGCTTAACTAAAGTTACAGATTTGCTTGACATCCCAAAGGCAGTAAGTATTATAACCAAATCAGCCCAGGTCTGATGCTCTAAGTACAGGGCTGTAACTTAAGTCTTGAGATTTAAAAATATTGTAGCCTCTTTCATAGAAAGCAATAGATGGTATTCTGTAAGTACTTGACAAACTCATGATTTTCTTTGACCACAGAGGTATTATATTTCTTTAAGTCATGTAAGATTGAACTGCGGTACCCAAGTAAAATAGGATCCCATGCAGATGGAACACCTATCTCAAGTTTTAATTTCCTTTCATCGATTTTGAGCACAAACTCAGTTGTTAATAATAACAGTGACATGGTTCTCTCAAGTGCTGGCAACACATAAAGCTTCACAGGTGAACAGAAAACTCAGTCTTAATTTAAGGGTTAAAATCTCTGATATGAAAAGGAAAAAGATTTCACAAGTGGCAAAGGGATCACCTATCCATTTCAAAGACATGTTTATCTTTTTGTATTTCAAAGGAAAGGCCTTTTGAAAGATCTGGCAGAGAAATATGCATGTGAATAGAAAAGCACATTGAAAAGTCTTAGCTTTCAGGTATAATGGCTCTGCCTTAGAAAGGGCTGTGCAGGATTCCTCCATCTCGAAGGCACATTTCATACGCTGCCAAGTACACAACGTCCCTGTAGTATTGCTTCTGTCCAGCTTTTATCTGATGACTCATTAACATTTTCCTTCATTACGGGGCCTAAATCCTACTACTACTTAAAACTTTCACTCCTCAGCTGTAGAGATGCATTCATTCATGTGGGACTAAAACAGGCCAGAGTGTGTCTTATTTGTTTAAAAAAAAAAAAAAAAGCAAGCGGGGGTGGGGAAGTGGGGGAGGAAAGTGGAGGGAGAGTAAGATGGTGAAGAAAAGATAATTATGGAAGACCCAGCAAGCAAATTTGATAGTCGTCTTCTAGAAATATTCATGAAAATCTGTTCTTGGAAACTGCTGGTATTTAGTAGCCAATCTTTTCCACATGACTTTCCTGAGAAATGTTCTTAGAAAGATCACACAAAGGGGTGATAACAAAATGCACGTCATCAAATGATCTTTTGGTCTGGCATGGAGTCTCTCCTCCCATCTTCAGTGCGGACTGCAACTCCTCTCAAGGCCTAGCTCAGTCGCTCTGTCTTAATCACACTGAGCCTTCTGCCTCCTACAAGTCCTTCCAAACACCACAAGCAAGAAAGCAGCCATCCACCAGGGACAAAAAGCATCCTGCATTCGGTTAGTTTCCACAAAGGCGGACCCTAGGGATTTAGAGAGTTGAGGTCTACAAAAGCACCTTAAAGAATAGCATATTCACCCACAGTAAAGTAAGTTCTGGTGAAACCCCTGTGATCTGAACACATCTCAAGGGAAAGAGACCGGTTCTTTACTTTTGAAAAAGGTCTTGATTAAAAGGACAAATGTGAAATATAAATGTAATCTGGAGTAAGCCGTGTGAATGAGGCCCTGAAATCATTGCTTTTCCTAGCACACACTCACAGAAATTATAGAAGCAAAGAAAGTCTGCAATAACCAGGCTGAGTTTGAATCGCGGCGTTATTGCTCAGTGTGACCCAAATGTAACCAAATCCATCAGCAGCCAGATGTAAATGGCCTTGTGCTAGGCTGATTCTCTGCCTGGTGAAAGCCCTCTCTCCAACTAGAGGACAAGTTATTAAGAACCTGGTTGTCATCTTAGATTGGATAGATCATTTGTTTCCCCGAATTCTTTTTCTCATCATTTACTCATTACACGCCTCCTCCTGATGTAAGTAGACATTTATTAGCTTCTGCATTTATTGCATTGGCAAACAGAAACATTCTGCTGCATTTCCTGGGGGGTTCACTCATTTATCTATTGGATAAGAGACTGAAGTTTTCTACAGGGCAGAAAAATTAAAATATCAGTCAGGCTGACAGCCAGGAAAATGAGGGTCTCTCTGCAGCAAGAAGCTTTCTTGAGCTTTTGGTTTAGTGAGGAGCTGCAATGTTATTTCACCGAACTACTGCTTCATATGTAACTAAAACTGTGGGCTATTAGCTAGTGAACTAATACTCCAAATGAATGATACACATGGTACCCAGTAAAGTATCTGAGATGCAAAGCTAATTGCTATTTTAAACAGAAACTGTGACAAAATGCTTTCAAAGATCTATTTCCGTAAGAAGCCAGGGAGAGATCACCGCCTTACTGAAGCAATGGAAACAGAGCAAGAATCACAGGATCTAAAACTGTAAGGGACCTTCCAGGTTATGGAATCCTTTTCCAAGAATCTTCTTTATGGCATCCCTGACCTGTGATCATTCTCATTCTGCCTAAAACACTGGTGGCAACAGGGAGACTGCATGCCCCACAAAGCAGCTTATTTGAGAGTTGTAGACCTCTGGTTGACAGGGGGTCACCTCCTAAAGGTGGCCTGAATGAATGCATGTGACCTTGGGCAAGCCACTCAACCTCTCTGGGCCTCGGGGTCCTTGTTTTAAAAATTAAGTTACCCTTCTGTTGAAAGAACCAGAGTTGAAGGAGGTGAAGTCAGTTAGGGGCACAGCTGCCTCATTCCAGCCAAAGACTATCTGATTCAGCAGGGTGTGGGATTCTGCACTGCTGTGTGGGGTCGTGTCACATCATAAGCAGGGCTACCATGCTGGTCTTGAACTCTCTATGCTGAGACACAGCCATTCTAATCAGGACACGGGAGCTCTTTTAGAGTACGGTGGTCTTCAACTCTTTATCCATTTCTTCTTCATTCTTTTTTCCTCTTTTCTTTTTGGCTTTACCTCCCTTGAACAAACTTTTGTTATACACCTTTCACTCTTGACAAAAAGCAGAAACCATAACACAACGGAAAATTCCATTTGAGGCTGGCAACCACTAACACAACCCTCAAGCAGCTGGCCTGCGCCAGCCGTGCCCTGATCTCCCTGATTCTGACACCAACTTCCTGGGGTTTAGCTGTCTGCTGGAGAAAGCCTGAATAGCCTAGTATTGTGCCTGCACTGATTACACACAGAAAATGGATTTTTAGTGTTCTGCCCACTTAAGAGATTGTATGTTAGAGAACACCAGCCTTCCTGATACAATACTGCTCAAATCGGGGCGCCTGGGTGGCTCAGTCATTAAGCGTCTGCCTTCGGCTCAGGTCATGGTCCCAGGGTCCTGGGATCGAGCCCCGCATCGGGCTCCCTGCTCCGCGGGAAGCCTGCTTCTTCTCCCTCCCCCGCTCCCCCTGCTTGTGTTCCCTCTCTCGCTGTCTCTCTCTCTCTCTGTCAAATAAATAAATAAATAAATCTTTAAAAAATATATATTGCTCAAGTCCCACCGAATCATTTTGGGGACAAGAAAGAATATAAATGCTTGCAAGAATATTCTCTTTACAAATCAGTAACATCTTTTAGGCAAGTGTTCATATAGCCATTTTTCCTAAATAGCTCTTAAGTCAGATGAGGAAAGCAACCTGGATAACGACCCTGCTCTGTGCACTGATATTTACACTGCGACGCCGATGAGCAGTTCCACTGGTGCCGTGGAGCCTCAGTTTACTGACTGAAGAGATTCTCACTCGTTACTACAAAAGCCTTAGTTGAACACACGGGCAGGAAGTGATGCAGCAATGTACTTGACACCTTCATTAAAAGCCCCCTTACATGTTCAACCATGGCTTAGAAGCCTGTGGAATACAGCAATATAACTTTCCAAAGATCAATTCATGTCCTCCCTCCCAAAAGAGTTAATGTCAACATAAAGCTATAGGATACTTCATTAAAAATAAAAAATTACACCTGCGCTATAATGACCTAGATGCTAGAGTCTCCCTTATTTGTGGTATCTTTGATATAAACAGCTTGGATAAAAAGCAGTAGAAGCTCTTTAGGGGAGTTCACAGTTTATCAATTCTTACATATTCCATTACATGACACAAGAAAATACATAAGATTATTCAATTCAGTTTCAGCATTTATTTTTATCCAAGTAAAATTCTTCCTGAAGATGTCCTTAACTTGTAATTCCTTACGAAAACACTAATTCAAAGGGATACATGCACCCTCTATGTTTACTGCAGCATTATTTATAATAGCCAAGATGTTGAAGCAGCCCAAGTGTCCACTCGCTGATGAATGGATAAAGAAGATGTGGTGTATATATACACAATGGAAATATTACTCAGCTATAAAAAAGAATGAAATCTTGCCATTTGCAACAACATGGGTGGATCCAGAGAGTACAATGCTAAGTGAAATGTCAGTCAGAGAAAGACAAATACCATGATTTCACTCATATGTGGAATTTAAGAAACAAAACAAAGAAAAAAAAAGTGACAAACCAAGAAACAGACTCTTAACAATAGAGAACAAACTGATGGTTACCAGAGGGGAGTTGAGCAGGGGGATCGATGAATCAGGTGATACGGATTAAATAGTACACTTATCACAGTGAGCACAGAGTAATGTATAGAACTGTTGAATCACTACCTTGTACACCTGGAACTAATACAAGACTGTATGTTAACTACACTGGAATCAAAATAAAATAAAGATAAATTCTTTCAAATGCTTCACTACATGTAAGGAACTACAGGAGGGACACAAAAATCACCACCACACAAACTCTGTCCTCAACTAATGAATCTGCCAGAGAGTTTACCTAAATTAATAGTAATATTTAACATCCACTGATATAAACCTATGTGCCAGGCACTGTGATACGTGCTTTATACTGTTGTCTAATTTAAACCATACAACACTACGCCATTAGGTTGGTATTATAATCTCTGTTTTCCAGAGGAGGAAACTGAGGCCCAAAGAAGTTGAATAATTAACAGATTGTGTGAGCTTGTGAGTGGCACAACCAGAAAAGAATCCAAGCAGGCTGGCTCCAGGGGTGATATTCTTTTTTTTCTAAGATTTTATTTATTTATTTGAGAGAGAGAGAGTGAGAGTGCACGAGAGGGGGTAGGATCAGAGGGAGAAGCAGACTCCCCACTGAGCAGGGAGTCCGATGCGGGACTCGATCCCGGGACTCCAGGATCATGACCTGAGCTGAAGGCAGTCACTTAACCAACTGAGCCACCCAGGCGCCCCAGGGGTGATATTCTTAACAGCTCTACTGTAGTGATTTCCAAATAGCTATATAAAAACTGAAGTGCCTTATGTAAAGAGATCACATCTGGACAGAAGGATCAGAAAGCTTCACATGGGAGGTAGCATTTAGCCTCTAATTAAATCCTATTTCTTGCCTCAATCTACTACTAGATATTTAAGCTATTACACTAAAATATTCCTAATTATATATTTCACTTATCTTTAAAATGGGAGGAGGAGTGGTAAGTCAACTGTAATTACAAACAAAAGCAGATACAAGTGCTAAGTGGTTGTGATGCTTCTGTGGATATCCAGACACTTGTTTTTAAATCTCTACATCACAAACTGAAGGCAAAGAAACCAAAAAAACAAAACAAAACAAAAAAACCCAGAAAAATAATCAGAGGAAAACTGGTTAACAAGCCAATGAACATGTAACTTTTCTGACATAGAAATTATAACGGTCAAAACTTATTTTCACTCTATACAAATTAAACTCCTAAGCTATATACTACATGGCCTTGAACTAAATTTTGACTAGTCAGACTTTTCTAATAGAAAATCTCTTAATAATCTTTTGCTTTGGGGCGCCTGGGTGGCTCAGTCGTTAAGCGTCTGCCTTCGGCTCAGGTCATGATTCCAGGGTCTTGGGATCAAGCCCCGCATCGGGCTCCTTGCTCCGCGGGAAGCCTGCTTCTCCCTCTCCCACTCCCCCTGCTTGTGTTCCCTCTCTCGCTGTCTCTCTGTCAAAAAATAAATAAAAACCTTAAAAAAAAAATAATCTTTTGCTTTTTTCTTGTCCAAATTCTCATTCCCTCCATGAGGATAGAGAACCATCTCCCTGTATAAATCAGCACAAGTCCTATACTATCCCACACCATCCAAAATACCCTGCAACACCCAATTCCTATGGAAGACTCCCTCTGCCAGATGTTGTCCTCCCCAAAAAGTTACCCATCAGTTCAGGCCCCAAGGTTTGGTTCACAGTCCTCCTTCCTTCTGGGTCTCTAAGGGAGCACCTCCTGCCTCATGGATCTAAAATTTCCCCCAGGTGACAAATTTGTATATCCAGCCCAGACCTTGCCCCCAGTGACACACTCACTGGTCCAAATATTTTGCTGACAGCTCAACTGGCTATCACAAAAACACCCCAAATTAAATGGATAAAAACATAATTTGTGATTTGTGCCCTACAGTCATTTTCTTGTTTCAATGAACTAACTTATCCCTCCTGGTCTTCCAAGGCTCAGTAAATTGTTCTTCCTTTTGCCCAGATGATGAAGCCGCAAACACAGGAATCCCCCTTCTTTCCTCATCTTATATCCAGTACATCATACCATGTGTTCTCACTCCCTACTTTCAGGCCGGACTTGCCTCCTTTCTTCTTCTTTAACAGGCAGGTAATGGGTTTGGGTTTTATTCTAAGAGCAATGGGGAAGCAAACAAGATTTTTTAAGCAAAGAAATGATATAATCTAACTCAAGTTCTTAAAAGATCACTGTAGCTCGTAGTGGGTGGGGCAGATAACGGAGTTAAGATGACAAGGGATGACCAGAGTTTAGGTGAGAAATGATGGAGGCTTGGTCTTTGTTGGTAACAGAATTAGAAAGCAGGCAAAACTGAGCTGTATTTTAGAAGAAGATAAACAGAACTTTCTCATATTCAAAAGGAGAGCATGTGAGGAAAACTAAGAATCAATAGTATGTCATGGGTTTTTAGCTTCAATCCTTGAATAGATAATGGTGCCACTTCCTGAAAAGGAAGGAACCTAGAGGAAGCCTGGCATCCAGAACACCTCAGAACCTCTATGTCTGCTATTCTGAGAGGGAGAGAGGGAGGGGGAAGGTGTGCATGTGTGTGATTCTACTTGCTCTTTTCCACTTGACCTTTTTTTTTTTTTTAATTTTTAAGACTTTACTTATTTGAGACAGACAGCATGAGAGAGACAGCATGAGCGGGAGGTAGGGGCAGAGGGAGTGGGAGAGGGAGAAGCAGACTCTTCGCTGAGCAGGGAGCCCAATGCGGGGCTCGATCCCAAGCCTCTGGGATCATGACCTGAGCGGAAGGCAGACGCTTAACCGAGTGAGCCACCCAGGTGCCCCTACACTCTTCCTCTACAGACTGTTCTTGTTCTTCCTCTTAACTGCTTCATTCTCAGACCACACCATCTGAAACAGAACCTGTCCAATCTATTTTCTCTCGCAGTATCCACATCATTAACTGTACTTTATTTACTGTCTAATTTTCTGGCTTTTTTGCCCTCTTACTGGTCTCCCACTCACTAGACTACGAGCTCCCTGGGGCAAGCAGTAAGTCTTTCATGGTTACTCCCGCTTCCTGTGTGCCCAGCGCAGGTCCTAGCACATACGTGCAACTCAATAAGCATCTGCTCAGTCAATTATCCTCAAGAATTTCTGGGGAGAGAAAAAAAGTATTCCTAAAAGACAGGTTGACAAACTGTTCCCACACAGGGCCAGAGAGTAAATATTTTAAGTTTGAGGGCTACACAGTCTCTAGCAACTACTCAACTCTGTTGGAGCATTAGACTAGCCATAGAGAATATAAACAAAAGAGTGTGGCTGTATTCCAATAAAACTGTATTTATAAAGACCATATTGTGAATTTCATAAAATCTGTGTGTCATGAAATTATTCTTTTGAATTCTTTTCAACCATTTAAAAATCTAATAACATCTTAACACGTGGGCCATAGTTTGCTGAACCCCGGTCTATCCAAAATTCACACATCTAGCGTCAAGGAAGGAGAGAGTGAGGAAATGTTGGACAAGGTGATTGGTATAACTTCCACTGAAGAATTTCCACTGTAAAATAATCCCTGTATTCACATACCTGCTACCCTTCCACTACCCTACTGGCTCCTCAAGAATAAGAAACCAGGTCCATGAATCTTGTCACCTAATACTTAATGTTTGTTGACTGAAAGAGAGGTAGGAAGAAGAGAAGAACAAAAATGCATCCCAACTCTGAAACAAAGACAAAGCTTATTTTCTCTTGATTCTGGTACTACCTGGCCATGCTGAGAAATATATCAATTTCAAAAGATGAGTGGCCATACAATCAACTGCAATTTCAAACTAGAATACTGATTTAAAGACCCTTCAAAAAGTGTACAAAGCCCTAAGAACATTCATTATTATCCTGTAGGTCATCTTGCTCAGAACAAACACTATTTTCCAATACAATGGCAGGCTACATCTCTATTAATTACAAAACTGTGCTCCAACCGTATACCTCTGTCATTAAAACTATATTTTCTACAGTCATTAAAATTAATTCTAATTTATCAGATAAAGAAATTTATGGTATAAAGATGCCTTTAAATACCTAATAAAATTATGCCAAATGTAAAGCAACATCATATAACTGAGTACCTTGAAAAAAATGATAGGGAGGAGTGAAAAAGAGAGTGATGGTCCAGCCATGCTAGGGTGGGGCAGGACCATGTGTCCCCAAGCTCCACAATGGTCACTCTAACGTTGACAGTTGTGCCCAACTGTGGCAGCCTCAGCACGCTGTCCCCGGTAGAGAAACCAGCGGGGAGTCCCATCTTTTTTTTGTTTTAAGGATGGAAAAGAGGTAGAGGGCAGGAGGGCATTAGGGACCTAAAAGTGGGGAGGGGAATTCCCTTAAGGAGGGAGTGACCAAAATGGAGACTTGGTATAAAAAAGGCAGGTGCAAAGAGTAGCTATCAAGTCTTTTCTGTTTTGATAGGATCAATGAAAGCCAGAAAGGGAACACAGAGATGACGAAAACAAGCTAACCAATTTCCAATCTATGGACACGGTCAGAGGAGGAATTTTTGCCCAACTAAAATTACAACATATGTGGGTAATCCACATACTGTTTAGCTTTGGTTAGGGACACTGAATCAAAGAGGCCTGCTTAGGCTCCTTTACGTCTAATTCAATCCCATCCCAACTCTGGCCTCCCAGGAGTCTGTGCAGTATAGAGACTGAGAATGTGGGCTTACACTGCCTGGGTGTGAACCCTGACTCTAATGCTTACTGTCTCTGCACTTGAATAAAGTACACACTGTTAGTCTGCCTCTCTCTCCTCCTAGGTAAAATAAGGACACAGTCCTGGACGTGAACGCATGTGAAGTGTGTAGCCCAGCGCTGGCAAATGGTAAGCTCACAATAAACGCTACAGTTCTTCCTTTCAAAGAGGGTGGGCAGGATTATTGGTGTTGACTTGGATTTGGGGGAGGGTGATGGGAGCTTGAAGAAAGGAATGTGAGGTCACAGGGAGTCTTGTGGGCACATTTCCACTTGATGAGGAATTAAAAAAAAAATTTTTTTTTTTTACTTAAGTATTCACTTACCAGATCCACAGTACCTACTTACTATTCCTCTAGGAGAACAAGGATTAGAATCACTCTTGAAATCAGAGTGCCATTTGAACTCAACACAGAACTGATCTGCTAACAAAGTACAGACCAAAATAAGCAGTATCTGCCAGGCCTGGCAAAACAGACACTGTACGTGAAGAGCAAACCTGGCAGTTTCTGAAAAGACAGTGAAGAATACACTAGAGCAATAAATGGCATGGAATCAAGGCGAGATGTGGGCAACGGGTGTTCAACAGGCCCTGCCAGAAGGCTCTTCCCCCATATGCATGGCTCACGCCTGGTGTTCAGGCCCCTGCCCAAGTGGCACCCAATCAGAAGCCTCCCGGTATAAAGTAGCATCTGTACCCACTCCCTCTGACACACACACACACACACACGGTCATTTTCTCTTCCCTTATTATGAGTTCTTTTTCTTCACAGAACTCATTACCACTTGACATAAAATATACTTGTTATATACTGTCAATATTAACAGAGTATTAACTCTACCAGTAATTTCTGTCAATTTTGCTCTCTGGTATATCCCTGGAGCCTAAAATGGAGTCTGCCACAGAGTTTGTTCTAAATAAACACTAAATGAATGACCCGGCCTGGTGAAGAGCTCATGGTGACAAAGCAAAGAAAATAAAAAGAAACTGAGCAAAAACTCTAAACGGTCAGTAAGAGTACTAAATTACTTGCTTGAAAAAAATTAATATTGCCAGTTAAAGCAATAGTGACTTTCAAATTTATGAAAATCCAGCAAGCTATCTAAAAGCATTCTAAATCACAGATGGGACCATGAAAATGGAGGACAGTCAGTCACTCCTGAAATCAACAAAAATGAATCAGGATATAGGACGTAGGTTTATGAGAATGTATATTTTAGAAAGTTTATTTCACTTGTTAACTGAAATCAGCCCAAATTTCTCTCTCCCATAAAATGTCCACGGATGAAGAAAGTGACTAGAAGTATGTTAAGTAAAAGTCGATATTTCTGTTCCTTAAAATACTTACTGTGAACATATAGTATTCTATTGCCATTACTGATTTTAGGATAAATGAATAATGAAAACTATAAGGCATAAAGAGTATCTACCTATACCCATTTTTCTATGTGGATAAACTTTAAGAGTAGTAATTTTCTCAAAAGAAAAATGATTTTCTTCAGATAATGGGAAGATCCAGAAAGTACATTATATAAAATAAGCTATGGGAAATTTTTTAAACTGCCGTGTGGGTGTTCGAGGTGGCGACTTAGCAGGTATTTTACCATATTTTGTACCACAGAGAAAATGAGAAAGAAAAAACAATTTATAACAGTTGCTTATGCCTTTATCTTTAAATTATAGCATATTCAAATGAAAAAAGACATTCACCCACAATTGAGAAACCAGGTTTAATCCTTATAATGCCCATAATTTATATTGTAACAACCGCATACTTTAGTCATTGAAATATACTTGGATTCAAGGGATTGAAAATACAAGATCTGCATATATAAAAGATAATTTAAGGGGCCTAACCAATATTAGTTGTTTTTTGCTTTGTTTTTTGAGGCAGAAGCAGTAAAGACAACAGGAAGGTGTGGGAGAGATACAAAAATGAGTTTAAATTACATGAGAAAGACAGAGGTTCAACGAGACAGAGCTTTTGGAAGGATTATTGTTTGGTGATTTCTTTTTTATTTTTTTTTATTTTATTTTATTTTATTTTTTTTAAAGATTTTATTTATTTCCTTGAGAGAGAGAATGAGACAGAGAGAGAGCACGAGATGGGGGAGGGTCAGAGGGAGAAGCAGGCTCCCCGCCGAGCAGGGAGCCCGATGTGGGACTCGATCCCGGAACTCCAGGATCATGACCTGAGCCGAAGGCAGTCGCTTAACCAACTGAGCCACCCAGGCGCCCTGGTGATTTCTTTTTTAAATAAGTATTAGTCATTTAATTTTATGCAAATTCTCTAATCTCAGAAAGACTTTGGAGAAACCTAGTCAAAAAAGGTACATTTTTAAGAACGTTAACACAACCTACTGTGGGTTTGTTTTGTTTTGTTTTTTTGTTTTGTTTTGTTTTTCCTGAGCAGGCTAACAATATGCTGAGACTGTTAGTTTTATAATTAAAAGGACTTCGGTGATTTTGCTCTTTGGTGGGTACTTTTTTAACAGACTCTTGCATAAACTGCACAAAATAATAAGACATGCCAGAATTAAGTATGACCTAATAGACTTTTCTTAGAAATGAAATTTACAATATTGATATCAACATTCCACTGCCATTTCCCTGATGCTACGACCCCAACAGAAACAGAAATGTTCTCTGCCTCTGAAGAATACAATCCAAAATAAAAAGCCTCATTAAAAAAAGAAAGGAAAAGACCCTTGTAGCCAGGAATATTCTGATCCATGAAATCCATCATTAAAGAGCAATCTACATCAAGGAATCACCCTTCCATGTTTTTATTTTATCACATATCCCCTTGCTCAGCTCTTGCCCCAACCCAACCCAATCGTATGACCTGTCTTCATCCATGCTTTCATGCTTTCTCCTCCTGGTCATCTATTCCATTTTAATGGATAATACAGAAGGTAAAAAAAATAACTCATTCTGTACACTCACTTGTTAAATAAAAACTCTACAAGACTGACCCCAAAATCACAATGAATAGTGAATCCTTATTCTTCATTGATATCCCAAATCAGACTTCCAATGAAAGATTAAAATAAAAAACAAACATTCAAGTAAAACACATGTGCTCACAGCATGTTATTAAGGGGGTACCTGTGTAGTATTTCCCCCAAATTCTACAGTCTCCTCCATCCCTGTACTCCGCACACCCCAGCTACTTCCTTAAAGCTGCTTTCCCTAAACTCTGCAATCGCTCATCTCTGGAACCTAGTCTCTTCATCTTTATGTGTCAGTCCCTAGTCTCAAGGAGCTGCACTCCAATATCACAGTATCTCAGCGTTTAATAAACAAACCATTTTTGACCCAGAGTAAAGTTTAACCAGCTCTACTCTATTGTTGTTGTTTTTAATTTCCCATCCATTGGCTGGCCTTAGAGTAATAAATGAACAAAGATTGTAACAAGCCTTTGCTCAAAAGATGAAGGATAAAACAAAGACCTGAGCATAAATACACTGAAGTGTCCAGATTTGATATCCATCTATCTCCCCCCCTCCCTCCCTCCCTCTCTCTCTCTCTCTCTCACAAAAAGAGTCTGTCAAATTTTAAGGGATACACATACAAGAGAAATCTCTATTTTCTCAAATAAAATTAAGTATTTACAGAGCTCTGAAAACCTAAAAGATTAGGTAGACCTAACTGTAGTTTTTTAATTATTCCTGTATCACAAAACAGTTACACAATTGAGCTAATCATTCTGTTTCTTCTGGCAAAATTCAATATAACATTTCAACATAACAAAATAATGGAAAAATACTGTGTCCTAATTCCGCCCCCCCTCAACAAGTTACCTCAAACTGTATGGAATTATCATCCTCCTAGATGCTGGAGACTGATGATGATGGCAATATCAGCTATCCTAATTTAATATTCATATAAATTCACATATAATACTTTGTTTCATCTCTATACCCTCAAGAAGTATGTTATGAAAGCCATGCTACAGATGAGGCTCTAGGGGTGAAACAGGGTACGTGGTGTTTCCAAGGACAAATAGTCAATAAGTAGTTCTGACACCGCTTGTCTTTGATGTCATTATGTTTACCTTGGGGTCCTTTGAGGGAGAGGTCCTGAGCCTTTGAGGCATACCAGAATCATCCAAGCCCATCTCCCTAACTTGCTGAGGTCAGGGGTTATTGAATACCTCAGGTAATTATGAAATAACTGAGAGACAAGCATTTGGGAATTATTGCTTTACAATAGTGTAGGTATGTGAAAATTAGCAACTAGAACAAATCAGCAAGTCAGCTGTCCTTTCCTCTGTTAGAACAAATCGGGTGAGTTCTATTCGAAATTTCTTTTGTTCAGCACAGCAATTAATTAAAACACTACTGCATGCTTGCTTTGTGCCATGTTACCAATAAAGCTAGTGAAATTTTGTTTGAGTTTCATAAAACGTGAGGAACAGTACCCCCGTAATTCAATATATTTCAGTCACCTTTGCAATATTTGGGATGGTCACCCCAACACCAATCAGTTCCAGGAACCTACATAAATATTTACTTACTTACTTCGAACCTATTTGATCAGATAATAGTAACGACTAGGTAAACACTGCCATCACTCCCTTCCCCAACTACATAAAACCAACCCTGAAACCCCCAGGTTTCTGTTTCCTTGTCTGAAAACATATACTTCTGTACTAGATGAATGCTAAAGTTCCATGGAGCAGTAAACTTTTACGTCTATAAAATACTCCACTTCATTAATTCAGAATCCAGGTGGTTGTATTAATAATGGTTTTAACTGTCAGTCGGCAAAGGCTTCAAATACTGGCAATCTTGTTTCGTTGCCTGGCAAGGCTTGAAATTCAGAATTTCATCATAAATCACTGTTTCCATTTGGTTACTCCTAAAGTAATATTCATTCAAAAACACTCTTTTGCGTAATTACTCTTAACTAGCTAGAGTATAACTGGTATTTCCGTAAATGTTTACTAGTGCCTCTATTTAGTTAAAACACTCTTGTCTTTCTGGCATTATTCTTTTGGGCACCGAGTTCAGGGCCAAATCCAAATGATACATAATGTAATTTTTTAATGTACCCAACAGAGAAATGGCAATCTCTGTCTTTAATTGCATGCTATTGAATTTTAACAAAAAGTTCTAGGAATGTCTGCCAAATTTCTATAATTTAGAGCAACTATATCATGAAAGAATAGACAGTCCACAATTTATTACGTATTATTTTTCTTGAACTACAGAAATACTCATTGTAGTTCTAGTTACATTTTTATTTGAATGGTAGTGAGATCAGCAGAAAAACAGATCTCAACACGTGGACTGCCTACCCAAGGAGATAACCTGAGGATCTCAACTCTCCACCTTAAACTACCCTACTCCTGCCTGTATTTGTGCTAAGTCACATCACGTAACAGTCCATCTGGGCAAGGCAGAACTACACTGGAGGGGCACCTGGGTGGCTCAGTTGGTTAAGCGACTGCCTTCGGCTCAGGTCATGATCCTGGAGTCCTGGGATCGAGTCCCGCATCAGGCTCCCTGCTCAGCGGGGAGTCTGCTTCTCCCTCTGACCCTACCCCCTCTCATGCTCTCTCTATCTCATTCTCTCTCAAATAAATAAATAAAATCTTTAAAGAAAGAAAGAAAGAAAGAAAGAAAGAACTACACTGGAAATAAGTTCTAGAAATACTGATATTAACAAGAGGTAACAGGCGAGGAGGAGCGAGGAGAGACGAGAGGTGAACTGTGCTTGATTCAGTCACTCCCTGTATTGTGGGTGCCTACCACACACGATACCTGGGCATACAGTAGGTGCTCAACATCCCCTAAAAGGGGGATGTCTAACACAGGGCAGAGGAATGTACAGAGAGACAGCAAGTCTGCAGGTTTCCCGGTGTGTGATGCTGAAGCAGCAGATGGAGACCATCACAAGAGGTTAAATGAAGAAATGGCTTCCAGGTAGTTGACGGAGTGGTAGGTTTCTGAGATTTATAAATTACTCAGGTTAATTCTGAGGCAGAGTCAAGGGAAGCCACTGAGTGCAAAGTTCAAATAGCTCTAGGGTAGGAGGACAATCTGTTGCCTTAAATTAGAGGAAGGAAATTGACAGTAAACTCCTATTTGTGTGACCATAATCTAAATTTACAAGAAGTTTATACCCCAAGATTCCATATGTATACAATCTAACCAGCAGGCGAATAAGAAGGCTGGGCTACTGTGGATACAGTGGTTCAAGGGCCACCTCACCAGAGGTGTACTAGAAAGAAATGATTCTGCAAAGTAAGCCATGGCAAAGGAAGACGGTGGGGGCAAAAGTACGAGCTGGAAGGGGATCAATAGGTCCCATCAGAATGGGACACCACATCCCATTCTCCCCTTGCTGCCATCACACGAAGTCCCAACATTACCTTGGCTGATCTAGCCTGGCGTGGAGCTTTGATTTCTGGATATTTCTCCCCATGGTATTTCTCAGACCACCTTCTTTCTCTCCGTTCCCCCAGAGGAGTAAGACCGATCCATAGACCCTTATCTCTCCAAAACATAGCCTGTGTACTTCACCAGATAACTGTACCCATCATCTGACCCATGCCCTATAATGAAACTGGTGTAATTTCACTTTACTGTGGAACACAATCCACGATTAAGTAAGCCTACTGGGGCTGAGTTTACAAAAGAAGCCAAGTACAGAACATGCCAAGGGAAAACTCAGCTGAGAATCTGCTCCTAAACTCTAGAGGCTCAAGTGTCATGCTCACTTCCACCAAAAATCTTCTTAAAGTGGGGGGCAGGGAAGTGGAACTGCATGCTGAATGTAAGGCCAGAAAGCAATGGTCACACAGAAGGAAAGGCTATTAGTGAGGAGGAAGACAGAGGCCTGGCTGCACCAGCTGGGAAACTCAGGGCAAGTTACTTGAGGTCTCTGAGCCTCAATAACAAAATCAACAACAACAGGTTGGGTGGTGAAGAGAAAAAATACCTCTCCCAAAGGTCTGTGCTAGGGTTAGAAGGATGATGTTAAGTCATTTCATACACTGCCTGCCCAATAATAATCCCTCAGTAGATGGTGGCCATTTCAATGCTGCTGCTGAAGACCGTGACACAGACACTTTATTTCTTGGCCAACAGCCTTGAATAGCAAGGGTGTCCACAATGCAAAGTCCCAAAGAGCATTTTCACCCAAAGCCAAGTTTGGGGACAATACATGAAGTTGAGCATTCTATTTAGGACAGGGCTTGTCAATAAAATTTTTACGTCCCCAAAGTCATGTAAAAGTAATGGCTAAGAACACTGTTTAGGCAATATGATTTAATTTAATTTACTTTAAAAGTTTGCTGGAAAAATGGTATCTATACTGATGTTTAATTTTATGTAAGTAAGATGTGCAGTTGCATTAATACCAGTACCTAGTGTGACTGGAGCAGAAGACCTTCACCCAAATCTCGGAGAAAACCTGCAGGATAAGGTGTAACCTGAGGGAAGGTGTACACTATGTGACCTGGAAGATGAATATCTAAATCACGTGGACCATTGTTGAGATTAAAGCCTTTTACCTCCTGAAAACGTGTCCATTCATTTATTCGATAAAGATTTACAAAGCACCCACTATGTGTTAGGCACTGTTCCAGGGGCTGGGGATACAACACTGAACAGACAAGGTTCCTGCCCTTATAGATCTCAGTGAGAACTACTAATAGTGAGGGCTCAGTACTGTGGCCACACTATTCTCCCTGGAGCTCTTGTTTTTAACGGTCTCTGAAAGAGAATGAAATTATAGAGCACAGACTACTGACCTCCATTCAGCTTAACTCACTGGATACAAAGACTGCATTTTCTGACCTAGGCAAGCAAACCCTACAGCTTCCTCATCAAATAATAGCCAGTCCTATAAACTCTTCCTGGAGGGTCAAAACTCCAGGCTCTGAAGGAAAGGAAGGTGTTAATACATCTTTTCCTTATTCCTCTAGCTCTACATCTTGGTAAACACTTGGGGGAAGATTTTTAAAGGCCTGCAATGATAATTAAATATTTATCTAATTTGATTACCATCATGCTTCATTTTATGAAAGAGAAGAAATTTCCTGTTTGGACCCTCAATCTTTGGTGGCATTAGCCTCCATGCCTGATTCTTCACCCAAGGACATTAAGTCCTAGGTTGAAGGGCATGAGTCTGGGTCCTTAGATGGAAGGGCCCCAGTGAAACCTCACTACCCACGGCTCCCAACTCTGCAGAGCTTGGAATAATGCAAGCCTGAATAAGGACTGTGAATATAAATATAACACCGAAAATTACAGGCATAGTTTTCTAGAGAGTCTTAGACAGACTAAAGATTATAAAGAGAATTAAAAGTGTGAACAACTCCCACTCCAGAGGACCTCAAGAATCCTCAGGCCTCTTTCTCATCTGTCTCCTCTTTTGCAACACAGTGCAAAGGCAGGCCATTCTAGGATGGTTGCAGGTCCTCAGAAGCTTCAAATTAGGAACTCTACTAATGAAACACTATGGCTTCTTGACCTCAATGTCCTAGGAAGGACTCAAAGCTATAGGAACTGGCATTGTGCAGGGCACAGCAAACCTCAGATGGTGTGCCGGGATAAGCTGGTGTTTCTTGAAAAAAAGATTCCGTGGCTTAAGTGTAATGCTGAAACATGGCATTGCAGTATCATCATCTTGGAAGCTCTGAATGTATATAAACTCTGAGGAGGCCCTACAGTAAAGAAATCTGTTCAGCTTAGTTAAACTTAACATTCCTCAAAATTATTTGGCCATGGAACCCATCCCACTTCCTGACAAATACATTAATTTTTACAAGTTAGCTGGTGCCTATTATGTGCCGAGCACTATCGTGGTGATCAAAGGGGAAATATTTCTGGGCTTCATGGAGCTTACACATTTAATATTTATTTTCAAAGACCGCTATTTAAGGCAACCAGTTCATTGGGTCTTTATCTGAGCATTTAACCTGATGAATTACTCTAAGCCAATGAATTCCCTTCTAAATCCCACGATCTCCAGCTCTCTGAGACAAAAGTAGCAGCTACTCCTCACAAAACATTTCTGCTCTGGAAAATAATAGTCTGGCATAGCCTCCATGGATCCACTCTGGTAATTAAAAGCTCTGTACCAGATGCCAAAGGGTGTTTGTGCTAATTGTATTTGTCCCTATACCTACACACACTTGCCTGGCTCACTGGAGGAGTTTAACAAATGTGTTCTAGAATAAATGGTAAATGACAAGGACTCCCTCTAGCCCCTGAAAATTCCAGTAAGAATGACCAAGATCAAAATCCTATCTTAGTCTGTGTGGCCAAACTGGATTTGGGTTCCCTTTATTGAATGCTGCCCTCACTGTGCCAACCTGCTTTACACGCCAAGTTCAGATGTGGGCACTTCTTCTTTGACGATGTTATGAGCTAATATTATTTGCAAATGTTTTAATGACCAAATATATCTTTCTAACTGAAGCTAATGTGCTGAAATGTAATCCCTTATAGAGGCACAGCTGGCTCACGGTCTGAACATAAAACTGGGATTCAAGAGCGTTTTCTAACACCAGCCCTGCAATTTTCTTTAAAAAAAAATTAATATTCGTGTATGTTAATTTCTCAGTAAAACAGGGAAATAAACATTGGCTGGTCTGCCTAAATGGAGTACATTTGAAATTTATAAATAAACAAGATATCAAGAAGCAAAACAATCACTAATTATGAAATTGGATGCAAAGAAGATTCAGAGATCAAGCCCATTTTCAATCACATTCGCCGGAAATACAGAATGACTTCCTGGCTGCAATATTCCTACCAATAGCAAGAAAAGATCCCAAAGAAAGGAAAGGGACTATTAACTGTTTTACAAAAGAACACCCTTGCTGAGCCTCCCCACACAAAATAAACAGAATCTTTAAAAGTGAAATTAATTTTCCCTGGATTTCATAACACTTTATTTCTCACCTTGTCTTTTTACACATTCAAGTGGCAGACCATTTTAAGAAAACTGTCATGGTAAACAGAATTTAATTATTTTATGGTACGGTCTTTCACGAGGTAAAGGAAACGTGAAGAGTTGAGAAAGTATGCAACCCATATTGTTGGCGTCTTAGCACTTACGATCATTACAAGCACTCACAAAAAGGCAATACTGGGCTTTAAAGCTGAACTCTGTATTATCTCTTTCTCAGAGCCCTGGGGCTATCACTGCAAAGCACAGTGGTCCATTCTAAGCTCTGAATAGAGAAAAGGAAGAGATCATTAAATTATAATTTCCATGCACAATTGGTACAAGTATTTCCTACCAACAGGATTAATATGAAAGCAAGATCCCAGAATAAAGCTGCTCAGCAGAGAGGATGACAGTTTAGTGTCTTGTAAATTCGATTTCACTGAAAGCCCTGACACATCATAATGGTGAAACCCTATTTACTGTAGCAAGCAGGATGGATAATGCTATTTAATACCTGGTGTACTGTGTGCCATCCGCTCATAGCTTTGTACTCCATGTTCTCATCTTACCTTCTGGTTAGTACTTCTTGACAGCCTACATGGTAAATAGAGCCCCAAATTAAGTGCTTATCCCGTGATTTGCAAATCTTTCCTCTAAAGTTAGGCACAGAAAAACTGGCTCCAGTTAAAGGGATAACTTTCACGGGATGCACTTTTAACAGGCTCACCCCAGAAAAGAATGTAAGTCGCATATCCCTAAAGCCAGATTTAAAAAGCGTTTCAAGGTTACCCAAACCACATTTCCCATTAGGAAATTCAGAGAGGTTAACAGAAAAGCCAATGCGTTTGAAGGACTTGTTGAATAATGAATTAAGGATAAGAACCCCATATCCACTACACTGTGTGGATCGCTCCCTTTCCCCTCAGGAGAACAAAACAGAAGGGGGAGGGGGTGAAGTCCATTCCTGCTTGCTGCTTTTGGAATATCTGCAACAATAAGCTTCCTTTAGGGAGGTGAAGAGTGTAAAAGGGTTCAGGTCTTTGAATCTACGTTATAAATAAATATGTCCATTATATTAGGAAAAGGTATGATGATACTGGCCCTTATTAATTTTTCTACCTAACAATGAAGATCTAAGCACATTTATGTGAACTATCATTACTTGCTAATGAGGAAAAAAAGAGCAACTCAAGGTACATGCTGGAAAACCACTCCTAAAACCCCTGTCGTGTGTAATGGCATTACAATTAAACGTGTCTCTGGCTTCCATCACCTTCAATGTCCAACTCCTGGACCAGAGAACTTTGTTTCTGCAACTCTGGGTGACTTCAGACCATATTTCAAGATGAATGAGGAAACCAGTACAAAAATTCAGACTGTCAAAGGAATAATATATATCTCTAGGTTGACAAGTACAAACTAGCTATCTACCACAAAGTTATGCTTTTAACTATTATGTTAAATTTGCTATCTCACAATGTACAGCCAAAGCCCACACAATAATTCGGTGTATATGAGCTACCCATATGACCTAGAATCACTGACGACTGTTTAGAAAGCACTTGAGGGGGGAAGTATCAAAGGGTTTTTTTTTAATCCCATAAATAGACTTTATTAAATTATCTTCCTACCCCAGAAAAGACTGCTTATGTGTTTTAGTATCTTAGATGTCAGTGATCTGTGATTCTCTCCTTTATTAATCCCATCAAAAGGCTGAACAAGCTTCACTCAATGAAGTATTTTTATAATGACAGACTTCATCTGGTAGTAAAAATACATAATAATTTCTTCCCATAAGCAGCACACTGGGCTGACAATAATCCGTTCTGTTGTCGTTTCTTTTTACTATCATTGTTGGCATTATTTTCCCCCAAGCTTTGCACAGAGGAATAGAGAAACCAAGGTACTAATTGACAAAGAAGTCAAGCAATCAAAAAAGCCCATTAATCATACAGATGAGCCCGACACTTCATAATGCAATGGAAGACATGCCACCCACTATAAGTAAAAGGCTTTTAAAAATTGCTCATTTGGTGTAAGTAAGCACGACCTTAGAATTTAATTAGTAACTCTCTCCACAGGTGACGAACTAGTAAAGTACTTTTCTTCTTAATGACAATTTATTTTTCACCATTCTCTTTGCACTGCTTTCTTTTGCTCAGCTTGTACAATTCCCTCTCCTTAATTGTATGGGATTGACTGCAGTGTGTACGCAAATAGCTACTGAAATCCAGAGGAGCCTATAAACTGAAAGCAATACAGATCCCACTACCCTGTTGATCCGAACATTGTAACTCTACCTAACTAAGCCCTCTGATCTCCCTCAGCTCCTCAAGTCACCAAGGCTTTTACAGCTCTCTTCACACTGTGCCAAACCCCACCATTCTTATGAACGCCAAGAGCAAAGTGGATTGAGTAGAGCAAATCAATTCAAGTTCATAATTGGGAAATTAGACACGAAGACACACTAATCATCAAAGAACTCACATCTCCAAGATGTCTTGGGGAGAAGGGGGTCCTTCATCCTGGAAGATCCCTGGGAGAATCTGGACTCTGCCCTCTCAAACTACGGTCTGGTCTTGCTTCTCACTTCCCTCCCACAGGGCTAATAGACTACTGGAAAATACACATGCCCTGAAGAACATGAAGGCAATCTAGACTCTAATGAAATGACCATCGAAGCATTTTATCAAAGTATAAAGTTTGTTTCTATCTAGAGGTGGAATGATAGGACTACCTGATAGCAACACTATGAACATATGAATGAATGGCTCAAAAACATTTGTAAACTGCTTCAGTAACTATGGCTTTCTTACTTCAAAGTAGAAGCAGCACAACTAGATGTTAAAATAACTCTTAGAGGTATCATGCTGTAGCTGCTAGATAATAAGACTTTATTTATTCCCTTTTTGGCCAAATGTCCCCAGGAAGTACCATCCTGGGGAAAAGATTCTGCATTTTCAATGCTTAACAATCTTGTAGATTATGAGGTAGCATTAATCCCATTTTAACACTGGGACCTAAAAAGTTGTATTAGAAACCAAAAAGAGCTAACTCACCACCCAAAGAGCCAACACACAACCAGCAGGATTTAACTCTTGAGTGCAGAACTAACAAATATTAAAGCTAGCACTGGCTAATGGCTAAAAGCTCAGGTGTTGGAATTACCTCAGATCCAGATGTTTTGGTTGGATATTCTTGGGCAAGTTACTTGAAGCCTTAGGGCCTTCATCTAAACAACAGGACTGACAACCTCATAGGGTTGTCTGTGTGAATAAAATGACATAACCCATGGCAAGTGTCTAGCACATGTAAATGCGCAATAAATGTTACTGTGAGTTACTATCACAATGATGATGATGCTACAAATAATATCAAGACAGTCAAAACTTGATTCTCATAGGATAGATACATATTATTAATTTAAATGACGAGTGAAGAAGATACCAGGTACTTTGTTGATAGTTAAAAACTATACATTAATTGCTTAAGACATAATTTTATGGTATAAGCTTAGTAAATCTAGGATTTATTCACTGAACTCCTATGTGAGTTGTGGAAAATACAGAGACGAGAGAAAATGACCTTTAACCTCAGGGAATTTATGTGATAAACACAGATAACAAATCACAATTACCATAACTGTGGCACCATAAAGAGAGGTATAAAAACACTATGGAACATTCCCTTAGAGATTTGTGGAAAGCTTCCTAAAAACACTTAAGAACCTTCTCTTTGAAAGCTGCCCTGGGCTTCCTCTTATCAAATCACCAATCAGGAATTAACATCCTCCAAGTCTCTTAAATCAACAACCAGGAGTTAATACTCAAGTCTCTTTCAGTTAGGCCACACACCTAACTGTGACCTCACCAATGTTATTAAAATACAGAAGTTCACTTCACATCTATGTCAATGTCCTTTGATAAAGCCAGCAACCTTTACAATGAAATAGGGACTTGAAAAACTTTTCAAATGGCTTGACTTTCTTTCTCTGTAAAGAGTTACTGCTTTTAGAATACTGGTTCTAGGAAGGGTGAACTTGTGTCCAGTTAAATTATACTTATTCCTCCTCATGAGGCAGTGATAGGAGAAAGTTATCTCAGACTCGCGGTGAACTAACCAATATGAATACGTAAGAGGAGAAAGATCCATTCACACATAGAACTATCTAATTGATAGAATTTATAAATAGATCAAAGAGGCAAGCCACACTGTAATAGAACTGAATGTGCTCCACGTGCTCAGGGGATTTGGGTTCAGAGTCTCAAAAGAAATTTGTAACAAGTCAATGACAATGAACAGTTCAAGTAATAAAACTACGAGTCATCCAGAAGTGATCGTGTACATAATGATGGTGTTAATCTAGTTGATGGGGATCACTTTTGGAATGATTCTGTTAAAGACTGGTCAATATTCCCTCTCCAGTAATGATACACCATCTACTATCTAGTTTATGGTTTCATCATTTCATTTGGTTTAAATAAAGACATGTACTTAAACCACTTTTAAACCACAGGCAACCTGGATTTCGCATAGTAAGTTAGGTGATTCTACAAGCTATCATAATATTATAATTATTTTTCTTGCAATATGCACTATTGGATTTAGCACTTTTAGATCTTCTAACATGAACTGTATGTAGAATTTCTAATAGAAATGGTGAGACATTGCACTTTTCACTGTCAGCACAATACAAGGGGAACTCTTTTTAAAATCTTCTGCATTAAGCCTACAAAATGCTTCATCACGGAGACCTACATCTCTCAAATATTCCTGGAAGAAATCCAATTGAACGAAATTAATGTAGCTACTTCAGGAAAGGCAGTAATAAACAAAGATGATTTTACAGAAATGGAGAGAAGACAGCAGGAAGTTGAACAATACTCAAGTAATTTCATGATTTTTAGTGTTTTGTACACAATGAAAAGTAAGTAGATATTCTTTAATGGCAATGGCTTTTGTTAAGCATTTTCCAGTTTTCAAAGAGCTTTTATATACATCATCTTATCTGGTCCCCCCAATAACTCACAAACGTGAGCAAGGAACAGACTATTATCCCCACTTTATAGATAAAGAAGCAGAGACCAGAAGAGATTAGGTGACTTGTCAAATAACTAGACGACAGCACCATGCCTTCTGACTCCTAGTCCAGCCTGGAGTTATTAGGTATTAACTAATAGTAGTGTGATTATTCCACCTTAGGATTTTTCTAAGCTCACTGGTACTCCTCAGTTTTCAGTTAAAATTCCTAAAACACTACTTTCCAGCCTTATCTTCAAAAAGGAAAAAATATTTCACCTATATAAAAAGCTGCTGACTGCAATGACTTGACATCATCACACCATCTCCATCTGATCTACCACCATGTGTTCTAACTTGAGGCCAAAAACAACAGTTAGCTGCTGAGCAGACTGGTTTCATCAGCCAAGATCGAATCCTCTCAGTATATCACACTAATCACTAAATGACCTCCATCAAATTGGTGGATTTATGAGAAATGGGTGAATATTTTTCATTGCCTTTTCTTGTACCTGACAGCAATCAATGACAAATCCAAAAGGTACCTAGCACAGTAATACTTGATAGCAAAGAAAACTGTCACTGGGTGGGAAAAAAGCAGGTACTGGGTAAATCACCTCAAAAACTATCAGTCATTCATTTTATTCAGCTAATATTTACTATCAGGTGCTCTGGAAGGGTTGAGGTAAACTAACAGCTGACTGAGCAGTCACTCTGTGCGGGACACTACGGTAGGTGCTTTATGAGAATGAGCTCATTTAACAAATCCGTGAGGTAAGTACTATTATATCTTCATTTTACAGCTGAAGAAACTGAAACTTGAAGTAACATGCTACAAAAACTCAGCAGGTAAATGTCTGTTCAGTGCATTCAATCCAAGTCAGAGGCTGTGTTCTAAACCAGGGTTCTACAGACTAGAACTCATGAGTCAGATCCCGCCTGCTCTCTGTTTTTATATAGCCCTAAGAGTGGTTTCGGGTTTTTGAGTGGTTTGGGGGGTGGGGAGTCCAAAGCAGAGTATTTCACTACATACAGAAATTATGTGAAACCCAAGCTTCAGGGTCCGTAATTGGAACGCAGTCGCAGTTGCCGACTGACATACTGGCTACGGCTGGTGTCACGTTACAATGGCAGCGCCGAGCAGCTGAGCTGAGAGCTGAGTAGTCGAGACAGAAACCATACACAGCCAGCGAAGTCTAAAGTATTTCCTATCTGGCCCTTTACAGAAAAATGTGCTCACTCTTGCCATAAGCCATTCCACTTGATGCTTTTTTTATCATCTCTATTTGGATGTCTTAACAAATATCCCAAACTTAAAATATTTAAAGTCAAATTCCTGATTTTTCTGCACTACCCACAAAAAGATCCATATCTGCATAGTCTTCCTCTATGGAAAAGCCATCCTTCTAGGTATAAAAGCCATAGATCGAGAGTATCCTTGAGTTCTTTCTTTCACTCATGTTCAAAACCATCAACAAGCCTGATCAGCTCTGCCTTTGAAACATGCAACCCCATGCTTCATCCCCTCCATGGCTAGCAGCCGGGCCCAAGCCATCACTATTCCTTTTCTGAATTACCGCCATTACCTCTTCCTAGGTCTGTCTTGCTTCAGTTCTTGCCTAAGACAAAAGCCAACATGCTCTTCCACTCACAAACCCTCTAGCCTTTCCAACATGAAACACACAGCCCTGCTTCAGGGCTCTGGTGCTGGTTGACTTCCCATTACTGCAGACCTCTTACCAAAAGCCACCTATTAGGCCCTCCCTCTCTACCAGATCCCACACCCTATACTCCAAGGCCCTGGGACTCCTTTTTCTCTGCTTCATTGTTCATCCATAGAATTGCAAACTGCCATCCACTATATACACTTCAGCTCCCTGAGGACAAAAGTTTAGTTAATTTTCTTCATTAGCATTTCTCTGGCACTAGCCTGGGGCCTGACATGTATTAGGTGATTAAGCAGACATCTGTTCGATGAATGAAGAAATGATCCCTGTATGCAAGAAGCATGCACACTAGTGACGTACAGACACGGGTGAGCATATTTAATGTGTAAATAACTGTACTGAATGGGACTTAATACTGTATTTCTTATTGTATCTACTTTCTTATTAAACATCTTACTCTAAACAACCAAATTTTAGAGCTTTCCATCAAAGGGAAGAAAGATCTAGCTTTGTATGGCCCATGTGTGAAATGATTCTAGACAAATCACTTTACTGAACGGGGGCACTGATGAGGTGGCTCAAATTCCCATTATGAAACCCACAGTCTCCTGTTTTAGCTTTAATTCCTGCCTTTGCATCTCTGTCAAACTCTAGGGCCTGCCCAGAGGTACTGCCTCAACTCCTCTGAACTCTTCTTCCTAAGTCCTACTGTTCAACTCCTGCCCATTTCTTAGCCACAAATGCAGTGAAACTGAGATTACACAAAGACAATATATCCATTAAAACACTTCCATTTCTACGAACCCACTCAAGTTTCGTCAATGTTAGGGAGAGTCAAGAGTAGCACTCTACTGTTTGACCTGGGGGCAGTGCAGCTTCTAAACATTTAGGGACAAAATACCCGCGGGGGGCGGGGGTAGGTAGCTGCAGAGTGATAAATGCCTCATTGAACCAATAACGCGACCATACCCCAAAACAGCCAAAGAAGAAATAACATTCCCTGTGAGAATGATCTACCTGCTTGGCTTCTTCACTTCCTTTTAACTAGGAAAAGCAGCTACAGTTCTAATTATTGGTGCTTAAATAAATATACGGGAAAGTTGCAGATGTGGTTCTAGAAGAGAATCAATGACAAGAAATAGTCATACCCTCTCCTCCAGTCTAGCCAGCTGCTCTTTGTAGAATGCATCCTGCTTCTTTATCACTCGATCTTTCTCTTCCAGCTGCTTAGCCTAAAAAAAAGAAATGAAGAATAGACTATAACAAGAAAAAGCAGCAACAGTGAAGCAAAAGTCAAGTATAAATTACATTAGAAATAAGTACATAGAGCTGAAGATTTTTGCAATCTATTAGGTCTCTGCCATAGAACAATATTAATAAGATGATGATTGCTGTATTTAAATGTAAAGGAGTCTACATTTTTTTTTTTTTTTACTCTGACAGCTGTGTCCTACTTTGTCAAAAAGTATCAGAATACAGCACAGTTTTATTTAACTCCTATGGAAGAGTAATTTCAAGGATTAATATTTTGTACAATAAAACTTAGATTTTATTCCAAGCATAAACCACATGGTTATTAACCTTTTTTCTGAACAACAAAATACCTATATGACATTTTCTACATAAATCTTATGTTTGAGAATCCTTAAATTACCCATTGAAACCTGCACCTAAGTACATGTATTGGTCTATTTTCTTTTTTATGAAGCAGTTGTCTTTGGGGCAAGGGGCAAAAACCACTGTAAATGTTTATTTGAATAGTTAAAGTAATTATAAAACTCAGTCATCCCATTTCTAATTTATAAGATTTTTTCAAAATTAAAAAGGTAATAAAAATTTTTTGATACTTGAAAAATAATGATAAAGATGGTTACTTATGGATGTTTTTCAAGGTTAATAAAAAAATGCATTTTTCAAACTGTTGTTTGTATCTTGATCATTACATTTAAGTGATCTTTATCTCTGAGAACAGAGCTCCCTGTCTCACACCCCAAGATAGAAAAGTTTTTAATATATTTTTGTTCAGTAAATGCTGAATACACACTTGACAAGGAATTTTAAGATATTCAGCAAGTATGCATTTTGGCATTCCCACCCTTATGCCGCATACCACATTTTTTTGCAGGGTGATCAAGGGTCACTTGCCTCAACCTTGTGTGAGGGTGATTTCCACTATCTGCTTAGTTTACGTGTACCCATTTTACACATATATAGGTCATTGCTTTGCTACTTACTTTGTCTTCAATGTCCTGCAGCATGTTAAAAACAAACAACAATTATTTAACAATAGAAGTAGTATTTTTTCCTAATGTCACAAAGAAACCTGATAGATAATATCTAAGATGCAAACCAAAGAAGGCAATAGGGGGAAAAAAAGATCAGAGAACTTGCTTAACTTAGGACACAGTTAAATGTCAGTGTGCTGCTACAATTTGAATAGAAGATTTCAGTGAAAAGTTCATGCTGCTTGAAAGCGTATGAATAAATTTAAAAAGATACAATAATAAGATTACGTTAAAATATATTCATATGCAAGTACATAATAATCAATGGCTCCTTGGTACAACATAGTAAAAACCTGACTAGCCTGTCAGGAATATAAAAGAAAAAGTAAACAGAGAAAGAATTTTTAACAAAGCTAAGTGTGAAGAAAGTATGCATGACAATATGATCTACAGAGAAAAGGTATTTCTAAATTCAACACATACACACCCAAAATAGAAATAAAGGAAATGTAAAAGAACGGTTTTATGAGACCCTCTGTTAAAAAAAAAAATCATTAAACCAAACAAATAAGCAAATGACAAAAAGAGGAAAAGAAACCACAACATGTAACTATGAGAGTTAAAGTTACTAAAATACAGAACACTAAAAAAAAAAAAAAAAAAAGCCCTCTACCCCTCAACCAAAAAAGCCAAAAGAAAAATACACAAATGACATACACTGGTAATTCACACACAAAAATACAAATAATAAACACATGGGGAAAAAACCCAACCCTAAGAGAAATCAAAGAATGATAATTAAAATAATGAAATACCATTATTCATCTACTGAACTGACAACAATATAAAATAGTAATAGTAATGTCAGATACAGGAAAATAAGCTCTTCTATACATGACTGGTCAGAATGTAATTTGATATAACCACTTTTTAAATCAATTTGACACAATGTAATGTTTTTAAAATGTACATATTCACTGAGATCTAAACTCTATTTTTAGGACTTTTCTTTTTTTTTTTTTTAACTGTAGATTTTTTTTTTAATGTTTTATTTATTTATTCATGAGAGTCAGAGAGAGAGAGAGAGAGAGAGAGAGAGAGGCAGAGACAGAGGAAGAAGCAGGCTCCCCGCCCAGCAGGGAGCCCGATGTGGGACTGGATCCCAGGACTCTGGGATCATGACCTGACTTTTCTTTTTTTTTTTTTTTTTAAAGATTTTATTTATTTATTCATGAGAGACAGAGAGAGAGAGAGAGGCAGAGGGAGAAGCAGGCTCCCAAGGAGCAGGGAGCCCGATGCGGGACTCGATCCCAGGACCCTGGGATCATGACCTGAGCCGAAGGCAGACGCTTAACCGTCTGAGCCACCCAGGCGCCCATGACCTGACTTTTCTTAAGTAATTATGACAATATACAAAGATGTTCAAGATAAAGTTGTTTAGAATTGCAAAGATGCAAAAATAAAAATCAATTTAATGGCTAAATAAAAATATCTTCAAAATATACTAAGTAAAAACGGAACAGATTATAAACAGAAAGGACAGTATAATCTCTTTTCTTTGTAGGGAAAGAAAAAAACCAGGATACTCAACAAAATGTCAACAAAAGTTATAGCAGAATGGTAGGTTGATGGGTGATTTCTAGTTATTCTTGCTTCTTTATATTTTCCAAATTAAAAAAAAAAATCACATACTTTGTAGTCAAAGGACACAGGAGGGAATTTTCTGAGGTGGGAGAACTAGTCTGCTTGTTGATAATGTGGTGGTTACACAATTGTATGCATTTGTCAGAACTCATAAAACTACATATCACAGAATGAATTTAACTATATAAATATCTTAAAGTGTATACAAATTAAATACACTAAAATTCATGAAAATAACTCCATATAAATATATGGATGGACGTATGCATATATCTTTGCTATTGTTAATCTGCTTATCACTTGGCCAATTTTATTCTAGGCATTTAATCCTAGGAAATATTAAGAAAAGCACACAAGGATTTAGATCTAAGAAAATAAAACCAATGTTACTTAAAGCAACAAACAAATGGGAACAATAGAAGGTTGTATAAATAAGATTTGGTCCAACAGGATACTGATTATAATTTTAGTCCAGACACAATGACCAAATATTCAGAGCCATTAAAAAAATAATGGCTTGGAAAAAAGTATCTATTATGCCAAGATATTAACAGTGGACAGGATATGCATAGTGGGATATTTTTTATTTGGACTGTTCTTTACTTTCTAAATTTTCTAGAATGAACAATTACTACTTCTGTAATCAGAAAAAATATTTCTTAAACATTAATATCACATATATGTATCCCTGACTACGAGATGGAAACATAATATGAGATAGAAGCTCAGAGTGAGGTATTTAGTAATTATATTAACAACCAAATTGTTTTAACAACTTGAACAATTATTTATAGCCTGGAAATTCTCTTACCTACAAAATCCTTAATGTACCAGCACTTGATTCTCTCTCCCATTCAATGTATGACATTACCCACCATGGTTCTTAAAACACTTGCACTAAATGTTTCTTTCGTTCACAGATAGTGCACAGTGAGACATTTTTTTAAAATGCAAAGAAAAAGTAATAGGTATTCTATTATGGTCATTTAGAAAACACTCAAGAATTCAATACTACAAATATATTGCTTAAGTCTACTGAGGACTACATGCACCAAAAAATTTGATTTTGAGGAGCAATGTAAATAAAGGATATATAGTAATGTCCTCATTCACTTTTCTAAGATGTAATCTTTGAAAAAATTTAAAGCAACATGTGAAAAGGTCAGATATACACACTAAAAAGGAACTACCTCCAAAGACCCGAAACCACCAAGCTATGGTCTAACATCACAAATCTTTGCCTAGACAGCCAACAGAATCAATAGTTTGAGATCCACTGGGGAGAATAACAAAGCAAGAAACACGGCCACAGCACTTTAACGGCACATTGCTTTGAAACAGTTAATGTGATGCTGGGAGGGAAAGTCACACAATATGAATCCTGAAACTTAAATAAGCCTGGAATACATTGACTAAGCTAATAGCTGCCAAGGATGGAGAGTCACACTCAACTTACGAAAAAGCAGTAAACCAAGTGCAAGGAAATAAAACTTCTACGTGTAACTCTCTAACAGAGAGAGAATCATTTTAAATGAACAAAAACAAAGAGGATTACAACATTACTTATTGTTATAGAACCATTCCTTAGGGGGAAAAAAGAATATAAAAAATTTCCCCTCATTTCTTGTTTACTATTACTCTCACTACAAGAAATGTGCACTGATTAGTTTTCAGATCCTGTTAGATTCGGGATAACATGATTGGGCTGAAAACATGACAGAACTTAAGTGGATCATTATGGAAAACTAGAGCACCCCATATGCAAGTGACACAAAGAAAATAAGGAAATCAAGTTTTCTTTAAGAAACCCAACACATAAATATTTCAATGTTTTAACTCCGTGTTGGTAGCTAGATTCAAAATGAAGTTCCCATATGTTAACTTCTTTTGCTTCTTTTCAGAAAGCATCTGAAGGTGCTTATGACAAAGAATATAATAAAGTCAACAGAAGTAAAAACTGGGATTATGGATATGACATACTGTGCTGGTGGGAACTTTACCTTCCCACGTATATTCCTAGGTAACTCTTCATAGCGAAAGGTTTTTGGCATAGTAGCTCAGCCTTCTCAGCCCTGGTTGCTCCTGAGGACTACGGTGTGGCACAGGGTACATGGCCTGGAGAACCTGGTGACATCACAATCACCTAGCTCAGAGGTTGTATTGTTACCTTGGACATCAAGTACAAGGCATGTTAAAGAAAGATTCTGGGCTACAGCTCGTACACTTGATTTTATTTTATTTTTATTTTTTAAAGGTTTTTATTTATTTATTTGAGAGCGAGAATGAAAGAGAAAGAGAGAGAGCACATGAGAGGGAAGAGGACCAGAGGGAGAAGCAGACTCCCCGCTGAGCAGGGAGCCTGATGCAGGACTCATCCTGGGACTCCAGGATCAAGACCTGAGCTGAAGGTAGTTGCTTAACCAACTGAGCCACCCAGGCGCCCTAAGCTTGTACATTTTAAATGACAAAGTTCCTTGAAATGCCAGTGCTCAATTTTAATAGCTCAAGGGAGAAAACAAAGCAGGTACCTGCTCAATTTTCCACTGGAGGATACTATGAAGCCAGAGATTACTAGGGTTGAGAAAAGGCTACAACTGTAAATCAACCTAAATAGGAAATCCCTATAATGATATTTCCTATCATTCTAAATCTTATAACAAATCTGAAACACACACATAATGGATGGAGAAAGATTTAATCTTCCACAATGATATGGATAATCTGTGGCAAAGATCAATCTCTATCTTATAACTCACATAAGCAAATAAGAGCAGGGAAAAGAGCTTTATTCCTCGTCAGAACTACAAAGAACACAAAATATATAGGAACCTAATAAAAGTATATGCTAACATAAAACAAAGAGAGAACTGAATGATCCAATGGGGCTGAACCATAAACTTGTAAGGTAATAATACATTTAGAAGCTGTAGAACATGGTCACTGTTCACTGGGGATACCAATTAGCTGTAACAAAATAATTAAAGTAGCCATGCATTCAATTAGCTGAATACTACACTTCCGTTATAAATGAGAAATTACATAGGGTTCACTGAGCCTTTATAAAGTGGCATTGGTAAACAAAGAATCATACTCAAAAGCACGGTTTTCCGAGCCACATTATAAGGTGACATTCAAAAGGGTCACTCATCTAGGTGAACTTAAATGATGCCCAACCTATTATCAACCTTAGCACACTGTTCAATGACTACTTAGAGGCATAAGCTATGAGCAAAGCCCAGCTTGAAATGTTAAACTACACTTATGTGCACAAACACAGTGAGGGCTGGCTTAAGTTGAATATAGACCGAGACTTAGCAATAGACTTCCTAAATCTGGAACTCCTATCCAAGCCTCCAGGGCTTGATCAGTCCATTTGGTTCTGTTTTGTCTTCCCAAGAAGAGCTTCAGGAACTCTCCTCTTCATTTCACCTTTTTTCACCCTGATGACATACTGGAAACAGCCTACTGAATATGTCCTCTGCCACTTTGGGGCATATCTGCTTATTTTCTTGAAAAAAGCG
The DNA here is from genome assembly GCF_002201575.2 of Neomonachus schauinslandi. Taxonomy (NCBI): domain Eukaryota; kingdom Metazoa; phylum Chordata; class Mammalia; order Carnivora; family Phocidae; genus Neomonachus; species Neomonachus schauinslandi. Next base: position 86,091,573 of record NC_058414.1, read on the forward strand.
AGCAGAGGCAGGTAAGTAGTTTTTGAAATTAAAAAGTAAAGCCAACAATGAGTGAAGAGAGAATGTTAGGTACATAAATTTAGAACAGAAAGCAACCTAGTGTGCTTTGCTTTAACTTTTTCCAGAAGCTCTCCTAACATTTGTGCAGAACATGGTATTTGACAAAATAAGTAAAATTCAGTGCTAGATGAAATCAGAAATGGTTTTACAAGCCTTCTTCTATAGCCTTAGAGAGGAAAAATAATTTTTTAATCATACATTCACTTCTCCAGTTTTCTAGTTTAATTCAGAACTTACTATGACAGATAGCCGAAAATCTACTTGGTGGGGAGTCAGGAGACCCAGATACCCATTCCAACTCTGCTAAATCACCATGTGACCACACACTGACTCACCCCAGCCCCATCCATGTTCTAAAACCCATCTTTAATGTTACTTCCTTCACGTAGCTATTGCCAAGTCATAACCTGCTGCCTCTCCCACTTTTGCACCTAATAAAACTTTTCAACAGGTCTGTTACGGTAACCTGTTTTTCTAAAGATTTCACCTTTAAGTAATCTCTACACTCAACGCGGTGCTCGAACTCACAACCCCGAGATCAAGAGTTGCACGCTCCACTGACTGAGTCTGCCAGGCCCGCCTTATGGCACCTGATTTTGACTTTGCCTTGTATCGTACGTGTTTATCTACCCACGGTCCCTCTCTCAACTGTAAACTCTGAGACAGGAAAAGAGATTTACTCCTCTCTATCTGGATCTCTGGCTCAACCTAGGTCTGTAGCTTCCGACAAAGGAAAGACTCAGGACATGGCAGTCCAAATGAAAACAAGTACACTGAGGTAGAGTCTGTAGGAAGTGGGTAGACACAAGTTTTGGGGAGCCAATCTGTCACAGCATCTGTGATTTACTTCAAAATACAGTGTGACATTATGTGTCCATGTTCCTTAGGTTAAGCTCTGAACCAGGCGCTGCCAGCATGCCACTCAGGCACACGGAATGCGGGAGCCATCAGCAAGTACTCTTACTGGAAGCTCAAAACTGGAAGCTGAAAAAGGAGAGGTGGCTACTACCTGGGCGTCTCTCATGCATGCCTTGATCAATAATGATGTTTTGCTACTTAGCACAATGACCATTGGAAAGGAGATTTTATTAGTGAAAATGGGTCATTAACTGGCATGATAAATGTTAGATATGGGTTCTTGCTAGTTAGTAAAATGAAAACTCAAAAAGATCTCAGGGTTAGCTCCCAGAAGGATATTCCCACCTCTGCTGTGTGACTAGTCACGAGACTACGTGAGGTCACGACAACAAAGCTGTCCTGGTACCTTTAAGGTATGGTACCTTAGGCCTGATCGCTTGACAGTCCTGTATCCAGCCATTGGTTGAGGACAGAGATTCTCACCTTTGGCACTGCTGACATTTTGGGCCAGACCACTCGTTGCTGCGGAGAGCCGTCCTACACACTGCAGAATGCGGAGGGGGACACCTGGCCTCTAATAGCCAACAGTACCACCCCAACTCTGAGCTATGACAACCAAAATTGCTTCCAGGCATTGCCAAAACTGCCCCAGGTGGGGACCACTGGTTTAAGAGGATTGTCGGCTGTCTGAGACCAAGTACAAGCAGCCTCGTCTGCCCCAAGTAACCCTCTTCCTGCAAAACAAACAAACAAACACTTAACAGACAACTGGGACTTCACCGAGTTTTACTGAATGGGTTGTATGAATCATTTTGTACTGCTTGTTAAGAAAGTTTTCTTCAGGGCGCCTGGGTGGCTCAGTCGGTTAAGCGACTGCCTTCGGCTCAGGTCATGATCCTGTAGTTCCGGGATCGAGTCCCGCATCGGGCTCCCTGCTCGGCAGGGAGTCTGCTTCTCCCTCTGACCCTCCTCCCTCTCATGCTCTCTGTCTCTCATTCTCGGTCTCAAATAAATAAATAAAATTTAAAAAAAAAAAAAAAAAAGAAAGAAAGTTTTCTTCAACAAATGTCTGTTTGTATTACAGAATCGAGCTGGAGTCTTGCTCACATTATAAACTGGTAGGGTTGCACTGTAAAGGTGTAATGTATAAAAGCAACAAGAGTGGCTCGCATACATGTAATGCATCACATCCCAGTGAAAGAGAAAACTGGAAATGTTAGTTCTTTATTTTTGAACTAAGTACAAAAAGCATAAAACAGGTATATAAGTTCTCTCTTTTCTCTGGCTCCCTGAACAAAACGGAATCAATGCCTACATAAGCTCGGATTTTGAATCCATGTAACTGATGCTCAGTTCAGGAAGAATGGATATTCAGTTAACATGAACTGATACGAGTTGTTTAATATTTGTTCTGCTTGGGTAATGACAACCCTAGACCTGATATTAAATATTTTGTGTATCATTCCTGAGAACAGGCATATAATGATTCCATTATAATTTATAACTTTCAATGTTACAAAGCAACATGAAATTTCAACATGAAAGGCACTAAAATATACCACTTCATCAGTTCAGTGTTGTATATTCCATGCTCCCCCACCCCAAGACCCATTTAAAGGAAGAACAGCCATCACGATATCCAGCACATAAGAAACATTAGATAAACGCTGAATCAAAAGTGAAATGAACTGTTAGTTCAGAGTTCTCAAATAAGCAGCTTTAGCTTCTCTAATGAACACTCACTTTAGCTACTACGTTTATGAAATACACAGGAGAATGTAAACATGCATCAAGTCTAAAAGAAAAGACCATCTGAATCAAAAACAAAGTTCCAGAAGACCAAGTTCTATGAAGAAATGAGAACGCTATGTCACAGAATCATTAGTAAGCTTAGAAACTTTAAGGATAAGAAGGATCTCTGAAAGAAGGAAAAGTGGTTTATAAAAAGGGCCACATTCAATAAAACTACTGTGTGATTACATGGACTCAGAGCAGGAAGGGGCTTTTATTATCAAATTCAGCTGCAGAAAAGATGGGCTTATAAACCACTGAATGTTACCATTACATGTAACAGCAGAGTGGTCTTAACTCTAGACCACAGCTGATATGCTACAGAGTGGAAAGAAGCAACAAGCACTGGGAATTATATAGCCAAAGGTGCAATTATACTAAAATGTCTCTCTTCTTATTCCATATTGTGGGGAATAATACTTCCATTTCCAGGCACTTATGTATAATCTTGTTTTACCATGGAGATTAAAAATCTCAGAAGCACTCTAACACAGAGATGCTAGCTCAACCCCATTACTTGTGCCAAGACATTTGGTGTCACTGATCTGAAATGTAAGTTGGACAGAAACACAGAGACAATTACTGCACAACTTCTGGTTCCTTTTCTTTGTATTAACTTGTGTTTATTCAATTTAAACTTAGGCTTAATGTGTACACGATCAGGACAAATTGGCTGGAGTCGACCTCTCCTCTTAGAATCTATTTCACATGCACAACTTGGAAAAAAAAAACAAACAAAGAAACCCAAAGATCATCCAGCTCATGTATCAGGAAGCAAGCAAGGCTCCAAGTTCCTTGTTGACTAAGGGAATCCTTAAGGTCAGGGACAGAGTTGGCTCTGGGACCCGTCTCTTGAAGGCAGTGCACTCCCATCAACTCCCTGACTATTTCTTTTCATTTTGGCTTGACATTAAGGGAAGACAATGTAAAAGTGACTAATCAAAAATTCGTAGTTATTTTCAACAGTACTCTACATAAAGAGATTTTTACGATTTGCTGTAATGGTTAATGTAGACTATTCTAAAAATGTCTTCAAAACCACCTATCTGCCATGTCAGTTCAGGTCCGCTCGGATGCAGATGCTGAGACAGAATCAGAAGTAGAAGAGATGTACTGGAGGAAGGATAAAGGAGAGAGGGAAGAGCACTGGCAGAGAGAACTTCCGACGATGCTCTAGGTCTGACACCTGGGATGTGAGACCAGGACGGAAGGAGACAACAGTGTACCTGAGAAAACCGGGCCAGGATGAAAAGGAGCCTCAGAGCAGAGATCATCCAGTAGAGGAATCCTGTATCAGGCGAAGATGGCCCAGCTCTGAGGCCCTGCCACGTGCTACAAGCCTGGTGGGGGCATGGCCTGGGGATGCACCCTGCAGAAGGTTCCCGGCTGGTGGCTGCTTGAGGCTTGCGGCCAACTGCACCCTTCGCAGCAGGTTCTCTCCTAGAAAGACAGCCCAACGACACACTCCCATGGCTGTCACAAAACTTTGACAATGACAACAAACTCTGACCAGGTCTTAAAACCTCAGCTTCCAGTTCAAACAGAAAGTAAACCAGCAAACAAGAACGAGGTTCTATCTGTTAGAATACATCAGATCTCTTTGGAATTTCTCCACTCATGCAGGCCAGGCTAAGTAAATCCAACTGGACCTCTGGAATACGATTTGATCCAGAAATCCTGTGTAGCAGGAATAGCAACAAAATAGTCATCAGACAGTTAAAGCTTTCATTCCAGGTTGGCTGCTAACTCATGATCTTGGGCAAGTTCCTTAATCTTTTGGGACTTGTTTCCTTTTTTGTAAAATTAAGGGGATAGGCTAGATAATATCCAAGATCCCTGTAACATTCACATTTTATGCAGTACATTTACCACAATATTTCCCCTATTATTCAAGTTGAATCTACTCGACAACTAGGCCAGAGGAAATTCAATGAATGCGTATGTTCTGCTGCCAAATTGCTAGGATGCTACCAACACATATTGAACAACATTTGGAGATGACGGTGTGTATGTGACACCTGGTTGCCAGGGGCAGACGCTGCACGGCAGCAGTGACACTTCCTCCCCGCCTGACTCGGCATCGGTGGTGGGTTTTCGGCTACTGGAGGAGTGATAGGGCTCTGTCTCAGCAATACTTGCAGGGCTGCTTCTTGAACCTGACGCTACCTGTCAGACTCAAACGGTTAAGACAGACGGTAAAATGGGCCGCTTTCTAAAACAAGTTCCACTCACTGGTGCCAGCCAAATCACACTAGCTCTCGTTTTCTACGGAAAAGTGAGTAAGCTCAGAAAATAACAGGGCATCTTTATCTCATTTACAGGCTTTAAAGAGGATGATACAGTGTAATTACATCACATGCACATTCAGTTTATGCAAATCCAAATACCCACTGAAGGCGGGAGAGAGGAATTTAAGTAGAGCACAGGATGCTGCCCACTCCATCAGGAAGCCTAGGACTGCTGCACTCCCGGCCTCTCTCATTTCCTGCCCAGTGAATGGAATTCTAGTGGTTCAAGATAATATAGTTTTCACTCACAAATCCTTAAATAAAAGCCAACATTTCAACTGTGCTCAACTGAAGAAGCCTAGTGACCTAATAATAGAAGAAAAATAGCATGGCTGGACTCTTAAGAATAAATTAGAACAAAAGAAATCTTGGCCTCATACATGAGTTTTGTTTTTTGGGTTTTGTCTGTTTTGTTTGGTTTGGTTTGGTTTTAGTTTTACTGACTTGTAATGGACAAATAATATTCACATGCTGATTTTAAAACTAAATCCTTAAGTAAGATGTGACTCCACTGCATTCCAAGAAAACTGGAATTGGGAAAGTTATTAGAAGGATAAAAATATTTTTAAAACATTCCTCAGCAATGCCCACTGGTAATGAAAAAATGAAGGAGTACCTGGTGCTTCATGACATCCCATTTTTCCCCAAACCTGATAGGCAGGGGGTTTTTAAAAATCTTTAGCCTCTGTATAAAGCCCCTAGCTTAACTGACGGACTAAATGAAACATGAGATCATGGGAACAACGAATGATGAAACTGAAGCTTGAAAAAAGCAAAAATGGAAAGAAGATGTATTTTCACGAGACAGCTATTCCAGCTGTGAATTTCAGGCAAGTCTCTTGTCTGTAACTGCTCTCTTAACCAAGCTCTGGCTTGGTTCTTTAAACTTTTACAATATCAGCCAGCTATTCTATTTTTTTAATGTTGAATGTTTTGTGATCCTTGCCATTTGTCACCGAGCACAGAATATTCCAGGCTCCAGTAAAGAATTAGTGCTTTTTTTAATGAACTAAAAAGGCAGCCTGTTTGCTCTGAAAAATGGCTACCACCTGCTATTAATCTGAAGCTGAAAACAAGCAGTGTAATGACATTTAGCAAGTTAACAACCCCCTCCACCTTCCTCAAAGAAGAGCAAAAGTGACATTTCATAATCTTCTCAAAAATTTTACAAAAGTTCTGAGATATGGATTTATATTTTACTAATAATAAACTGCAAATGACATATGAGATTATTAAAACCAGATACTGTGCCCCTGCAGAGTGACAAGCCTGGTTTAAGTGCTGAAGGAATTCCCTCTCAAGTCCCCCTATCTTTTTCCTTTATTCTTTTCGTCTGGTGTCAGACGAATACAAGCAGTAACGATGACATAATCAAGGAAGAGTTGACAACTGGCTGAATATTTGTAAAAAGACTGTTTAACTGATCTTTGCAACAAGCTATATTTTGTCCTACTGGAGCTTTCTGTCTCCTGAGGTAGCCTGTATCCTCAAGAGCTGAAATGTACCATAAAGCTGTTAATTTATGTATTCTCCAAATAGTTCCTGGAACACTTTGGAGAACTCTTCCAATTTGGTTGGTTGAAAAACCTGGCCACCAACTTACTCAGCTCTAACTAAGCATATAACCATGATCTAAGCAGACTACACAATTCATGACAGTCCATAAATGACTCTGGGGCCCTGTGAACATGTCTCTTCCTGGGCTAAACGCTAAGATAATTTACCTATCTGAACAACAAAATCAACTTAACGTATCTATTCATTTATTCAACAAGCCCTCAATGAAACCTTTTTTTTTTTTTTAAAGATTTTATTTATTTATTTGACAGAGAGAGAGATAGCAAGAGCAGGAACACAAGCAGGGGGAGTGGGAGAGCGAGAAGCAGGCTTCCCGCCGAGCAGGGAGCCCGATGTGGGACTCGAACAGGACCCCGGGATCATGACCTGAGCCGAAGGCAGACGCTTAACGACTGAGCCACCCAGGCGCCCGAAACCTATTTTTTATGAAGCTACTCCAACACTGCACTAGACTTGGTAGAATACAATAGCCAAATGCATCTCCATGACCACAAACCACAACCCCAAAACTCTGATTTGCATAGAAGTATAAAACCAGCAACAATCCATTATTTTCTTCGAGCGCTGTGTTCTTCAAGAATTTACAAACTGGGGTGGAGGGCAGTGCATGGGTTGTACAAACAAACAACCATAATGAAAGATAATATATGATAAGGGCAGTGAGTACTACAAAGAAAATAAAGGATTCCGTCAGCTGGACTGAACTTGAAAGCTCGATGAGTAGGATTTAGATGGGCAGAGATGGAGTCAAAGGCCACTGCAAGAAAGGGGACGTAATCAAAGGTACAGAGGAAAGAAGACAGGAGGCCTGGGCACGTAGAGCAGCTGAAGAGGGAATTACAGTAGGAGGGTCAGAAAGTAAGTGGGGACCAGCCTGCAGGAAGACGGAATTGTCGGGCTAAGAGAGGTCTGGACTTCATCCTGTAGGCCATGGGGGGCCTCTAAAGGTTTTTAAGTGCGATGAAAACAGTATTTTAGGAAGATTAATCTTGGTGTATAGGATGGATTAGAAAGAGGGGAGAATGCCAGTGGGGAAACAATTAAGGGGGCTGTTGAAAGGATCCAGGTGTGAGATAATAGAGGCCTACATGTGCTGAATGGCAGTTACGTTTCCACCAGCGCTTTCTAAATACCCTCTAAAGTAAATATATAAATTCCAGTGACAGGACAGTGCAACTGAAAGAACAAACCATTCTCCAAAACAGGGGGGGAGGACGTGCAAGGATTAACACAGTGCGTACCGTTAGCCACGCCATGGAAAAATCTCCACGTAGAAACGGCCACTGAAACCACGTAATTTGGAGTTAGGCCCCTGATACATCTGATGTCAAACACACCATTCTAAAATAAAACTAACTGGAGAAGAAGATGTAATTATGAAAGAGGATGAGAATTGGGACATGTCATCATGAGCTATTAGGCATTATTTTCTTTAAATACCAGTGGCACTTGGAGGTTGAAAATCTGGTGTTGAAGAGAATTATGCTGCCATCACAAGGAAAAATACAACTGGGAGCTTTCTCCATGTCCAGCTCAACACAAGCACCAATGCCCTCCCATCAAGAAGTTCAAATTTGCTACAGTCTAACACTAAATTTTAAGTCCTTTAACCTAAACAAAAGACTACTATATAAAACCTATTACCTTAGAAAAATCATGATGGTTCTAGATAAATTTTAAAATACCTTAATTTTAATATTTCCTCAGATTTTTCACTGACATGTTGTTTAGTATGCCACTTTTAAAATGTGAGTCAAGGAAACCTGTATTCCATTCTTAACTTGTGATTTAACTAGTTTTCTGACCTTAAAAGCATCCTTTAGTATTTCAGGACCTTGGTTTCTAAGCTATGGTCGAAAAGTTAAAACTCTAGACCCTCCGCCAAGGAATTTCAATAGATGGTTAAGATGCCGGTAAGTGGGTCAGAAGCATAAGCCTTTGTCCTGAGTGCTGGGTCCAGGACACGCTGGCTCCTTTAGGTTTCCATGGACAATTCAACAAAACAGAATATAAACCAAAGGGACAGATCCCTGAACTCAGAGAGTCTGGAGAAAGCCACTTTTAATAACCAGGATTAATAAAAACTAATAGTTGTATAGCAGGAGTTTCCAAAGTTCTTTCATATTTATTACATCATTTAATTCTCAAAACAATGCTAGGACTAAATTAAATTCTCCAAGCTACACCTAGAGTGCAGCATAGCACAAAAATAGTAAAATAAACCCTGAGAAAGTTATCGCCCCAATTTTTTAATTTTTTCATCTATTTATTATCACCCCAATTTTACAGGAGAGCACACTGAGGGTCACAGAAGTGGGAAGAAATGGCCAAGTCACACGGCCAATAAATGGTCAAGATGTTTTATATCTACAACCCTTATTATTACACAAGTACCTTTATCACCTTCTCTACAAAGCCACGCCCAGGCTCTACTGACCATTCCCTTTTATGAACTCCCACGGCACTTGCAGCCTGAGGCACCAATTCATTCAGTAATAGTTATGAAAAAAACTTCTATGTATGAGGCATCCTACAGAGTGCTGTTGCTTAGCGGTGTATTAATCAGTTTGTTGTTGAGATACATAAAAAAGTTACATGGGTAAATAAAAATCACATGTACTGGGCGCCTGGGTGGCTCAGTCGGTTGAGCGACTGCCTTCGGCTCAGGTCATGATCCCAGGGTCCTGGGATCGAGTCCCACATCAGGCTCCCTGCCCTGCCGGGAGCCTGCTTCTCCCTCTCCCACTCCCCCTGCTTGTGTTCCCTCTCTCGCTGTGTCTCTCTCTGTCAAATAAATAAATAAAATCTTTAAAAAAAAAAAAAAAAAAAAATCACATGTACTATTGGGTACAAACCTTATCCTGGCTCAGCCTACTTGCAACTTCCAGACAAACCCCTTGTTCTCCTACCCACTGACTTAGTGCCTCTGGACTGACCTCACAGGACTGATTCTTGGCTCTCCGTACCCTCTTTTCTAAACCACCTCCTCCGGCAAGTTAAAGGTTTAAAACTGTATGCAGCAGAACACTTTCGGCATGAGTGAGTTTTTACCTATACACCCAATCTGACAAAAGAATTTAATATACATGCAATTTGAGTAAACTAATAATCAAACATTAATGTGTCCTACCATATCCTTTTTATTCCCATTTTTCCCCTCAGTTACTACCCACATTTTCATCTTCAGCTGCTTCTTTGGTAACAGAATAAAAGTCAAATACATCAGCCTAACTAGAAACCTGTTGTATCCATAACTCTTCTTCATCCCCTATATGCAACTAATCACAATATCCTATCTATTAGTATTTCATGTACCACCCTTAGGAATTTTTTTTTTTTTTAAGATTTTATTTATTTGAGAGAGTGAGCGAGAGAAAGAGCACAAGAGCAGGGGAAGAGTAGAGGGAGAAGCACACTGACCTACAGTGCAGGGAGCCCTATGTGGAGCTCGATTCCAGAACCCTGGAATCATGACCTAAGCCGAAGGCAAACACTTAACCGACTGAGCCACCCAGGTGCCCCCACCCTTAGGATTTTTGTGATATCCATTTACCACCATTTAAGACCTACTGCTATTGACTTGATATTTTTCTCTAACCTAGCTCACTTTTAAAGGTTCAATAATTTTAAGAGAAAACTTTACATAACTACCCTAATTAGAAAACCAGATTCAGCTGTCATAAATAGAAAATAATAGGGAAAATATACTGAAAACAATTTCTGGTTAGAAAACATTGCCCAACCCAAGATTCTGAGCTGAGACATGCTCCCTTCTCCTTGTGAAAAAGGTAAATTAACTATGCTAGTGGTTGAAGACAAAATATCACCAATGATGTTGGCAGTAAATTACATAGGGGTTAATTACATATAATCCACAGCCAGAACTCCTGGGTTGGAATTTTAATTCCTCCACCTACTAGCTATGTGATTTAAGGCAAGTTATTTTAACCTCTCGGTGCATTAGTTTCATCATCTATAAAACGGGAATATTAATAGTACCTCCCTTATAAGGTAGTTATGAGGTAAAATGGATTAGTATTTGCAAAATGCTTAAAACGTTACTATGTGTTTGTTAAACATATAGTGTAACTACCAGGTTCTGCTGAAGAGCACACAAGCATAGCAACAATTCGCAAGTCACAACAAACAACACTGTATCATGTGATGAAAATTCCAAAACACTGATAAATCAAGATACCAGGTATGTCAAGGACACATGCCAAAAGAGGCTTGAGAATGAGTATGTGGAGATTTCAACTAGAGTGAAGGAAATGAGCCCTGCCTTTCCTCTGCTTGGACTAGACCAGAGATTTGGCCACTCCCCAAGTTCAACAACCTCTGGTAAATGTAGTAGGCATGTCAAGGATAACAAAGCCCTGCTTCAAGGATCTAGAAATCTAAAGAGGGACAGACAGATGATTTTTAAAAATCACAACATAATATGATGGTAAAGGTAGTGGCATGGAAATTAGACGAGGGGAAAATTATGCCAATGGAGTCAGAAAAGGCTTCACCAACGAGTTCAACTGAGATGGGTCCTAGAGGCTGAGCAGCTATTCATCCACCAGACAAGAGAAAGGGCAGTCCAGGCTCAGAATGCAGGGAGCCTAAAGGTGGAAAAGCAGGCTACGTTCAAGGACCGGCACCACATATGAGTACCTGAACTGCTTCCTCTGCATTGTCTATGCCCAAAAAACCCAAATACACAAGACTCTGAACAAGAGAGGTCTATGACACAATGCTTTCTTGCCACAGTGTGCCGAGGCTGAACAAATATGAAGAATCAACGGCAGAGGGATACCCCAGTGGGCTGAGGCCAATAGCACAAGGAAGAGGAGAGAGTCTTTAAAGACAGGCTCAAAGATAATTGAGAACGATGTAGCATCACTGTGACCCGCTTGGAAACAACTACAAAACAAGATCACACCGATGAGCAGCAAACCAAGCCAAATGGGTGTTGGTGAGCAATGGATTTAGAATGATATCTGGATGAAAATCAGGACTATAAATACCCAAAAGCTCTCTAACTTCTGATTAATTTAGGATATAGAAGCCAACCAAAGAAAGGAGTTCTGCATGTCTGTTTTCTTGAACATGCAGAAATGATACTATAACCTCAACCATCTAGACCTGGGCATACAACTGTGTTCATCCAAGGGTGTTCCTGAAATTAGTATGATTATGTGTATAATCAATAGGAAACAGATTTCTCCACCGAACAGGTAAAAAAAAAAAAATGTTTAAACTTAAAAAGTATGATCAATTTTTGTTATACAGCCTCGATTTCAACAAAGTACAAACATACTTTCCTTTTCCAGACAACAGTTCTCAACCACTTAGCCTCAAAGTTCTCAACCACTTAGCCTCAAAGTGGAAGAAATGGGTGCAGCTGTGGCAAACCAGCACACCCTATCTGACAGAGATGTGAGTGAGTGTGTGCTGGGTGAGAGGAGCAGGGACCCTAAAATGCTATACAGTCAGATTACTTAAATACATCAATTTAGAAACAATGGGAGGAAAAGTTTACTAATGAAGCTAAAATAGAGAAGAGAAAGATAAATTCAACAAGGACATTCCAAAGTCCTATAGATACCACCAGCTTGGGGGCATCCACTGGGAGAAGCAGCAAGGAAGCAAAGTCAGAGGTAAGCAGGTGTGACTTCAAGAAGACAGAGGTGATCAAGCATGGAGACAATTCTGACAAAGCTTTACTCTGATCAAGCCACACTTAGCGGGCAAAAGCATGGGCCGGGAAGCCTGAGAAAGTGCTGGAACTGCCATGTTCAGGGCAGATGGGGACAACTTCTATTGCTCCCTCTTTCTCTTTCCTCTGGTGTTTTCTTTTGGACTTTTTGCCATAATCTTTCCCTCCCTTATTTACCCATCTTTCCACTTATCAAGAATTTCTTTCTTCTCATGTCTCTCTTCTTTGCTTATTTCTTCTTCCTCACTTTTGTTCTTGCCCTTACGTGGGAGAAAATGTATGCGATGCCTTAGTTTGTTGTTGTTTTCAAGTTCAAAAGAGGCCAAGTTGAGTATGTCATACTTCTGACTCTAAAAATCCAGAAGCATTAGTCTCACCTCCGGCACCCTACTTCTTATGGCTGGATTACTTTTTTTTTCCTCCAGATAATTAGTAGAAAAAAAATTCCCTATTCCTGATTTAGCAAATACTTTCTGAGTTTTCTTCATTTTTGCTTATATGAATGCCTCACTGATCTTTTCACTACTTCTCTAATTTTTAACTTTGTGAGCATGGGGAACAAAGATATTAAGACACAGTATCGTTGGCACGTGTAAAATTGTGATGCTTTGTGTGAGTTATAAAAAAAACTAATTTTTCACAGAAAGCAAAATGTTTTTCTCTGGTAAGTCAAAGTTAGCATTGCCATTCTGGACTCTCACACTACGGAATTAACACATATGGGGGACAGGCCAGGGAATTCCTAAGCCCCTCCTGAAACTAGATTTCCAAATGTCTCTTGTCTACTGATTATCTATTTTTCTAATTATTTCCCAATGATCTAGTTAAATAATACTTCTCATCCCTTAATTTCATATACGTCTCATTTTTAAATCTACTTTCTTCTTCCACTCTTCATCCTAACCAGTTTATTACTGTCTGGGTCTACCATTCAAGTGCTCTTTCAGAGAATTAGAAATAATAACTAAATCACTCAGTGGGAAAAGATATAAACTGATAAAGTGAAACTTTGTTGAGCAGCCTCTTTTTCCCTAAATACATTGCTTCATATCATCATTCTTTATTTTCGCCAGAATGAAAAGAACATTGTAGGAAATTATTTACAATAAAGTCTAAGTATATAATTTATTTTGGGTGCATTCAAATGGTGTGGGCTGCATCCAAGTTTATGATTCTGCTGTTGTTTAAAAAGAAAAGAGTAAAATCAATATATATAATTGTACTTGGTTGGCTAGTTTATTATTCTGAATCTGGACAGAATCTAAAAGTGTTCTATACAATCCCACAGAGAAGATTAACCAATAGACTTTCCTTCTACCAGAACTAGTTCCTGTCTTTAAACTAAATCCCTCCTGCTAAAATTGAATCCTTAAACAAATTAATCCCATACTCAGATGTAGCTAGAAAAGAGCCAGTTGTAATCCTCCTTATCATACTTCTACACATACTAGCAGAAGGTAATCCCCTCAACCCTCTCCTCTTTTAACTAAGTATCTGTGTTACACAGCTAAATATTTTTTCATCCAGCTCTTCAACTGCAATGTGGATCTTTCCTGAATTTTATTCAAACTTTACACCCCTCTCAAATTTAAATATAAATTTTGAGAACCTTGACTTCTTCACTTAAGAATTGAAGCTAGTGACACCTGCCCTATTTCCTCTCTTCTCAGAATTAAATTAAATCATATATGTAAAGGCACTTGTAAGAAGTCAAAAACAACGTACTCATTCCAAGTAGGTATGTGAGCAAACAAATGAGAAAAGAGGACCAGAGTGAAGAAAAGACATAAGGATAACACTGTTAAAATTTAACTCAAGCTTTGTCTATATTTCCTGCACTCACTAAAGCTTATTTACTCTGTAACAATTTCCAGTTTTGATTCTAATGAGGACTAGCTTAGCAAATGATAACAAGTTAAGATCTTAGCTATTGCTGCATTCAAAAAGATCTGCAAAAATCTTGAGTTGGCTGCTGGATGGGCGATGGTATAGTTAGGGAGACAAAGGCACTGAATCTCGAATATAGCATTTACTAGCTTTAGGATCTTGGGAAAATTAGATCTTGGCTATCTAAGTCTTAGATTCTCCATCACCAAAATGAGGAAAATATTCAGACGCTCCTTAAACGGTCTCTGTAAGGATTAAATAAGAGACTTCACATAAAGTTCTGGCACAGTGTGGCATACATTTGGGAAACCATACAATCAGGACCAGTAAATGATACACTTAAAACACAAAGTGAAATACAAAAGTTACCTATGTACTTTATGCATTAAGTTGTAATAAAGCATCTAAATACAAATTCTTTGCCAGTTGTCTGAAATAAGAATGAGTCCTTTTCTTTGAGTATGGCTCTGCTGAATTTCCTATAATCTTTATAATGGATTATCAATAATTTCAACTGGTTTCCTTAAAGGTAAATGAGGACTAAAAGACCCTCATAGAGCAATCAGCATGCAGGATCCCTCTTGATTTCCATCCCCCAATCTTGCCCACAATTCTCTCACCCATACCCATATCTAATTCAATAGCAAGTTTTTAGTAAATCACATTTATGAGTCTTTCCAAAGCATTCACCTTATTAATAGCAACAGATGACATGACATTTAATTAATTTATGCAATAACGACACCTAACATAAATAGGCTTGCAAACAAACATGACTGACTTTTGGTAAGCATCCGACTTAACCGATCAGGTAATGCACAGGAATGTCAGGAAGTCTACTAGCGATGAGCAACAATGAACCATGGGCATCACAGAGTATATTTCATGAGGGAATGGAAGTTGTTTAACCTACCAGGTGGATTCTGGGGAGGTCAGATAAGAGTTATACTATAGCTGAATCATCACCACCACCTTTGCTTTCACTCTAATCCCATATATCTGGGTTTGCTCCTGGGAGATCTCACATAAATTGTTTACCCTTCTTTGACCACATGATCCCTAAGACAATTGATCTAACCCCCTCCAGAAATCTATAAAACAAACTTTCAAGTTGACCAAATCCAGTCACAAGATTTCAAGGTTAGTCTGAAGTGATTCTAGCTTGCAGGAGGCAGAGACAGGGAAAGATCCGGGAATGCTAAACATAAAGCATACTACTATTTGGCTAACTTTATAATGAGAGAATTTTTTGCACAGTAAGATGTGTATGGCCCCTGGGTACACCATTGAATGAGCAGAGACATCTTGCTCCAGCTTCCACAAATTGTGTTCTAAATGCAACCCAAACTGTTAACTCCAAAGAATTAGCCTTTTAAAAGTGGTACTTCTCAAAGACTTATAGCTACAATCTGATGTGTCACACAAGTATGGAGAGTGTGACAAGTAATCTAACCCTACTAATAAAAGTACTGAAGATTGTGACTGACTTATTTCTTACAAAAACCATAGAAGATTCAAGATTATCCCTGTGATAAGTTGCTCTCATTCCTTGGGTTTCTGGGTTATTTTTTTAAGTGAGAGAGAAAGGGGTAGAGCTACAGGTAGCACAGTGGAAATGCGTATCATCATGACCCCTTTATCTATCCCTTTATTTATAATATGGGTAATCCATGGAGCACCACTGCACATATGAATATACAAAGAGCAAGAATTGTTGTTCTACCACTGAGGTCAGTAAACTGTAGCCCAAGGGCCAAATCTTGCCCACCACTTGTTTTGCAAATAAAGTTTTATTGAAACATAGCCCCATCCATTCATTTATGTATTTGTTCATGGATGTTTTCATGCTGCAATGACAGAGTTACATAGTCGCAAGAGAAACTGTTTGGCCTGCAATGCTTAAAATACTTACTATCTGGGCCTTTACAGATAAAGTTTGCTGACCCTGGCTCTAACAGAAATATGGTACTTTAACCAAAAGACCTAGAAAACCTAGTCCTCCAACACTCTGGGGAAGAAAATGAATAGCTGTATAAAGAAGATGCTTATCTAACATGCAAGTCCTCCCCACAAGCAGACAAACAGATAATTCAGATACAGAACTCATTTTCTGAATGACCAAACACATACACTGAAGATCAACAAGTTCTTTCAACTTATTATTCTTAAGTACAAGACTATGAGTCACAGAGAGGATAGTTTCTGAACTTGTGTTTTATTTATTGTTTATTTGTTTATTGTTTGGTCATTTGTTGCCATGAAAAAGAGAAGCAAAAACTGTTATGGAATTCCAGGATGGTGACAACATGCTCTTGTATGTTTTAGAAGCAAGTTGTTCTATGCTCAATATGCCTACCCAACAAACAGCTCATCCTACCCAAGTTCAAATTCACTTAGAATTACAGGCTTGCTATCTCCCAAAATAAGAATATGATCGCTGTTCACTTAATTGTTTCGTTTTATGCATCAATATTTTCTTAATGTTCTCAGGTTTTAAATTTTAAAAAGCTATTTACAGATTACTTTTTTAAAAATCTGGCACTGTAGTTTATCATGAAAATGGCTTTTTAAATGATACATCCCAATACAGCTCAGCTTCTTTGTTGAATGAGAGTAAGAAAAATAATTCTAGACCTCATTTCTTTTTTGCCCACATAACAACACTTACTGGCTGAGTAAGAACCACAGTAACAGGCACTGCTTGGGTTACAATGGGAACCACATGTCATATTCTCCTCTGGGCTCCCGGGAAAGAGGCTGTTGCCCACCTATCACTGACAGCTTCCTCTTGACAAATCACCACCACAGAGAAGCAAAACTCATCAAATGTCATTAAATGTAGAACAAGGGGAAGGAAAAAGTCATATGAACAATATTTTAGTTTTAATATTACTATATTTGAGTAAATTATGACTCCAATTTTGAAAAGATTTGAGGGTCTATATATACATACAAGCAAAAAAGCTAAACTGTACTCATAATGATACTCTAATTTTATAAAATTCTTCTCTACCAAAGAATTCAAACCAATTATATATTCCTGAAATATACTTACACCACTACTTTCCTCCAGGCTCTGAAATTTCATTTAAGAAATGTAATAAAAGCAAGTAAATTCAAAGTACGAGGACAAGTTTCACTACTCACCTCTTGAAACAGTTCTTTTGCAAAGTAGTAAGATTAATAATCTACAAGTCTCTGCATATTAGGCCCATCGCAAAAGTAAATAGCAAATAAGCCTAATACTTGCTTGAAGGAGGTGTCAAAAATCTCAATTTACAGATAAATAAAGTGAAATTAAGAAGAGCTTGAGATCTTTAAATAAAAAAAACAGAAAAACATGACACACACCAACAAAAAGCACAAAAAAGTTTATATTAGTCATCTTCCAAAGATGACTCCAAAGGCAATGGCTTGAAATTCTGAGTGTATTTTTCCATTAGAAAATGGTGCAAAGGCAGCTGCAAAGCCTAAAGGGGACTTCTTATCACCAAGTCTCAGAGGCTGATGGCACTGGGTTAGTGAGAAGTCTAATTTCCCTACAGATCATAGGGAACTTGCAGAGACAGAATTTTATAGTTTCAAAGGATTTGAAAAATCCATCCTTTCAAGCCACATCTCTGTTGAGAGGAAGAAACAAAGGTTCAGCAAGAGTAAATGACCGCCTGAGTACCCACAGCTAGAAAAGAGTCAAGGGAAGAGCAAAGAAGAGCTGCCTCCATTCCTGCCATCTTTTTCTGGGTGCACACAACTGAGGTTGACTGGATCAGCTTTCTTAAGCTCACAAAGAGAATGTACAAAGGAAAGGGAAAAACCTGTTGTCAACGTGGTAGGCAAGAATCCGGATGGAGGAAAAAGAAGAAACAGCTTAAGGGGAGTGCGGGGAGACAGTAATGAACGGCCTCGTAGAGCACACCCAATGTACCCTAAGAAGGAAGAAAGGAGTTGACCAAATCTCTCCTGACTCAAAATCTGTTTGCAGGCATTTAATGTGACCTCTCCCAAGCAAAACTACTAATATTACCACTAAGCACCTCCGCTAAGTAATCAACAGTCTTTGGTTCATATTCCCCAAAGCCTAAACACCAAAGAAAATGCCACAAAGTTTAGAAAACTGTCCAACACCCCACTGAAGTGCCACTCACTGATATGAGTCCATGCCAGGTCTGTACCCCATATCCTGCTTGCTCACTAAAAGAAGTCTCAGTACTGTAGCCTGGCTTTTATTCCTCTCAATACTAAAAAGGGGCAGAAATGGCAAATGTACCAGCAGGTACTACTGATACATTTCAACTTTGATCAAATGTCCACTTTGCTTTGAAAGGCATAAGCCCTATTTTTCACTTGAGCATAAAATTATTTTGATTATTTGAGTCTGGCATCTAAGTTGCCTGACCAATTTTTAGGGAGTTTTACTCACTTTCAGGTTTTTAGCCACAACTGAGACTCTCAACACTACCGTAGGTCTACTTAAAAATTGCTATTCTGTATTTTACGTACAGGGCAAACTACCAGCAAAGCAACTACTTACTTTTTAAATCCCTTGACCAATAACGAGGAAACATCATTTCAAATAGTCATGCTTTATCAAACCTACACTATTCATAATGTGCTGAACGTTGTGGGATAAACATATTAAGGTATATCTTAAACAGAATTTACATGTAAACCTTCATGTGAAAACTTACTTATTCCCACACATGGCAGAATCTACAATGGTCAAGAAGAAAAACCAAACTCAAAGAGCCATTTAGAATATGAATTCAAAATAATCGGAATAATGTCTTGCTTAAATGAGATCAAAACATGTACCTTTCAAACACATGTCACAATAGACAATGTCACAACAATGTCATAACAGACATTCAAAGTTCAAATGCATCAACAGAATCTTCTAATAAATTTGTTTTGTTATCAAAAAAAAATCTGCATTAATAATCCTTTTCAAAACTTTGATATTCCGGTTAGTTTTAAATGTCTGTGTGTTTCAACATAGTTGGAATGTGATGATCCATTTATAGACAGATTTGTATGTGACTGGACACTCCAAACCTGGTTCTTCCATATGGGCAGAATAGATAAGATTAGACATAGATAGAAATAAATATGTAAAATATTCAGAGAGAAAAAAAATTTTTTAAATTACTCCATTTATGCAGTGGCCAGATTTCTGGCAAGTGCAACCAGTTAGAACATAGTATTGACTTCGAATAAGATTTTTTAATTCTTAGCAACAGGGGTGTCAGGGTCTGTAAACCTAACTATACATGAGTTTTATGTGCCTTCAGATCTTCATGCATAAAATTGCATGTAAAATCAGATAAAAATCAGAACCCAAGTTCTATATCCAAATAAACACACTTTTTCGAATATAACTTGTCAGTGGGAGATAGACCCCACTCGATAACGAGAAATATTTTTGGTCTTTAGACTTTGAAAGATTTGTTTAAACACTTTTGCCACCCAAAGATAAAAAAAGAAACAGACATATGGGAAGTTCAATTTGACTTAGGGAATGAGCAGGAATAATTAAGCCCAAAAATACATAGATGAAGTGTTTAAGGATTTATTAGTTCTATGCAATAAATGAATGGGTACTAGACTTCTGAAGAATACCTCAACCCTTTGCAGGCAACATTGATGAACTATGCAACTCATCAGAACCATAAGAATAACATTTGGCTTACAAACCTTGGAGTAAATATTCAAGTAACTAGAAGAATGGAACTTTGACCACAATTGGAGAAATGAGGGATGAGAACAAAAGAACTGTTGGCATTAAGATGACTGACCAGGGTGAGATTATGTGACAATAATGAGACTAGGAAAAAGAGGCCTGGTTTTACTGAAATATGGAACATATCATATAGAAATTCTGAAGACTAAGAATCATCAGACAATCAGCCTACTGAGTGGGAAGGATCTGGTCTAATATTACCCAACAATGGTCTCCCAGTAACATGGCATAAAGACATGAATCACAGAATGAAGTAAAAAGCAAGGTGTTTAAAAATAGCTCAATTGTTTTTAATTTATAAATCTGTCACTGTCTCATAGTAATTGAAGTACAATTCATTATTCCTGGTTTTAAATATAGGGAACGACTAACCTCTCCTCAACTGACCTGCTAATACTCCAAAATTGAGACAACTGACAACTGAGAGGGCCTTGTGTAAAAGGGACATACTGGCTGTGGTCAGAGTAAGGAATTGAAATTCTTTTTTTTTTTTTTCTTTTTTCTAACCTCTTAAAAAAAAGAAAAAGCCAAGCAAGTGTGGAATATCCAAAATTCATATAACACCAGAGTTCAAACTGTGGAGTGGATATTTTTAAGTGAGGATCTCTGAAGGACTCCCAGCTTGGTTTAAATAGAAGCAAGTAATATTCCAACACAAACACATTCCTTTGAGATGTGTTATCTCTGGGATAAGCAATGCAAAGCATATGAAATACCAAATGTCCAGCTCGCTCACTCTAACACACATACACACACACACACACACACAGCATGCAGTCATGCCCAGCCACCTGAGTGCCACATGCCTTGACAGAGATCTAAAGCTGCAACAAATTAAACTAGATCCTGTTTCTTTAAGGCCCAGAACTGAAAAGAACTGAACACTAGTGGTGAACCTGTATCCCTTTGATCTTCATTGTAACAAAAAAGCAAGATGACATGCTCAAATGAAAAATCATTTATAATGGATGAAAGAAGGGCTATTCTTTCTTTGAATTTATCTGTTCAGAAGGGAAAAGGGTGGGGGAGTTTGGGGAAGAAAAATAAATTCTGAAAACACAGAACAATCTTTATGAGATAACAATATCAATAATGGAGTGAAGCAGGGAGCCGAGGAGAAAGAAAGGATGTGAGGAAAATCACTTCAGTCCCCATTAGAAAGGGGAGAGATTCTAATCTAACAAATGGGTGAAAGACAATTTCTCATTTAAGTAAGATTAATTTTAAAAGAACCTGATTATGCTGCAAGGTTGCAAGTAGAAACCACAGTACATCATGGATTACCCCTGCACTACGGTGACTCTGGAATTCATTTCAAAATGACTGGATTTTATTATGGCTTTCCAGCAACAATTTACTACTTTATAAGATATAAATATTGGGAGTAATAAATTTGTCTATTGCTACCTGTAAACATTAAACTTGAACTTAATTAAATGCATTATTCACAGGGGACACGGTTCCCCTAGCTAGCCCCTCAGTATGGTAAAGAGAAGTTTTAACTGAGTTTATATTATTTATACAGATTTTTAAAAAGATCTGTGGCTGATAATTTTCACCTATAGCACAACCTGTCAGCACCCAGCCATACTAATG
The DNA here is from genome assembly GCF_002201575.2 of Neomonachus schauinslandi. NCBI lineage: Eukaryota > Metazoa > Chordata > Mammalia > Carnivora > Phocidae > Neomonachus > Neomonachus schauinslandi. Next base: position 86,113,072 of record NC_058414.1, read on the forward strand.
CCATACTAACAAACTGTTTTATTATCAATACTTTTTTTTAAGAGTATTTTAAGTTTTAAGAGCAAAAGTCTATCTCAACCAAGATCAATGGTTCAGTCAGCTGCATCACGATTTATTTTTTTAAGAACTGGTGTACACAGAAGTGGAGTAGAAGTTCTAGAGTAGAAGAACTTTTAGAGTTAGTTGTAGTTATAGCTCTTATAATCCTGAAGAAGTCATTTAGTTATTTAATATGTGTGTAGACTCAGACCTGTGCAATGTTCTGCAAACCTCCATGACATTCCTAAGTGTCCCAGATATGACAAAAGGTACTGAAGACACAGATGATCACAGCCCCCATCCACTAAGAGCTCACATCCACTGGGGAAGTGGAGCAGAAACACAGAAGCAGAATAACAAATTTCACAGTGGATGGAGAAATGTTAACAAAAATGGTTCCAAAAGATGGGGCTCCAGAAAGGGTTAAGGTGGAAAAGATGGATATTCACGAGCAAAGGCATTAAAGCATGGAGGGGTGGTAGCATGAAAATGCACGGCAGGTTCAGCAACCTGGTTCAGGGCAGTGCCATCTAAGCTGCACTTGGAAATGTGGCCGAAGATGAGGCAGCAAAACCAAGCATGGGCAGACTATGAAGATGGGCCCTGGTAACCTACTGAAGCTCCAACTTTACCTGGGGACCATGGTGGGCCACTAAAGGACATCCTGCCTGGGAATAACACATCAGAGTTTCACCTGAGATAAACCAAACCACTCCAGAGGCGATGTGCAACACTGAGGCAAGTAGTTGGGATATGCTTGAAGAGATACAGGCTAAATGTCACGAAGGCCCAGACAAGGTCTGTGGCAGCAGGTTTGGATTCCAGAGTTTCAAGGAAGTGGAATCAGCAGAATATGGAAACGGAGAGAGGAATGGCAAGGAGGACAACTGGATTTCGGATACAGATGGTGGTCTCACTCACTAAGAAAGAGAACAGCGGTTTCTGATGAAGTCTGCAAGTGAGAAGAGAAGACTTGGCTAAATGTTACATGTTGAAAACTAGAGCCTAAGAATATAGATTCTGAAGTTGTTGGTTTATAGCTGATGGCTAGAGCCATCGGTGTGGATGAGACTGTCAACGGAGTACAGAGGCTGAAAAGGACGTAGTCAGAGGAATGTGTGATAAGCAAATGAGATGATGGATGTGAATGCATTCTGTAAACTGTACCTTCCACACATGGGTGCTTCTCTTTTAATAAAATATCAGTGCCCATCCTCCTTATCAAATAATCTCTGATGTCTTCTTACTAGCAGGTCTCTATATTATGGGATATGGAGTTAATGATTAGAATCTAAAGTATGACAGAACTTTAGGGAGTACAGTTTATTAAAACCTAGCTTCACACAGATTACATATAAGCCCATGACCCCCAGATTAGAACCATATACAGTGAAGAGCTCACTGTAACAAAGACAATGAAAGAGATGTCAGCCTATTCCCCCCCAAATGTAGTATAAACAGTAGTTTCAGGGAAAATCACAAATTTTCTGCAAATTGCTGATGCTTCTGACCCCTTTCCCAGATGCCTTTATTAACCACAATGAAGTGAAATGGGAAATCTCCTTTACTCTGAATATGCACACCAAGTCTCTGGAAACCCTCTATTCTTTTCTTTTTTTTTTTTGGAGACGGGGACAGAGGCAGCAGAGGGAGAGAGAATCCCAAGCAGGCTCCACACCCATTGCAGAGCCCAACACAGGACTCGATCTCACAAACCTAATAGCATGCATGACCTGAGCCAAAATCAAGAGTCAGATGCTTAACCAACTGAGCCACCCAGGCACCCCTCTATTCATTTGTAACTTCTCATAGCCATCAACTAACTCTGTTCCTAATCATATAGGTAAGATATGAAAAAATCGATACACATCTGTAAACGTAGGAAAAGCTGGTAATTTGATCAAATATGTAATAAACTTCAGCACCCCCAAGATTGTAACACTGAACCCTGCCCAAGCATTTATAATAGTGTCTAACAGCTGTTGCCAAGTTGCATAGAAGCAACTGGTTTAAAACAGCTCAAATTTCTAAAACAAGTGCTATTTTCAAAAAATGAAAGACACTGTTAGAATAGCTCTATTACTTATGTATCTATTAAGTTGTTTAAAATTGACAATCTTTAATATAAGGCTCTTCTTGGAATTGGATGTCGATTTCCAATGCCGGAAAGTCAGAACAGATTTCAGAAGCATTGGAAGAACTCAACCCTAAATAAGACTCAAAGGTATGTTTCAGCAAGAAAAAACTAGTCTGATAGAAAACAAATCTGTCAGATACCTTTAAGACTTCATTCTAACTTTTTTAAAAGGTCCCATCTTTCCCAAGAAGTATCTTACACTACCCCTGAAGTCAAGGATATCCATATCTTCTAACATATTTAAGTATTCATATAATAAATCTATTGATTGACACAGTTTAAGCAATTTCAGCCTCTTTCTCTCTTAGAAGCACAGAACTTTCAGAAGAGTCCCACAGAAAGACTAGGCTAGGGTCTTTAGGGGGAGACCTGACTAGAAAGGTATCCTGTTAATGGAGGAGGGCAGACCCAGGCAAGAAGGAAGACCTGTAACATGAAGAGAATGAAATCAAGGATAAAGGGTAAAAACTAAAAGAAGTCCAGGAGACCTGACCGAAAGCTGAAGTTGGGACGCTATGTCAGGAAGGGGCAAGTAAGTCAGGTAAGAGGTATCAACATCTGATTAGCAATGAAGATGCACCTGCTCAGGACACTGGACTGGGAATTCCATTGAGTCTCACCTGACTGTGTTCACATCAGACTCCTGCCCTAAAGAATAAATTGACTTGGCATTCACACAGTAGAATGCAGAATCTCGGTAAATCCTGTAACTGAGATAATGGAGGCCATTCGGTTGCAAACTTCTCTCCCTCCAACTTAAATTTCCTCACATGATCTTCTGAAGAGGATTTCTCTTCCCTTTTCAAAGATCCTCATCTCTAAACTTGGATATATTCCCTCCCAAAACTCTCTGAGATTGTGTTCTATCAATTTATTACCACCTTTCTTGCATTTTTGATCTTTCTCTTGCCATTGGATTCCTTCCCTTAACTCTCAAACATATTAATCTCTTTAAAGAAAACTGGTACAGCCACTGTGGAAAACAATATGGAGATTCCCGAAAAAATTAAAAAGAGAACTACCATATGATCCAGTAATTCTGCTATTTACCTAAAGAAAACGAAAATACTAATTCAAAGAGATATATGCACCTCTATTTTACTGCAGCATTATGTGCAATAGCAATGATATGCAAGCAGCCCAAGTGTCCTTCCACAGACGAATGGATAGAGAAAATGTGGTATGTACACACACACACACTATGGAATATTACTCAGCCATAAAAAGAATGAAATTTTGCCATTTGCAACAACATGGATGGATTTAGAGGGTATAATACCAAGTGAAATGAGTCAATCAGAGAAAGACAAATATCATATGATTTCACTCACACGTGGAATTTAAAAACAAATGAACAAAGGAAAAAAGAGACAAACCAAAACACAGACTCTTAACTATAGAGAACAAACTGGTGGTTGTCAGAGGGTAGGTGGGAGGGGAGATGAGTGAAATAGAGAAAGGGGATATACAGTACACTTACCCTGATGAGCGCTGAGCAATATACAGAATTGTTGAATCACTATATTGTACACCTGAAACTACTATAACACTGTATGTTAATTATACTTGAATTAAAAAATGAGCTAAAAACAATGAAGAAAACTTTTTAAAAGAAGGGGTAAAAATGAAGAAAGAAAAAATAAGGAAAACCTCCCAAAACACTGCTGCTTCATCAAGGTATATATTCTTTGCCACAATTCTTTCACAGGTTAAAGTCCTGACAGAATAATGACTGCCTCAGCTTGTTCCCTTTTTCCCTTCTTTAACCATCTGAAAGCTGGTTCTGATTCCACTGCTTGATTACGCACATTATGAGGCAAGGTAACCACTGATCAATAACTGCCTAAGTCAATGGCCTCTGATCAGTGCTCATCCTGCTGGCCCTCTCTGGGAGCCACTTCCTGAAGCTCTCTCTTCTCCTCACTGCCAACACTCCTCCATTCTCTCCTTGCAGATGGCTGCTATGTAATCTCTTCCACAACTCTTCCTCCACCTGCTGATTAAAGGTGGGTATTTGCCAATGCTGCCTTTGCCCTCTTTTGTCTTCTGTCCACATTCTCTTCTTTGGAGATCTCACCATTCCCCGATCTCTACCTCTCTCCAACCCTGGCCACCCTCCCCAGTTCCAGAACTGTCTCCAATTTATTTAATGAACATATCCACATGGATGTCTTGGAGGTACTTCAAACACAGCAACCTGAAATGTAACTGGTCATTAACCTTATTTTAAAGCTGTCACCATCCAATTAGACAGCAAGAAAAGGAACACAGGAATAGGCACAGGAAGGCTTTCCTCTTATGGTGACAGGTAGATGCTTAAGGGTTGGGAGAGTGCCTTCCTCAGCTTCATATATAAAGTCAGAGAATCTATGGTTCTGAACACCACTAACATGACAGAGTATTTCCTCCACAACTGCTCTAAGGACCAAAGTACTTTAGGTCTGCTCTGAGGAACTAAGAAGGTAAGAGAAAGCTTCACCACCCAGTTACTTAGGTCCTTACCTCATCGGATGGCCTTAGAATTGCTCATTTGCTGGTTCAGTAATAAATCAAAGTGACAGAAATCTTAAACTGACTTGTGATTCCTGCCAGTCTTTGAAGTCGGAGTAATCTTTTTGGTATGGTGTAACTCACTTCTTTCGAATCTCCCACTTCTAAACTCAGCAATGTCTACCATAGATAATCTCCCCCTTTGAATTCCAATGTACAGTCTTCTAATTGAAATTGCTTTGCCTTGGGGTGCCTGGGTGGCTCAGTCATTAAGCGTCTGCCTTCGGCTCAGGTCATGATCCCGGGGTCCTGGGATCGAGTTCCACATCGGGCTCCCTGCTCGGCGGGAAGCCTGCTTCTCCCTCTCCCACTCTCCCTGCTTGTGTTCCCTCTCTCGCTGTCTCTCTCTCTGTTAAAAAATAAAAAAAAAAAATCTTAAAAAAAAAAGAAAAAGAAATTGCTTTGCCTTGCTGGGAAGGCTGCCCCACATTCCTATCCTAAAAGATTTTCACCCTTTTTTCTCTCCTTTAATCTATCCTCAACATGGCCACAAGACTGGCCATTTGGCTGCTCTGTGTCTTCCAACCTGTCAACCATTAACAGTCCTCCTACGTTCTAACGACATTCATATATTCAACATCCAGAAACAGAACTTATGGGTTCTCCCATCTCTGGATCTTCTTGTTCCAGCTGTCCTCTGAGTTTGGATGCCAAGAACCTTTCAAATCCCTAAGCCCCTACTTCTTAAAGTTCCAGCTCAGATACTCAGTCTTCTAAGAAATCATGGCAGGCTCTCTCCTCTTTCATCCCTATGGCTCAACCCTATCTCTAGAGCCTGAATACTCCCTCAGCCCTTTAGCACTCTGTGTTTCTACCTGTGCATATGTCAATCCTCTGAACTAGAATTTTAGGTTAAGAGAGTGCGAGTCATCTTTGTATGCCCAGAGCACTAATGGTACACTCAGCACATAGAGAGCAGTATATTAATGTGGGAAAACACTAGACATGGAGTCACAAGAGCTGGTTTAAGCTACAACTCAATCACTTATGTGGTAGTAGGGATTTCCATCAAGTCACTTAACTTTTGCTTCTCAGTCCCCTCCGCAATAAAATGTAAAATAATAACTCCTTAATTTGAGGATATTCAAAGGAACAAGAGAAAGAATATACAGGAAAGTTCTTTGGAAAACCAGTATAATGCAAACAAATAAAAGACAATACTAGAATGTTTTAAAACACAATGTGTGTTGATAAAGATGGACTCTTTCTACAAAAGCAACGCTGCTCTAAATGATTAATACTGGCTACAGAAACTGGATGAGACAAAAACATCAAAGAGGTTTGCTCACTAGTGATACTTGATCTCTTTAAGATTATTAAATTGTTTTATTATACTGGAATGTAATATGCTAATCAAAGTATTAAAACTCGATTTTAAAATGCAGTATTTTGTAGCCTTCTGTAACTTCAGACATTAATTTGGGTAAACAGTCATTATATTACACTCATATGCCTAACTGCTCAGTTATACTTTAGACATAAATGGCAATTATGTGAAACAGCTTTTGAAAAAGAATTTGTATCATTTTTTCTTAGGGTGCAGTTAACAACCTACATTCTCACTGACCAATGTAAATGAGCTTATAAATTTCAAGTTCTGTAAGAAGGGTATCTTCAATGCCAGCCACCCCAACCCCCAACACACACACATTTAACACCATGTCTATGTTACTTCTGAAAAGAAGAAACCCACTGTGCAGCAGGCTGTGTGAAATATAATGCAGCTTTACACTGCATTATGAAAGCAAGAAAACAGCCAGCTGTGAGTTAGAAATAGAACAAAATTTCGAGTTGCAAACCAAGGGACCTTCAGGTAACACTGAAAGTATTCCTTAATGATGAATAGCTGATTTCATTTCAGACCCACTATGAACACTGTAGGATATATTTAACATTTTAATTTTTGGTTTCAAAAAGCAATAAACCTGGTGGTCAGACGGAAGCGTGGCGGTCACAGCGGCCGATCTATCAATCAATCCAACATGGCTGGGCTCCACCAGCAGACCCTGACACCAATTAGGAAACTGAAATAGCGAACTGCTGCTACCAGGTTACAGTTTTGCCAATTAGAGCACATCCTGGGTGAGAGTGACCAATGAACACTGGAACCCAGGGTCAGGAAAGAGAGGTGAAAAGCACCTCGTGCAATGTGACATGAAAAAGAAAGATTGCGGGAGGGACAGAGAAAAGAAGCAAGACAGTCTGAAATCAAACAGTACATTTTATTGTTCACTTGTCAAAGACACGCAGGCACTAAGACAAAGCAAAAGCAAGGCGCTTCCCTTGGTCTCCATCCTGGAGGGAGCTACTTATCGGCCAGCACAACTTGGGAGCCCATCGCTGTGGCACGTGAGCACTGAACCTGCCATCTCCAACTGTTCCCTTTTAGTCAGGATTCACAAGTTAAGCCAGCTCATGCAGGGTCTGAACGTCAAAGACAGACCACTGATAGACACATATCAAAGTGTCCGTAAGGACAATATTTCAGATCAGGCTCATTATTGGCACATAAACCTTTTCTGCTAAAATTTCTCTTTTTTACATCCTACAAAATTTTAAGGACCTCCTTTCAATTTTTCCACCTAAGTTCTCTTCTAAGCCACAGCTTATAGCCCTGGCTTACCAAAACGTCATAAAATCTAAGGACCTCAAAATCTTCCCCCTGGAGTCCTTTCATCCAGTCACTGTTTCCTGCCTCAGAATACCTTCTCTTAATCCCATTTAATCTTCTGGCTTTGAGGGACTCCCAACTGATCCTTTCTGCTCTGTGTCATCTGAAAAAGCAAAAGGCAAAAGCAAGGCTGACAGGAAAACCTTCCAGAGTATGGAAGTTTGGGACTATAGCTGTCATTTTCAGAATCAGATAAAAACCTAGGTCTGGATCACTTTCACAAATGTGAAGCAGATTCTGGCCGGAGTCAGATGAAAATGATAGACAAAAATTTCCTACACATTAAAAGGAACTGTTATTTTTCAAATGCGAAAGTGCTATTATTCATTTATCAACTGAGTCACAGGTTGTTACAACCTATTTTCCACAGGATCTGATGTCAGGCTCATTGTGGTGACTCAAATTCAACTCTGGTGGCTCTCTGTTCTGCTGCTATCAGTTTTTTAAGAATGAAACCAAGCAATTCTAATGGTGTACACTCAGCCTGCTTTCCACATATATATCTGCAGAGGAGGGTGTATTTCAATGATGGACATGGAAAGCATCAGTCAGAATTTATCATAAGTAGCTTCTAAATTGTTCTAGGGCCCTAAAAACGTAAAAGATATTTTTCCTCTAGAGAGGAGGCTATCAACCTTGGCTGCCAGTTGGAATCACCTGGAAGCTTTGAAAAATGCTGCATCCTAGGTCCTACCCTGCAGAAATGTTGATCTCATTGGTTTAGAGTGATATCTGAGAATCAAGATTACTTTTTTTTTTTAAGCCCCAGTCTGACTTGGTCCATATCTGGGTCTGCTGGTCCTTCCCTCAAAAGATACCAGAGCTCAAAACACCAAAATACAGCAAAGCTAAGCCAATGATCCCAAGTATTTCAAAGGTTTATTACACACACAGGCTTGGACATGGCTAGGGGAGTCTGTGGGCAAGGGGGCCACAGGCAAAAGGGCTCTCACCCAAAAAGTAGGTGCAAAGAGACAAATGAGGCCAGGTGCTAGTGATATACATATAGAACCGCCACACACCAGGGGGATTTCTAACTAATGCTGGGTGAGGACTAACTTCAGGAGCTCCATTCCGGTTGTGGGGAGGGAGGTATCAAAAGGGCAGGATAGGGTACATTGCTCAGTCTTGCTGGGAGTAGCAGAAGTGAGTAAAGTGGCAGCATCTGACAATTTCCACCCTAGTAGATGCTTCAAGGTTTGACAAAATGTCATTTTGCTGGGAGTTACTTATCATGTCCAACTCTATTTCTCTAGAGTAGCCAAGCAGACAATCACTACACTCTAGCAGTACTTCTCAAACTTTAATGTGCATATTCACCTGGGGATCTTGTTAAAATGCAGATTCTGCCTCAGTAGGTCCAAGCTGGGTCAGAGAGTCTGCACTTTTAACAAGTTTCCAGGTGATATCAATGCTGCTGTTTCATGGACTGCACTGGCCCTATTCTTGAGAACTGTCTCCCCTTGAGTTATAGGCCTCTCACAAATGAAAATCCCATGGTGGCCTCTGGCTTACACATTCTGGGTCGCTTTGGAGGATCTGTAGGTACTGGAAAAACTAACAACCCTAAAAATGGGGCCCAGATAAGTGGAGAAATACTACAGCCATCTAACTCCATATTATTGCTCCTCAAATATTTACAGCATTTGTTAACTGTCTTCCCACTAGAATGGATACTCAAAGCGGAAGCATGTGTGTACAGCTTCCCACTGTAGCCCTAGAGCTTTCCAGCACGGCGGGGGCACCCAAATTTGCTGGCTCAAGGAGGGACTGGATGAGAGGATGTGGGCACCGCATGTCATGCTGGTGTTTGGTTACCCCAGTCTGTGCTACTAGTTCATTCCAGGCAAAGACAAGTAAGTGGGGCAACAACCTCAGTCTTGCCTTCTGGCCAATACTTAGGTAGGTATGCCTGGCAAAGAGTGCAAGATGATAAAGACAAGAAACTATCCTGCATCTTCTCAATTCTAATTTTTTTTAAAGATTTATTTACTTGAAAGAGAGAGCATAAGCGGGGGTGGGGTAGAGAGAGAGGGAGAGAGAATCTCAAGCAGACTCCCTGCTGAGCACAGAGCCCAACCCGGGGCTCAATCCCAGCACCCTGAGATCATGACCCGAGCGAAAATCAAGAGCCACCCACTCAACCGACTGAGCCACCCAGGCGCCCCTCTTCTCAATTCTATTTAAAACACACTGGGTATACTGTGTCCAGCACAAGAGAAGACAAAAATGGAAGAGGTATAACTGGAGAGAGACCATATTTTTTACTTTGGTTTCCTTCAATTGCCATAATGAACTTCAGAAAGAAAGGGAAGCAGCCTCTGGAAAGTATAACCAGAGTATAACCCTGAATCTTAACTCCACGAGACCCCCCCAAAGGACCATGATGAAATGGCAAAGGAGTAACTCTGAGCCTCAGGAAAGGTATTCATCCATCCTCAGAATTCAATCATTCACAAATGCCTACTAGCAAAACTATCTCACAAAATTAGAAAACTAACAAAATTAGAAGTGCAAGTACCTGAGGCAGCATATAAGCAAGTGTAAAACACAGATTTCACTGACTAGCATGGACCCCACAAGGCCAGCACTGATTCTCAATGATTTTCAAATTGTAGGTTGCTACCTATTAGTGGACTGTGAAATTGTTTTAGGGGGTTACAACCCACAGTTTTTTAAAATGGAAACAGAATAAAATAGAAAATATGAGGGCAGAAAGTAGAATGTAGTATTATTTCTTATGTTTATTAATATATCTGTGTGCACTGCATAACTTAAAATGTATTATTGTAGGTCATGATTTAAAAAATTTTTAAATACCCATCTACACCAAGGAGGACCATATTTCATACAGTGTCACAACTAAATAAGTAATGTTCACAAACTAAGAGGGCACATTTATACTAGAGATGGTATGGCATAGTAGCTCAAAGCATGGGTCTGGAGCCAAAGTGACTGCCTAGTGGTGAAGGGTAAATCACTTAACTTCTCTAAGTCTCAGTAATTCCAATAATAGGAATAGTAATACTACTACCTCATGCTATAACAATCAAATAAGATATATGTAGAGTTCTTGGCACAGAGCCTGGCATAAGCAAGTGCTTGATAAAATATTATGCATTACTATCACTGCTTAAATGCAAGTCTGCTATGTTTCTTTTATCTTATTTCAGAGGTAAAATACTAAAGAACAGGGGTTAAGGTAACTCATGTGAGCAAGACTGTGACTGCTACCTAAGTAAAAACTGAGGAACTCATCTAATTCTGGAAGAACCTATTTGGAATAAAGAGCTTGCCATTGCAAAAGGGCAAGATGGAAGAGTCATGAACTCACAGAAATGCCACGAAGTTAAGACACAGTGAAGAAAGACAGCACAGGTCAATAAAGGCACAAATGAAATTCTCCCACCAGGACACCTGGATCTTGCTCTTCTTTTAAACTGCCACCAGTAGTTCTGACCCTGGCCCACAAAAGTACGAAGGACCTTAAGCTTGCCCTGTTTCCCAGTCTTATTCAAACTATGAGGAACCGCATCCTGTGCTCTTAAGAACCAATTATTAATTAGAAGCCCTGGAAAGCTGGACAGTGCTTGTTACTATTAAATCTAATATCAAAAAGGGATGTGGATAATTACTATATTTGCTTCTCTAACTGATCTTGATGAAACATGCTGAAGTTACTCTTGACACAAGTATCACCACCGGTAAAGTGCTCAATTTGCTGGCATCTCATCAACGGTACACTCGAAACTCCTATTGCTTGCTGTTAAACTAACAGTTTATATTAGGCTAAACACCGTTTGGTAGCCATTGTCAAGAAAATTGGAGTTGCTCAGGCATGGCAGCAGTTACCGATGTTATTTGTTTGGAAGCCTTGTGATTTAGTGAATCACTAGCAATTGTTAAGCAAGTAATTAAACTATAAAGCCAAGACCTGTGATTTTCAGTCTTTTCAAAGCAATAATCATCAAAATTCCAAGTACCATTTAACTGATTCCCTTCTAAACACGCTGGCAACGTTTATGTTGTCATTCATCCAGTTGTATAGTTTATAAAAACTAGATTATGGCCTTTATAGAAATTAGATGCTGCTCAACTACTTCGCTAAACATGAGAGGTTTAAAGGAAAAATTCACAGAAATTATTTAATGAGAACTGGACATAAAAAGTTTTGGATCTGCTCACACATATGGCTATCTTAGGTTTAATAATATTTCAAAAGTCCTATTTTTAGGAATGAAATACTAAAATATCCAGACTATTGTTCTTATAACCTTTTCCAAACATAAGGATGCATTATATAAATTTCACAATTTTTCTAAGTGCCTTTAAAATTACAAGCAATTTAGTCTATGATTCATGTACCATACCGACTGCATGCAATTTTTTTTTTACTCCACATCTCAATTATATCTTAATATTATGGGGGCTGAAATCCATTAAATAAATCATATTTCACAGACTTCTAGTAAAGTAATAATACTTACATGTATTTTAGAAGAAATTGGCCTGCATTATAAATGTATTCATAATGTCATTACCTGCCTTTCCACACTAACTGAAATATTAGGCAGCAGTGCCTACCTACTTCAAGCCACTGATAAAATCTTTTAGCAAACCTTATGCTTATTCTGTGGCTGGCAATCAGCTCCATTAGTTAATATAATCCAATGTTTACAAACAGCAATTTACCCAATGTATAAAGCAGCTCTTGTAATTAGTGAAACATTGTTACTGATTAAGATTTAATCTGGTGGCTAGTATTTCTGCACTGTGCTACATAAAGAGACTGGCTGATCTTTAATCAGTTAAAGGACATTGCCTTTTCAAAGGATCTTATTACTGTAAAGTGTTTTACTTACAAAGCATACTGCCATTAAGAAAATTAACTCATTAAAAACCTGTATTACTTAAAAACAATACATCAGTGGTGTTATAAGATGGTAGGAAAAAAAAAATCCTAGCAAATACCTTCAATAATTTAAGAAAACGTATAGTATTTTAGGGACCTGCCAACACAGCTCTTCTCTATCCAACTGTTAAATATTAAGTAATTGTGTCTCTGGTTTACAACCCTACCTTACAACTTACAAGGCACTTTAATGTACATTATCTCCGATGATGTTCCTGATCATTCTGTGAAGTAGGTATTTGTGGCTATTAATCGTCTACAACTAACAGATGGAAATACTGAGGCTCACGGACATTACATGACTTGCCCAAGGACATTAAGCTAGTAACAGCAGGGATTCACACTCTTTCCTCCGTGTTACATTGCAGACTTGGCACATCTATTTCCAGAGCCTGAGTAAACAATCTGAGTAACCCGTCAAGAAGAGACAGAAATATAGACTATAGACTGTACACAATTTGGAAATGGGCTATTCCAAAAGGTCATTTGGAATTTGGTTTGCAGAGATCAATGCATTCAGTCCCAAACCAGCCTGGACAAGTCCTTATTTAGTCTGTAATATTTTTGCACTATGTTAACATAAACATTTTGTGATCCTGGGTAACCTAACCACTCTTTATACCGTCGCCTCTAAGGAAATATGCATGTCGAATGGAAACAGGAATGCCAGAAAGCTGTCCCCACAGGCCACAGTCCAGAGCAGCAGGGCTCCTCCACCAGCTTCTCACACATGTACCTCCCATGAGTCCCCCACCATCAGCAAAGGACTAGGAAAGGAGAAGGCTCTCCAGGCAGAAAGTTTAGATCTCTGAGCCTGGGGAAGAAGAAGGCAAGAGTGTCCCAAAGAGCAGCTGGAGCTGCGAGGACCACACAGCCACTGGTCCCACAAGGAATGGGGTGCAGTGGACTTTGAGTGTGTGAGAGTTGGGGTTTGTAGGGAACTGTGAGAAGTCGGGTAACAGCAGGCTATCCCTGGGCAGATCCATTCAGGATCTTTCATAAAAGAAACCAAGTATTTGCTACGATGGTGGAGGGAATATAATAACCAAACATACCAGCCCTTAATGAGATGAGTACTCATAAGAAGAAGATGGCTCTAACATGGCTTCAAATACTGAAAACTGTCAGTCACTCACTTAAACATTAAAGAGTCCTTTGAACAAATAGAAAGGTTTGCAGAGGAGGAATGAAGAGGGTATACTCAAGCATCAAAGTCAAGAGTCTGCGGAAAAAACTCTTGAAATCTCATATAAATTAAAAAAAAAAAAAAAGCCTGAAAGACGTATAGGAACAAATGAGTATGCGGTATTCCCATTTATATTAATTCATCATAATTTCTTCTGTGGTTCAAATTGATTAATTCAAATTTCTTTTCCCCAGAGCCCATCCACTAGTAAATAGTCCCTATGGACATATTCTCTTTTGAGGAAAACTATTAAACACACAGCTCCATAAATGTATCACATGGGAAATCACCTCCTCTAAGGAGCTAGCTATCTAAAAGGTGTGAGTGATAGGAGGCAAAAACATACTACATTTGTCACTCCCATTAGCATTATTAGTGCTAATGAGAAAGTACATGAACAAGAACACACACCTCTTAATTTGAATGTGTTACAAAAAGTGACTAGATTAGTCACAGCTACTGGGATTAAATGTTAGCACGTAATGCTGAAAAACCGCACGAGGCGATGCTTATGGTGGTTTTGCAGCACAGTGTCAGCTATTTAATTACAGTTTTCAAGGCATTTAACACCTCTTGGCACACAGAAGCTGGATGTGTGTGTGCCTGTGTGTTATTCAGGCAGTTCGGGATTTCAGGTATAACTCAATTATCTGGCGTCCCTGAGAAATAAAGTGCTCCGTGTAAGTGCATTTTCTATATAACTGAGGCTTCTATCTTCATGCATCCTCAATCCCTGATTAAATCTGTGGCCATCTGTAAAAGAAATCTTTCCTCAGAGTCTTACATCTCCCTGTCTTTTTACAGACAATGGGACAGAAAGTAGTGAAGTGCTTCTGAATTTTTTGTTTTGTTTTATGGATGAATCAAGGCCATCATTAGGAATATTCATCACCAAAATAATACAGTTCCTACTTTTTACATTTTGTCTCTTCCTTCGACGACAGGTTTTTAGCAGTCATTTCTCCCAGGATCACTATGATGGCTTCTAATTTACGGACTCCATGATTCACTCCAGTCTTGGAGTCTGTGGCATCTTCCATGGACTGGTGGGGGAAATAACTAAACGTGTTAAGAAATATAGTCAAGCCTCTCTGTCGGGCAGCAGCCATCCGCTCACAGGGAAGCCAAGATGGGCACTTGGAAGTACATGCAGGAGCTGTGGAGGAAGAAGCAGCCCGATGTAATGCGTTTCTTCTCGGGGTGCACTGTGGGCGGTACTGACAGCTGTTTGCACTCCAAAGCCCAGCCCCTCCCAAACCTGGCCCGACAAAGCACACAGACTGGAGGACAAAACCACGCAGGGTTATGTCATATATCAGATTCATGTGCAGCGTGGCGGCCACAAACACCTGATTCCTGAGGGTGCGACCTACGGCAAGCCTGTCAATCATGGGGTTAACCAGCTGAAGTCTGCCCGAAGCCTTCAGCTGGTTGCAGAGCAGCGAGCTGGATGCCATCATGGGCCTCTGAGAGTCTTGAATTCTTCCTGGGTTGGCAAAGATTCCACATACAAATTCTTTGAGGTTATCCTCATTGATCCAATCCCATAAAGCTATCAGAAGAAATCCTGACACCCAGTGGATCACCAAACCAGTCCACCAGCCCAGGGAGATGTGAGAGCTGACACGTGCAGGCCACAAGAGCCGGGGCCTTGGGAAGGTTCACAAGTTCCACCACATTACTGGTGGTTCTCGCCACGCGGCATGGAGAAGATGCAATACTCTCCAGCTCCTCCATCACTGCTAATAAGAGTAATGTCTGTAAAACTCTTACCCAATAAACAATTTAGGTAAAAAAAGAAATATATTGAATAAGTATCAATAAGGCTAGGACCAGGGGCATAAGGAAAACGGCACATGGTTTTATTATTCTTATTAGCACTCAGAAATGGAAAGAGAAAGGTATTGTTGCATTTACCCTGTCGGTTTCCATTTTTAGGAGAAGATAGCAGGGGAACTCTTAGACCCCAGATTCCACATCCAAGATCCAAGTCCCAGCACAACCAAAGAAGCCAATATCTCAATGGCCAACATCCTCTCAGAATAATTTAAAGCTGATGTTTCCCAATCACACAGGTGCCTTATTTTTAGGCATGCCTATTTTCTTTCATCCATTCTTTCATGATTCCTCCTGCTAAAGGCATTATGATCTGTGTGTTCAAATGAACGAAACTGATTATGGTAGGGTAGCAATTCATTGAATTCTGTCCACAAATTTGTGACTATATCCAACATAAGAAGGGGTAGCCGATGTCACTACTTAACAACAACAGTCTTAGATTCATAGTCATCCTTGAAGACGGTAGTTCAAAGAAGGCACTAGATTCCTTACAACTTCATGGCAGGGCTCTAGCTGCAGTTACTGCCCAGGCAGCCACATCGATGCGTCACCCCCCAAGGCCATCTTCAGCTATGCTCCCTAAAACTCTCCCTGCTGCTCAGCATAACCACACTTCAGCTCCCAACAATGCTCTTCCTTGTCCTCTTCAAAACATCCCCTCTGAGACCATCCGTAAGCCACTCCCAGACTACAGTTCTTTCTGCAGGCTCTGCTCCCCTACACAGATTCGTGACTTGAGATTCCATCTCTTAAACCACAGCCTCCTTATTTTCTATCTTTTTATCCTCCTTAACAAACTATAACTCTCAAACTTCCACCTTCACCAGCCAGTCGCCCACTTCCTGGGGCTGCTGGGTTCTCTACCTGGCTGGAGACCACAAAAATCAGCAACTAAATCCTGTTCTGCTTAACATCATCATCTCCCCTGCTTTTCCAGCAAATTGCTGGGATAGATGGGTGGTCAGACAGGGCAGGAATGTAGTCAGGGAGGCAGGAGATGTTTACAAAAAGCACAGGACAGGGTGGGAGAACCCTAGCGCCTGGCTTCCCATGGACAACAGTGGGATCTGTATGCAGACCTCCCAATCCTTGTTAACCTAGCCAAACACAAGGACAGGAGCAGTCACCTACAGGAATCTAATAGCAGTACAGTGATGATGGTTCACAAAGCACCTTCATACATCTCATCTCTCTGAATTTCCAGAACAAAACTCTGAAGAACCCACGGTCATTTGAAAGATGAGGAAACAGATTCAGAAAGACGGGATCATGGCCCAAATCATATATTTAATGAGCAGGAGAGCTAGGGAGGAAATTACCCTGAGTCCTGACTTCCATTAAGTGTCCTCTCAGGGTCCCCATAACAATTCTAGGCCTGTATTAGTTGACAGGGACCATCCAGGAGGCACAAACTTCTTTCTAATGAGGGGAATGCACAAAGTCCCACAAGGCAGGAGAAGAGGAGAACACTATTACATTCATTCAAGAAAAAAAAATCCTTACAGTGACTAGTTTATCATCCTTGATACAGTGAGAACAGGGGTTGAAATAAATAATTTATGATGTATAACAGTTTAATGGAGTATAAAATAGACTCTCTTTTTCACAGTTAGTAAAAGTTGTGGGGTTCTTAATGTTGCCATATCCAGACTAAGCCTATATCCTACTCACCCAGACTTCTGACAGGAGCATCAATTTTGTAAATTGTTCTCTAACAACTACAAGTTAACAAAGAAAATCACTCTCAGTGCTAATAATTGCGATTCTCTGAAGATACTAAAGAACCCACTGTAATTTCACATCATTGAATGCTATGGCTTTATACATCAGAAGAATTTTCAGACAGTTTCTCCTGTGTATTTTTAATATTAAAAGAACATGTCTATATGAAGTACACTGAAGAGCTAAAAATGACATGATGGGATCTAGACTGGTATTATAGACTTGAAAGTGCTGTATGACAACATCCATAAAACATGAAGAAAGAAAAATATCTCACACAAATGTCCTCTGAAAAAGCAAACAAGTACTTCTCTTTGTTCATAATGAAAACAGGAAGAATGAGCTAAATGAAGTTCACAGGTGAACTTCAATAAACAACAAACTGATGTTATAGCAAAATCCACAATGAAGGCATCTGATTGGCTGTAAGAGTCACAAAACATCCAGCCATGCAAGAGTAATAAACAGTTTAGTGGCGGGGCGCCTGGGTGGCTCATTCGTTAAGGGTCTGCCTTTGGCTCAGGTCATGATCCCAGGGTCCTGGGATCAAGCCCTGCATCGGGCTCCCTGCTCCGCGGGAAGCCTGCTTCTCCCTCTCCCACTCCCCCTGCTTGTGTTCCCTCTTGCTGTGTCTCTCTCTGTCAAATAAATAAATAAAATTAAAAAAACAAAAAACAAAAAAACGGTTTAGTGGCAAAAAGAGAGAAGAGACTCTGGCAAACAACGAGAGAAGAAAAGAGAAAGGATAAGGAATAAACGTGAATAGATCCTGTAAAGAATAAACTACCAGGTATTTAAAGTCACATTAGGAGCACAAAAATTTCTATTTACATATACATTCCAAATACTGCATAAAGGTATTTCAATGCACAAAGAATAACCAAGGGTCTTGATTATTATGAAAATACTTAATAAAAACAGACTAATGTTCATCGTGAAGAATAGATGAATATCAGTAAAGAAATTTTAAAAATTAACAGTCATGACTAGGGAAGTGCCTTGATAAAAAATTTTTAAGGTGTAAATCTACAGTAATATAAATAATGTGGTATATTGGTTCAAGAATTGGCAAATATAGCAAATGAACAGAATTCAAGACCAGAAATAGTCTTGATTCTACATTAGAAATTGGTATAAAATAACTAAGATATCTCTAAGGAGAATGGATACATTATTTATTTTAAAAATTATACTGGCAAAACTGTCTAGAAAAACTTCATGTGATACCATATTCCAAAATAAATATAAGAGTGAATTAAAATTTCATTGTAAAAAATTGAAAGCATAAAAGTAGAAATAAAACTAATTAAATCTTATGGACGGACACACCGTTCTAATCATATACTTCCTATAAAAAGATGGACAGATTTGACTAAAAATTGAAAAAAATATTTCAAAACAATACTGGAAAAATGAAAAAAGGTTATGAATGGGCAATTCAAATTAGCTGTGTGTGTGAGAGAGAGAGAGAAAGAGAGAAAACAAAAACATTCCAATATACCCTTTCACCCAACAAATTTGCTTCTAGAAATTTATCAAAAAAACAGAAAACACATCATGTATATCTGCAAAGATTTAGCCCGAAGGTATATTCTTCTCCCTAGCTTTGTTGATAAAATTTTTAAAAATGGAAACAACATAGACATCCAAAAATAAGGAACTGGTCAAATATCCAAACTATACATCCGTGAAAAGATAACCACAGAAAAGTAATAATGCAAAAAAAAAAAAATGCAATGTATTTCTGCATTAAAGAAGATTTTATTTTATTTTTTTAAAAGCTTTTCCTTTTTTAAAAATTTTATTGATCTATTTGAGACAAATTCAACTTGCATTAATAAAATTTGTCTTAAAAGAACTTCTAAAAAGAAAATTAAGCTAGTTAGATAAATATTGAAGATCCACTAGAATGTAGACCACTGATAGTAGGCACACAAAAAGTGCTCATAAGATTTTCTGAATCAAATTGATTGAAACCACAATCTACATCAAGCAACACTAATTAACAACTGTACTAATGAACATTGGAGATTCTATGATGCATAATCTTCAGAGGGCAGACTTACAAAAGTCACATAAACACTTTATGGAAAATGATAAACAGAACCCTCTGTATGCACCCACTGTCCAAACAGCCATTAGGAATTATAAAATGGATAAAAGTAGGTATTATATCCAACATTAAAAAGTTATGCTGATGATTACTATATTTGGTCTTGATAAAGATATGTTCAGTTAACCACAGGAGAATAATTTAACTAAAAACCTTAGTTGGCCTTTTTTGGGAAAGAAAACAATGATAAATTCAAGAGTATCTCAATACCTTTGGGACGTACCCAATTTGGTAAAAATAAGTACCAAACAGGGCCTGGAACAGGGTAGGCACTCAATAAAATTTTTTTTTTAATAAAAATCAGTCCATTTAGACTCTTATGATTGGAACATCACTTAGAACTCTTCTTGTGACCCTCCTCAGTTTGGCTGGGAGGCTAAGCTGAGCTGAAACTGGACTCCCATGTCATGTGAGGCGTCACTCTATTGGGAATGGCAAATGCTAAATTTATTGTTACAGGTCATTCAAAGTTAACTCCAGGAATTGCTATCCAAAAATGATTGGTCCCATATTTCAATTTTATAAATATTCAGGCAGAGTAAAAATTCATATATTATCAAGCTAAGGTCTAAAGTGATAGGATTCTATTTTAGCACAAACTTCCATCTCTATTACCGAGCATATAGCCTGACACATATGATATTTTATCAAATGAATGAATAAGTGAATTAATGAACAAATTAATATTATAATCTGTTCAGATAATGTCTTTAATGAGAAGAAATGTCTAAGTTGTATAGTTTTTGTTTTTTAATGTTCAAATCCAAAAATAACCTTTATGCCAACTTAAAACATTTGCCAAGACACTAAGTTTTATCAGGTTTCTCTTCTACAAAAAAATGTACATGAATCAATATTCTTTTTGCTAAACAAGCGTAACTTTTACTCATTCTTAAGACATGAGCTAATGAGTATTTATTTACATGACAGACCACTCTGTCAAAATACTAGAAAATCTAATGAAGATTGTTGCTTTTTATGTAAAATTAATGTTTTAAAGCAAGCTGACAAAAAATAACTTTCTTATATGTATGGTTAATCACTACAATTAGTGCTTAAATTTATTATGTAGTTTCATAGTTGAAGGCATAATTTTATTAATCAAAAATTAAATGAAACAAACCATGTAGCACAAATAACCAGAAACAAAAGGTACTTTATCTCAATATCTAAGCACACCCATTTGGCTTTTGTACTAATTTATTTTCCTTCCTGCCTGCTTTCCAAAGCAAATTCAATAACACCTTCACTTTATTTTAAAATTTTGCACAAGAATTTGAGGGAAAGAAAAGAAAAATGAACCAAAAAAAAAAACCTCTGATGGCATTAAGAATGGAAAATGAAGAGTTTCTAAAATTACAACCTTAATAAATTGAGATACCATTTAAATTCAAAAGAAATATGAAAATGAGAACCACAGATTTTTAAGTTTAAATAAAGACCATTAAGTGTTATGTTTAAGAAGATATAGACTCAAATGTTTAGTGTAATTGCTGAACACCTCAATTTATTCATTCATTCATTCATTCATTTATTTATTTTAGAAGAGAGAGAGAGCGCATGCACCCACGCGTGTGAGGGGTGGGGGCGCAGAGTGAGAGGGGGACACTCAAGGTGGAGCCTGATGCAGGGCTCAACATCACGACCCTGAGATCATGACCTGAGATAAAATCAAGAGTTGGATGCTTAACTGACTGAGCCACCCAGGTGCCCCTATCTCAATTTATTTCTTAAAGTTATACTTTCCAAGCAAAGTAAATTGGTAGTGCACTAAATGTATCATTTATATGATGGTGTTATAATAATATCACTGCATTTGATAATATGGAACTACATGATGATTACGTTTAAGATAAGCACAAAAACCTGGCTGCCAATTTTCAAGTACTAAACTCTAAAAGAAAAAATCTATCAGGTACCCAATTTATATAATTAAACATTGAGTAAAGTTTGATTTCCTCCTGTGTGTGTCAGTTTAATTATATATATTTCAAATATGATATACAGATCATCAGTAAAAACCTCAAAAGGACTATCATCATAAAATAAAAATATGACAATGACAATGATCCCACAGGCAGACACAAAACACAGCCATTAGGAAAAAGATGTAGGGGAAAATATAAAAATAAGTGAATAAATAAATACATGACTTTTGTGATGTCATTATCAAATAATGAACCTAGTTTTTTTAAACAAACATAAACATCAGACTGAGAGTTTCTATTTTGGAACTTGCTTTTTTAGTGAGCCTTCCAAAAACTCAAGAAAACTGGTCTCATTACTTTATAGTCACTCCCTGTCTCTAACTGAAAATGTTATTACAGTTCCATCACCCAATAGCCTTGATTTTAATGACTTCAGCCCGCTCCCAAAATATCAAATCTATTCTCAACTGATGAAGATTTATCACCTTGGAGGACAGTGAAAGGGATGTGCTTTTAAGGGAAACTCTTGGAAGAAAGGGGGGGGGGGGAGGGAAGGAAAGGGGGGAAAAAAGGGGGGGGAGGAAGAGAAGGGGAGGGAAGAGACAGTGAGCAAGGACATCTCCAACAGAATCAATAAGACAGCTTCAGGGAGGCTCCTGTAGAAGGAAGAACACTTACTGTGTGATTTTAGTTTAAACCATTCATACCAGCCATGAACTGGTGACAGTGGAGACTCTTCTGTGCTTACGTGACCAACAACAATACCAAATTCAAGAAGAAAAATGTTCTATGGGAAATCAGCCACTAATGTTCAAATAACATGTCTACTCAACAAACATATAAATGGCGTCGTTTTTAGTTTAAGATTTTCTTCCTGCACTGCACAACTGACAATTGACTTTCTCACAGCTAAAACTTTAAAATGGCAAAACAAATTTTGAAGACATTTTCTGTAATAAAAAACGGCTGCTTAGATGCTGAGAGAGAATTTTTCAAGGATAATCTTGTTTTTCACTTTTCTGTTCGAAGATTCAAATGCAGGAGAAATGTGTTGAAATCAAGTAATTAGAATTCCATTTGGCTGGGGCGCCTGGGTGGCTCAGTTGGTTAAGCGACTGCCTTCGGCTCAGGTCATGATCCTGGAGTCTCGGGATCGAGTCCCACATCGGGCTCCCTGCTCGGCGGGGAGCCTGCTTCTCCCTCTGACCCTCCCCCATCTCGTGCTCTCTCTCTCTGTCTCATTCTCTCTCTCAAATAAATAAATAAAATCTTTAAAAAAAAAAAAAAAAAGAATTCCATTTGGTCCATCACCCATTTTCAAAGATTGTAGACTTTACTGACAACTTTTTATCACCATAATATCTAGGAAAATAATAGTATTTGGTGTTTTCAAATGAATATATGTAATCAAATGATTTATAATCGCAAAGGAGTTGTCAAAAAATGTTAAATACCTAAATACTTTTTAAATTGGCTTCACATCAGAAAGCTCAAATATCAGTTTTGAAGACCGTGTAATTTTGGCAGATTGAACTCCTCATTATATCCATCTCACCTTTACCCATGATAAGGCCTCTGATGTTTAGCAGGGCTCATGATCAAGGAGGTTGGGGGGTAGGGGACAGGGACATTTCCTAGCTTCCTTTGATGTTGGGTGGGGACCAGTAAGTAGGTTCTGCCCAGGAGAGTGTGAAGGAAAGTAGTATGTATACCTTTTCAGGACTCATCTCAGTATATCCCAGAGAAGGGATACATCCCTACTTCCCCTTTTCCCCTGACACTGTCCCATTGTATGGATCTAAAACATGAAAGTAAGCTTTCTTAGACCCTATGGATGAAGACTAACCATAAACATATACTACTATAAAGTTTAAAATTGCAAGTTCCATCTTTTAATAAGCCTGTATTTATTTGCCTAAGTAGTATAACAGTAATTGTTACAGAATGCAAAAATACATGTGAAACCCTCCAGAAATGGATAATACCTTTTCCCAATGCAGTCAATGATTTTAAATTTTAAGTAGTCTCATCTAAAAAAAAAAAAAATCTAGAACAATGAATATATGACCTCAAAGTGTCAATATTTCAAATAAATTTTTATAAGTCTTAACACCTCTGAAAATCAAATTATTTGATTCCAAAGCACCAAGAAAATGATACTGAAACAACACAGTCTCTCTAAAAAGATGTAAAATTTTAATATTGGTGAGGCTACAAAAATCACCCCAGAGGAACAGAGAAGAGTCACAACAACATTCAATAAAAGGAGTTAAAAAACAGAGACAAGTTAGAAGCCCTGGTCCTTCCAATTGTCAGCTGTATACGCTTGGCCATATATGCATTCCTCCCGGAGAATCTCAATTTTGCCTTGAGAAATGGGGTAATATGTGCCCAGTCTACTTTGCAGTGCTGCTGTAGACATTAAGTATGAAAAAAATAAATATAAATATATCCAAAAAAAAAGGCGATCCTTTGCAAATATAAGGAACTGTTATTCAAATAGCTATGTATACATGCTAAAGCACACACTGGCTTTCATTTATAAAAAGTAAAGAAAGTCATTTGTTTTTTTTTTTTTTAAATACATCATTGTAAATGCATTCATATTTAAAAATCTAATAAAGATCTCCTCTTACCTGCACTTGACATTTCAGGAAAAAGATGGCTTAATTTGCTTCTCTGAAGATTAGCCCCTCACAACTAAATGAATAACAAGGCTAATATTTACCAGTATTATGTAAAAGACAAAACATTTCTCATCTTTAAGATGAGAAAAACATTGATTCCATGATTGATCATAAAATGGAGTGTGAAAGACAACCAAGGGACAGTCCAAACACAGATCAGAAGGCCTATGGTGGGATTCAGGGTGCTAAGAAACCTTACAATTTTTTAAATTAAGATTTTTATTTAAAAATTTGTTTTCTTAATTAACTATTTTAGAATGCCTGGAAAAATAATTCCCAGATAGTACATTAAATGCTGTCAATTGTGTTACACTGTATAATATGTTGCTATGTGGTTTCTCAATTTTACCAAAATTACATCTGAGAGAATGAAAACCATTTGTCTACATTTAAAATTCCTCATCTCTACAACTCAATATTTTTCCTTGATGCATTCTAAATGCCCTAGTAGAAATTATTTTGAAAAGAAACCATTAAAGGTATGCTAATGACTCTGAATTGTGACAGATGCTGTGGAAACAGGCCTGTTGGCTGAGGCACGGCACCATTAACTATCTATCATAAAGTACTCTGGACCTGCTCATTTATAACTGCTGTGTTGCTCAAGGGGGGAGAAAAACAGCAAGAGTTTCTCTTTCTGAGGCAAAAATCATAAGCCACTCACTTATTCTAATGTCACGATCCCCACTGTTTGTCTGCATGATAATTAGGAAAATCAGAAGTAGTGAAATATTGCTTTAACAACGTGATTGGAATTAAACTATTAAAAAGGCCAGGGAGAAAGTTCCATGTGCTTACTGACCGTTGAGTCTCCAACACAAGACACCCAGAGCAGGCAAAACATGTACTATTTCCTAGGAATGAATCAAGGAGTGGAATTCCAAGCCTCACAGGGAGGCAGGGGGAAAGAAGAGAAGAATTTAAAAAGAGGAATGGAAACACATCATTACTCTGAGAATCTTCTGTCTACAACCTGTTAAGAATATTTGTTGATCACCCATTTTGAGAAGAAACACTGATCCAGCCACTGTGGGAATTAACAAGCAGACCCCTGGGTTTTTACAAAGTGACTGAGTGCATGCTAGCTCACTGGATCCTACTAAGGAAGCTCTAAAGAAAATATCATGCTGCTTTTGGAAGACAGGAAACTAAAGGTCAGCTAAAAGTGAGGGGACTGGAGCCCAGATGGCTCGGTCGTTAAGCATCTGCCTTCATCTCAGGTCATGATCCCAGGGTCCTGGGATCGAGCCCCGCATCGGGCTCCCTGCTCAGTGGGAAGCCTGCTTCTCCCTCTCCCACTCCCCCTGCTTGTGTTCCCTCTCTCACTGTCTCTGTCAAATAAATAAATAAAATCTTTAAAAATAAAATAAAATAAAAGTGAGGGGACGGACTCAAGACCTCAAGATCATTAGTGGAAGCACCCAGAAGTCAGGCCTTCTGTCTCTAAGGCCAGTGCTCTTTTCTCAAAGACCAAGTGAGAAAGAAGTGAGAGAGGAACAAGTGGTAGGAAGGGTGGGGTAGTTTCTTTAAATCTCTACAGAAATATGAAGAATATGACTGCTGCATAACATGTTTAATATAGATGTTACAGTCACATTACATGGAAGAAACCTAAAAATATATCTGGGTGCACAGGCCTTGGCACAAGAACGCATAAGCCTGGCTAAGCTTACACAAAAGCCCTCCTGACTGTGGGGCCACTGGGCACCAACAAGAGGAGGAGGATGCCTTGTTTCTCTCTCACCTCCAACAGTTGTTCACAATGAGGGCTGGACATTTAAAATCCTGTGTTTTAAAAATACACCTGTCCAGGTCCCACCCTGTAAATCCCACTCCACTGGGGCATTTATGTTTTTTACTAGCCTGACAGGGGACTCTGGTGACCAGCCAGGCTTGGAAAACTTCATCCTAGAATCACAGGCGCTTCCTTTTGCACATCCACATACACACCTGATAGAGGAAAAAGAGGCCGGCACAAAATTAACAGCTTTAAAAGTCAACTACAGATTTTACAAGAGTAAATAAAGGACAGGGAGTGTAGCAAAGAATTAAACGATAAACAATCCTGTCCAGGAAGGTAGTACTAAGCCTAAGGGATTTTTAACTACAGAAGGGAAAGTACTCAAGACAGCCCTAAATGGATGGATGAGAAGTTCACTTTATCAGAGAAAATACAATAAGCTCGTGCCATGTAGTGTCTGCTGAGCATGGGTGTTTGACTAAAGGTGTTATAATACCCTAAGCTCAAAACTTTATAATAACAATTTGCCACTGAAGTCCAAATTACACACTGTAATAAAACCAAATGCTCATTACCCACAAAAAGATCCTAAGTGTCTACCTTTTCATGGGAGTTGGCCCCAGGCACTCAAGAACAGTGATAACAAGGGAGTTGGCAGTAAAACACTGCACCTTTAGAGACCTTTGAAGTGTTCTCAAGAGGGCTTATCCTATAGCCGTCTATAAAGTAGAAGTCAACGTGTCCATTATTTACTTATTCTAGAACCATGTGGTAATAAATTCAATATTATATTCAATACCTGACTTCATTATACCAATAGCTACCTATTCTGGCCAGTGAAAAGGACTGTTTAAATGGTAAGGGCTTCATTTCTATGTAAAAGCCCATGGCTAAAATTAACAAGTCAGGAAACGACAGATGTTGGCGGGGATTCGGAGAAAGCAAACCCTCCTACACTGTTGGTGGGAATGCAAGCTGGTGCAGCCACTCTGGAAAACAGTATGGAGATTCTTCAAAAAGTTGAAAATAGAGCTACCATACGATCCAGCAATTGCACTATTGGGTATTTACCCCAAAGATACAAATGTAGGTATCCGAAGGGGTATGTGCACCCCGATGTTTATAGCAGCAATGTCCACCATAGCCAAACTGTGGAAAGAGCCAAGATGTCCATCAACAGATGAATGGCTAAAGAAGATGTGGTATATATATACAGTGGAATATTATGTAGCCATCAAAAGGAATAAAATCTTGCCATTTGCAACCACGTGGATGGTACTGCAGGGTGTCATGCTGAGCGAAATAAGTCAATCAGAGAAAGACATGTATCATATGACCTCACTGATATGATGAATTCTTAATCTCAGGAAACAAACTGAGAGTTGCTGGAGTGGTGGGGGGTGGGAGGGATAGGGTGGCTGGGTGATTGATTTTGGGGAGGATATGTGCTTATGGTGAGCACTGTGAATTGTGCAAGACTGTTGAATCACAGATCTGTACCTCTGAAACAAATAATACATTATATGTTAAAAAAAAAAAAAAGAAGAAGAAGAAGAAGATAGCAGGAGGAGAAGAATGAAGGGGGGGAAATCAGAGGGGGAAATGAACCATGAGAGATGATGGACTCTGAAAAACAAACTGAGGGTTCTAGAGGGGAGGGGAGTGGGAGGATGGGTTAGTCTGGTGATGGGTATTAAAGAGGGCACGTTCTGCATGGAGCACTGGGTGTTATATGCAAATACTGAATCATGGAACACTACATCAAAAACTAATGATGTAATGTATGGTGATTAACATAACATAATAAAAAAAATCATTAAAAAAAAAAAGCCCATGAATTAATGTCATCTGGACTCTTCATCAAGGAAATCTATCAGTGACACCTAGTCTATAAAAGAACCTTATAGAATCTTCTATCCTACATAACTTTTAGCAACCTTATGAAGTGATTATAACCTTCTCAAGTGCTTTGAGTTTAATATATTGCCAGGAGGCGTTCATGTTTAATGAAGACCCTAAAGATACCAATCACAGGAACAGGGCCCTGTCATGTACTAGCCTTAGGGGTGGTACCCCCTCTCACCTCCAGCTAGTTTCCTATGTCTTAGATGATTGCACCCAGGAGCATCACCCATGGTCATAATTCCACCTAACAGAATAGACCTATCATCCGGATGGCCACAGCAGCCCAGAATGGGACTGAATTGCCATTATACCAAGATTTGGACTACGGAAAAACTCATAGGAGCCCCTTCACAGCTTAGTCTCCCTGGCCCAACTGCCTATTCAGATTTTCCGATAGCTATCCTGGAGGTTCCAACAAGACTGCTCAACTACTGATACCTATTGTGGGGACAGGAAAAATTCCATTCAGTCTGTATTACACCTACTCTAAGCATCCTGAGAGCAAGGACCAGGCTCAATCTTCTGTTCCCCCCAGCTAATGACATAGAACCTACAAAGAGGAGGTACACAAAACCTATCAGTTGTGTTGCTATTCAACTGAATGATTCGGGGCATGCAACACCATGTTACCTCTGTCACATTACACAGCTCTGGCTATGACCCTAGCATTTTGGGCTAGTCCTGTAGTTTAGGAGAACATACAGGAGACTGCCAGGGCCTAGAGAACCTCTATCTCTGCAGAGACAGGGTCAGGGGTTATCATGAGGAATCATCCAGAGAAAATTATTGAGAAATGGTTAAGAGGTGAAAGCAAATGACAATGCCAACATGGTGCCACTTTAGCTCTCACCTGTGCCACATTTTGTATCTCAACAAAATAGGTACTTTACCATGCTCAGAGACAAGAGGAGCCCACACCCACAGGCCCAACAGCATATAGGGTACACCTCCCAACAGTCCATGAAGTCCAGGCCAGACAAGTCATAAGGCTAGCAGCAGTCCTTCAGAGAAAAGACTGAGGTCCCCCACGGAAGAAGGATTTCTGCCTCCAGACTACCACATCAACTCTTCTCTGGATCTCCAGTCTGCCCCCCTGCCCTGAAGATTTTTGACTTGCCAGCCCTACAAGTGCATGCACCAACTGCTTAAAAATCAAATCAAATGGACATAGCCACACACCCCTATTACAGATTTATCATTAAGCCCATATATTTATATACTGTGGTACCATTTCTTGGTTTTGAAAAAAATTTTTTTAAATGCCAGTGTAGTTAACATAAAGTATTATATTCATTTCAGGTATATAATACAGTGATTCAACAATTCTACAGATTACTCAGTGCTTGTCCCAATAAGTGTACTCTTAATCCCCTTCACCTACTTCACTCATCCCCCACCCATGTCCCCTCTGGTAACCATCTGTTTGTTCTCTACACCTAAGAGTTTGTTTTTTGGTTTGTCTCTTTTTCTTTCCTTTTTCATTTGTTTTGTTTCTTAACTTCCACATATAAGTGAAATCATATGGTATTTGTCCCTCTCTGACTGACTTACTTCACTCAGCATTATACTCTCGATTCATCCATGTTGTTGCAAATGGCAAGATTTCATTCTTTTTTGTGGTTGAATAATATTCCATTGTGTATATAAAGTAAATACCCAGTAGTGCAATTACTGGATTGGAGGGTAGTTCTAGTTTTAATTTTTTGAGGAACCTCCACACTGTTTTCTACAGTGGCTGCACCAGTTTGCATTCCCACCAACAATGCATGAGGGTTCATTTTTCTCTACATCCCCGCCAACACTTGCTGTTTCTTGAGTTTTTGATTTTAGCCATTCTGACAGGTATGAGGAGGTATCTCATTGTGGTTTTGATTCGCATTTCCCTGACGATGAGTGATGTTGAGCATCTTTAATGTGTTTCTTGGCCATCTGTAGGTCTTCTTTGGAGAAATGTCTGTTTATGTCTTCTGCTCATTTTTTAACTGGATATTTTTTAGTGTTGAGTTGTATAAGTTGTTAATATATATTTTGGATACTAACCCTGTATGAGATATGTCCTTTGCAAATATCTTCTCCCATTCGGCAGGTTATCTTTCAGTTTTGTTGGTTGTCTTCTTTGCTCTGCAGAAGCTTTTTATTTTGATGTAGTCCCAATAGTTCATTTTTGCTTTTCTTTCCCTTGCCTCAGGAGACATATCTAGAAAGAAGTTGCTACAGCTGATGTCAGAGAAATTACTGCCTATGTTCTTTTCTAGGATTTTTATGGTTTCTAGTCTCACATTTAGGCCCTTGACCCATTTTATTTTTGTGTGTAAGAAAGTGGTCCAGGGGCACCTGGGTGGCTCAGTCGGTAAGCGTCTGCCTTCAGCTCAGGTCACGTTCCCAGGGTCCTGGGATTGAGCCCTGCATCGGGCTCCCTGCTCCGCAGGAAGCCTGTTTCTCCCTCTCCCACTCCCCCTGCTTGTGTTCCCTCTCTTGCTGTGTCTCTCTCTGTCAAATAAATAAATAAAATCTTAAAAAAAAAAAAAGTCCAGTTTCATTCTTTTGCATGTTGCTGCAACAACGTTCTCCCAACATCATTTGTTGAAGAGACTCTTTCTCGCATTGCATATTCCTGCCTCCTTTGTCAAAGATTAATTGACCATGTAATTGTGGGTTTATTTCTGTGGTTTCTATTCCATTCCATTGATCTATGTGTCTATTTTTGTGCCAGTACCATAATTTTTGATTACTACAGCTTTATAAAATAACTTAAAGTCTGGAATTATGATATCTCCAGTTTTTTCTTTTTCAAGATTGCGTTGCCTATTCGGGGTTTTTTGTGGTACCATACAAATTTTAGGATTGTTTGTTCTAGTTCTGTGAAAAATGCTGTTGGTATTTTGTTTTTAAGATTTTATTTATTTATTTGAGGGAGACACAGATACAGCATGAGCAGGGGGGAGAGGCAGAGAGAGAGAGAGCGAGAAGGAGAAGCAGACTCCCTGCTCAGCAGGGAGCCCGACGCGGGGCTCAATCCCAGGACCCCAAGACCTGAACCATGAGATTATGACATGAGCTGAAGGTAGACGCTTAACCGACTGAGCCACTCAGGTGCCCCTGATGTTGGTATTTTGATAGGATTGCATTAAATCTGTAGATTCCTTTGGGTAGTATGAACATTTTAACATTTGTTCTTCTAATCCATGAGCATGGTGTCTCTTTCCATTTGTGTTACTTTCATCCACATTTTATAGTTTCCAGAGTACAGGTCTTTCACCTCTTTAGTTAAGTTTATTTCTAGATATTTTAAGTGTGATGCTGTTTTGGTTTTTTTAAAGATTTTATTTATTTTTATTTATTTGACACAGAGAGAGAGATAGTAAGAGAGAGAGCACAAGCAGGGGGAAAGGCAGGCAGAGGGAGAGGGAGAAGCAGGGTCTCTGCTGAGCAAGGAGCCTGATGCGGGGCTCGATCCCGGGACCCTAGGATCATGACCTGAGCCGAAGGCAGCTGCTTAACCGACTAGGCCACCCAGGCGCCCCAAGTATGATGCAGTTTTTAAAAGTGTTTTCAAAATTTTGTCATCTGACCCAATTTTCAAAATTGTTCAAACTCAAACATAAAAGTAAAAATGTTCTGAATAATTACAAAGCACTCTAGGTATAAGGTAGTGCGCACACACACACACACGTGCACAAATGATCAAGAGACTGAATTAGAGCATGAAATACTGAGTGAGCTATTTTTATTCCTTTAGGGTTAACTCCTCTCTCTCTCTAATTTGCACCTATTTCTGGCATCAGCATTAAGCATGATATGTGCCAATTACCCCTACTAAAATGTAAAGTCCACTAGGAAAGGGATTTCTCTTTTTGTATGTTTTGATATCTCCCCAGCATATAAACTACAGTGCCTAGCATGTAGTAGGCTCTCAATAAATTCTTGAATGAAGAGAAATGCAAATAAAATACACACACGCACAGACAGATCTACGTATGAGGAAAAGAAAATGTTCACTCTTGCTCAACCAATGAGCATTGACTATGATAGGCAAGTTATGGAGCTTTATTATAATTCTACATGAGTACAACAAAATGTCATTATGATCATGCAATGAAGGCTATCAATGATCATTATTCAATGACCATATTTCTGCCTCTTTGTTTCAAGGTAGGAACAGAGAGAAGCCAGTGACATTTACTCACTACCGAAGTTGTCCTAACAGCAGCCTTGCAGATAACTGACAAATAATATGGGCCTTTCCCCCATTATTTAAGAGAGTCAGGCATAAGGTACCAGTTTCATGGTCTGGGAAGTTGTAATATTAATCTTTGCCCAGCTACTTATATCTCTTAAATGAGGAGGTAGGTAAATGCAGAAAAGGTCGCTGAGAAAACTGCCACATACAAAGGAAAGACAGAGGAGGTTATACATACAAAGATAAACGTACATCCCCATAGCTCTGTTGAAGAGATGATTTATCCCAAATGCCCTCTGTGTGTCTGGTTTGTGCAAAAGGGGAGCTGCCCCGACCTCAGTAGGGCTTCTCATCCCAAGCCAGCCCAAATTTGTAGAAAGACCCCTGGCCTTCTTCCTTCTTGTTCTCTGGCTCACAAATCACCACTGAAAAAGATAAAAAAAATCCCAGAAAGGGAAACTAGAGATATAGGTGCTGATCTCATTGCCACTTTATCCCTAAGAGCCCTAGGCCTTTTTCTTCAAAAATAGAAGGAGGTTAGGTAGGGTGATTTCTACAGTCTCTTTAAGTTGATAATTTGGCCTCTATCTGCATCAAGGCTGACTGGCCACTAGGACAGGGCAAAGGAAGGAGCTAGAGCCCCATACAGCAGCTTCCGGGCAAAACTGTGCAGTGGGCTGCAGCTCGGAACTAATGAGGCTCTCACATCATAGGGCACACCTCTCTCAACTCCCTTTCTCCAGCACAGTGCTGAAGACGAGAGGCCCACCTGGCACATGACACAAGGGCTATTACTAGGAAGAGCATCAGGCTACCTGTCAAAGGGCCCCAGGTGACGAATTAAATACTTGGGTGAACTTAGTATTACACATTTAGAAGCCTAGTTTGTTGACAGCCTCAGAAGTTTACAGAGACTTATGAATCAAATAAAAGGCCAAATTATTGATTTAGAATAAGAATTACATCTGCCAAAAAGAACAGGCATGTGGGACCTGCAGCCAAGACATGCTCCTTCTGCAGACCATGTATGTGGAAACTGGAAAGTGACTCGAGCAGCTTTATGACCCAGAAGTGTGCTGGCATGAGGCTAGGAGAGCTTGCTGTAAGCATCTCCACAAAAGGCAGGCATCCACTAGCAGCAGGAAACTAACTGCAGACCCAGGCCCACGCAGGAAGGACAGAGTGTTACTTCTCTTTTTGAGTCTTCTTTTTCCTTCTATTTATATAACTGCTTTGAAAGCAATAACTAACGGCTGAAGGGATCTATTTTTTATTACATGTAATAAATACTTACTCAATTCAGAGAATCAGATAAACATAGAAGTGTTTTAAAATTTTTTGTTTTGTTTTGTTTTTGAGGAGGGAGAGCAGGGGAGAGGCAGAAGAGAGAACATCTAAAGCAGGCCCCAGGCCCAGTGCGGAGCCGGACACAGGGCTCGATCTCACAACCTTGAGATCATAACCTGAGCTGAAATCAAGAGTCAGACACTTAACCCACCCAGGTGTCCCAACACAGAAGTGTTTTAAAAACAGAAAAAGTTTAAAAATATATATCTAATCCTATAGTGAACTGTCTGTGCAGATACACAGATTATAAAGAGCATGTTGATTTTTTACTGTATTAAACATCATATTGTAAACATGCCCCATGATACTAAACAATCTTTTAAAACTTCATTTTGAAGACTAAAAAATAAAAATTGACACATTCTTTCTTTAGACATGTTAATATATTCCATCTGTGACAAGCAAGTCTTACTCGGAGTCACTGAGAATATGTTTTAAACTTTATTGTAAGACAACTAACGATTTCTCCTTCATTTCTAAGTTATTGTACTGCAGTCTGTAAGTACAGAAAAGACCTCCCAAATCAAAAGTGCCCTGTCCAGTTAGAAACTTTAGGCTTTATAAAATCTCCACAGTGACAAGGTGGCAATGTGACAAACTAATACCTCATCATGATAGCTGGGCAAGGAGGAGGAGGAGTGCCCCTACCCCAAATATCAACTAGCATCCTCTTCCCGGCAACAGATGTGCCTATCAATGATGGTCTTGCCAAATTAAACACCCCGGCACGTGTCCCCCCCTTACTTCTTTTTTTATTAATTTAATTTTATTATGTTACATTAGTCACCATACATCATTAGTTTTTGATGTAGTGTTCCATGATTCATTGTTTTCGTATAACACCCAGTGCTCCATGCAATGCGTGCCCTCCTTAATACCCATCACCAGGCTAACCCATCACCCCATCCCTCTCCCCTCTAAAACCCTCAGTTTGTTTCTCAGAGTCCATAGTCTCTCATGGTTTGTCTCCCCCTCCAATTCCGCCCCCGCTTCATTTTTCCCTTCCTTCTCCTAATGTCCTCCATGCTATTCCTTATGTTCCACAAATAAGTGAAACCATACGATGATTGACTTTCTCTGCTTGACTTATTTCAATTAGCATAATCTCCTCCAGTCCCATCCATGTTGATGTAAAAGTTGGGTATTCATCCTTTCTGATGGCTGAGTAATATCCCATTGTATATATGGACCACATCTTCTTTATCCATTCGTCTGTTGAAGGGCATCTCAGCTCTTTCCATAGTTTGGCTATTGTGGACATTGCCGCTATGAACATTGGGGTGCATATGGCCCTTCTTTTCACTACATTTGTGTCTTTGGGGTAAATACCCAGTAGTGCAATTGCTGGGTCATAGGGTAGCTCTATTTTTAATTTTTTGAGGCACCTCCACACTGTTTTCCAAAGTGGCTGTACCAACTTGCATTCCCACCAACAGTGTAAGAGGGCTCCCCTTTCTCCACATCCTCTCCAACATTTGTTGTTTCTTGCCTTGTCAATTTTTGCCATTCTAACTGGTGTAGGGTGATATCTCAGTGTGGTTTTTATTTGAATTTCCCTGATGGCTAATGATGATGAACATTTTTTCATGTGTCTGTTAGCCATTTGTATGTCTTCTTTTGAAAAGTGTCTGTTCATGTCTTCTGCCCACTTTTTGACTTGATTATTTGTTTTTTGGGTGTTGAGTTTGAGAAGTTCTTTATAGATCTTGGATAATAGCCCTTTGTCTGTAGTGTCATTTGCAAATATCTTCTCGCATTCTGTGGGTTGCCTCTTTGTTTTGTTGACTGTTTCCTTTGTTGTGCAGAAGCTTTTTATCTTGATGACGTCCCAAAAGTTCATTTTTGCTTTTGTTTCCCTAGCCTTTGGAGAAGTATCTTGAAAGAAGTTGCTGTGGGCGATGTCGAAGAGGTTACTGCCTATGTTCTCCTCTAGGATTTTGATGGATTCCTGTCTCACACTGAGGTCTTTCATCCATTTTGAGTTTATCTTTATGTATGGTGTTAGAGAATGGTCGAGTTTCATTCTTCTGTATACAGCTCTCCAATTTTCCCAGCACCACTGTCTTTTTTCCATTGCATATTTTTTCCTGCTTTGTCGAAGATTATTTGACCATAGAGTTGAGGGTCCATATCTGGGCTCTCTATTCTGTTCCATTGATCTGTATGTCTGTTTTTGTGCCAGTACCATGCTGTCTTGGTGAAGCGGGGGTAGGGGAGGCAGAGGGAGAGGGAGAAGCAGGCTCCCCGCTGAGCAGGGAACTCGATGTGGGGCTCGATCCCAGGACCCTGGGATCATGACCTGAGCCGAAGGCAGACGCATTTAACCTACTGAGCCACCCAGGCGCCCCATCCCTTCTGACTTCTATCTTGAGAGAGAGGGAAATAAGAATTTCAGGACAAACAGAGAAGAGGGTGAGGCCATGATAAATCAGTGAAGAGTATATTTCAGACAGCTATAACCTGGCAATAGCATCAAATCACATCATTACTCCACCTACGTGCAGGACAAGCTCTAAGCCCCCAATTAAGTTATGCTCACATGACAAAAACTTCCTCAACCTCCTGCAATTATATACTACAAAGCAGAAGAAAAGCTCCCAACACCTTGTATCAAACTGTGGACGCCATAAGAACAGCCCCTAAATGCACAGTTGCCTATTACCTGCTTGTGTCCCATTTTCAGTGGCATGGGGACAGAAATGTCTTTTGTACAGCTTCTCTAGGATGACAGACATTAACAGAAATGCATGGATGGATTTACAGCTGGCATGGATCAATTTCTAGTTATTTTACAATTATTGACTAAGGAACTCAAACAGACTTTTGCTACTTGCCAGACAAAAAGCTAACCCCACCCCCTTTACCAATCTTGAGAAAAAGCTGAAGAAACATGAAAACTGATGTATTCTGCAAACAGAACATGCCAAGACAAGATTATATCCAACTCAAAGCTGAGAATCGAGTAACAAATGTAGCTCCAGAATAGAGCTTGAGAAACTTGCAGTCTTGGCAAGTCACTCTTACAGCAGCAACCTTTGTTGCAATTGGAATTGACGGGAGGCTTTTTTACTTCAAGTAAAAGATTTCTGTCAGGGTGAACATATTTTAATCCACCACATGCATTTGTAACATGTCATTTACAAGGACAAAACCTGACTACTTCAAGAGCCTGCTTTTGTTGTGTCACTCCACAGGCCCAGTGTATATGTTCCCAAGGCTCACAGAAAAAAAAAAAATTATTTATATATAGATGTGTGTGTGTGTGTGCGCGCGCGCATGTGTACACACACCAAACACACACACAGAGGAGAGAGGGGAGGAGAGGGCGGGGGGAGGCAGTATGATAATAGATATGCAGAGCATATGTACAGCTACACATACATCTCGGAAATGGTGATGTACAAGACGGAGAAACATGGTTAAAATATGCTGCATACTGAAGGAGGATGTTATTTAGATCTTGTTCTTTTTGATGCCTTCAGGGGTGGAACTCAGAGAAATGTTTTATAATATACTGAGTTCTTCGAGGAGTCAAAAAAAAATTTGAAGCCATCAATACCTTCTCCTGTCACCTGTGCATAACAGGGAACAATGGGAACATTCTAGAGATGCCAGAGTCCACGTGCTGCAAATTTAACATAGCAAGGGGAGGTGGGGTTAAGAAAGAAAAATTATGCCACAAACGGACAAGGTAGTGATAGAATGCTCATATTAAAAAATTAGCACATGAGAGGAGCACCTGGGTGGCTCAGCTGGTTAAACACCTGCCTTGGGCTCAGGTCATGATCCCAGGGTCCTGGGATGGAGCCCCACCTCCAGCTCCCTGCTCAACAGGGAGTCTGCTTCTCCCTCTCCCTCTGCCCCTCCGTGCTGTTCTTGCTCCTCTCTCCCCCTCTCTCAAATAAATAGATCTTTAAAAAAAAAAATTAGCATACAATTTTTAATGAGTTGAAGAAATAAGTGGGAAATGAATAGAAAATAAAGCAAACATTTAAAAAGATGAATCTTTTTTTGGACTTAGGAGTAGCAAAAGGGTTTAGTCCACTGTAATACAGAAATATATGGCATGTGGGCGCCTGGGTGGCTCAGTTGGTTAAGCGACTGCCTTCAGCTCAGGTCATGATCCCAGGGTCCTGGGATTGAGTCCTGCATCGGGCTCCCTGCTCTGCAGGGAGCCTGCTTCTCCCTCTCCCACTCCCCCTGCTTGTGTTCCCTCTCTCGCTGTGTCTCTCTCTGTCAAATAAATAAATAAAATCTTTAAAAAAAATTAAAAATAGGGCGCCTGGGTGGCTCAGTTGGTTAAGCGACTGCCTTCGGCTCAGGTCATGATCCTGGAGTCCCGGGATCGAGTCCCGCATCGGGCTCTCTGCTCGGCAGGGAGTCTGCTTCTCCCTCTGACCCTCCTCCCTCTCATGCTCTCTGTCTCTCATTCTCTCTGTCTCAAATAAATAAAAATAAAATCTTAAAAAAATAAAAAATAAAATAAAGAAATATATGGCATTTAATAGTCATTCTGTAAAGATATAAAGTAGACCAAGTCTGTCTTTTAATTTGATTGTATTTATATTTTAATTGATATCAATTTAAGTTATTTTGCTAACAAAGGCCTGGGTTTTCATTCTAAGTCAACAAGCACATATTAGCAGAAAGATCCCATCCTCTAACATTCAAGAAAAGGACCCCTCTCATTTTCACCCTTTCAGTACAGTGACTGCTAACACCATTTATACCTGTGCCTGTGACTAAATCACTTCTATTAATCAAAGTAAATTTTCAATAACAAAAATCCAATTTAACCAAGAAAATAGAGGCTTTCAACTTTTAACTATTTTCCTTTTTTAAAATGGGGTTCTTTTAATAACTAAAGAAAATTAAAATAGATGTGACTCTTGGAATTGGTAACCTATTCATAAAGCAAAATTACTTTATGAAAAGTCAATCTGTAAGTATATAGAAATCTGCATTCTCTTAGAACTCCTGTATTTATATATTTATTCATCAAGGTAACAGACTTGAAAGCGAAGTGCATTAATGACCTTGTCCTCATTTTAAACAGATAGAAACAAAGAGCACAAAGAAAAAAAGCAGGGTGCCTAAAATTACATGAAGGAGTAAATAGGGGAGAAGACTGGGGGGGTAGGGGAGTCTATTTCAGATAAAATTGTTCAAAAAATTCTGTAGCAAAATAAGAGTTTACTAATAGTTTTTAATGATACAACTTGGATGCCTGCCACATTTCAAAGACATAGAATCAATACAGATGCTGGTGAAAGCATTTAAGTTGTGTTCATGAAAAGAAAATACCCAAAACAAATGAAACTTCACCCATAATACAGAATATTAATCTATATATCTGACTAAAATTCCTCACCTATCATTTTTTGTCCATTCCACTTCTGTCTTTGTAAAACTCTAACAATAACAGCAAGAACTCATAAATTGAAATTAACACAGTATTCGTCTTGATTCTTTTGTTTGCAAATCATGCTTAAAATGTCTTAAGATATGACAACTAAGTGCAATATATGATCCTGGAATCTATCCTATTCCAGGAGGAAAAATTATCATGAACATTATTGGAATCTGGATTAAAGATTAAACTATTCCATCAATGCTAAATTTCCTGATTTTGACAACTATACTTGGTTATGTAAGAAACACATACTAATTTTCAAGTATTAAGGGGCAAATTGGCATGATGTCTGCAACCCATGCTAAATGGTTCAGAGAAGGTGTGTGTGTGCACGTGTGTGTGTGTACACACACACGGATAGAATGATAAAGCATGTGTGCTAGATGAATCTGAGCAAGTTCTTTGTCCTTATAACATTTCTGAAAGCTAAAAATTCAAAATAAAAATTTTAGAAATTAAATTTGAAATTAAAATTTCTTACAGTATCTGAAAAATACCTTTACCATGTGCACCAAAAATAAAGTATACATGCATACACACAAGTATATCATCTAGCCCTGTTTATACACAGGTTTTAAATTTACAATAGACCTACAGTAAAAATTAGTTACTAGCTCCTTCCTATCCTTCTACCATAGCTGTGAGGAAAGAGCTTATTTTTATGAAGTAGACTAATTTTTCTATTACATTAATCTGCTGTAAGAAATATTCTTGGATGAAATGAAATTGAAAAATACATTAAAGGCTACATAACTACATCCCCAATTTTTTTTTTAATTTAAGAAATTTCCAAAATGGTCAGTGACATATTTTTTAAACTATTCAGTTTGACTTTATAAGAAAAACCTGTGAATATCTTCACTTTAAATTTCTCATAAAATTCAATGAAAACACTAAACAAAATTAACAGAACCACTGCAAGAGTAAAGTGGACATTGTGAATATATTAATTTACTCTTAATAATCTACTGCAGCAAGCCTATCTCTATTCTCAACAAAAATCCTGCTAGAGTAACACATCTTTATAATCCAAAGTAGATAAAGAATTGTATCTTCTCTTATCTCCCCCTGCAAATAAAGAGTTCACCTTGCACATAAAAAAAGGAAAGTTTCTGCTGTTATCTACTGGTGTTCTTCTGAGGGCAAGAAAATGGGTAATTGCTACAAACCAGGTCCTTTTGAATGTATATCACCTCTCCCAAAATACAAAAGATCACGACAAACATTTTTTTTAATAAGTACACTCAAAAATGACTTTATAAAAGTATACAGTATCATTTCATTTAACCAGTATCCTGTGCAATGTGGAAATTCACAGGTGAGAAATTTTCCGGAATACTGAAATTTACAACCTGACATGCCAAAATTTTTCCAACTCAAAATAATTTAGAAGGAAACTTTAGTTCTAATATGTATTATTCCATTCCTTGTCCTTAAAAAGAGTCTTCTTAAACCCTGCTAGTGTTATAATTATGAATATATTATTTCATTAAGCAATACCACACAAGGCCTGCTAGACTGGCTAGGGCTGCCTGCCTCCATGTTCCTTCTCCATAATTATAGCATGCCCATCCTGCTGTGGCGTTTTTACTTCCTGCATGTGCTCATCATGCATTACTTTTTGATGCCTTTTTTTATTTATGTCTCCAGTAATTTCTCCTTTGTCCATTTGCCTGCCCTAAAAGTCCCCTTGCTCTTTCTAATACAGTTGGTACAAACTACTATACTACAGCTTAAAAACTTAATAACAAACTTTGCTTAATTGTGCCCCAAATAAGATCACACAGGCAATGGGGACCTAATTTGTAGCTCACTCCCTGTGCAACCTTTAAGTTCAGAATCTCTGAACATTGTTTCATCAGCTGTAACAGGAATGATAGAAGTCCTACCCATTTCAAGCAATTATTAACACCAAATAAGACACTGGACTTGAAAACTCTTGGTTAAATGAAAAGTGCTAAAAATAAGTATCAACTATTTTTGTTGTGATGCTGGTTATTAACAAAGTTTATAAAGAATATGACACTACATGAAAACGTTATGTGATTCCTTTTGGGTTTGGAGCTATGGTTCCAGGCGATCAGCTAGCTGTGTTTCTGAGACTCAGACTAAAGAAACTATAAAAGGATTAATGTTTACTGCCTAAGTAGAAAATGTATATAAGTAGGCCTATAATCTCCAATAAAATTTACCCTGTGACACCGACTGGTGTTCTTTCTTATCAAGAGAATATTAAACACAATCTGGAATTAAATTTACAGTCAGTGTTTTAAACAGGCAGAGGATATTTAAACACAAAGTATAGGACTTTGTAGCTATTTGTCATAAAAGATGGAAGAATGGAAAGAAGTTAGCTAGAAAACTCCTCTAAACTTTTAATCTCATCAACAAATTTCTATGACAATGAAGACATCTGATGAGTTTACCACAAGTAATCCTAAATTATTGGTGCTGATCATTCCATTACATGTTTTTGAAAATAGCTTGGTGCTGTCTGAGTAAATCATATTCTGCCTGGGGCTATGTAGCTTACCTCGAATTATTTCAGAATCATCTAAAATGACTCATTTTTCTATTAAAATGATGAATGGGCTAAATGAGGTATGTAATAAATACTGCAGGTTTGTAAACAGATTCCTGCTCTCTAGAGAATGGAGGCCTTACTTCATTTGGTAATTCTGCCCCTCGGTATTTTCAGGAGAAGTCATCCTTAAAATATAATTAGTAAAGAAAAGAGTGGAGAGAGTCACATTGGAACAAAATGCTGAATGTCTTTCTGGTTAAGGGGATAACCCTAGGCTATATGAAAATAAACCCTCCCACCCCCAGAAGCAGGACACAGTGTAAAACATTAAGAAATTCAGAAAGAGCATTAACTCAGTCCCATTTAGGAATCATAACTAAGCAATAAAACCGGGGATACATAAAAGAAATAAGTATAGATATAGAGCTGTTCAAGAATGTCCAACATTGTGAAAAATTTAATGTCCAAAAAACAAAAATGAAGCAGATCTCATTGTACATGGCATGTCACATAGTAAACATTACTGTTGTTCAATGTACTGCTGAATTCACGAAGTCACAGGTCCACCCACAAAAGGCTGAAGGCAATTCTTCAAGGCTATATCAAACCTGCCAGTGGTGGGTGAGACTTATCATGAAGACAAACTGAAAAGATGACTGGTGAACAAAAAGGAGCACGTGTGCCTTACAGTGTCATTCACAACATAATGTGCAAAATTCTTATTTGGGATATGTAAGGACTAGCAGACTTCATGATACTTACGTTAAACTTCTAATTTGTTAAAGGTTAAAACAAACACTGAGGGCCATATTTCTTAGCCTCTTCAGTAGGAGATGAGATTATGATGTCAGTTCAATAAAATTCCAAGGCCCTAATGACAGTTCATTTCAGACCAGGCAGTGAAGCAAATAAGTTAACAATAAATGCCAGGTCATTATAAAGAGACGGAATTATAACCAACCCTTTGCACCTAGTTACCTATGGATTTTTACTCAATGTTCTCCATACCTCACCTTGACACCCATAATGACCCAACTGATGGGACATCAATAAGCTATTTATGGCAGGGCTACCACATAGGAGACCACTCAACAAGAGTCGCTCAGTTTGCAAGCAACTTGATGCATTTTTTAAGTACATTTTGAATGGAAATATGACAGCACATTCTAAGCAGAGCTGCTCCTCACAGTGGTCCTTTAATAGAACTAGTCGTTGGTAAGAACATCAATAGCATTATACTCAACTGTGCTATTTCTTCTCTAGTCACTTCGTCAGCAAGGTCACACAGCCTGAGAATACTTTCTTGGAAAAAAAGGAACACAAGCAAATTGCCGTCACCTGTTCATTGTGTTCACTGGACAGATCCGTCATCCCTGACGGTGAGATTTAATCTCCGCTCCTGGGAGAGCACTCAGCCATCCTCTGCTCCAAGCCCCTCGGTATCTGTCCAGCATGGTATCATGCTTCTCTAAGGCTATTTGATAATGTTGAGACCCCAGGTATTTCTGTAAAGCTGGATGAGAAGGGAGTATGACTATGTACATTTGAGAAATATATTCATCTGGTTAAGCTTTCAGTATATAAGCCATACTGAACTCTTGTCATACCGATCCTATTCTTGCTCTGGGCTCTTAACATAATGGCTACGCTGAGACAAAACATGCTTCTCCTTTTCCACTGCAGGAGCAAACAAACACACCTGAAGCCATCCTCCTTTCCAAGGGATATTTCATTAACAATCTCTTCATAGGGCTATGTGCCCTCCTGCTGACAATACTAATACTGCTTTAACACACACAGGAAGTAAGGACCATACATCATAACAAAGAACACAGAGACGACATGGCATCTGAACGCTTTGTCCTAGAAACGATAATGGCCTGCTGAATCCAAACACACAGGAGTGATGCCGTGCACTCTGCTCCCACCAGTCTTGAGGGAAAGAATGAGACCTGTAGACGGATCCCAGGTCCCACTCTTACCAATAACACTGAGGAAAATATCTTACACCTACATAGCTTAGATCCCCCAAACATAAAGTAGAAATTCGACATTTAAATAGTCTTCAAAAGCAAAAGCACAAAATCATTAACTTCATTTTTGGCATTAAAAGCAAATTAATACACCATGCATGTCAAAACATTTGGGGCTTGGTGTCTTTTGCAAGAAAACCAGCACATGGTTTATATAACCAGAGGCAGCAGATTAGTAGAGATTATAATCAAAGTGCTAAATTGCACCCAAAAACCTGCAACAGTTTTTTTAAAGTATGCTGAAGTGCCCACTAAAAGACCCCAGAAGGACTGCTGCTCCACTGCAACTTGACTCACCTGGTTAATTTTAGTGACACTGAAAGCCCCAAGTGATGGGTCTTACTGTTCTTTTATGGAGATTTTTGAGCAAGA
Organism: Neomonachus schauinslandi; assembly: GCF_002201575.2. Classification (NCBI taxonomy): domain Eukaryota; kingdom Metazoa; phylum Chordata; class Mammalia; order Carnivora; family Phocidae; genus Neomonachus; species Neomonachus schauinslandi. Next base: position 86,156,371 of record NC_058414.1, read on the forward strand.
ACCATGTTGACCATTTCAAAATGACAACCCCAATTGCATCCTTTGCCCTTGGCCAGAACCTCACTTATATTTGGGCAGCAGTGGTATTCTTATCTACTTCTTTTAATTTAGTCATTTTTCCTCCATACCCCAAATTTCAAAACCTTTCTCTCTTTTACCATGAAATTTCAACTGTCACAGTTTGAAGCACAAACAAAACACAGAACTGAAAAGCACACAGCACAAAATTAATCAATTCTTCTTCTTGATTGCTTCACTGGTGCATTTCAGACAAAAAGGAAACTGGGGATAAAAAGTGACATTTTGGTGAAACAGTCACTTAAATTTAGAAAAACTATATTTATGCATTTTCACCTACGCTATTTTTTTTAGTGTTATTTTTTCTAAACACTATGGGGTTTTACAGATTCAAAGAAATAGGATATAAGTAGAGAAAAAGTTCAAGGTAAGAACGACCTTCCCACAAACCCTACACTTGATAGGAGACTCTTCGAGGCAAAGCAACCAGAGATAGTACATCTTTGCGTCTCCGGCAACTAACAGCACCTAGCACATACTAGGTGTTTAATAAATTTGCGAAGGAGGGGAATGTGGAAAGGGACCAAAATACATAATGATCTAATGATTTCATTTAAAGTCAAACAAAATAATTTGTGCAGTATCTGAGGCCAGAACTGGGAAGATTCTGAAGTCACACTTGACAATATACACTTAACCCAGAATGTTTTTAATTGATTGCTACTTTTTCTATTTAAAATAAGAGGGTTTCTAATAACAGAAAGCTTGTGGCTACCCTTCACACTTCTTTCAACCATTCAAATCTAAAATCCTAATAATACTATCACCTAAATACCTCTTACATCTCCTCTTTTCTCTTCATCCCCACTAGCACTGTCCTAATTCAAGTACCACTTGTTCTCTCTTGGATTAATGTGAAGACGGCTAACTTGTCCATTTCCATTCACTTCCTCTTCTATCCTTCACACTTCACTAGAGTGAGAAATCAAAATGCCCATCTAACCATTTCATTTCTCCCCTTCAAACCCCTTCCATGTATCCAGTCCAGGGTTCTTTGGATTGCACACATAGAACTCATGATCTTAGCCCTGCCAACTTCTTCTGCCTCACCCCTCAACATTCCTTGCCCTGGACTTCTCACTCAGCAATTCCTTGTAGTGTCCCATCGTCCCCGTGCCTCTATGTTTTAACCTGCAATATTGAAGGCTGGACCATCCCTACTCCTCAACCATATGTGCAATTCCTGCTCACACCTCAAGACTCAGCTTGGGCACCACTGCCCTGAGAAATCTTTTCTATTCTTTCCCACTTCCTCTTCCATTTTCAGGGCCTGAATACATTCAATTCTTCATTTATTCAATCAACAAGTATTAACTAATTCCCCTTTGCTAGGAACTGGTATATACTGGGTACTCAAATACGTGTTGAACAAATAAATGCACATATAACAATGAGTTAAAAGAAAGTCCCTGTTTTCCCAAAAGTGAGAATTCTCACAAGAATATAAGTGCCATGGCTCTCTAACAGAGTTAGCCCTTCTCAACATTATTTTTAAATATATCAGTCTCCCACATTATACTGTGAATTTCTTTCCTTCTTTCTTTCTTTCTTTGAGAGAGAGAGAGAGAGAGCAGGGGGAGGGGCGGAGTAAGAGGAAGAGAGAGAATCTCAAGCAGACTCCACAGTGAGCACAGAACCAAAAGCAGAGCTCGATCTCAGGACCCTGAGATCATGACCCAAGCTGAAACCAAGAGTCAGGGGCTTAACTGACTGAATTTCTTAAGGACAAAAGTTTGTCTTTTTCATTTATATATCCTTGGTATCCAGCCCAGTGTTTCTCATACAGTAAGCACTCACTAAAACATTGTCCAATGGGTGAAGGAAACTATTTCACAATAAAATGTATAAATATTTAAATATTTCCTTAAGTAAATGCAGGTTCTTTTAAAGTTGAGGTTAAAAAAGAAAAAAGAGGGACGCCTGGGTGGCTCAGTCAGTTAAGCATCTGCCTTCGGCTCAGGTCATGATCCCAGGGTCCTGGGATCAAGTTCCGCATTGGGCTCCTTGCCCAAGGGAGCCTGCTTCTCTCTCTGCCTGCTGCTCCCCCTGGTTGTGCTCTCTCTCGCATGCTCTCTCTGACAAATAAATAAAACATTTTTAGGGCGCCTGGGTGGCTCAGATGGTTAAGCGTCTGCCTTCGGCTCAGGTCATGATCTCAGGGTCCTGGGATCGAGTCCCGCATCGGGCTCCCTGCTCTGGGGAGCCTGCTTCTCCCTCTGCCTCTCTCTGTCTCTAATGAATAAATAAATAAAATCTTTAAAAAAAAAAAAAAAAAAACATTTTTAAAAATTTAAAAAAAGGAAAAAGAAAATAAAACAGTTCTGTGGTGATAACAAAAAATGACTAATGTCAAATCAGCAAAAGTTAATTAAGACAAAAGAAGAGTTTATCAAAATTTTAATCAGCATTTTAAAAACAAATCAAATGCAATTGCAAAGTTAAAAAAGACACAACTCCCAACTCTTTAATTTTTTTAAAATCAATGACACAGGGGCGCCTGGGTGGCTCAGTTGGTTAAGCGACTGCCTTCGGCTCAGGTCCTGATAGGATCGAGTCCCGCATCGGGCTCCCTGCTCGGCAGGGAGTCTGCTTCTCCCTCTGACCCTCCCCCCTCTCCTGCTCTCTCTCTCTCATTCTCTCTCTCAAATAAATAAATAAAAATCTTAAAAAAAATAAAATAAATAAAATCAATGACACAGCAAATGTTAGATTCATATGTACGAGATCTTAAGGATTCACAGAATGTCAAGTTGCACGAACTTTACAGGTTGCCTGGTGCTGTCCTTTTATGTAATCATCATTCCTATGGAGGTGCTTTCCTGTTCCTAGGAAGCATTCCTTTAATGTGAATTCCATTTAGCATTTCCATGTAGGTAAGATTATCAGTGAACTGCCTCTCTGGGACTTCTGGGCAAAATCAGCGGGCTAAAATTATCATTCCAGTGAGTGAGAAGTAGGGTGAGGGGCTGCTTTGGTCTTCTCAAATCTAAAGCAGCACTTACAGCTTCTCCAGCTAAAGCAATTCTTCCTGAGGGGAAAGTCCGATCTGATTCTATTTTGAAACTTCAGCAACAGGACTCCCGTGACTTTGCCCTTCAAAGAGCCTCTGTAAAGCTAGCTGCTACAACTGTGGGACGAGAAGCCTGGACTCCCAGGCACAGAGAAAGCAATCTAAATGTCAACTGTCAGTGGGCGGAGGAAAATGGGGACTGGGGAGGACTTAGTTTTATTTCACAATACCAATATCACATCAGTTTTGTTTCTTTTTTCCTAGTTCTCCTGAAAGAGAGCTTTCCAATTCCTTCCAACGTGTGAACCCCAACCTCTACTTTCTTACAGGCTGCGACATTTGGGTTCTAAATAAAGAGGAACAAATCAATGTCTGACCATCACTCAAACAGTCCCACATATTAGGGTTAAGAATGGCAGCAGTGAGGGCCCAGTCTCACAGCAGAAACATGCTGACGTTCTCAGGGTGACTCTCACATGAATCATGGGTTCTGGGGATGCCCGCTTCCCCAGCTTAGGATCAAGGGGCTGAGGGACAACATTAGACTTAAATCACAGTCCACACCGCATGTTTTATAAGGTGGGAGGATGTAGAATCTGGAAACCTGGACTGTACATGTAAGGGGGAAGAGAAAGAATGAACGTTTATACCCTCTAAATATTACATGTGCAGGAATGCTTATTTCCTTAGAATTTTTTCTAATCTTTAATTATGGCAAAATACACAAACCAGAAAATTTGCCATCTTAACCATTTAGAAGTGAAAAGTTCAGAAAAAGTACATTAACACTGTTATACAACCTATCTCCAGAACTGTTTTCATCTTGCAAAACTGAAACTCCAAACCCGTTAAGAAGTGCTCCATTTCTCCCTCCCCACAGCCCAGGGCAACCACCCTTCCGCGTTCTGTCTCTATAGATCTGACTACTCTAGATACTTCATCTAAGTGGAATCCTACAGTATGTCTTTTTGTAACTAGATTATTTCACTTACCACAATGTCTTCAAGGTTCATCTATGTGTTAGCATGTGTCAGAATTTCCTTCCTTTTTAAGGCTGAATAACGTTCCATTGTAAGTATATAGCGCATTTTGCTTATGCATTCATCTGCTGATAAACACTTGGGTTGCTTCCACCTTTTGGCTATTGTGAATTATGCTGCTATGAACATGGGCATACAAATATCTCTTTGAGACTCTGCTTTCAAATCTTTTGGATAAATACCCAGAAGTGGGATGGCTGAATCACATGGTAATTCTATTTGTAGTTTTTTTTGAGAAACCACCATAATGGTTTCCAGAGTGGCTGTGCCATTTTATATTCCCACCAACTACATCCTTGCCAATACTTGTTATTGTCTGTTTTTCTGATAGTAGCCATACTAATGATTATGAGGTGGTTCCTTAGTAATTTTTCTATTTTCTATACTATCCCTGTATTATCTTATTTGGAGAAAATTCAGTGAAATACATTCAATCATTAAAAGTGATCATGCAAACATATTTATTAATAGAAAAAGATCTTTACCCTATAGTCTAATTTTCTTTTAATATGCAAGTTATTGTAAGAGTTATATGAGACTATGTATACTATCACCTCTGTTTGGGGAAATACATATAAACATATTAATAGAAATGTTTTATACAGACTTAGTGGAATGTGGAAAGGAATATAAAAATAATAAACCAGAATGTTAACAGTAATTATCTCCGGATAGTGGTAACTTAAGTGATCTTAATGTTTTTTCTATTTACTTTCTGATTTTTACCCAATGAATATGCATGCCTTCTATAACGAATAATAACAATACAGGGGGTTAACCTTGTAAGTAGGTTGGGAATCATCAGGTACCTAAATTACTGTGGGCAGCCATGGTGCTTTGGCCATGAACTACCACTCAAATGTCTAAGAACACTCAAGCCAAAACAGATCAACTATAATCCTATTGTATAAATTCTACTTTTATTCCCTAAGTGCTACGAGGGCTCTATTTGGCTAATATGATAGGGGCTAAAATCTGGAAGATACTGTAATTTGCCATCTATATCCTATAGCCCCAGAATCAAGAAAGAAGAGACCTTCAAAACAGCCCATCTCTGGACGTTTCTTTCTTGATCCATCACTTTTGTTCTGGCTTCACTGTCCACCCATTCAGCTGGACCCTGGATTAGTCTTTGGAGAAATGGATTCACTACACACAGGCTTCCTTTTACTTTCTCTAATGGCACATGACCTCTCCAAGAAAGGACCAAGGGAAAAAACTACGAGAGAATATAAATTGACCCTTTTCTTATCAATTTTTAAACAATTCTCAATTGCCTGCTGAGCTAGGGACATCACCCTCAGTCCTCCATTCAAAGTTCTCCATTATATAGTCTCATTTTACCTCTCCACTGAGTTCCCAACTAAACTCCAATGAACACTAACGGTTCTGAGAAGTTACACGTGGGTTTCTAGAAGGCTGAAGTAGGAGGTAAGCAGTCAGGACCCCAGGCTTCAACCAGAGCAGCCCCACTTTTACCTAACAATGGAAAATCGTTTGAGAAGTTATGATGCACAAAGAAGACAGAACCTTATTCAGCCATTAAAAACTACATTTCAGAAGAATATTCACTGATATAAGAAAATGTTCATGGGGCGCCTGGGTGGCTCATTCGTTAACTGTCTGCCTCCTGCTCAGGTCATGATCCCAGGGTCTTGGGATTGAGCCCCGCATCGGGCTCCCTGCTCGGCGGGAAGCCTGCTTCTCTCTCCCACTCCCCCGCTTGTGTTCCTGCTCTCGCTATCTCTCTCTCTGTCAAATGAATAAATAAAATCTTTAAAAAAAAAAAAAAAAGAAAGAAAATGTACATGATGTTAAATGCTATATGCAGTATTGTCCAAATTCTTATATATTCTAAGTATGTAACAGACCTAGGAATAAACGTTTCGAGAGGAAACACATCCCAGTGTAAATCATGCTTATGTAAGAATGACAGATCTGTGGGTGCCTTTTAAATTTTCTCCCTTCTATTAATAATCATTTTTAAACATGTTTATGTAATCTGTGCTTTTAACATTTTTTTAAATAGCTCTTTTAAAAAAAAGGATTCCCTTTCTTTAAAAAGATTGTTCCTGAAAGCCTTTGCTCTGCATTTCTCCCTTTCTAAAGCACAGAAAGTGACTGATCAAACCTTACTTACTCACCTTTGCCAGAGACTTCCCAGACTAACATCTGGTGGTTGCATGCAGAGAGAGAAACAGGATAGGCTGCCTGCCCCAGAGGTTTCAAATACAATGAAATCAAAAGGGGGGGGCGGGGGCGGGGAGAGCAAACAAGCAATATCCCTTCAGGCAAGATGCATATGCCACTGTCTCCCCGTTGATCTTTACCAATAATTCTCGAGTTACCTGCCTTAAAAAGTCCTTCACAGTTAATATCAGCAAACTGCCAACAACTTGTAAAAGGCAAAAACCAAGAAAATCTAAGCAAAGAGAAAGAACATGCGTTTTGTCAATACTAACAGCTGGCAAGGAATGCTTAGCTTTTTCCAAACATCAGAGATCTCCTTGTAGACAAGACATTTCTACTAGATCTTTTTTTTTTTTAATTTTTTTATTGCTATGTTAATCCCCATACATTACATCATTAGTTTTTGATGTAGTGTTCCACGATTCATTGTTTGTGCATAACACCCAGTGCTCCATGCAGAACGTGCCCTCCTCAATACCCATCACCGGGCTAACCCATTCTCCCACCCCTCTCTACTAAATCTTTAATGCTCACCAGGTGCTTTGCCTTGGCTCGTTCTTCTTCACTTGATATCCTCTCTCGAAGAATAGCTCTGGTTAACTGCTCATTAGCAAAAGCCCTCTCTCGGTCCAGTTCTTTGCCTTGCTTTAGTCTAAAAAGACAAGAAAGGACTAACTTAGAATTATTTTATTGATTATGATTTAATGAAAAACATGAATAAGAAGAGAAATGGCCAAAATCACCTTGACCTATAATTTATTAAAAGCGGGTATGTTTTCTAGTAAGTCCCCATGCAACCTCTACCCAAGCATTTAAAATAGCAGAATTCGTGATCATGGTATCTCCCCTGCCATCATCTTCCCCTCAACACTGACTCATTCAACTGTTTGTTGAATACACACCAGCTGTTGGATGAGGCACTCATGATACAGTGCTGAACAAGAAGGACGGGTCCCTGTCCTCGTGGATCTTATATTACAGCAAGGAACTAAAAACATAATTAAGATGTCTTCCCTCCAGATGAATTACTCCCATTTTCCAACAATCCTCATATGCAAAAATGGCCAGACCTTTGAACAGCAGGGATCCTCACTTCTGGAATGACTCCAATTTGTCCCTTAGCCCCAGACCAAATGTAACACTGTGGACATAGTCTAGCAAAACAAGACAGCGGAACTTCACCTCCAAGATCTGTACACAATACTAATTCTTTTAATGAAGCATCTGACAGCACTGGGTTTATCAGTAACCTCATCACACAATTACGTCATATTAAGTTACAATCCACTAAAACCCCTCACTGTGCATGAAAAAGATAAATTACTTTGGCACCGATTTTCACCATAATGCCTGGCACATAAAGGCATTCAGTAATCACTGAATGAGAGTACATTTTAGTCTAATCTTATGGACAAAGATTTTCTGATTGCCTTTTCATCTCTTGAGAGAATAACCCCTCTATACCATCATATCCCCAAAGGTACAAGCAATGCTTTAAAAAGAAAAGGTAAAATTGCTATGTTGGTATAAGTGAAATTCTGAGTGAAATCTACTTTGTAAGTGGGAATGATGAGCACCAAACTGAATTCAATACTAGTCTATCAAATTTTAGTTTTAAAAAGGTTCTTGAAAAGAACTAAAGAAAATAAAAACTTGTTACTATTTTTAAATTGCCACATCATCCAGATACTCTGAAATTCTCAGAAATCAATTACAACCAAATTTCATTATAATCAATTATAATTAAAAATATAATCAGAGGAGTGCCTGGGTGGCTCAGTCCGTTGAGCATCTGACTCTCACGTCATAATCTCATGGGTCCTAGGATCAAGTCCTGAGTTGGGATCCCTGGTCAGAGGGGGTCTGCTTCAAGATTCTCCCCCTCTGCCCCTCCCTGCATTCTCTCTCTCTCTCAAAAAAATAAATATATATATATATATATAAAATCAGAAATTACCTTGTGAAATATATTCCTAAAAAACTGAACCTGTGTTTTTATGTCTTGAATAAAGATGAATAACAGAAAAATATTAAAACCTACACTTTGAAATTCTCTAATGCAAAAGTAACCTCTAGAAACTTTTCCTTAAGCAGTAAGTATAATTACACTTACACAAACCAAATTTCTCCGTATTATTTCACAGTAAGTTCAGCAGCATCAATGCTATCAATACAGTAACTCAGTGGACGTGCATAATCATAAAAGAACACTGATAATTAGAAGTCTCGTCATTTCTGCAGAGCAGCAGTTCTAAAAGTATACATAAATCAGCAGCAGCATCCGTGGGAACCTGTTAGAAATGCAAACACTCGGACACCACCCAGTCTACTGAATTAGAAACTGTGGGGGTAGTGCCCCATAAACTGCCTTTTAATAAGCCCTCCAGGTGATGCGAATGCATACTAAATAAAATGAGAGCCACAGCCCTCAATTAGCAAAATATACTTCTCCCCACGTAAATCCTGGAGATCTATAAAAGGAGAGTAACAACAAAAATGAAGTGGTCCACATAAGTATAGTGTGCTGGTAACTGCTGCGGTTACTATATCAGATTGCAAAACGGTGCAGTTAAAGCATTTTACTAGCATATCACCTGCAAGTAAAAGGTATTACCTAGGTTACAAGTCAGGTGGAAACTAAAATAAAATAATAAAAATTACTATCATACATAGATCACCTACTATATGCCAAGCACTGTGCTGGGGACTTTACATACAGATAGACAACTATTATAAAAATCACATTATTAGTTCATCAACATAAAATGAATGCTATACAACTAGATTTTCTCATATCTACCACATGTGGTATATCATATTTTAAAGTATTGTTTATCTAATAATAACTACCTATTTTTTCTAATTTAGTTTACTTGCATATGATATCAATTATAATTACAAATGGAGTTAAAAGGGGCTCAACTTTAGAAGTTTTGGCAAGTTAATGAAAAAGAAGCAAAAACTTGAGCACAAAAGCCTTCAGTGTTATAATAAAAATTAAAATTATCAGTTTGTAATAGCTGGTACAGATGCACAAACTTTGGAGTTGGGAGTCCTGGGTCCAAATCAAGGTTCTAGCACATACCAGCTGAGTCAATACTTGAGTTAATCTCCCTGGGTCTTGTTATTCTGAGTAAAATGAACCAGTATAATACCTACCTTACAGGGTTCTATATACACAAAGCACTTAGCATAAAGCACTCAACACTGTTAGGTTAAGTAGTAGTAATAACAACAGTACCCACTATGGGGTCAGGAATACAGAAAAAGCGGTAGTTTTCTGAAAAGAAGAAGAAAATCTCCAAGTTCACTAAATACACCATGACTATATATGCTTTGTCTTCTCCATCTTTTTTTCCAAGTTCTCACCAATAAGAAGCTCTACTTTATTTTTATTATCTTCATGGACTTCCAAAATCAAAAACTGACAATGACCTGCAGACCTATCCCTTCATATGCTCCTTCGTTTCTTTCCCACTTGCCTAAATATATATATATATATACACATACACACATATATATCCTTACATATATATGTGCGTGTGTGTGTATATATATGTGGTAGGTAATAAATTCTTATTACCTATCAGCAACCTAGCTGTGCAATCTAACAAACCTGTTTTCTCAGCTTTAAAATATGATGGTTGAACCATGTAATTTTAAAGTCCCTTGCAGGTAAAAGTTTTACAAACAACACACATTAAATACATTATTCTCTATCCCATAAAAACTCTTGAGAAAGTTGGTGGCAGAAGATAAATGAAACAAATCTCCAAATTTTATCATTTTCACTCAGTGGGCATTTACATTTCCAGTCTCATCCTTGGACTTTCCCACTACTTGATAAAAACTATGAACTAGGTAAGAACAAAGGGAATCCACAAATTCATTCAAGATATAATTACGGGGTGCCAGACATTATTCTGATTACTGAAAACAAAATGGTGAGCACAAGAGACACAGTCCCTATCCTCATGAAGCTTAAACTCTGATGCACTTTTTTTTTTTAAGTGAGGTTGCTCTGAAACTAGATGGATGGGAGCCAGTATCTGAATTGAAATCTAAAGGATATTAACTGAGCAACCTAGGGAAGGAGAACGTGTTTTAGGGCAGACATCAGTCGGGTCCAGAGGTACCGAGAAAGGCTTTTCTTTAGAGCTCTGTGTGTGCCTGTTTCAGACACCAAAGGCTGAGACACCGAGAGTCACTGAGGGAACATTGTTAACACACATATACACACACAAACACACACACACAATTGTCAGTAAAAATTAGGGCAAGGCTTGGAAGGGTTCCTGAAGCTTAAAACTGCCTTTGCTATTTTAGGAAAAAAAATTTTAGAAGTTGTGCTTCCTTTCATATTATTCTGGAGGGCAGAGTTTCAGATAGATGGTAGCACTAAATGAAGTTTCCTTTTTACTTCAGAAGTAAAAACAACAGATGAAAAATTTCTGAACTGCTGTATTCCTAATTTCCCCAAATCTCTCCTCCGCAAAATTCATTTACAGCAATTCATTTCTTCTAATTAAGTTTCCTCTTTGACTGATCCATTTAGATCACTTTCCAAATGCTTTGCAAAGAAAAACTGCTCCCAATTCTCAGAATTCTCAGAAGCTCCCAATTCTTTTCAGAGCTTTCTCTCCAGGGCCCATGCTTTGGTTATTCCATCGAGCTATTCTGCTCAGTGGCCATCTATGAAAGGTAGATGGCTGTAAGATCATCTCATTTTTCTCTTACTTTGAGCCAAATGAGATGACCCAGCTTTCTGGGCCTGAGTGCTACTGGCCCAATGGTGGAGCCACATATCAGAGCTGGGTTGTTTTGTAAACACTCCGCAAGGTAAGCAAGTGAAGTGCTATTGCCAATCGAAGGCAGCACTTTACTTCTTTGAAGGTCCCGTCAGGTGAAAAGGAGGCATGAGATAAAACGGGTCTCTGATTACTAACTAGGCTTTCCATAGCTTTAAGAATTACCTCGAAAGAAAATTAAACAAACCAAGTATCTTGGAGAATACATTCCCTTTTTTATTTATTGGCATTCCCCACTTATTATTTCAGATCTCCTGGTCTAATATTATTCTACATTAAGCCCCTGATTTAAGTTTCATTTAAATCTCCTTCTTTTAAATACATATCTCTCCTCATTTAAATTCTCTAGAGTTTTAAGCAAAGAAGTAGGAGTTTAGTGTAAACTTTTCTTATTTGCATTAAGTAATTGGATAGCTTGCCTAAGCTTAATGAAACAAATACCAGGCAGCTCTGCCCTTATACCTCAAGCCCTAGCAACTTAGCCGTTTTTCTCAGTATATTCTCAATCAGGTGAGAGATTTAAGATACACCAGCAAAATGAATTTCTAAAAACCAGCCAAATCTCCTATAATGAATATTATTACATGTCCTTTTAAATGGGGAAAAAAAAAAAAAAACCTCATATACATTCAGCTTTCATAGATATCTAAAATCCAGTCCTACACGTTTCTGTTTCTGTATAAAAGCCAGCCAGTATTATTTTATTCCAAAGAACCTAAAGATTTCAAGAAAGTGGGAAGGGCATTTTAAAGATAGCTTTAGCTATGCATTTTTTATGTAGTCAACCTCATTATCCTCCATGAAGGAGGCATTACTATCCCCCCTCTTTCACTGGAGAAAGACTGAGATGTGCAAAAGCACATGGGAGACATAAAATGACCTGATCTGATTTCCAAAGCTCTGCTTCTTAAACCTCCTAAAGAGTGAACCCCTCTAACAGGAATTAAATCCCATTACATCGCTCACCTTTGTGGTCATATAAGGACAGTCTGTAAATGTGATATTATTTGCAATTATTTTTTTTAAAAGCTCATTTTTTATTTGTTTCCACTATATCAAGTCAGAGTTTGCCAAAGTCAAAATTATTACCAGCCCTTTCCCAAAAGTGGTTTGGCTTTCAGGTGCCCTGTTTCTCTGAACCTGGACACTGCTCAAGTAGCTATTCACAAACACTCAGATTTATCTTCATGTAGGTTGACACATAAGTAATTCTATACAATTCTAGCTTAGAAAATTACTTTATAATTTAATGTATAAAGCCATTATATTACTGAGGAAAGATGACAAGAACCTCAGATAATGGGTGAGAATGGGAAATGAAGATTGTTAGAGATAAAGTGACTTGATGAAATGATTTATTTACAACTGAATTGTGACCGTTTTACACAGACAATATCTGCAAATTATTGCAATGCACTTAGAAAGACTGTTTCAAACACTGGAAGAGAAAAATGAGTGACTACAACCTCAAAGGTCAATTCTAATGCTAATGATGACTTTTATTTTAATACTTTGTCAGAACATGCTGAACCAGCATTCAAAATACTGTTTACTATTCATTTTTTAACCAACTGAGCCACCCAGGCGCCCTACTATTCATTTTTTAAACAGAAAAGCTGAGCTGGGTAATTCAACAAACTAATTATTAGACTATTAAAAATAATGATGGAAAAAGTATACAACTTTTTATTAGTAAGACTTTATAAAAATAAAAGTACACAGCAAGCTTAATACTTCTCTCCTCAAATTATTTCAAATACTGGAAGGAATGTTTGTGCACTGAAGTTCCAAAATACACACATAAAGATGAAGGTACATTAATATAGCCACATTATAGTCATGTATAATAGCTATGTATTATATGTAACATTTATATGTATCTATATGTAATATATCTATGTACAAGAGATAAAGAATCAGTATTTAATAATGCTGACCTTTGGGCCAGGCACAGGTCTAGGCGCTTGTCAGGTGTAACTCACAATAATCCTATGGAATCAACTATTATATTTTGTATTAGGAAATGGAGACAGAGAGAAGTTATGTAAAAGCAAAGCATATGTAAGTGAAATAGTGCCTGGCTCTGGCAGGCATTCAATAAATATTTTTGAAAGAATGAATACAGAGTATGAGCGCAGTTTAATATTACAGAACATAGGTATTCTTTATATAATGGTAATTTAGCAATAAATGGCACTGTCTTGGAAAATTGAAGGACTGCAATCTAGAAAACCATATAGTAAATCAGTATTATTTAACCAGCATTATGACCTGGCTCTGAATATAACTGAGAGGACATATATTTTTGTCATCTATCATCTATATAAATATCATTTAAAATGACATTTAGAATTTAACAATCAAGGTTTCCTTCCTTTGCACAAAAACATTTTCTAAAAAGTGATTTTAGCTTACATTAAAATTTAGTCATAGTCTGGACATTTTCCTGCATAGCTTCAAAATGATGCTGGAGGGAAAACTCAGCCCATAACTGGAAGCCCACAACTTTTATTGGGGATTACCCATAGCCATAATCCTAACCGGTTTTCATCCGCCCACCCCCCACCCCCAGATGATTGCCTCCCATCCCATATCACATATTATTTCATACCTAGAATCCCTATTTCAATTCTCACTTAGGGAAAAAGTTCTACCTGTCCTAGTTTTCTGATACCATTTTCTTACCAAATACATTCTTCTACTGCAGTGGAAAATACATTTATATTAGAAAAGAATTCTGATTTTTTTTTTTTTAAGAATTCTGATTTTATTCTCAAGTTAATGTCACCATATCCATGGTTCATGCACCTCCCTGTCCCTTGGAAATTCACAATTAAATTCCCTAGGAGGAACTTACAGGACACCCTGAAGCACCTCTGCCTTCCCTCTCCTAGAAGGACCTAAAGCCACTTCTTTATCTAGCTTAAGCTGAATATGTAGAAGCATCTTAAACCAAAATAATCAACTTTTTATTTTAAAGAATACATCAATAATCACAATACTCAAAATACAACTGGACAATGGTCAGAGTACAGAGGTAGAGACACCATTAAATTGTGGGTATCCGTAAGGCTTGAAAACCAACCGTTTCATAGGAGGAGGAGGAGGAAATGACCTTGCATGACCTGTTACAAGTCTAGAAAGTATCTATAGCTCTGTTACTTGTTTAGAAAGTTGTTACTTGTCTAGAAATCTACACCCTGCCCCCCCAACATTCCTTTTGAGGGTACTGCAGGTGTTTATGTACTAAGATGCTGGAGGAGGACAACCACAGAGTCGGCTGAGGGGAAGGGGATGAGGAGACAAATGCAGGCATCACTAGATCAAATCCCTCTCATCAGCCCATATGGGACACAATTGAGCCGGGGACATGTGACAATGTGAGCTGCCTTCCTCCTGAAGACCTCCCTGGTTCAGTGACCTAAGATACAGGGGGAGGCTCTTGTAAAGAGGACTCAGCTATGAAAAACTGACAGCATCTCCCTATCCTTAAGAATACGAAACAGGCATCAAGTTTTTTACAGTGATTTGCATGTATGCTGCTGCTTCATAAAAGCACACCTTACTAGAACACACTTTTTTGAAATTATGTCCTTGTCAAGTTGGTAAGTCTGGGGAAACTTTTGGCCAGAGAGAGAGACATTACCATTCTCCATTCTAAGACTTGCAGAGGAAAAAGAATCAATACTTGTTTTCTATTTCAAAGAACTTTCAAGCTTGAACCAAACTACAACCTCTCACCCTCCACCGGCATTATGCTTCTGGAATGTACAGATACACACACCACTAACTCAATCCATCTCTTTTATGGGAGATACTTTAATGTTAGAGCTTAGCAGATTCCTCCATCAAGCCCAGAGTAAATATTTTTAAGGAAAGAATGATTACACAAAGTCCTTTATTTTTCTATTTCAAATCAAGTAGTCTTTGAATTTCGAACTGGTTTTGATTCATATACCAAGCTGCTAATTTGATTGACACATAAAGGTTAATGAGTGTTGTTTTTGTAAGCTGTGCTTGTTATCATTATATAATCGTGTTTCTTTATTCTGGTTAGTCCTTATAATCCTGAATTGTACCTTTTCTCATATTTTGTTTGTTTGGTATAGTTTTGCCAACCCATTAATTTTTAACAACCTTCATTTATTAAGGTTAAAACAGATTACTTTAAGTGTCCGTCATATACTACATAGCTCCTGGGTGGGTGGGTGTGTCTGTGTGTTAACATAATCTGGCAGCCTTGATCTTTAAATGGACAATGTGGCCAGCCACAATTATTAAGAGTATAATAACTAATACACTTACCTTTATTTCTTCCATTTTATATTATGTTTACTATTAATTTTACTTTGTTATCTTTTCCCCCCCTCCTTATTTTCCCAGTTATATCAAGTTAATATATATTTTCTTCCCCTCTCAAAAAGATCTACAATGTATTTTTCTATGCCATTAGTGGTCATTCATTTCCCCTCACAGACACATATTCCCCCTGCTATTGTTTAAAAACACAATTCCTACTATTTTCTCAACCATTACCCTATGCAAATTCAGTAAGATGAAATCATTTTGAATACACTGACTTTCCCCCACAACCCAACTCTTAGCTAAGAGTTCGGTGCTATCAAATTAACACAATTCTTGGGCTTTCTCTTCAAGGATTTCTCCCCAATTTCAAGAATCCATATGAATAGTACCTTTATTAGACGTTCCTGTCTACCATTCAGGCACACAGCAAAGACCGCTGCTCATGGGTGCTTCCTCTCCTCTCCACCTTTCCCTATATTGAGATCTGTTGTAATGAATTTGTAATTTGGTTAGAATTCTCTTTTTAAATATTTTCCTAAGATGGTCTATTACATCAAATATTTCTCAATGACTCTCAACTTCACACCCCTTTTCTATCCTCTGCTTTTGTGACGTGAGAGCTGGGAGTCTCGAAACCACACTTCTGCTCTGCAGTTGGGTCCCTCTTGGACTCTGTCAATAAAGGGTGACAGAGGGAGACTGCAAGGCTGGAGAGAGAAAAAAAGGCACTCACCTGTTTGGTGTCTACACTTTTCAGCATCACTCAGGCCTCACTATTTAATCCAGTTTGCCCAAACTTGCAAAATCAACCTCACTGCACCCCACTCTGGAGACACCAGCCCTACCTACCAGGATGTTCCTCAAAATTTGAGTCCCAGACACACTGGCCTCTCCTCCAAACTCAGAGACAGACAGCAGGGACACCAGCCAGGAGGTACTGCCTCCTCTGAGGCTGAACAGCAGTCCACAAAACCCCTCCTGCAGGTTCAATGTTTTATCAACTGCCACTGCTTCCTGCCAGAGCTACCTCTGGGGCACCTGCAAGCTGCACTGTCCAATACAGTCAGTAAAAGCCAGAGAAATGTAGCTATTGCAAACTGAGATGTGCTGTCATTTTAAAGGGCACACTTGGTTTTTTAATACTTAATATGAAAACAAGAAGGTGGTATATATCATTAATAAATTCAATGTTAAAATGATGATATTTTGCGGGCACCTGGGTGGCTCAGCCGGTTAAGCGTCTGCCTTCAGCTCAGGTCATGATCCCAGGGTCCTGGGATCAAGCCCTGCATTGGGTTCCCTGCTCGGCGGGAAGCCTGCTTCTCCCTCTCCCACTCCCGCTGCTTCTGTTCCCTCTCTCGCTGTCTCTTTCTGTCAAATAAATAAATAAAATCTTAAAAAAAAAATGATATTTTGGATATACTGGGGGAAATAATATATCTTAGAATTATTTTCACCTATTTCTTTGTACTTTTTTTTACCTGATTACTAGACCAATTTTAATTAACAGAAATATAACGTGAGCCATCTATGTAAACAGCACTGCCTTAGGGCTCTTCTGTGTTGTGGGTTTTTTCCTGCCTTTTCAGCTCTTAAATTCTTCATTAACAATTCTTATGTTAAATTCTCTCTGTAAAAGCAACTGATGAGTTTTGTCTCCTCAATGGATTCCAGCTGCTAGCCAGAATAATATTTCCAGAATAATAAATTCTCAAAATCCTTGCATGCCCATAGGTCCTTCTTTCACCTGGCAGGTAAATGAGAGCTCAATACAGAATTGAGGAGTTTCAGACTTTTTTTCTCAGGAATGCCAAGAGTCATTCCACCTTCTAGCTTACAGGTTGGCGGAAGAAAAACCTAAACCAGACTGATCTCATTTCCTTTATAAATGAGTGGTTCCTTCTGTCAGGAAGCTTATAGGATTTTCTCTTTATCCCTAGAGTTGAAAAATTTTAGCGTCTATGAGTCGGTGTGCATCTGCTCTCATCAACCCTCCTAAACAGAGAGGCCCTTCAATGTGCAGACTCCAGCCTGTCTTCAGCTCAGGGAAATGTTTCATACCATTTAATTACCATTGCTCTTCTATCTCTTCCATTTATCTCCATCTACAGTTTAGTCCCTTTCATCAATTATAACATGCATGGAGTTATCTTCCCCATCCTTCAATACCTATAAAATCAAGATGCACCTTAAAATCAATGGTATCTTACAATCAAGTGGCAATAGTTGCCAATGCCACAAACATCAAAAGCACCATTGAAATATTCCAACAGTTCTTGCTAGAAGCACGTTCTCTGAGTGCTCCTCTCATTTATCTTTCTGTCTGGCTGCAGTGTCCAGCAAGTGCCTTCTTTTCATCTGCCCACTCACCAGGGCATAGGCCCAGCTGCCGGGCTGTGTTCAGCAGACGTACCTGTTCCAAGGTGGGAGACTAGGCAGTCTCCGCCCTGGGGCCCAGTGGTAAATCACCAGCTGAGAAGTTTTCAGCCCCCTGTCAAGAGAACCAGGAGAAGGTCTCTCTGTTTCCAACTCTCTCCCAAACCAGCTGACAGGGACATGGAAACCAAAAAGTTCTCTGAGAAGCATTCTCAGACTGATGGCGGCCAATTCTGGTGATCCTTGCGCTCTGCCAAACCTAGCCTACTGGCTCACGCCCATCCGTCACATGCTCTTCTAACCAGCGGCAGCTGGGAATGAGACAAATTGAAATGGGAGGACAGTGGAGATGCTTTAGATGCTTTCAAGTCTCCAACTCCCTAAAAATCCTCTCCACTTTTAACATTTCTCTTGTATTTTTATTCTTTTTTAACGCTAAAGGGTTTGTTAAAGCATTTTAGGGCAGAGTTAACAGATTAAAAGTGCTGGATGAAACAATCCAGGGCACTGTAAATTAATTCTTATGGAAATAATCTCCCTATATCGCCTTTTCGCTATAAGCTGCATTTTCCTAAAAAGAAACCTTGGGGTATAACACAGCTCCCCTGTACTATAAACACAATTAAGTCTTCATACATATAATGTGTATATTTTATATATGTATATATATACACATATATATATAATATGTAATATATGCATGGTGAAAACTATTAACATCTACACAATCAAATAAGAGCAATTTCACATAAGGACAGAACAGCATGGCCCAGTTTTGCAGCTAATACTGATCAAGCATAATTGAAGGACAAGTCTTAGGGAATCAAGGAATAGATAGAATGCCTATATCGCAGAGCACTGCATTAATTAAATATTGCACAGTACTAAGTTCAAGATTAAATTCCATGGCAAGCACCTATTCTATAATCCTGGTGAAATGCGCAGCCAATTGCCACAAAGGTCAGCCTGAGAGACCAGTGACATCCTCTCTGGAAAGCAGAAGAGCCTAATGAAGTTGTATGTGAAGCAGAAAGACAACCCCCCCCACCCTCCACCAAAGGAGTATATGCTGCAAGACCAATTCTGTTCTCAAAAAAACGAATGGAAATCCACCACAACAAAAGGATAAACAGCCTCTTAAGAATCAAATGTTATATCATTGAGCACAGCCACAATTGTTATTATTAGCTGGTTAAACATAGGCCTTAGAAAAGAATATTCATCAGTCTCACATGTGAACAAAGATGCCCCTATATTTTTCACCTCAACTGCTCTGTAACCTCAAAAGAAATATCAAGAGCTGAAGGGGCCGTGTCCCTTAACCCAAGCTCATCTTTCTGTTACAAGTCACCTGGGTCTGCACACCGAGTACAACAGACAACATCAGCACCCACCATGCTGGCTCCACAGTGCATTCTCCCTAGATAACAGCAACCAATTTGCACGCCTCTCTGACACTATTCACCAGCTACAAACTCATTCTTGGGCAGATGTTTTATTTCTAGCATTCCCTATAAAATCATGCTAAAGAAAAACGCATTGATCTGAAAGCCACACTAAACAGTATACTGGATTTCATCTAATTTTCACCCTTAAACAGAACATGAGAGAGCAGAAAGATGTATCACAAGAGCCAAAAATGTAAAATTCTGTATGACTTTACCTACTCTCATTCTAGGGTTCATGTTCATTCCCTCGCTTGATATTTTCCATCTCTGACTCAAAAGTAAAATCACAGACATACTTTAAGAAATAGGAATTATTAACCATTCAGAATTCACATCAAAGATAACAATGAAAGAAACAAATGGAGCTGCCTGAAATGAAAATGCATTAAAAAGTTTTTGGTTTTTTATTTTTTTATTTTTTTCAAATTCAATCTGTGGACCCTAGTGTAGGAACAAGGAATCAACCTGCAGGAGATGGAGCAGGACATCCAGGCCTTGCTGGTAAGGAGTCTACCAGAACACAATTCCAATTCAATCTAACAAAAGGTATTCAGACCCACGTGGTCCTTTCACTCTCTAGTCCATTTCATTTGTTATTTTGAATACTGAAGATTTTCACATACAACTTACGCCATTTAAATGAAAAAAATAAGCATAATATTCAATAATATTATAATAGCTACCATTTAGGGAGTACCTCCTTGTGCCAGGTATTTTAACAGGTGTTTTACATACATTATTTCATTTAATCCTCACAAAAATTCCACAGAGTAGTAGTTATTCACCTTTCAGAGCTAAAGAAACCGAAGCAGAGAGAAATTAAATGCATTGCTCAAAATTACATAAGAAAGGACGTGGTAAGATTTCTATTCTAGATTTCTAACTCTAAAAACCATGTGCTCGTCACTATACTACATGATCTTGGTTGTGGGAACCAAAATGCTTAAAGCCCCCAAAGTAAAATGTCCGGTGTTCCGATTCAATTACATTAACATACACTTCTAGTCTTTCTTCCCTCCCCTGACAAAGCCCTCCATCTTCTGTCATTTGGCCATAATGCAACTGCAAAAGCAAACACGGGTAGTGATATTATATGGCAACAAGTGGCTAACAGATGATCCAGAATGTGCTTCCACTTTCTCCCCCCACCCACAGATGCCCGAGATTGAGAAATCCTGCTATATACAGCACTATTCTGGAAGGTATAATCTGTATATAAAATGACATTAAGTGAGGAAGCATAAACTAAAGATTACAGCCACGTTGATTAGGACTACAAAATACTATGTATACATTGATTATGACTACAAAATACTATGTATAACAGAACACAGAAATTCAGAGGCCTCTGTTAGGTCTTTCTCTCTTCAGAGCTACCAAGACTGCAAAGGTAATACATTAACATTTCAGTTACCATAAGTAGCTACGCGGTCCCTCAAATTTAGTAGTTATAGCGGTGGTGATCCTCCCAAACCCCTTCACTGATCTGCAACATAATTCTAAGTGAGAAAAGGAACGGCATCGTTGCAGTGAGAACGAGTGTACTCGGGCTTTTGAGCCGGACCATTTACTCCCGGGCAGCCTATCCAGAAGAAAAACACTGTGGGTGGTAATCAAAGCAAGGGGAAGGAACTGCAAGATTAACTACAGTTAAAAACATCCTGGGCACACTGCCTACGTGTTATACACAAATGTTTAATAACGTAAAAACTTCAAAATGATTAGGTAAACCACATCTACTTATACAAATAAAACTATTTCCACAATGTTAACAACCATTTCTAAATTTTGGCTTATATTATAGGCCTGAGGAACTAAGGCTTTTTAATTATGCAATATTAGTCACTGACATAGTGCTCCAATCCCACGCAGCACGAACCATGTTAGCTAAACTAACAAAATGAATAATTTAACCCTCAGCCAGCAGGAATTCACTATGCCACCTTCATTATTTACTTCACAATACCCATTTCTATCCTTTTTGAAATAACAGCTGTAGGTGTTCAAGATGAGCCCATGGGCTACAAGGTTTCTGATCCACATATCACAGGAAAATTAATTCATCCCCTGTCTAAAAATATTTAAGTAATCAAGAATGTTTTAAAATCAACCTACACTCTCTTGCTGAGCTCCCTCATTAAATTCTAACCCATTAAATGTCAATAACCCTAACATGTAATATAATCAATGTAATCGTACTTCAGATAAAGCTTATAAAATGTGGTGTTGCCACTGCACAAAAAACAATGTATCTCATCAATTGTGTATTTTCACACCTTTTACTACTTGGCTTTTCCTTATTGCACCAGAAAAAGGATTTTTCTTTTCTTTTTTTTAAGAAGGAACAATTTTAAACCCAAAAATGCCTCTATCATTTTCCTTCATGGGAAGAATTTTATGGCTTCTCACTGTAACTAACAGGGTTGTGAAAAGCAGCAAGAAACCAGATGCGTTCACAGCAATCCAGAACAAATTTGGTCACAGAAACCAAGGCTTGAACTCGATCACTCTCTTACACTCTGCTGAATATCAAAAGCGTCCCAGTTACTCCACAGTTCACAGGAGGCCTATCTAGCTTCGATTCTGCAATGACGATAGCATTCATGGAGATTTGAAAAATGGTCCCTGAATTAGATACTTCAGTTTTATAAGCAGCTAGAATTGTACTAACTCATATTCAAGTCCTAGTTAGAATAATTTTAAAGATAAATAAATACTGTCAAGGAAGAAAAATTTCAGGGAGAACTATAAATTTCATTAAGATATATAGCAGATGTTACGTGGAAGATGAATATTCATTCCATCTGGATCCCACTGCCATCCATTTTATCTTTACAGTGATTTCCAAATATCCCAACTCAAAATGCTTACATTGTACAAAAATTCAACTGCAACACGTTTGTGGTGCAAACAGTTTGTCACTTTTTTGCTTAGTTCAACATGACTAAGTTTGTTAATATATTTTGACAGACTTGCATAACATCCTAAAATGTTTTGAACAACGCAGTTTAGGCCGCAATGCAATATTAATGAGTGAATAATGTTCTTGAATATAAGGTTTAATATTTAATGATTCAGAGTGCTGCCTGGATTTGATGCAGAAGAAAAATGTGATTTAGAATCACTGCATTTATCAGGGGACCTGAGAAAAAGACTACAGACTCCAGGCAAACCTTTAACCTAAACTTTGAGCTGGGGTCTCAGGTATGAAATTGATGCTTCACCAACTGAATTTCTAGCGCTTATCAGTATTCACAACATCACACCATTTATCAAGTGTCATTCATCAGAATTTTTAAATTACTAGGAGCTCAAGTCTGTGCCAAGAGGTGGAGAAAGGAGGGTTATCGTAAAGGTAACATTGGGGAGTCCGCATTCAAATACATTTAAGAATCAAATCTGCCAATTGCATCAACATGTCAACTTGATTATTCCTCTTTTTAAAAATGTGTGAAACTATAAAGTATTAACTTTAGATCAAATAACCTATCTCCTTATCTTCTATAAAGGTTAAGTGCCTAATCTAAAGGTTCACACAGTGAAGTTGGTTCAGTGTCAATCTAATGCACACATTATTGGACTTATTTGCAAACAATCCTACATCTTAAAACTAATATATGAAGAGCAACAAGAACGAGATTTATCTAAATCAGTGAAGTAATGCCCAAAACCACAGAACTGTGAAGAAAGGACTGTAAACTACTAACTGGAATGTTAATATTACTGTGCTTTTAAAATAAAACACTATTCAAAGGATGAAAATAAGGCCCAGTTTCCAGTATTTATCTGCATTCACAGTTCCTAACAGCCATGTCAATAATCACTAAAACATCAGAATTAGAACATCTGACTTTAAAACTCTACTCTGCCATACTGAATTTATCAATATAACCTCTCTGAGCTGGTGGTTTTTCTCGTAAGAAGTTGGAAACAGTAACACCTTATGTCAAATGATTGTTGTAGAATCAAATTAAATAAACACTGTTAAGCACTAGGTCATACTCAAAGCATACACCAATATGAGTAAACACAGAAAAATCTATGTAACATTTACTGAGCAACTACAATGAACCAGGAAGGGTCTGCACAAAACCCTTCACTTGGATTATCACTGTGGTTGTTAGAATAGAAAGAGCAGACAATGGCAATTTCTATGCTGCTTCATTTAGCTTCTAGAAAAAAAAGGGAGAAAATAAACAAAAAATAACAGGAGAATGGAGGGAAAAAGAGACAAAAAGCACAAAATGGCAGATAATTCTAAATATATTAGCCATCATAATATGTATAATTTGGACTGAACTTGCTAGTTAAGTCACAGATCAATAGACTGGATTATAAAAATCCACCTACATACTGTTTATAGGAGATACAGCAAAATCATTAAAATACAGAAAGACTGAAAATAAAAAGATGGAAAAAATGTAATTAGCGAACACTTACCAAAAGAAAGCTGGTGCAGCTATACTAATACTGACAAAATAGACTTCAAGAGTGTCATCAGGGATAAAGATCACTACATGATGATAACAAAAGATTCAATTAAATAGGAATAGATATAATGTTCAACCCATATGCATTTAGTAACATAGCCTCAAACTATGTAAAGCAAAAACTCAGAAATACAGACAAAACTGACAAATCCACTATCACAGATTTAACACAGCTCTTAAAAAAACTAGTGGATGACACAGTATAAAAGAAAAAACATAGCAAGATTATAGATTTGAACACAATTTTTATCTAATGTACATGTATAGAACCCTACACCTAACAGTTAAGAGAATGCATATTCATTTCAAGCGTACAATGAACAGTTACATATATTGACCATAAAAAAGCAGCAGAATGAACACAAATATATGGGTGAAATATTTTCTAACATCTGTATTTCCATTAATGTCATTTTTTGATAGTTTACAAAGTATCTTTTCAATTTGGAGAAAAGAAAAATTATCAAGTGATAATGCTCTACTATTCAACTTGATATAACATGTTTTAATCATTAAAGTATTTATTGAACATTATGTGCTTCGAATAGTGTACCAAAAAAAACCAAAAAAATAGTATACAAAACAATATGTTAAAAAAAAATCAGTGACTCTACTATCAACTACAGTATCATTCCTTCATTTATATCATAACATTTATATAATGCTATTAATTCTATTCCATTTTTACCAGATCAGCAATTATATCAACAGTTATTTCAAAAAGAGATAAACAGAAACAAAACTGCCTTAAAATGTCTACTGTAGAAAACGTGAAAAGTTTGCCAATGACAGGTAATAGTCTTCATTCACTATAAAATCTTAATTACCACCATAATCAGTGACAGTCAATTTTTTTTCTGTTAAACCATTTCAAAGAACTGATGCTACAAATTCAATGAAAATTAATTAATTCCTCCTAAGCACTGGTCCTGATGCTCCTGCAGGTAATGATGGTGTCTCTTTAAGGGAACACAGATTCAGTAATTAGACTTCCCTCAAGTGTGAATAACCGAGACAAAAAGGCCGATAGATATTCACTTGGCACTTTTTACCCACCTTAATCCAAAAATCTATATTAAATTACAGTAGCTTTTATGAATATTCTCTTTTAAATTCTTTTTTTTTTTTTTTAAGATTTTATTTATTTATTTGACAGAGAGAGAGATAGCGAGAGCAGGAACACAAGCAGGGGGAGCGGGAGAGGGAGAAGCAGGCTTCCTGCCAAGCAGAGAGCCCGATGTGGGACTCGATCCCAGGACCCTGGGATCATGACCTGAGCCGAAGGCAGACGCTTAACGACTGAGCCACCCAGGCACCCAAATATTCTCTTTTAAAAAGTACTTAAGAGGGCTGAGCAGGAGGTGCCATCATGGGAGTCAGCATCCCCACAACAAGCACCGAAAGGTTCGGCGCAAGGAGCCCAAGAGTCAGGACATCTACCTGAGACTGTTGGTCAAGCTGTACAGATTTCTGGCCAGACGAACCAACTCTACCTTTAACCAAGTCGTGTTGAAGAGGTTGTTCATGAGTCGCACCAACCGGCCACCTCTGTCCCTTTCCCGGATGATCCGGAAGATGAAGCTGCCTGGCCGGGAAAACAAAACAGCTGTGGTTGTAGGGACCATAACTGACGACACGCATGTCCAGGAGGTGCCCAAACTGAAGGTGTGCACACTGCGTGTGAGCGGCCATGCCCGGAGCCGCATCCTCAAGGCTGGAGGCAAGATCCCCACCTTCGACCAGTTGGCCCTAGACTCCCCCAAGGGCTGTGGCACCGTCTTGCTCTCTGGTCCACGCAAGGGCCGAGAGGTGTACAGGCATTTTGGCAAGGCCCCGGGAACCCCGCACAGCCACACCAAACCCTACGTGAGATCCAAGGGCCGGAAGTTCGAGCACGCCAGAGGCCGCAGGGCCAGCCGCAGCTACAAAAACTAACCCCAGATCCTGCCTTGTTATTAAAGATTTTGAATGCTAAACAAAACAAAACAAAACAAAAGTACTTAAGAGCAGCACAGTATGCTTAGAAAAATGGCAGGAAGAACGCACAAGAAATTGTTAATGATGGTTACCACTGGGGAAAGGGAAGGGGTACCGGGCTGAGTTTTTTTCAATTTTGTGATGTTGCCATTTTTATGCAAATGAATTTTTTAAATAAAAAAGTTAGAGCACTGACTGAAAGAAATATAATTAAAGTTACAAATGTAATTTAAATTTTTATAAAAGCCACATTAAAAAGGTAAAAAGAGCCAAGTCAAATTAATTTGAACAATGTATTTTATTCAAAATAATTATTTCCATAAATAATCAATACAATTAAAGAGATATTTTTATAAATTAAAGAGCTAGTTTATATTCTTTTTTTCACACTGAGTCTTTGAAATCTGTATTTTATACTTAAAGCAGATCTCAATTCAGACCAACCACCCTTCAAGGACTTAATAATTACTTGTGGCTGTAGGACAACACTGGGCTACATTAAGTCTCAAAGGTGTATCTATGTACAAGTTAGGTATTTTTCTTCCTAGTATTTCAAAGCAATAAGGAGGTGTCCATTAAAACCTCTCTCTCATCAGTTCTCAGCTCATGGCATATTACTGTTTCACTACTCTCTCTAAATAAATAAAATCTTTAAAAAAAAAAAAAGTGAAGGCACCAATGCATAAGAACCAACCATTTAGCATCATTATCAATTTTAACACTTAAATTAACTAAAAGGATTATTTTTTCAAGCTAAAAGTTGATTATTTTTCAACCACTTGTTAATCCGATAAGAAAAAAAAAATGCCCCATCTCATTTCTCCCACTTAGCACTTTTGGAACTAGGCATGGCACAACCCTTGAAGAAACATAATCAGTGGCTCATGCACAAGAGAAAAAGTTCATCTAGCTTCACTTAGCTTGTTTTTCTTGCACTTTCACCAACAGAGAGATTTTCTACACTCCTTAGAAATGATGAAGACAAGAGGAAATGAGAAAGGGCACATGCAGAAGAGAGCAGGTAGGTTTTTTCCCTCTATACAACTAGGGACTAATTCTCTGAAATGCACGGATGGATAGATGGACAGACAAGAGAGACAATCACATATATGGAACATGTACTATGATTCTGTGTGAGTCACTGTGCTATTCTAAGAACTTTACATGGAATGTCCCACTTAGGGACATGTCCTCAAAGTAGCCCTGAAAATATCCTAATGTGGGTGTTATTATTGTCCTCCATCTCACACAGGAGGAAATTGACCTCTAAAGAAGTTAAGTAATTTGCTATGTGGTCTCTGACTTAGTAACCCATAAAGTTGGAATTCAAACCCAAGCAGTCTGACCCCTGAGGCCATACTCTTAACCATCACACTCTTCAAAGAGACAAAAGTTCTCTGTAAAAAATAAGCATTTTGTATGGAAAGTTTAATGTCCCAGTGTCCTGGGATCGAGTCCCGAATCGGATTCTCCACTCAGAGGTGAGTCTGCTTCTCCCTCTCCCTCTGTGATCTCTCTCACTTTCATTCTCTGTCAAATAAATAAGATCTTAAAAAAAAAAAAAAAAGCTTATCAGGTAGGTAGTCTTACTACTCTCATTTCACAACAAAGGGAACTGAGAAGGTAAGTCAGCTCCTCAAGATCACAGATTACTAAAAGGCAAAGCTAAAAGTCAAATCAGATCTCTGGTAACCTTCAGCCCATCCCTGCCCCTCCCACATTGTAGGTGAATTTATAATTACTATAATGAAAGAAATCGACGTAATTAGGCTTTCCTACAACTAAAATAATTTTATTTGTGGTACTTAACAGTTCAAAAACAGCATTCTTTATACAGAGAGATAACCTGCATGAAAGTAAGTACTACCAAAAAAGACCACTCATTACAAAACTATTAGAGGCTATATACCTGCTTCAATTTCTAATTCACTTTTAGCTTGCTTTAATACAATTAACTCAGAATGGGAGTACTATTTAAATAGGGACACATTTTCAAATTTTTCCTTTTCAAGTATCTACAGAACCCTTATTAAAACTACTCTTCCATTTAATGTCACACAATAATGACGCCTCCTGAAATCTTTATATGCAATACACTCATATGGGCCGTAAATGTTACAATGATATTAACTTACCATTCATTTAAGTAGAAATTAAACAAGAATAAAAATGAAAATAACTGACATTATTATACAGTTTCATTACAGATTCCAGGGTGAAATAAAATGGCTTAGTCATTGAAAAATAAAACTTGTATTTGAATTTCTAGGAGATGCTAAATATATGTATTTATATATTTGTTATTTATATATATTTATACTATATATTTTATGTATATAAATATATGTACATTAACATATCTTATATATAAATGAGCATATATATATAGCAAATTATATATATAAGAGCATATACGAGCATGGAAATAGAGTGAAAAGATGTAAGTAACCAATGAGGTTGATTAGGATATTTGAAAAAATAAATCCCAAAAGTATTAAAGATCTATGTATTAAAATTAATCAAGATGAACCTCAGAAAACTGTCAAGTAATATAAATGTTTCAAAGACAACGTGCAGCATGATTTGTGGAAGACTGCTAGAACTTGAAACTCCCACTATTGCCAATTCTTAAAAATTTCCTTAAGACCCATGTTTATAGGGCTAAAGAAGTACAGAATTGGCAAACATGCTCTTAAAAATACCTGGAGACCTGTATGCTTTAAAAATGGGCTTCAAATGGTAAATTAACCTCTCTGGGTTCAGGTCAGTTCTATGGGAAGACAAGATAAATCACTACTTTTTTAAAGCAAAGTTTAAAATAACAAATACAACTACTGAGCTTTTATTTTAAACTGTGTAAAGCACATAAAACTGGCTAAATATCTCACATGACTCAAAAATGTGATAATCGAAGAAATGATAATTCTGTCACTGTCCATCATATGTGACAGTGAAAAAGTACTATGTGACTGTAAAGACCGATTTTACTTCCTTCCTTACTGTGACAATGCACTACCATTTATAGTTAGTTGTCAAGTTCAAATTTACAGAGTCTTCTGTTTTACACTTGCAGAGGCTCAGAGCTTCAACTCAAGATCTCGCCCATATTAATTTGCCACCTTTGAGTGGCTACCCTTTGGCTCATTTGTTTTACTACTACCAACGTACCTGCTTACATAAAAACAGACAAATACGGACATATGACATCATCTTTACAAATCAATAAATCTTGACCCTAACCCTTTTTAAGGTTTTCAAGCCATAATCATTGGAAAGTCCTGATAAAAATAACTTCCATTAGAAAATCAACACTTAAGGGGTGCCTGGGTGGCTCAGTTGGTTAAGCGACTGCCTTCAGCTCAGGTCATGATCCCGGGGTCCTGGGATCGAGCCCCTCATCAGGGGAGTCTGCTTCTCCTTCTCCCTTTGCCCCTCTCCCTGCTCGTGCTCTCTCTCTGTCTCTCAAATAAATAAAATCTTAAAAAAAAAAAAAAGAAAAGAAAACCAACACTTAAAATTTTAGACCTGAAAGATATGTTAAAGATTTAATATGAGAGTTTCCTGCTGAGGGAAAACTATGAAACTATACTCATCAATTTTTACATGTATATATCAGTCTATCCCTCTGTTATGGACTGAATTGTGTCTCCTCCAAAATTCATATTTTGGAGCCTGAACCTCTAGAATCTTAGGAAATGATAGTATTTGGAGACAGGTCCTTTAAAGAGGTAATTGAGATTAAATGCAGTCCTAAATGTGGGGCCCCAATCCAGTATGACTGGTGTCATTTTTTTTTTAAAAAAAAAGATTTTATTTATTTATTTGACAGAGAGACACATAGCAAGAGAGGGAACACAAGCAGGGGGAGTGGGAAAGGGAGAAGCAGGCTTCCTGCTGAGCAGGGAGCCCGATGAGGGGCTCGATCCCAGAACCCTGGGATCATGACCTGAGCCGAAGGCAAATGCTTAAGGACTGAGCCACCCAGGTGCCCTGACTGGTGTCCTTATAAGAAGAGGAAGACACACCAAGGATGCTCTTGAACTGGGGGAAAACAAAAAGCTAGATGAAGACACAGAGAGAAGTCAGCCATCAGCAAGCCAAGAAGACGGGTCTCAGGAGATACCAGATCTGGGGCGCCTGGGTGGCTCAGTCGTTGGGCATCTGCCTTCGGCTCAGGTCATGATCCCAGAGTCCTGGGATCGAGCCCCCCCGTCGGGCTCCCTGCTCCGCGGGAAGCCTGCTTCTCCCTCTCTCACTCCCCCTGCTTGTGTTCCCTCTCTCACTGTCTCTCTCTCTCTGTCAAATAAATAAATAAAAATCTTAAAAAAAAAGAGAGAGATACCAGATCTGACAACACTTTAATTTGGACTTCCAGCCTCCAGAACTATGAAAAAATAAATTTCTATTGTTTCAGCTACCCAGTCTGTGGCATTTTCCTATGGCAGCCATATCAAACCAATACACCATCTCCTGAGGAAGAATACCAGAGCAGCTTCAGAGTCCTAGAAAATAAGACTGATTGCATTGCAAAAGCAGGCCCTGAAAGCAAAAGGAGAGTTTCAGAAAAGCTAGCTTATAAGTAAAGCTAGCTTATAAGTAAAGATAAAACTCAAATGGAACCAAGATTTAAAACAATATCCAGCACAGAGGTCAGGTTAACTTACCTCTTGGTAGAACATGAATTATGATATATGCCCAAAAGGGAAGGAGAGCAGCAATTTAAACACGGGGATAATTAAGTAGCAGATGAAAATAATATGAATAAAAAAGCAGTGTGAAGGGGGAACAGTCTCTAGACCTGGGGTAGGAAAGGGAAAAGAGAAAAGAAACTTCTTTAAAATAGCACCATACTTTACAATGAAGAAAATTTTCAAATACAGATACTTTTTATTTTGGCTCAGTGATCGACGGAGTCTAATCACCATGATACAGCAAGCTGAAGAAAGTCTGTTTGGATTCTGCTGGTTAAATGTCTGCATCATACCTCCACTGTCATATTTGCAATAAGAAGGGAGTTTATTCAAGAGATTAATAGATGTAGTAGAAGTAGCTGTGGTAATAACTGTCATTACTTTTATTATTAAAAATAGCATTATTATAAAACTTTATAGGGCCAAGGCAATTGCGGCATATTGTTTGATCTTCACAACACTAGGAGACAAGTAGGATTATACTCTTTTATAACTGTTTCCATGTTTTTAGATATAAGTTAATTCTGTGATTCACCCATATTTAAACAGTTAATAAGTGGACATGGAAAGACCAGAACCCGTCTTGATTCCCAATTCTTGTGTAAAAACACAAGCGTGCATGCACACACCCTGAAATCTCTTCCATCTCCACGCCACTTCCGTGTTCATTATATTCACCTGCATATATGATGTAAGGGTGAGGTGCATGCATATCCCCAGGCTCCCCCTTACTCCGGGGTGAAGCTGAATGTCTAGCTTGTCTTCTGCATCTGCTATTAGTCCAGAATCAAGAGAAGTTCCAGCAGAAATGTTTAAGTACATGTTTTAGAATAAGATAAACACTTAAGGAAATAACTGTGCTGGATCCCTGGGTGGCTCAGTTGGTTGAGCGACTGCCATTGGCTCATGTCATGATCCCGCAGTCCCAGGATCGAGTCCCGCATCAGGTTCCCTGCTCGGCAGGGACTCTGCTTCTCCCTCTGACCCGCCCCCCTCTCGTGCTCTCTCACTCACTCTAATAAATAAATAAAATCTTTTAAAAAAAAAACAAGAGCTGTGCTAATTACAAATTTAAAATTAGGTAATTATAGAAAATCAAGAGACAAAAAAATAAAGTATAAGCAATGCAATTTCTTTAAGGCTAGACTTCAGTCGTCCACTTCACTTGCCACATGTTTTTCATTTCTTCAAATTTATTTGATTTTCCTTTCATTTTTTGTAGCAAGCAAAAAGCAAACACTATGTTATCCTTTAAAAGATGAAAGTATGGCCAAATGCAACATTCAACAAATATTTATTTAGTAGAAACTGTGTGCAGGGCATGGTTTATAAAGCTGGACACATCTCAAAGCTGGTTTATTTCTTCTATTGACAGCTGATCTTAGGACACAATCATACATTCGTAGGTATACATGGTGTTGATCAGTTAGCCAAATCACATTTAGGCCAGGTCCACTGTGGCAATTTGAGAAATACCAGGTCACTTCAGGGCCACTAGAGCCCGCTGGCCCCATAATGTCTCTCACTACTGTGAGTCTACTGTCCCTCATCAGCTGTACACAGGTCTCAGTGACAGGTTTTTATATCTAGAGACAGCTAACCAAGAGATTAAAACAGTAATAGGGCGCCTCGGTGGCTCAGGGTTAAGCGTCTGCCTGTGGCTCAGGTCATGATCCTGATCCCAGGGTTCTGGGATCGAGCCCCACATCGGGCTCCCTGTTCAGCGGGGAGCCTGCTTCTCCCTCTCCCTTTCTCCTCGTCTCCCCAGCTCGTGCTTGCTCTCTCTAATAAATAAATAAAATCTTTAAAAAAAAAAAAAAAACTGAGTAATAGTTTATAAACTGAGTTTTTTAATCTATACTGACTTAACAATAACCCCAAATTATCTGGCAAGTATTTAGTAGGTGCTTAAACTCTCACAGCACCCCTTCAGTAACAGCAAGACCAACAAAAAGACTACTCCATCCCACTAAGAACCACCCATGTAAAATTAATGAAAAAACTAGCCAAATAAACAGATATAAGGTATGATCGTATGCACATAATGTAACACTGGTTTTACTACTATATTCCCAAAATTTGCAACAGTGAGACAAAGCACAGATTCACTGGTAGTGAGTTAAATAGCACAATTTCTTGAAGGTATGTTGGCAGTAATATTTTGTATAATTTTTTTCTTAAAGATTTTATTTATTTATTTGAGAGAGACCGAGATAGCGACAGAGATAGCGAGAGAAAGACCACAAGCGGGGAGGAGAGGGAGAAGCAGGCTCGCCACTCAACAGGGAGCCCCGCGCGGGGTCGATCCCAGGACCCTGGGATCATGACCTGACCCGAAAGCAGACGTTTAACCGACTGAGCCACCCAGATGCCCCTATTTTGTATAATTTTTGACCGAGTAATTCCACTTGTAAAAACTTAACCCAAGAAAGTACTACTGGATAATACTGTAATAGGAAAAGAAATAACACTGGATATGTGTAAATTTAATAACAAGGATATTCAAAGCAGTGTGCACAGGAGTGAAACATTTTGAACTATTTGGAAAGCTAAGTGTCTAATGGTGAACTACCATGAAATTATCTAATGACAAAACATCCACGATACATCTTAAGAACAAAAATAAAACAATAGTGACAATATGACATCACTTCTGTTATTTTCCCCCACTTAGCTGTGTCTGTGTTCCAAAATATTTACAATGGTTTTGGGCGCCTGGGTGGCTCAGTCGTTAAGCGTCTGCCTTCGGCTCAGGTCATGATCCCAG
Organism: Neomonachus schauinslandi; assembly: GCF_002201575.2. Lineage (NCBI taxonomy): Eukaryota > Metazoa > Chordata > Mammalia > Carnivora > Phocidae > Neomonachus > Neomonachus schauinslandi. The sequence continues at coordinate 86,189,551 of NC_058414.1, forward strand.
GGTCCTGGGATCGAGTCCCACATCGGGCTCCCTGCTCGGCAGGAAGCCTGCTTCTCCCTCTCCCAGTCCCCCTGCTTGTGTTCCTGCTCTCGCTATTCTGTCAAATAAATAAAGTCTTTAAAAATATATATATATATATTTACAATGGTTTTATATGAGCAGTGGGATTACGGCAATTTTCATTTTTTCTTCATTTTGTTGAGCCACTTTTCTCTAATTTTGGATACAGTGCACATTACTTTGGTAATTAGAATAAAACACTTTGTATTACTACTGTGTGCCTTTGACTTTGCTTTTCTCCATAGATCTTCTCAGGTGTTAGGAAGACAGTATGGGTAAGGGGATAAAAGAACACAGGAAAGCAGACCAGGCTAAAGAAAGAATCGCTTATGGGACAAGGAAGATAAACAAGCAGAGACAGACTCTAGAGGGGTTCGGTGACAGGCCAGCGCTCAGGAGCCAGTTCCCCTTATCGACGGCCTGAGGGGCCACCAGAAGTGGGCAGAGAAGATGGCCCCGTCATGGCTGCTGCGACTGCCTCCAGATGCCCTCAGCACTTAAAGACTCACAGGTGGGGTAAACTCGCAACACTCTGGACCTCCTCAGGGACCCTAAGCTATATCCCTGCTGAGCTCTCTCCCCACCATGCTACAATACAGGTCTCCCTTCTGATTCTCTTAGCTTCTTGATTAATTTATTTGCCCTTTCAAAATGTCCTCTAATTCATTACAGCCTTCCTGGAATTGCTGTATGGCTTCTCAACAAGTGATATCAGATGTCCCATAAACAACAGGACTATTATATTAAAACCATGAATTAGATCTGAGCATCCTATTTCTCCCCAAGCCTATTAACTTGATGTTCTACAGGTTGAATCTCATTTAATTTGCCATTTACAGGATAACCTTTCCAGGTGTATCTTTCAAGTCCTTCCTGCTGTTCTGGATACCTCTTAATATCTGTATGTTGGGGAAAAATCATCGGAATGAGGTAAGAAAATTAATCCTGTTTTTCTCCTAATGGGAAAAACTGGAGGAGATGAGCACACAGTGCAATCAGTTCAGGACTGGACAACACCCTGAAGAGGGCTGCCTTCCTGACTGAACAATGAATGGCCGCTCACAGAGAAAAGCGATGAGTATTTCTGTCTATGAAACGACAAGATTGAGTGATGAAAGGGGTCAGGTAAGGCAATTTCCTATTCTCTGGCATTCTGCCATTAGTTATACAGTCAAAGATAGTGGTCTTTATGCAGAGAATTGTTTCCAAATGGTCCCAGAATTGGCAGATTATATTACCAATGTTTTTTGGGGTTGAGGGGTAGGTGGAATTCAAAATGAGACTTTTCTGTCTTCTGCACACATGCAGAAAAGAAAGAAATTCTTAAAGGGGGAGGTGGTGGGGTGACACTTCTATGACACAGCAAGGCCAGGCATATTTTCAAAAGTAAATTAAAAAATCACTTTGCCACTTTTATAACTGTTTCATAGCTTATACTGTGTAAGAATGATATATATTAAATACATAAAGGTAACACTAGTCGGCCACGAAAAATGCCTGAGACAAATTTAAATGACCACCATAATAAAGAATTTGATCTTTTCTTTTTTGTATTCTCCCTAGGCTTATGTCAGTAAACTAGAATAAACATGTTATTAAAAGAGAATCAATAGAAGGCTTTAAAATATACAGTACCACAAAAGGTCAAGCCCTGGTATCGATTTTAATACAACATTTTTTGTGCAGCTTCCCAAAGGGTTCTTTTCTAATATTGTTCTTCATTTTTCTCTCACTTTGCTCCCTGACTGGTGAATTTGTTGTTCTTGTCTGCAAAAAGCTGTCTAAAGCTGACTTTGCTGAGTGTGTGTCATTCCTATGACAAGCTGCCGGAAATGAAAAAACAAAAAACAAAAAAGTCAACCGAGAAAAAAAAAATTGAAGGAGTGGGAGGATGGATACAAGAGAGCATAAAGCACAAGACAACACTCAAATAGCAAAGCATACAGGAACGCTGAAACTCAGAACTATTTGCCATCGTGGGCCACCCTGGGCTTTTGTCTCCCCGGGGGCCTCGTGTGGACACGGATTCCTAGGAGCCAGGAAGGCTGGGGAAAGCAGAGAAGAGATGATCTCTCAGGATTCAACCAAAAAATTCTCAACAAACCAGGTAAAGGGACACAGATTTTCAAAATACAAATCCATGGGACCCCAGGCTCCTTTTGAAGGAAAACGGGACCACCTTCGAAAGGATTCACGGGGACTAATGAGAGGTGCATGGCAGGAACCATAGACTTCCTGACTTCCGTCCCAACATTCAAGGCTCACAGACTTAGATAAAACCCACTCTGGGTCAGTCATATAAGTATGAATGTGTGACACAGGATATATTTTACATGTAGTTCACGTTTTGAGTAGGTTTCTCATTGCCAATCAAAACAGTCCAGAGCCCACACCATGTTCTCATAATGCCCGTCTTTCACTTTTAGACAATGCTGACGAAGCAACTGTCTCAGGACAAGATAGAGAGGTAGATCATTTTTTGCCTAAGTCACCTGAAACCAAAGAACTGCTGCCTCTGGAGTTAAAAATGTAGTCCCCATTTCAAAACCAGAGAGCCGATTAAGCCTCCTAGAGGGGAAGACAGGAACCACAGCTGTTTCCTAAGATCCAAAACTAACTGCTGAAGAGGAAGAGCTGGGAAAGAGGCGCAGAAGGGAAGAGCAGGATTCGAATCCTTATGCTGCCTTCTGTCAGCTCCTCGGGCAAGGAACCCAGCCTCTCGGAGCCGCGTTCCAGCTGTAGAACAAATCCGTGGAGGGCAGAGCCACCGTCCCCATCTACTCCCAGGATAGCATTTGGTGCGGGGGGCCGCCCAGCCTCAGATCCCAGGGAAATGTGGGGGGGCACCATCCCACAGGTTGCCACACAGGCTAAGGCAGGCCTAATCAGAAGGCTCCCGGGGAGTGCAGAGCTCATGTCCATAAACGCACCAGCACAGCACCTGCTGAACGGGAGGCAATCATGAAGTGGGAGTTGCTCTTGTCATTTGATAATTCTCCTGCCTCTTTTCCCTTATGGACAAATTCTATCCTGTTCTAATCTACTTAACCATACCCATAAAATGTTACTTTAATTTGGTAATGCATTCTTGTTGACACTTACTACAAGACAATGAGTTCTGGCCTCATAGACCTTTATATTCCAGTGGAAGAGACAGTCAATCAATAGCCAAAGTGCTATGAAAAAGAAACAAAGTAGAGAAAAGGATAACCACAGTGAGAGGACAAGAAAGAAAGAAGATTTAGATAAAATAATCAAGGAAAGCCTCTCTGTGGGGCTGAAAAGAACACGGAATAGTAAGAGGGGCCAGCCACGCAAAAGCAGCATAGAGCTGTAGGCACAAAGAGGTTTGCAGCTGACTTCGTTGTAACATTCAATGAGAGGGTGGTAAGAGATGATGCATGAGCATATGAATATATAAAGGGAATCAGAGGACTAGAATGTCATGGAAAGGTCTGGGCTTTATGCTAAATCTAATGAAAAGCCATTACAGAATTTTCAGCAAATAAACTCCCATGATTCAAAATACATTTTTAGGGGCACCTGGTGGGCTCAGTTGATAGAGCACCCGATTCTTGATCTCAGGGTCATGAGTTCGAGCCCCACGTTGGGTGTAAAGATTACTTTTAAAAAATAAATAAATGTTTAAAGCACACTAATACTGCTTTGTGAAGAGCAGAACCTGGAGACAAGCGTGGCTCCCTGGAGTAGACTTTGTAATAACACAACTGAGAAATGATAATGGCTGAGACCAGGGTTTCTGTGCATCATAGGATCATAGGGTATTTAGCAGCATCCTTGGCCACCACCCACTCACTTGATGCCAGGAGCACCCTCTAAGTTGTGACAACTGTAAAGGTCAAGTGGGGGGGGGGATATCCCCCAATTGAGAACCACTAGCTTGGACTAAGTAGGGATAGAAATGGTGAGAGATAAATGGATTTGCAATACATTTTAAAAGCAGAGACAGGGATGTGCTGGCTTTGGCAGCACATATACTAAAAGCAGAAACAGGGCTAATTAATTTAAGGGGGAAAGGAGAGACATAAGGCAAAAAGAATGGAGCACGAATAATCAGTAATCAAAATTCTGATATTACCCTCAATTTTTGTTAGGCTAACACCTAAGTTTTCAGTAGTTTCAGGAAAGTGCTTTTTACATCAAACCTACTTGGGGCTGTACAGATAACAAGTTACAGAAACTCACTTGGACAATAGTTTGGGCTCTTTTTCTTTAAGTCTATAAAAACTGAATTGTATAGTTGACAGGTAGATTCATAAAGAAATACACAATTCCCAATATTTTACAGCAAAATTTATGGAAATATTAATTTTCATCCACTGACAGTATTTTGACAGTTTCATTTCAAAATATAGTCATGTGAGTTAAAAAAACAAAAATACCAAAGAAAAATCCCTTCACTTGTGAGTTCTTTTCAAAACTAAATTCCTTATTTATTGAGCTCCATAATCAAGGCAAAACCGAGTGTACTGAAATCTGAAAAACCTAAAGCTTCAGTAAACCATATCAAAAGAGCCTCAGAGAGAACATTCAGACTAATATATAATAGGTAACATCACTGTTGGACCAGAAAATAAGTTAGCCTCTGAGACGCAGTCAAGTAGAGTGGTGATGAGTATGACTTCAGATGCTTGTGTTCAAATCCCAACCTATTTTCTGGGCATGAGACTAGCAAGTACACCTCTCTATGTTTCGGACACTGCACCTGCAATGTGCATGTACCAGGAGAACAGAACCTCCTCCACTCCGCTGCTGGGAGGATTAAATGATCAATATGTACAAAGTGCTTGCACCAGTGCTTGGGACAAAGGAAGCGTTCAAAAACTGTTTGCTATTACCATTGCGTATTATTACTTATTATCTATTATTACTGTATTACTTTTCCTAGGTGAAGTCTTCTGAAATGGTGTCTATGATCAGATCTAAAGTCTGTAAGATCTATATACACTGTATATAGATCTTACATGGGAAGAGGACCACAATATAAGACTGGGGGGTGGGGGGAAGCAAGTTATACAACATCATTACTTCAATCTCATTTTGTTTAAAACTCAAACCACATAAAACATGGTTAAGAATACATTTCCCATTGGGTATGAATGTGTGAACAGTATTCTAGGGGGAAAGAGCAGGGGCAGGAGGGGAGAGGGAAAGATGACTAAGTTTTTATGCTTCTATATTATCTGGATTTCTTCAATATATATTTCTTTTGTAATTTTTTTAAACAAATAAACATCCATGCTTTCAGTAGTATGAGGAATGACTTTCTAAGTCAAACCTACCAGGTTCTGTAGCAGTAATAAAAATTGCAGAAACTCTGTTGGGTAATGGTTTTTAAAAGGTGAAAGACTTATATGATTTGAAGAGAAACCAGAGTATGGGTAATGGTTTTTAAATTAATTGACATTTCCCATATTAAATTAGTGGTTTTGGTTGCCTTTTTTTTTTGGTTTTGTTTTTATTTCATTTGGTTTTAATCCATCATCCTACTGTAATTGAAGCAAAACTGTAATTTATGAGTTTTTAAGGGATTTCTGTTTTAATCTCACAAAATGGCACCAGGAAATATTTAAGCAATCCATTCTAAGAAGTTGTAAAGGAGCTCAAATTTAAATCATTAATTGAAACATTAATGGTTAATAAACTATTTTTATACTTTATACTTGATGTCGAAAATCACACTACAATCATCTTAATGGGATAACTTGAAAAAAAAATTCCAAATGAAATGGTTTAAGCGTGCAGGAGCTACACAGTGTATGTGTAAGGAAGCGGCTGCAAATAGTATATAATAAATTGCTCCACACATTGCACTACCTGCACATTATTCAATGGAGGAATTCTATATTCTAGTTCCAAAGGCACATTGTCCTAACAGCTCATTTTCTAACTGATTTAAAAACACAGAAGTTTGTAAGCTAAATCTAATGATTTACCAAAATACTTGGATCGTTACAAAAAAGACAAATGAATAATAACAAATACTACAAACCAAAAACCTAATACATGAAGCAATACAACCAATACAAAATAAAAGAATAACCACAAGTCTTAAAAAAAAAAAAAAAAACAAACCTAACGACGAATATAAAGGGAGAAATGCAAAATGATTTCCATTCCACAGTCATCTATTAAAGTAAATCCTGTGCCTCTTTATTGCTTCCGGAACAATGGCAGGGCCCAAGTGGCTCCAATGAACTCAGCAGAACACTGCTGAGCACACGCGTGCCTCAGTCACCAGCAGCTGACACGCATCTCTAAAGTTCAGGAGGCAGAGTACTTACCACCTGCTTCCACACGCCCTGCCACCACACTGAGCAATTAAAAGAAATGTCCTAATCTTAAGCTAACAGGAAATTCAAATTGCCACCATCACTTAAAATACGTACACAAACGAGCATTTCATAGTAAGTTATCGCCTACGTAAATAAAGAATATTAACTTTAAGCACAAATTCTCCAAAAATTTTGGTCCTAAAATAAAGGAAGTGGTAAAAAGATCATCCTGAGCAGCTGCCCAGATCTAATAACCAGTAGCACACAACAGAGGTCATTTTTGAGTGATCTTTTATTTACTACAATTTACACGTGAAAATCCAAGTAAATGCTTGCTACTCCTTCCCACAGTGATAAATGAAAAACTTTAAAGAAAGTACTCCCGGTACACACGGAAAGGTAGTACTGCAGGATAGTAAAGTGCAGGGACTCCATAGATGTGGGTCCAAATCCCAGACTCATCACTTACTAGATACAAGCTTGGGCAAGTTCTTTTACCTCTCAGTTTCCTTGCTTATCAAGTGGGGTAAACAGAGGCACTGGGTGGATGAATGACTTAAAACACATCAAGTGCTCAGAATAGTACATAACAAATACAAAGCAACATCACCTGCAATTTTTTTTAATTTTCTCATTTTAGTTGGGCAAATAGGTCCTGTACTCGCAAGTGTTTTTCACAACAGATAATACGCGATCCCAGTGTGCATATTCTATGTGCTTGTCATCTATAAACTGTGAAGAAAGTTTCCAAAGACAAACCCTATCTGGTTCTGGATGAATGGGATGCAAAAGAATATGGATTTCCTCAGCAAAATATTTAACAGAAACTTAACATGAGCCGCTTGCTCTTAACAGTTTTCTCCAGCCAGGAAAGGAGGGGGGAGGGGTTATTACTTCAACATCAAAATGTGCCAATGTTTGGAAATATTATAATGCTGAGAAAAAATTTACATCTGATTTACAACTATGTTGCCCACACTCCTCGTCAACTCAAGGCTCTACCGGCAAAGCTGTTAAGGTCAGGAAAGGAAAGAGGGGACCCTCTCCGTATATTTCTCCACTGTTTCCAAAGTGAACTGCTATAGAAGGATCTCACATTCTTCTACACTCTTCCTAACACAGCACTCATTACCAGCAGGATCAGCAGATGGCTTCCAGAAGGGCGAGGACTGAGGGCTCAGCCAGGGTGAGGCCCAGCCTACGTGGACCACCATCCATAAATACGGACTTCTGGACTCAAGGAAATGGACATGAGGCCACTGCCCACTCACCTTCCAGAACAGAAACAAAACTGCAGCCATCCAACAAATGCTGTTTGGACAAGTATACTCCTCACACACAAAGCGTCCAGGTTTGAGAGAAAATTATCCTGACCACAGGTTTCTCAAACTCAGCCCTAATAGCATTAGGGCCCTGTGAAGGTGATTCCCAGGTCTTAGGAAGGGAAAAGGGCGGGGGTAAAGGCTGACAGAGCTCTACATTCCTGGTCCTAGCCCTAACCAGATGGCACTTGAATCAGCTTTCATACTGGAGTCCCACGTTGGGCTTCCTTTGAATAAATGTTTTACAAGATGATGTGAGACAGTATGATTCTATCACCTCAGCAATAGATGGTGTGGGGCTAAGGGGCAGTCCAATTCAAGTCCCGTTCTGCTGCTGACTGAGAAACTTTGCATAGGTCTACGTCAGTCATCTATGAATGCTATTGTCAGTGTTATGGAAGGAATGATAAATGATTTATAGAGCACATTACAGGCTCTGCTCTTCCCCAGATTGTACTGGTAATGCAGAAACTTCAACAAGAACTACTACAACCACAGAACACTCAGAAACCAATTCCTAGAAACTTCCAAATGTAGAAACCAACTTTAGCACAAATTACTTCAAACACTGGCTTCATGAGAGAAAACTCTGTAATTACTGTCAAAAGAAACGTGAGCAAGAAGTGGTTGAACATCACTGCTGCTATTACAATCAATAAAAAAGTTACAGATCTCTATGGCATGCTTGACTGATTCTGGTTTTCCAGGTTTAATATTCCCACCATGTAGAAATAGCTTCTTAAATAGAATTCAGGGTAGGATCCTACAACAACATAGCATCGATAAGAAAGAAAATTGGCTTTGGAAAAAGAAGAGAGGTAAACAAAACACAGACTGGATAATACAACCTTCTATAATGGTTGGTTATAGAAAGCAGTCGTCTCTACTAAAAACAGAAAAGTGCCATTTGAAGAGAAAAAGATGAAAGAGGCAGATGGCGAAAGATTCCAATACCTAGTACATACACAGCACTTCTAATCATCTTCCACGGAAAAAGTATCAGGTGGCTAAGACGCAATCTTCCTCTTGCACTGAGAACGGGTTCGTTCTTTATCTACTTTTAAGCAAATGTAATAGAAAAGGGGTAGGTATAAAACAACAGCAATGCAGTACGCATTTAAAAAAAAGGCTTCAATAAGAAAACAATTCTCTTATATAGGGATTTTCATGCTACAGAGGGAGCTCTTAAATGTTAGCACATATCAAGGGGTATTTTGCAGACAATGCCAACAAGCCATCCGGTACACAGGGAAATGTGCTCACATCACAGCAGAGTGGTACACGTTACATTGGACATCAAATGGAGAGTGATTAACTCAAATTTCTTTAATCACCTTATTTGCAAATATTTCTAAATCAGAAGTGAGAGCCATTTGCCTGTGACAGTTGAGTGCCTTGAGAAAATATTGACTAATTGATCTTTTAAAGTCACTTGAAAACTCCACTTTTACAATATGCCATTGATAAATACCAGTTATTAACAGCACTTGTTCCTTGAAAATTGCTGATTTTTTAAAATTCTTATATACCTAGAGATTACACGCAGGTTGAAGGTATGCAATTTCATACATGTGTGATTTGTGTTTACAACTGGAAAGTGATGTTTAACACTACATTAATTTAAAACAAAGGTTTAGAGGTATCTATAGTCTCTAGTTAATGTCTTTTTAAAGGCATAATTTGCTTTTATTTTTAACAAAACATAGCATATACATATATATGTTATAAAACATATAAGCATATAAAACAGACCGTCCTTGCTAGAAGATTGTCAGGATTTTCCAGCTCCAGTGATTCAGCTGAGCAAATGTTTGTGAGAACTCGCTATGTGTAAGGCACCACACCAGGTAAATGACTTCAGACTTATGTATTTTCAATGTGACACTAACCTACAATACCCTGTTTTTCTCCAGTGGATTCTTTACTCCTTTCTTTCCCAGCTTTTTCTTCCACAGGCAGAAAACAACTAATAATAAAACTGAAATGAATTATTATATGAGTTTAAACAGAAGATACCATCGCTGTGAATTTCACTTTTACTGGAAGAAACTAAATGCACAAATAAGCTTTAAGCCCTTATTTGATAATATAAGCCCTTACCTGATGCTATAAATTGAAAAAAATTAATGGACTGTGTTTAACTTACCCAGATACTGACAAAATTTATGACTAATTTATTAAACCAAATTAATTATTTTATGTCTCACAAATCTAAGGTAATTTTTCAAGTCATTAAAAATGGGGTAAAATTTCAACTGCTTGCTGTTCATCTAAAAACAGCAAGGAAGTCATCTTGGTTGATGTACAGTTAGTTACAACATCATGTAGCTATTCCCTTTCTTCCTGGTTTCTTGAAGAAAGGTTATTAAAGCTGAAACACTTTCACTTGCCTTTATAGGTAAAGAGGTGAAATTCAAATGCCAAAGGTCAGAGGTCAGAAGTAGTCACATTTTTCTTGCTGTCAGAGATTGACTCTTGGAGGTAGGGTGCAGAAGACCACATTTTAAAAGTCTATACTCAAACTGTAGCATACTGCGTCCCTGCCATATTGGCTTGCTACAGTTCCAACACAGTATGGTCAGGTATAATCCAAAATAGGCAATAGAGAAGGATAGCAAAAACAGACTGCTGACATGGGCATTTAATTTACTCTTGACTCCCAATGCACCAAACAACTATTCCATCCATGAGATGTGGTAAGCAAAACCAGGATTCCAAATGAGACCCATCAATTTTAGTGTGTGTACTAATATTACGTCAGTGATTTTGGGGGTATCAGCTTGTCAACTAAGCAAATCACTGAAGATTTTCATAAAACAGAATCAGATTTAAAATAACCTGAATTGAGAGTCCATGTGTAAATGTTTTCTTAGATATGAAAAAAAGAAAAAAGAAATGAGAACACAGCATATCCAGTCAGAGTGCATACAACTAGCTACATGGTCACTGGTCTTAGTAGAGCCCTTCTCCTAATAAAGCAACTTTTAATGAGGCTACATCTGCATGTTTAGATTTAAGGGAGTGGAGACTTAAAGGAAAGGAGTTCGGGTACATTTTCAATGGCCTAATGAAATATCCTCAGTTTAAACGATTTCTGAATGGGCTGTACATGTGTGTGGCCCCTGCCAGGCAGAGATGCTGTCAAAGGCCCTCTGCACCAGGTGGGACACAAGACAGACACTCAGCAAGTCCCTTCAGCCTGGCAGATGTTACAGCCTCAAGTGTGTCTTGAGTGTACTGGCAGAATACAGTTCTAGGACCACAGTTGTCCATGTCTTCACCCGCCTGAAAGCGTCTCACAACTGCTATCTGCCCCGCGGCAGTCCTGCACAGTTGCCACAGCCTGTGTGTGACATCAAAATTTGCACAACTGCTGTCAGCAGCCTGGAAAAATCCCGGGAACGACAGTGGAGCAATCTTTTAAGGAATGCTGAGGCGCCAAGGTTTTGATGGCACAGAATAAGAACAAGAACATCAAGTCCAAGAGTGATTCAGAAGAATCAGACCAAATGTGAGCAAGTTTTAAGAACCTCTTCACCCTGGGTTTCCCAATGGCAGCACTAGTGACATACTGAGCCAGACAGTTCTTTGTCTGGGGTGGGGAGGTGGTTACCCTATGCATTACAGGACATTCCACAGCACCCCTAGCCTGGACCTGCTAGATGCCAATAACACCAAGCAAGCTGTGACAGCCAAAAATGTCTCCAGACGTTGTCTTATGTCTTATGTCCCCTGGATGAAAGTATCCCCCCCTCCCCCGCAAGGACCAGAACACTGCCTTAACCTATTTATTTTGCTTACATTTTCCTTTTTCATGAATACACAAGTGATAGGTTTTTAAAAATTCAAATAAAATCTTAATGAGCTCTTTCAATAAAATTTCTAAGAGATAAACCATTATTGCTATAATTTGCAGCAATTTTTTTCTTAGTGGTACACCAAATGCTTCTTAAAATCGATGACATCTTCAATTCAGTGGAATTTAGCCACCCACCATCCTTTTCCCTTTGTTGTGAAGCCTTCATCCTGATTTCCTTTTAGGGACTTACTTCTTCCCCACTGTGTACAGTTTTAGTAGTACCCAGTTCTTCACTAGCTAGTAGTCCTCTCATCTTCCTTTTGATTCTTTTGAGCTATCCTATATGCTTCTCAAAATGTCCTTGCTTCCTAAGTTAGCCAGAGTTAAGTTTCAGTCTTTCAACCAAAAACCCAACTGAAACAAAGGACCTTCTTTAAGCAAGCCTGACAGAAGACATTTTAGATTATTTCCCTGCCAGAGAATTCACCAGCTTAGTAAAAATGTTATTGTTCCCTCACCATTTGCCACATATAGGCAGAGTGACTGGGGTATAGATGAAACCAGAATTGTTGAAATAGTATGATGGCTCCTGGGGATTCATTGTACTCTTTTCTGTTTTTCAGCGTGCTTTAAAATGTCCATAATAAAAAGGTTAAATGATAATAAATATTCTGTAGGAAAAAAAAAATATGATTTCCAAAGTCCTTTTTGCACAAATTTGGTTCCTTACATGTATGTGTGCCTATGCGCCACTCTAAAGTGCTTGAGAACTCACCTACATCATGTGGGCACCTGGAGAGCAAGGTAAGACTAGTAAGCAGCATGTATACAAGTGACAGGACAATGGCACAAAGAACCATTCTCTAAAACTGCGTACAAAGCTTTATTCAATCAAGGTAACAGATACAATAATGTATTAAATGCTTCATGACTCCAAAAACTTGTTTTTTTTTTTTTTTTTTTAAAGATTTTATTTATTTATCTGAGACAGAGAGAATGAGAGAGACAGAGAGCACATGAGAGGGGGGAGGGTCAGAAGGAGAAGCAGGCTCCCTGCTGAGCAGGGAGCCCGGTGCGGGACTCGATCCAGAGACTCCAGGATCATGACCTGAGCCGAAGGCAGTCGCTTAACCAACTGAGCCACCCAGGCGCCCCAAAAACTTGCTTTTAAAAGACTACAAAAAGAGGTGCCTGGGTGGCTCAGTCGGTTAAGCATCTGACTCTTGATTTCGGCTCATCTTGATCTCAGGGTCGTGAGATCAAGCCCCACCTCGGGCTCCACGCTGGGCATGGAGCCTGCTTAAGATTCTCTCGCTCCCTCTCCCTTCCCTCTGCCTACCCCAGCCCATGTGCTCTCTCTCTCTCTCAAAAAAGAATTTTTTTCTTAATGCTTTTCCTAAAATTTCTTCTCCAGTAGAAAGAAAAAAAAAAAAAAAACAGCTATTGATTCTACTAAGAACTATCATATGGATGAACACACACTTTTTGCCAAGATTTGACAGCTGGAAGTTTTCATGAAGAAAGCGTCAAACATAAAAATTTTTTTTTAAGAAAAAATAATAAATAGGTTTTACTACCCTCTGCTCTCCTTAAAGGTGACAGAAAATAAATTCCTTATCAGTAGTCATTTGTCCAGTTTACAGTGAGGCTGCCAACCTCAGTCCACATGAGGTATAAAATTGGATCTCACTGGCACCTTTTATTCATCTCATGTGCCCTTTAACCTTCCACAGACCAAGTCAGAGCAAATGAGAGTTGAATAATGAAGGGAAAAAAAAAACCTACAAAAACAAAAACCAAACACCACAGTAAGGAATTATTGTAACCAAAAGCCTGTACCATATGGGGAGAAAGGAAGACAAAAATCCTATGTGAAGTATAATAAGCAAAGTAAATACGAGCATCTAACCAAAAAAAGCCTTATTAAAATAAAATTCAATTAAAAATAATAAAATTTCAAAGACAAGAATTTCTACCATAATGTATCGATTTTCTTTGCTTCTTAATGAAAATGGTCTGAAATTTTTTGAATATTTAAACTTCACTCTCTAATTATATACTCCATCAACCTAACCCAATTAAGTAATTATAAAGTGCTCTGTAAGAAAGTATTGAAATACTCACAGACCCTTTCAGCAGTACTAATTACATCTTGATTTTTTAAAACCCTAAGCCATGAGCCTTCCCTATTTCCTGAAAAAATGGTGGTCTTAATCTAAAACTTATATCCTGCTCCACACATTTCAAGCAAATCAGAGGTAGCTTAGCACTTCGTCAAAGGGAAAGAAATATTAGAGAACATTTTCCAAACCCCTCAGTTTAGAAATAAAATCTTGAAGGCCCAAAGAAGTTAAATTATATGTTGAAGGTCCTGTGGTCAGTGAGGACTAGAATCCAATCCAAAGACTCTTTACATTTAGCTCTCTCAAACAAAATAGTTAAGCAGTCCAAAATAAAAACAAATACATGCTAGGCATCTACATGTGGTAGGCATGTGCCTAGTATTCACAGCAGGAAGACATTCACATGATTATATAATAAAACTCTATGCTATATGCAAATTTCAGAAATAGCACAGATGGGAAGCACTTGACTATCTTGGATTAAAATGTATTCACATATTTTCATGAATAAGTATATACTTTAAATCTTTAAAAGTAGTATTTTTTACCAAATAAATATTATCATGCTGTTTTGAATGCTTTTCTTCAATTTATGGTCTTTCCACATCTTTCTGAATCAGCACATAAAGATCTACTTGACTGTCTAGTATTCCATTGTAGGTATGTATCCTAATTCATTCAACCAGTCCCCATAATGGGCATTTGGAGTGCTTCCGTATTCTACTATTACAAAAACACTTCAGTGAACATTCTCTCAGCTGTCATTAGTATTAGTAATGACAATAATTGCATAGATGTACAAAAGACTAAAATGTTCAAAAATGGAACAGAAGTATGGAGGATTTTGATTTTCCAACCTTACATATTTCTGCAATGTCTTCAGCTTCTTTGAGTGAGTACATTACTAATTAGTGCTAGTTAGTGTCAATATGGACATTAAGTCAAACATATGACATTCATCATTAGCTATAATATTGTAAGCCTTAACACCCACTGTAGACTATACAATTTTCAATCATAAACACCTATGTTGGAAGAAACTCGCCTAAGAAATGTCTGGAGAATCCTCAAGAACTACTGCTCACATAGTAAGAAACTTGTCAGTAATCATGCAGCTAAGAACCTCACAAGAGATACAGTGGTCACAATCAAGTGTGGGAAGAGCATAACGTCGGGCTTTCATAAGCACAGTCCAAAACTAAAAATGGCCACATTCTTATACTCAACACATTCTGAAGTGCAGCCAAACGCAAATAATGAGTCTTATTACAATCATCCCTCTCCAAAAATGTTTCATAATTATGATAAGAGGCCACCAAAATCTCTCTCAGATACCACAAAACTCACCGTTTCTGATTTTCAGACTCTTTCCTGGCTTGCTCCAATGCCAGCTCCTCAGCCACTCTTCTCTTCAATTCTTCATCAGAAACTAGGATCAATAAAGAGTGGAAGGAGATAACATCAGTGAACTTTTTTTTAAGATTTTATTTATTTATTTGCTAGAGAGAGAGCATAGGCAAGAGAGAGTGAGCAAGAGCACAAGCAGGGCGACAGGCAGGCAGAGGAAGAAGTAGACGCCCCACTGAGCAGGGAGCCCGATGCGGGAGTAGATCCCAGGATCCTGGGATCATGACCTGAGCGGAAGGCAGACGCTTAACGACGGAGCCACCCAGGGGTCCCCAATCAGTGATTTCTTAAAAAACAAAAGCAAGAAAACAAAGCTGAGACTAGATCTTAATGGGCAAAGTTATGCCAGCTGGTCAGGGTCTCCTTGGAACTACCTAAGCACTGTAGAAAAGACCAATTAGTGCACTTCAGGAGTAATTTAATCAAAAGTTCCCTGGTGACCTAGAAATTTCCATACCTGCCAAAAAGTATAATAAACTCAAGGAGCTGCTTACCGCCCAGTGGGGACTGAGCCATTAAGTACAAATTCTTTAAAATGATGTCCTGGGCGCCTGAGTGGCTCAGATGGTTAAGCGTCTGCCTTCGGCTCAGGTCATGATCCTGGAGTCCCGGGATCGAGTCCCACATCGGGCTCCTTGCTCAGCAGGGAGTCTGCTTCTCCCTCTCCTCCTCCTCCCTCTCATGCTCTTTATCTCTCATTCTTTCTCTCTCAAATAAATAAATAAAATCTTTTAAAAAAAAATAAAATAAAATAAAATGATGTCCTATCATTAAAGTCAGACAATCATGCATAAGGGGAGGAGAGGCTGTGAGAGAGGGATTTCAGAGAGGAAAATGACACCAAAACATTCTCATTTTGATAATTAAACACTTTAATTTTTTTTAGTAAGCTCCACGCCCAATGTGAAGCCCGATATGGGGCTTGAACTCACAACCCTGAGATCAAGACCTGAGTCAAGATCAAGAGTCAAGACACTTAACCAACTGAGCTACTCAGGTGCCCCATATAATTAAACACTTTAAAAAACCATTTCTGACAGTAAATCATTTGTACTTACATTCATTTTTCCATGATTTATTAAAAAGGGCATTTATGATTCATAAACATTTTGAAGTCATATTTTTTGGAAAATATGTCATTCAACGTCAAATGCCAACAATTGGAGAGAAACATGGAAAAGTGCTGAGAAGACAGCTGGAGCTTTCTAAATACCTGGTAACTTGATTTGAAACATCTGGTCTTTCCAATTGGAAAATGTACGATATGTTTTGTAAAGATTCTTACAGCTATGATAGCAAATAAAATAGACAAATTTTATATATTCCTTAAGAGCCTTTCATAAGAAATAAGCAGGGACTATTTCTGCTTTACTAGGAACCCACTACCTAAAATCATGACCAAGAAAGCACCAGAAAAACTTGGGAGGATCTAGGAATACACACAGGACTTAAGAAGTACTTCAAATGGTGGAGCCTATTAGGTGGAAAACTAGGTGGACACTTTACTTGATGATCTCTATAAGGGCCTTGCCTCAGGGCATATGCAAAAACTGAATTACAACGGGATATGAAAAACCTTTTTAAAATTTAGCTGACATGTAATAAATAAATAAATAAATAAATAAATAAATAAATAAATAAATAAATAAAATTTAGCTGACATGTAATCTGTACTGGCACAAAAACAGACACATAGATTAATGGAACAGAATAGAGAGTCCAGAAATGGACCCTCAACTCTATGGTCAACTAATCTTCGACAAAGCAGGAAAGAATGTCCAATGGAAAAAAGTCTCTTCAACAAATGGTGATGGGAAAATTGGACAGCCACATGCAGAAGAATGAAACTGGACCATTTCCTTACACCACACACAAAAATAGACTCAAAATGGATGAAAGACCTAAATGTGAGAGAGGAGTCCATCTTTTAAAATCCCAGAGAACACAGGCAGTAACCTCTCTGACCTCAGCCACAGCAACTTCTTCCCAGAAACATCACCAAAGGCAAGGGAAGCAAGGGCAAAAATGAACTATTGGGACTCCATCAAGACAAAAAGCTTTTGCACAGCAAACAGTCAACAAAACCAAAAGACAACCAACAGAATGGGAGAAGATATTTGCAAATGACATATCAGATAAAGGGCTAGTATCCAAAATCTATAAAGAACTTATCAAACTCAACATCCAAAGAGCAAATAATCCAATCAAGAAATGGGCAGAAGACATGAACAGACATTTTTCCAAAGAAGACATCCAAATGGCCAACAGACACATGAAAAAGTGCTCAACATCACTCGGCATCAGGGAAATCCAGATCAAAACCTCAATGAGATACTACCTCACACCAGCCAGAATGGCTAAAATTAACAAGTCAGGAAACGACAGATGTTGGTGAGGATGTGGAGAAAGGGGAACCCTCCTACACTGTTGGTGGGAATGCAAGCTGGTGCAGCCACTCCTCTGGAAAACAGTATGGAGGTTCCTCAAAAAGTTGAAAATAGAGCTACCCTACAACCCAGCAATTGCACTACTGGGTATTTACCCCAAAGATACAAATGTAGGGATCTGAAGGGGTACATGCACCCCAATGTTTATAGTAGCAATGTCCACACAGCCAAACTATGGAAAGAGCCAAGATGTTCATCAACAGATGAATGGATAAAGAAGATGTGGTATACACACACACACACACACACACACACAGGAATATTATGCAGCCATCAAAAAAAAAAAAAAAAAAGAAATCTTGCCATTTGCAACAACATGGATAGAACTAGAGGGTACTTTGCTAAGTGAAATAAGTCCATCAGAGAAAGACAAGTACCATATGATCTCACTGATATGAGGAATTTTTAATCTCAGGAAACAAACTGAGGGTTGCTAGAGTGGTGGGAGTGAGAGGGATGGGTGGCTGGGTGATGGACATTGGGGAGGGTATGTGCTATGGTGAGCGCTGTGAATTGTGTAAGACTGTTGAATCACAGACCTGTACCTCTGAAACAAATAATACATTATATGTCTAAAAAAAAAAAAAAGATAGTAGGAAGGGAAAAATGAAGGGGGGGAATTGGAGGGGGAGACAAACCATGAGAGACTATGGACTCTGAGAAACAAACTGAGGGTTTTAGAGGGGAGGGGGGTGGGGGGGTTACCCTGGTGATGGGTATTATGGAGGGCACGTATTGAATGGAGCACTGGGTGTTATACGCAAACAATGAATCATGGAACACTACATCAAAAACTAATCATGTAATGTATGATGACTAACCTAATAAAATAAAATTTTTAAAATAATAAAAAATAAAATAAAATTTTGCTGACACTGGGTAATAACAATGAAGATATAGGAAAGGTAATAAGGACATGTTCTCTTAGGTGTGGATTATCAGAAAACAAAAACAGCACCAAAGGACACCATCAAGGTGAAAAGACAAGCCAAAGAATGGGAGAAAATTCTGGCAAATCATATCGCTGACAGGAGACTTGTATCCAAAATACATAAACAAAAAGACAACAAAATTAAAAATGGGCAAAGGACAGAAACAGGTATTTCTCTAAAAAAGATAATACAAGTGGCCAATAAGCACATGAAACATGGCTCAACGGCATTCATCATCAGGGAAACACAAATCAAAACCATGATGATACACCAATTCAAACCTAGTAAAATCAAAAAGACAAGCATTAACAAGTGTTGGTGAGAATGTGAAGAAATTGGAACCTTGATACATTGCTGGTGGGAATGTAAAATAATGTGGCCACCACAGAACACACTTTGGCAGTTCCTCAAAATGCCAAACGCAGTTGCCATGTGATCTAGCAATTCCACATTTAGGTACTGTATATACTCAAGAGAATTGAAAATATTTACAGCAGTATTCACAAAATCCCAAAAGTGAAAAACAACCTAACTGCCCATCCACTGATGAATAGATAAACAAAATGTATATCCATCTCAATACAGCTATAAAAAGAAAAAAGAAAATAATATAAAAACAGAATAATGAACAAGGAATCAGAGAAAGGAATAAATACTAATTGAGGTTTAATCCAAGCTTGGCCATCAACAATCTGGAGGACCTGGGATGAAAGTTACTAGCCGCTCTGTACAGTTTTCCTCAAAAGGCTGTTCTCAACTGGACGTTCTCCAGAGTCCCTTTGATCTATATACTATGCTGCTGATTGTCTTCTCTCCTACTTCACAGTCTATAATATGAGAAAGATACAAGTCTTGGCTTTGAAAAGGTCACTTAAAATCAAGAAAAAAACTAGCACAGAGAATTCTGTCTGCATTCAGGCAAATCTTAAAGATTTTTTCAGTATTAAAGGTTTAAAATAATACAAACACCAGCAGAGACGTTACAGACAGTAATAGCCCAGCAAAGAGTCCAAACAGTCTTTGTTTTTCCATCAGCTAGACTTTAGATCAATCAGGTAATCTACCTGAGTTTTGATTTTCTCATCCAAAACCAGGACCTGCTGGGTTACATGGGGGTCAGCTGGCCATGAAGTTCTAGACTATGCACTCCACAAGGTGATAATTTTCACATTTTCAGCTACTTCTCATAAACAAGCAAAACAACATCACACTACACTTTTTCAAGTTGTTCACAGCTGGTAGCTCTAATTAGTAGCAAAAACTGAAATAAATATTTAACCCAACTAATACTACACAAACTATACTCTTAAGTTTCCCATACCAGGCAGAATCTACAGAGTGAGGCTGATATGTACAATCACACCGCTTCCCCCTGGATTTTTTCAAATGACCACAGCAACATTTTTCTCAGGCAAAATTCAATCAAAGTCTCAATCACAATTCAAGCGAATTTCATTCCAACAATTAGAACTAGGCTTCAGTGAAAGAAACCTCAGCATACCAGGTCTTAGTATGCAGAAATGGGATCAGTTTTCTAAGTGAGCTAATAAGTCTCCAGGTCTTCATGGTGCATTTTATGCCGCTTATATAGGGGCTTCCAACTACAGGAAAAGCCAAAGTCAGCAGAGAGCTTTTTATGATGATGTGATAAACCTAAAATGGAACAGTAAGGACTCCATTACCAAATGGCGACCAGCTGGGAAGTTGGGAAGGAAGCCATGCAAGAGAGAATGCAGAGAAGGAAAGTGTGGCTTCAAGGCCTGTCCTCTTTCTCTCTACCATCCTGACTATCCTGTCCTCCCCACCACCTGCCAGGGGTGAGGTGAGAAACAGATGGAGGTCACTGGTGAGGTCATCTACGTAGGCTACAAGGGAGAGAGGTGGGAGTGAGAAAGCACCACAAAGTGATGCAAAGAGCCAGAAACTCCTGAGGCCACTGAAGAAGATGTGCCCAAGGGACCAACTGGTTGACATCACTTTTTGTCAGTAAAGAGACCAAAGCACACTGTCTTTCTAACGCCCCAGCTATTTCTGGAAAAGAAAAAAGAAGAAAAAAATACAATTTTGGGTCTCACGTCCAAGGTCACAGCTGAAAAAGTAATTACCTTAGCTACAAGTGAGAATTTAAAATAACAAAAGATAAAACATGACCTAGCATAAAGAGTTTAAAATCTAAAATAGCAAATCAAAGCCAAGGCAGGGAAGTAAACCAGTATAGTAATGAGTTTTGAGCAAATCTAAGTTTCATGTTATTTGTTTTTAAATCAATAGAATACAGAAAGCAACAATATATTATTTCTTCTGATGGGTTTGGTCCAAAGCACAGAAGGGAAAAAGATATACCATGTGGAGACCACTATTTAAAATGGCCTTTCCAAAAACATTCTTTCCAGCTCTCAGGATCTGAACATTTTCTCAAATAAAACTGTTATTAAATTAAAAGGTCAGTGTTTCAGGATGGGCTACTTTAAGAGAAGCTCAGGAAAGGCCAACCTTGCCTATTAGCACAGTGAGTTTCCAAGTAGATCTTTAGGGACTGGCAAAGTTTGTGAAATGACAAAAAGTAAAAAAGAGAAATGTTCAAGCCATATAAATCAGATTTGCCATGGAAATCTGCAAACCTATTTCAAGCTCAGTAAGTATGCTTCCACAGCTTTTATATACATACAACACTTTCCTTTTAAAATGTGTTAAGACAAAAGGGTATTTTCTTCACATACTTGAATCCTATACTTTTAAAAAGTCTTCTCAAAAACCATTTTATTGTCTTTCTCAATGGCAAACATACACAAACACTGGCATTTTCTCAATTCATTGTAGATGATACAACACTGACCATAAAACATGTGAAAAAAACGCCAAGTATTTCAATTGCTTGGTTACAGCAAGTCTGGTCCTATCTTTAAAACTATTTTTTAAGATTTTATTTACTTATTTGAGAAAGAGAGAGAGCGCACAAAGGGAGAGGGAGCAGCAGACTCCCCGCTGAGCAGAGAGCGCAATGTGGGGCTCGATCCCAGGACCCTGAGATCATGACCCGAGTCAAAGGCAGACGCTTCACTGACTGAGCCACCCAGGTGCCCCTGTAAAACTATTATTGAAAATAATAAATACTTGTATGGTTGAAAGCAGCTCATGATTCCTAACAAATCTGTATTTGTTTTTAGTGAACAACCTTCTAAACAAATGTTTTGGTTAGTCCACTAATTCTTTCCTGACTGCCTAGCAATCTTTTACTCCTCTTGGCCACATTCTAAATTTCTAAGAATTTAAATTCTTCAGAAATTCTAAGAATCTGAATTTCTCATTTGGGTTCAGGATCAAATAAGAAACTCCTACTTATTATAGATCCTAGTTTTCTTAGGAATAGAATACCATGGTCTTAATTCTCAGAGAAAGTGTAGCATAAATTCATTATGCCTCACCTGCCTTCATGTTATATGACTTACGTCCAAATTCCATTTTCAGAAACTTGGTAAACTAGAGGGAGACAAAGAAGGAAGAGGTGAGAAGAGAGAGTCACTATATTCAAGATAGTTCCTCGAGTGGAGAACAGGAAGGACTCCATGTGATGAAGAACTTTATGAATGCCTCATCATCTATGAAAAAACAAAAAATTGTAACTGCAACTATGATTCAAGATTTATATAGATTCCCTGAACCTCAGGGGACATATCAGTGTCCTTTGTAACAAGGACATGACTATGACTTTCCCTTCCCTTCATTTTCCTTGCAACATCCTTACACTATAATTCCCTCCCCAATTACAGTATCTCTTAAACAATCTCCAAAAGTTACTTAATAAAAATGATGGCTTGCCTCAGCAAAATGTCAGGTCCTCTGGGATTTTTTTCTTTACTCCATTTGTCTTTCCGGTTTTACCATTTGCTGATACATGCCATGTCCAATTTTATAAAGCCTATTACTTTCATATGCTAGTTTAAAAGCACTGAAGGGAAACTATGAAGATCTACTCTAAGAGGAACATACATGTATGTAACTGCATAACACAAGCAGCAGATTTTAGAAAAAGACCGAGGCTCTGCCAGGATTGAGACAGTTGAGCCCCAGCTTATACCAGAAGACAAAGCCAAATTAAATTTTCAGCTCCGTAGAAATATCCATTAATCTTATAATTTCAATAAATTCATTAATACAAAAAGAGCACTGATTGTTTTAAATAGAATAATGGAAGCATCCACACAATCAATGAAATACAGCACACAGTATATTGGAACTCAATGACTCACAGCATGGGTTGCAGGATAAATCCTGTCCCGCTCTTTATCTTACAAAAGGTACAGGGTTTGACTGGGAGAAGAGTCAAAAGATGACAAGGACAAATCTCTGAGGTTAGAAAGAAACATGTTAATGGTTTGCCATTATCCATTTGTGGCACCATTTACCTGGCAGACAAATAAACCTGATTTAAACATACACACACACACAGAGGAGTATATTAAGTATGATGTTCAGCTGACAGTTACATTCACTATCACCCAAGTATAATGTATCTTAAGACTGCCTTCAAAAATACCGTCTGCCCAGATACCTGGCAGAGCAGCTGAGGCTACCTATACATTACAGTTAATGACAGTGTTAGAATGAAAATCCTTAAATGCACATTCATAACCATAAATATTGAATCAGAAGGCACAGTGGTACAGAGTGTGGCAACCTAAACATGAGCAGCATCAAGTTAATGGTTTATTTCATTGTATTACTGCTCCATCAGGATTTATATACCTTTGTAAATTTCTAATTTGAATGACATAAGATGCAAATAATGTTCATTTTATTGTTTGCTTCACAACCAGCACTCATGGAAACCGGCTCCACGTTCCATTCTATGGGAAAACACACATCAACACCAGGCCGCAGAAGCCGCAGAACGACAGACAAGCTCATCAGTCACATGCTACAGTTTCCACATTTTTAAGTAGATAATTCATAAAACCAGTATTGAGAATCAGATACATCTAGTATTTCATCTCTCCATATCCTGAATAATAGTTGCAAGACCTCACAAAGCCTCAAGGAAAATAAGATCTATAATTTAAATTAAAAAATAATAATTACCTCTGGATATTGCTTTTTGATGCATAGCTTAATTTTTTTTTGTTTCACAAATGGATGTGTTTTGTTCACTGGGGATAAAACTATAAATTAAACAGCGTTAAATCTCCAAGCCCAAACCTGTTTCCATTTCGTTTTGGTAGTCCTGAGTGTGGCTATACTCAAACATTTCTTCGGAAAGACCCAAGAAATGCAAAGAGGACCAAGCTGGAAACCAAGGGGGGTTCCCTTTTAGTCTAGGCTTTGCCACAATTTGTTTTTGTGATTTTGCTCAAAAACTCACCATTGCTCTAGGCCATGGATAGTTCATCTGTAAACTTGAGGGCCCAAACCAGAAAATCTCTAAAAGCTAAAAGCCCTTCCCCTGAAAACACAGGTTAAATGGGAACCTCATGGAACTGAATTCATGCTTGAGCCTCCACATCCCCTAAAAGCCCACTAAAATGAAGGTAAAGGAATAAAACAGTACATCACTGGCAACATATACGGTCAGTTGCTTGAAGTGACACCACTCATTTGGAAACATTGTCTATCAGATACCCACCCAGCAAACTACCAAAAACAGCCTCTAGGCTTCACAGACAATGCAAATATAAAAGGGGGAGAGGCAACAGGGGAAGGAGCAATATTGTGCAGGCTATGACAGACGTTCAATAAGGACATATTAACTGTTTGATTCATATAATCAAACGTCAGTCGTTACATAAAATAAGTCATCAACTTCTGAGGTAGTTTGGGAAGATTTAGAAAAACATACACACTGTAAAATCACATACAATGAAAGTAAAAAATGCAGTGGCTACTCAAAAACGAAATTCAAGACAAGCTTCCCTCCCTCCACGCACCCCCCCACCCCACACACCACAGCCACCATCACCAGGTTTCTGCTCCTGGACCCTCCTTTCAGAAAATCTGGAGCCAGGGCGCCTGGGTGGCTCAGTTGGTTGAGCCTCGACTCTTGATTTCAGCTCAGGTCATGATCTCAAGGTTGGGGGACTGAGCCCCATGTCTGGCTCCACACTCAGCGGGGAGTCTGCTTCTCTCCCTCTCCCTCTGCCGCTCCCCCCCCAAAAAATCTGGAGCCACCACTACTGACAGTACAGTATTTATAAAGGAGAGAAGGATGGGTATTCATTATAAACTTACTGTACTAGCCATAGGTTTCAATGTTTAAGCTCTTCTATGGCCAACTATATGAACTTATTTTTGTTTAATTATTTTCTTCCAAATCAAGTGACCCCTAGGAATAACACAAACTGGGGAAATCCATCAATTCACTAGGTAGTAGATTCTCATTGACTTAAGGCATATGGTCCCTACCATTAGAGACTGTAGTCTGAGTTAGTAAAATTGTGCTCTTGAGGTTTATTATTAAGAAAGCCTACCAAAGCTGGCTGCAGTCATGGAGTGCTTCATGAAGGAGGTGGGACATAAGCAAGGACCTACATTAGAAATGGAAGGGAACCCCAACAAAGCCTGTTTGTAGGCAGAAAAAAATAGAAGGGTAAATTCCGCTCAATTGTGAGGAGGCTTGGAAACCAAGCAGAAGTTTGGATAAAAATGTTAAGAAATAGAGCACTAAGAACAGCTGTTAAAATACAGAAATAATGTGGGGCACCTGGGTGGCTCAGTCAGTTAAGCATCTGCCTTCGGGTCAGGTCATGATCTCAGAGTTCTGGGATGGAGCCCAGAGAGGGCTTCCCGCACAGCAGGGAGTCGGCTTCACCCTCTGCCCCTCCTCCCTCCCTCCCCCTCTGCTCCTGCTCTCTCTCCCTCCCTTTCTCTCTCTCTCAAATAAATAAATAAAATCTTTAAAAAGAAAAATACAGAAGTAATGCAATCAAACAGTGTTACAGGAAATTTATTCTGGCACAGGTTTGCAGATAAACAGGATGGGGAAAGCATAAGGCAAGGAATGAGTGGCTCTGAAAGTGTAGACTCATCTCCCATGCCCCCACTTCTCTCCCCTCCCACGGAGCTGCAGCACCAGGAACTTGTTAGAAATGCAAATATTTCAGCTCCACCCCAGACCTATAAATCAATGGGGGGGAGGGCTCGCGGGGAAGCACTCTGTGTGTTAACAAGCCCTCCAGGTGATCCTGATGGTCGTTCAAATTTGAGACAGTGGGTGATGAACACCTCAGCTTAAGTTACTGGCAATAATGACACCGTGGAAGACACAGAACTTTCATGGGAAAAACTGATCCTCTGTGACTGAGAGAAGAGGGAGAAAGAAGTCAAAGGTGCACCCAGATGCCAGAAAATTAATACCCATGATGGTCAATTAAGAAGGAGAGGCTGTTTGGGCAAGAAGGTTAATGAGTTCCATTTCAGAGATAGTCAATTGAAAGTAATGGTAGAATCACCACATGGAATTGTAGGCAATTAGATATTTGAACCTGAAATTCAGATTTGATTTGCGACTTGGCTGGAAATGCTGATTTGGGAATGACTATTACAGATCTGAGCTCAGTGAATTCTGGAAAAAAATTGTGTAAAGAGAAAAAAGTAGAAGGCGAAGGAATAGGCCTTAAAAATACATCAAAAAGGAGAGGGGCGAAAGAAGAACAAACACCATTAGGGGCAAAGAAGAAATGGAACAGAAAGGAAGAAATGAACCAAGATACCATGTGCACAAATGATAGAGATTTCATCTCTTGGCCAATTCCAATCAACTGGCAGTAGCTGTTTGGGGTGCTGTGTGCGGGAGGACTCCATAGTCAATTCCAGGTTCAGTGAGTTACATCTACCCTGGGCACTGGAGGAAGATCTGGCAGCATGGCTAACAATTACCTATTATCCTATGAAGTGCATGGAAATCAGATAGTGTGGGCATCAGGAAATCAGTGGGAAGAGAGCAACCGAAGGCAGCAATTACAGGCCTCTCTTCAACAAGTTTAGAAATAAAACAAGAACGAGGTGGAAGATTCATAAATAAAAGATGACTTTCACAGAAAGTGGCAATCTGTGCATGTTTGAAGGGCAGCCATAATGAATAATCTGTAAATTGTAAAGAGACTGATGAATGCTAGTTGTTTCTCCACAGTAGATTAGCAAATAAAATGTATACATTACTCATAAGGATCTGGTTGTTTAATGTACAGTAATGAAGGCCAACTAAAATTTATCTATTATATCCCAGTCCACTTTCCTCATTACCACCCTGTTGCAAAGTTCATAGTGCAATTTTTAAAGCACATTTTATAACAGTGAAACAGAGTGGACAAGCCCACTTCATGTGCTAAAAAGCTTTAACCAAGACTAATGTCCCTCTCTAAATAATTTGCTTTGGTAAATATAAAGTCAAATACCACTCCAACACTTAGAATCATAAATCAATCTTCCCTCTTCCTATTGTTATGAACTAGTGTGTGCTTTTTAGCAAGAAAAACTGTATTTTATTCAAAAATCCATTAATCACTAATAAAATAAGTTATTAAATAACAAACAAAATAATAAATAGGATATTTAGTTCTTTAAACTCTGACCAACATTTTTTTCTAAGGGAGTCTTTAAATTTGTCTTTGCATGTAATCAAAGCCCAAGAAAACAAGAAGACTCAAAGTCTAAAAATAAAATCTACCTTCTAATCTACCTAACTGCCTACAGCTCTGGGAAATGTCAACTGATCCCAATCTCAAGACTTTTGTTCCCTTGAATTAAAATAAAATTTCTGACCCAATTATGGCCCTTTTGAGAAGGAAGAAAACAAAACTACAGAGTTCTGTTTTAGATACGGACCCACTACTAGATAGTAGAAATAGTAAGGGACCACAGACAGACCTCTGGGCTCCAGTGCCTTCATTTATAGCCCATCAAGTGTAAGATGCCAAAAAGGGCCTATTTAACACACGAGCTAACCACTAGAGAACAATGGCCTCTCCTGGGAAGTTTTTAAAAAAGCAATTCAGATTTAACACCCATGCTTAATTCATATTTTATTTATGGTACCAAATATATTAAAACTGTGAGACAGCATAATACACATCGGTATAATATTTTTCATTAAGCTGTAGTGCAATATCCTGAGCTTTGTTTTTTATTTAGTTCACATTGTGATAATTAGATCAGCCTCTTTTTTGAAGTAAAATTGTATCTATAGCCCTGTTACTTTTTCCTTCATCTAAAGTAACAAATCTCCACTTATTGTTCAGAAAACAGAATTTCAATGTAGTCATCTCTAGTAAAGCAAAAATACTACCCCGTGAAGCATTATGGAAGCTGTGAATCAGCTGATCACAGCTGATTTCACCATCTTTAAGACACGA
Organism: Neomonachus schauinslandi; assembly: GCF_002201575.2. Taxonomy (NCBI): domain Eukaryota; kingdom Metazoa; phylum Chordata; class Mammalia; order Carnivora; family Phocidae; genus Neomonachus; species Neomonachus schauinslandi. The sequence goes on from NC_058414.1 coordinate 86,217,281, forward strand.
GACTGTGGAGGCGCCTGGGTGGCTCAGTCGGTTAAGCCTCCAACTCTTGATTTCGGCTCAGGTCATGATCTCAGGGCGGTGGGATGGAGCCCCATGTCGGGCTCCACACTGGGTATGGAGCCTACTTAAGATTCTCTCCTCTGCCCCTCTCCTCCCTCTCTATCCCTCTGTCTCTCTCTCTCCCCTTCCCCCCCCAAAAAAAAGACGTAAGACTGTACAAAGGGATTTCAATACCAAAGGCCTTGTCCTGTTTTTAAGTCCAAGAATGTACTTAACCTTTTTCTCTAGGAGTATAATAAATTACCTACAGTAAAGTTAGGCTGAGCAGAAGATAATAGTAAAAACATTTATTGTGATTATATATTTATTATGATTATATATTCCTAACGATCCACAAATTTCGTCAATACCAGTGTTATACAGAGAAAGGCAGTAGAACACTTTCTTCTCTTTCAGTAACATTTCACTTTTGTAACCTACACCAGGTGCTATGTAAGGTTTCAGGATGTAAACCTTTTAGAATACCTGAGGCTATCCGAGATAGTAATGAAAACAGATGCTTTCTTGAGACAAGCGGTTTTCACCCTTACCAGACACAACACTCCTTTCTTTCAGCGAACATTTTGTAATATGCCCTTCGCTATCTTGAAAATAGATAATAATCTGACACAAAAATTTTTAATCAGTAGTAATACCCTAAGTGTTCTATTTTTAAAAAAGACACTAACTTGTAATAAAATAGTGGCTTTTCACTATGTAAATGCTCAAACCTAACCACACTAGAAGATGTAACAGCCTGAATCTTGAGCTTATATATTAAGTCACCACAAGTGCAACAGCTACAACTCTTGCTACCCAGGAGCTGCATTCTTGGAAAATTCGCTATATCTTAAAACCATGCAGAACAGACTGTCTCCTTATATATTAAGTTCTGGGCTGAGTAAGCAGGTTTTCAACCGCATAAATTTCTGATGGGACATTCAAAACATTGAGGGCACAGGACAATTAATTCTTCAAGGGACAGAACTCTCCCAGGCATTGCAAGACCTCTAGATCCCTGCCCACACCACTAAACACCAGGAGCTCCCCTACAAATTTCTAAAATGCCCACCTGGAAGCAGTGCTGCCCCACCACTGAGCACCACTGTTTTAGACTAAGCTAAAATATTCACTCTGGTACAAGAAAAACATGAGAAACCTAGCCACTTTATGGTTTGTATGACCACTGATAGTCGCAAATAATGCACTGATAATAATACGGCATTTTCAAACACAGATAAAAATTTGGAGGGGGCTGCAAAATGCCTTCCCCCAGTGTGAGCTCTGCTCCAAGGTGCCCAAGTATTACTAGCTTCCTCTCTCTCTATGCTCACTAAAATCACATTTGCCCAGTCCCATTCTTACAGATCCCCTTGATTTTCCTTAAGGTATCCAAAACCAATTTCCGCCAACATTGACTTGTCTATTTTTTTTCTCCCCTGATGCCTCAAGATGAGTCCTCAAAGGACGAGGGCTCCATCTGGAATTCAATAGAAATCGAAGGTGGGTACAAATGGCAGCCTGAAGACTCCAGCTTGCTTGTTATACCTCAAGAATACACACAGATACAGGGTGATACCCATCTACCCACAAACTGTTCTAATGTTTTCATTATTAAGCACTCACAGACATTTTCAGGTTAATGTCTTTAAGAGAATAATTTCCCAAACATAACACACTTCCCATCAACACTTCCGTCTACATCGGATGATTCTTGGCCAATTAAAACTCAATGTTTCCTAAGTGACAATATCAGAATTAACATTGAACAAATAGTTCAATAGGCCATTATCATTTTTACATTCCAGGAAAATGAGAAAAGGATTTAAAGTTATTTACACTAAATTGACTAAAAATAATGCAGAGAGTCTTTCTTGAAATTAAGGAAGTGAAGGTTTAGTAAAGAATAATTTCTCTGTAAACACCAAAAATAAATTAGCTTTCACTACAGCATATAATAGAAAACTATCTAGCATAAATTATAGGAAGGCAGCAAGAATGAGTACAATCCAAATACGTATGATACCTTATGAGAAATGTATTCATGTCATTTTTAAGTACCTTCAGCAGTTGGATCCACTCTTTTAAAACATGTTATCAGGTAAAGGTCCCTAGAACTATTCTAACAAAACCAATAATTAGAATACCAACTTACTCTCTGTAAATAGCGATTTCTAATGTACATGACAATTTCATAAAATAATTTGCTAAGTAATTTGAGAATTCCTCACAAGTAATTTTCTTACCAAACCCTCCCTCTCTTCCACCCCATCCCCACCCTGTTAGTGTAAGTAAACATAAATCTTCTTAATTTCATGACAAATTGTCAATTAAATGCATCCAAATTAATTTTACTACATGTTCTAACATTTTTAAAGTGTCTTTAACATATTTTATCTGTAATATAGTTTATAGAGGATTTAACAGTAAAAAAATAAGACATGATATATATAATATAAAAATATCTTTAATAGTATAAAATGTTCAGATTTAAATTTATATGCATCTGAAACATGACAATGAAATAATGGGAACAGTATAACATGTCACACATGAAAGACCTCCATTTCACAGTCACAACCATTGTGTGTGTGTGTGTGTGTGTGTGTGTACATCATAGGACTGTGAAATAGAGAAGCACATCATGTTTGATTTCTCTGAAATGGAGAGTAAAACAGAGCTCAATGAGAAGCATAGCAAAGCTATTCTAATTAAAGAATCAGGTTTAAAGATATCGGTGTTCTCTTCCTGACTTTATCCTCTGTGACTTATATTTTTTTTTTTTTTTTAAAGATTTTATTTATTTATTTGAGCCAGAGAGAATGAGAGAGAGAGAGAGCACATGAGAGGGGGGAGGGTCAGAGGGAGAAGCAGACTCCCTGCCGAGCAGGGAGCCCGATGCGGGACTCGATCCAGGGACTCCAGGATCATGACCTGAGCCGAAGGCAGTCGCTTAACCAACTGAGCCACCCAGGCGCCCTAAATTTTTTTTTTTTTTTAAAGATTTTATTTATTTATTTGAGAGAGAGAGACTGAGAGAGAGAGCACATGAGAGGGGGGAGGGTCGGGAGGGTCAGAGGGAGAAGCAGACTCCCTGCTGAGCAGGGAGCCCGATGCGGGACTCAATCCAGGGACTCCAGGATCATGACCTGAGCCGAAGGCAGTCGCCTAACCAACTGAGCCACCCAGGCGCCCTGTGACTTAAATTCTTATCTATAAATTACCAATGAGGTTTCTCTTGAAGACGAAATGAAATAAACTAAGGAGGTATTTTAAGGACAATGATGAACACCATTACAAAAAGAGAATGAAACTCTATTCAACTGAAGAACCACCAGCATTTGATTTTTAAAATCCTGACTACTGTCTAACATTTCATTGAGCCAACACTGTATTTCCCAAGAGATCACAACTTTTTCATCATACAGAAAAGATTACGTAATTTTTTTAAAAAATGGAACAAACTAAGGGTTGCTGGAGGGGCACTGGAGGGGGATGGGTAAAATGGATGATGGCAATTAAAGAGGGCACTTGTGATAAGTGCCAGGTGTTGTATTAAGTGAAGTACCACTAAATTCTACACCTGAAACTAATATTACACTGCATTAACTGGAATTTAAATAAAAACTTGAAAAAGGAAAAAACTGTGGTGGATGTCTCATGAGAATTCAGGATCCAGCCTGATGCCGAGGCCCAATTACATAAGTATTTCAGCTTTTGATCTCCAAGGTTCACGTACTGTAAATGAATTTAATCTGACAGTAACAACAATAAATTTTAATCTTTCATTGTCTTTGAATACTGCTAAAGTCATGGATTATGATGGATGATGAAGAGACTGAAGGGTAAAGTAAAATTGATGTTGACCAAGTCTTGTCTAAAAATTCATTTTCATGGCCCATTTAAATACTATTAGAAACAGGAAGGCCAGTAGCAAAGAAAGATTTAGACAACAAGGAAGAGCAACATATATTTTATATATAAAGCAATGAGAAACAGGAAGCAAGCTCAATATCCAAAAACAGGGAAATGGTTCAACAGTAAACAGAAGAGCCATATTATGAAATATGGTGCTAATATTAACATGTTTTTAAAGAATATTAATCCATGAAAAGATTCTCACAATTAAGTAAAAAGGAGAAGATACTAAACTGATCACATTGTTTGGTCATATTATTTGATCATTTTGTTTTGTCCGTTGTATGTCCAGTACTGAAAAAAGTATAAGGAAACCATCACAAAGAAATACATATAAATATAGTCTCGAATGATAGATATAAAGTTATAATAATGATATCTTTGAATTTGGGAGGAATGGATCACTTTTCTCTTTCTTTATACTTAATTGTACTTTTTACCAAATACACATTTTTACTTCCCTGGTCATTTAATAAGTTATTTTTTAAAAACTTAAATAGACAATAAATTCCAGTTTTCAAATGTACAAAATATATCAGTTTAGCAGAACAGACATTCAAAACTCCCTTATACCAAAAAAGAGTCAGCTGGGATGAAAGAGTCTAAAAGTGAGCACCACAAGATTTGAGAAAACAAAATTGGTTTTTGTTTTTTCTCTTTTACCCCACAGCCATCCCGCCTACACCTCATTATAACAGACTATTCTTAAAAGGCAAATCACTCAAAGAAAGTACAATCATACACCATTATTGTAATAATGTTTGGGGGAGCAGAATTTATAGCACGGTTTCTTATTGTGCTACCTAGAAGCATACCACATGAGGGGTATTTGCTGAAGAGTTCTTTTGTATTGAAAATGATGAGATTCAAAGTGTCAGAAAAAGAATATTTGATGACCATATTAAATACAGGTAGAAAATGGGGGAGAGGGGAGCCTTAGAGAGTCAAAATATTCTCTTTGCACTTCATTGTTTCAAGTAGCATTTAATTTTTTGTCTTCCATTTAGATTTTTCAATTGATAATACCAATGGCCCTAGTATGATGAATGATAACATGTTATCAAGGACAGCTGATGAAAAATTCTTAGTCACTGACTTCAGCAATCAACTGAGGTTAAGCTAAGTCAGATAAAAGGAATGAAAGATAACCACTGATAGGATTTTCTACATCATGCAACAAATAACACAACATAATGAAAGCTCTATGGAGATCCATTTCCTACATGCAGCAGTTACCACTACGGAGTCACTACATTTGGGGATGTTCTAGAAAATCACTCTATAAATTGTCCATTTTGGCTGTGAGACAGAGTCCAATTTATTTTATTCCACAGAGGCATAAGCTAAAAGAAAATATAACTTCAACTATAAATTTAAACTATTATATCTGTCATTATATTCTTTGCTGCCACTAGCAAAATAAAACATTTAATGTTCTTTGCTTGCTGATTAGATTTATACTTAGCAGGAAATACATATCAAAATTTTGCTTGCTTCCTTAAAATGGAATCTGACAACTTTTCACTGGGGTTTCATGGCCTGAAGCATCTCTAGTGAAAGCTATTATTCAATGTACCAAACTCTCATTTTTTTTTAAGTTGCTTAGTACATATACACATTACAATCACTGGCTAAGACAAAAAGGTTTTAAATATCTATTTGTAGGAACTGTATCTCAATAACAAATATCAAAACGATCGCTTTTCACAAAGCTTTCAAGACAGAATAGCAATGACAAATGACAGGACACTGTAACAGATACTATAGCTTTATTGTGAGTTTAATCTTCATCTTATTTATTTGGGTTTAAAGGAAAATCAGACTAAATTATTCATTCCTTACAGTTGCAGAGGAATCCTCAGATACTGTTTATACAGTTTGAATATAAACTGAAAATATCAAGTCTTTTCAATCTTTCATCCATACTACTAAATCAGGAATAACTAAAATCCAAACAGGAATTCAGACATGTGACAAAGTGAAGTCTTTGTAACCAAAATATTCCAACATTACTCAGCTCTATTCTGAAAAGAACTTGTGCCTCAGGGATGCCCACATTCTCAGCACTTAAAACCCTGACTACATCCTTTTCCAGTCTCACCTGGGAATCCAAAGAAAATTATGAACTTCAACTAACACAGCCCAGGATACCACAGGGGCAATTTTTGGTTGGGCATGTGGCTGATCAGAATAAAGACCACATTTTCCAGCCTTGCTCACAGTTGTGTAGCCTCATGACCATGTTCTGGCTAAGAATATGTACGTGGACATGGCGTGTGAAGCTTCTAGAGGTTGGAGGACAGCTGGGGGCCATTTTGGACCATACAGATAAAGCAAACACCCTAGAGATGCAGAGCAATAAGACAGAAGGAACCTGAGTCCCAATACGAAGGAATCATCAAAATTACCCAAAGTATTAATGGGAGAGAGAAATAAAATTCTAACTTTTTAAGCCATCGTTACTTAGGGTCTCCATCAGACAGTGGAACCTATCTTCTACCCTATGTATTCTGATCAAACACGGCAAAAATTCAAAGTTCTCATCTACCCTTTGTCAGACCTCAAAGAATCAAAGACAGTCTCAAAAACATGCACACTTGAGAAGGGAATGGGTGGGGAGGGGAGGGAGGGAAGAGACGCTTCAGAACCAGCTCTGCTGAGATCCTAGAAAAGAGCTGGAAGTCTTGAGGGCAGAGGCCTAGGCTTTGTCCTAGGAAAGTCTCCCCATCCAGATGCGCATAAGAGGAGGAAACTGGAAAATAACCCAGGTGTTTTGTCCATTCCAGAGTCCGTCAGTCATTTAAGCAAGTTATTCAATCTCTTTAGAAGAGCCTCAGTTTCATATTTCTAAAATGAGGGGCATGGATTAGATCATCTCTAATGTTCCTTTCACTTAACCTAATTCTGAACCTATGCTTCTCTACCCATGACATCATAGCAGAGAGGCTGAGAAAGTCAGCTCTGGAATCAGGGATTGCCTAGATCTAAAACCTGGCTCTACCATTTGTTGTATTAGCTTCCCTGTGACTCAGTTTCCTCGCCTGCAAAATAAGTATCATAAAAGTAACCACGTCACAGGATTTTTGTGGGAATTATATCTCCTCCTCATGTATATCAGTACCTCATCAGATTACATTTTAGCTCTCATAAGCCTACTTTACCTAAAGATCTGTACATGTAGTCCTCAAATTTCAAGTAACCAGCAATTTACAGATTACTCATTGAAATTACCAATTACCTTTTCTACCCTGGCAATTCTTCAAGGCTCTGTCCTGCCATCTGCCTCCTGTTCAAGAGGAGTCTAACATCATCATACTGCCTGCAAACTAATAATTCACTAACTTTCCACCACCTCTCTGGAAAGTTAAACCTTTCTAAAAAAATGTTGCGGCTATCCCGAAATTTGTTGGAGTATCTGACTATTTGAAGCCATGCTCTCAAATTTTTTCCTTCTCTCTTCTCAAGCAGCACTCTACATAGCAGCAAGGGTCCAAAACAAATCCTAAGTCCTCCTTTTTTATAGATTTTTTTTTTTTTTTTTTTTTTTGCAAATACACCAAGCAGCATTTGAAATAAAAGGATTGATTATGTCACAAGTTGATTTTCCCCATCTCCCCACCCTCTCCAATCATACACAAAAAACTCAAATGTGATCATTCTATTCTGGATGTACCATCTAGGAACCCCACTTCCACTATTCTGTGTTCGGCTGCTAACTTTCAGGAATTCCTAAAGTCCAAAACAAACAACTGCACCACTTCAATGCTCCCTTTGATATGCTAACATTCCTAAGAGGACTTCAACTATCAGCTACAAAATAAACATTAGTTTAGGTCCAAAACAGTTTGCTTGGGCATAAGTTCTGTAAAATATTAATACATTAAAGCTGCTGCTAATGTTTTTAGCATTAATGTTAAAATTCTGTAAGAAAATAATTATTTTAAGCATGCAGTGACTGATTTACTACATTCTTAAGAAATGCAAATTATATCCAGAGGCCTTTTCCAGTACAACCTGTCCAATTTCATAAAAGATGTAAATGTAGAACCATAATCCACTTAAACATATTCACTTAACAGAAAGATATGTTGAAACACATCTATTTTTTCCCTTTTTTAATGAGCAATGCTTAATAATTTTACAATCTTAAAAATGCTTCTCTTACACACTGCAGTCATATTTCTGCATTTCCCTAAGATTCTTTCAAACTATTGAGCACCTACAATTACTGTTTTCAAACCTCTTTGCCACACGGGACAGGCTGAACACCAAGAGAACACCCTCTGAGGGAGCCTTAAATGACTTGCTACCTCCTGACAGCCATCCTTACCCCCAGAAAAAAGTAGGGATCTTGGCTTCCTTGCTAGGTGATACTCATCATTACAGTCAACTCTGCAGTAACACAGGGACCAAGCAGGGCCAATATACTACTGAAGTCATTCCAAGCTGGCTCTGGTCCGTGCCAACGTGTACGCGTTTTCACAAAGTCACTCCCTGGTGCAGAAACTAGGGAGACGTTTCATTTCCCTTCCCAAAGCTCTTCTTCCTGCTATACAAATGCTTTTGCTCAATGCTTCTAGAAATACAAATCCTCTCAATAATACAATCTTAACTCTTTTATAATTTTTTAAAGAATCTGTAATTTATGTGTTATATGATAAAGTAATTTTAAGTTTAAAACATTTTATTTATTTATTTTAAGTAGGTTCCACTCATAGCATGGAGCCCAACACAGGGCCTGAACTCATGACCCTGAGATCAAAGACCTGAGCTGAGATCCCGAGTTGGACGCTTAACTGACTGAGCCACCCAGGAACCCCTAAAACATTTGATTTTAAATTACTAATTATTGAGATCATGACAAAGTTTATTATAATAATCTTTCTATAGTGTTTACGGTATATCATAGAATTCAACTTGTTCCAGTCTTTATGAAAAGAAATAAAAAATTCAGAAGTAAAACCAAATATTTGGGGACCAACAGTACTTTCATTTAATTTTTTTAAAGATTTTATTTTTATGTATTTGACAGAGAGAGATAGAGAGGGAACACAAGCAGGGGGAGTGGGAGAGGGAGAAGCAGGCTTCCCGCCGAGTAGGGAGCCCAATGCGGGGCTCAATCCCAGGACCCCAGGATCATGACCTGAGCCGAAGGGAGACACTTAACGAATGAGCCACCCAGGCACCCCTAGGGACCAACAGTATTTTTAAATACGGTATCAAAAACAGACAAAAAAAATGCTTCTATGACATAATGATCAAAATTCTTACATTTGCATTTAAATTGTTTAAAGTGGTTAAAGTAAATTAAATTGTTTAATTTTAGACCTTTTGTGTTTTATTTCTAAATGACAAGATAAGAGAGATTTCAGGGTGGTATTTGTAAATGGTAATAAATTTGAGGATAGCTTTTATTACAAATAAATTAAAAGCAAAACTGAATATAATAATCACCATATTTTTCCCTTCTTACATTTAGTATTAAAATATTAGACACACCTCAATGGGCTATATGAGAATTTTTATCAAATGAATACAGCTTATGAATCTAGCAAAAAGCATCCTGAAGCTAATTTTCAAAACTATCACCATTTTTATGATGTTCATTAACCTGCTTTTCATCTTCAGTGTCCCATATGTTTCCAGACTTTAACCAATAATCCATTATGGGCATAAATCAAATACTACATGACCATGAATAAAAATTTTAAACTACTTAAATGTCTACTCACCAAGGCAGGTGGGAGTACATGTAATAAACCAACTGTGTGATAAAGCAAACAAGGAACTGAAGCCTATTTGCCTGATCTCCACTAACAATCACAAAACTCATTAGACAGGCAAAGAAAATATTTAAATAACTGTTTTACTGGTTGATTTGTTCACAGAAATTAAAATATCCTCCATTAGAGCTTTTAATAGCAATGTGTTCTCCGGAACAGTCATTCAAGTCCCCAGTTGGGAAACAGTGTTTTAGAATGGTACAAAATACCAACCTAAGCAGACATGGATTCCTTCAAACTTTCCCTATAATTGGATAAATGCTTATGTTTTAGGGCTCTAGAAATTTCCTAATGGGAAACAAATACCTAAATAAAAATTAATGGGGGCACGGGGCAGTTAGACAGACAAAAAAAGTCATTATAAAAACTAAAAGAAAAAATGTATATACGCCAAATTTAAAGATTTGTCCTTAGATAATCAGGAGTTAATGGCATTCTCCAGCCCTATTGTAATCAAAAGTTCGTTATAAAACCTCAGGCCAAAAACTGTTGCAAACTGCTATAGACAAATAACAAATTAAAGTTGGTAAGAGTACAGGGAGAGAATGTGTGTGGCAGAAGAGAAGTCGCAGATGTTTCTGCAGGGCCGACTTGGGGAAGGAAGCAGTGCAGGTGTGCAAGCCCCCTCCATGGGAGGGAGAGGAGGCTGACAAGGAGGGCTCTGTCAGCGAGCCCCGCACGTTCCATAGCTGGGACCCATGAAGCTGGCCTGGGTCAAGCAGAGCCACAAACTTCTTGCGTCTTGGAGGGCTGCAATCCTGGTGAGTGGTAAATGTGCTAAGGGGGATTTTCCCCTCTACCTACAGGTCTTCCTGGCACACCATCCAAGTTACTTTGTATCTCTGAAGCTACAACTGAGTCGGAGGGGCCTGAACCTTTAAGAAGAAACAGCCTACTTATTCCCCGCCTAAGGGAAGAAATAAAATGTTTTGTGTGGTTATGTCCTATTTAACTAACAAAAGAACCGGGAGAATTAGACTTTAGGTAAGTACAGGAGCAACTACAATACACTCAAGCTGTCGGGTCTGACAACTGATCAAGAGGTTCAGACTTTCCAGGTGGCAAGCGATAAAACAAGCCTTTTCAGGCTTTCCTAATGCACAGCAGAGCAATGCCATTTCAATGCTCTTTACCTTTCCACTTCAGGTCCTTCCTGTCTGTGCCCCAAGTCCCGGTCATTACTGATGGAGCCCTGAAATGCTCTCTGACAGTCAGTCACCCTCATTAAAACAAATTGCCCAAAAGGAGCTGAAACACAGGAGACTAATGCTTTTTAATGAAGAAAATACCAAACCCCAATATAATCGTTGTACCTTTAGGGGACAGGAAGGTAGAGAATGGACTAGAATCCAAAGAAACAAATAATTTACAAGTATAGGTTCTAACCTTTTAAATTAAAGTGAACTTCAATGTTTATCCTCAAGAATTTCACAACACATGGATGCCTTAATTATTCTTCCTTTTTTTATGAGGCCTTATATCGTTAGCATATATTTTTGGTCCTGCAATTTGTTTATTCAACCATACGTGCCAAGACCAGCAGGTAACATAATGTATACTGGCATGAAGGACAGTATGGTCTAATACAGTTCTTATCCTGGGGATTCTGAGGTTTTCATAAATTTGGATAGAAAAAAATGCATCTTTACTTTCACTAACCTCTAAATCAACGTGAGCATTTCCTTTGATTATGAATGATAGCCTAAAATCAATTAGTATTAGAACCAGTACCTGTGATTTAGTCACCAGAAGAAATCGTATTTTCATAACCTATTGTAATAGTTTCAGACATCTCAAACTATCATTCATGCTCATCACTACTGTGAAGTAACAGTAGAACACCAGACCCTTTTATTTAGTGTGCTTATAATCAGTAACCATACTTCTATATTACAAATTTGGGTCCTTTAGTACCTTGAAAATGTTGTTATAACTGGTTTCCTTTGTAATGCTATATATTCTATGTATTTATAAAAACATTATTCTGAGAATGGCTCCATACACTTCACCAGAATCCCAAAGGAGACCACAGCACAGAACGGTGAAGACCTTGTCATGCAGGAGAATGCACAAAGTTTGCAGTCAAGACCCAAGCTTAAATCCAGATGTTGTTGCCTGTGGCCTAAGCAAGTCATCTAACCTCTCAGGGCCTCAGTTCCCTCTTTTGCAAATATTGCTCAGAGTTGTTGGACTGTGATAATGTATGAAAGACCACAAATCAAATTTAGATGATGCCAAATTATGGTAAAGATACCAAAGTTAATAGCATATATCAGTCAATATGACTTCTCTAAAAGATGTAACCAAAAAAAGTTTTCAGAGTAAAGACAAAGGTAAAAAAGGACATTTTACAGTTTTATAATCCTAACCCTATAAAATATCTTGTCCTCAGGTTCTTTTGAAAAGATAATCCAGGAAAATCCAAATGACAAGATATGAACCAAACTTAAAGCCACAGCTCATTATCTTATATAATCATCTAAATTTTTGGCACTCAAGAAAAGATACCTGAGTTGAATCAACAAGAAAAATATTAAGTTATATTCAAGATGCAAATGTGGTTTATCCTCAAGCAAAAATCAGTCTCATCATTTTATCCTTACCACAGAGTACAACACATTTATAAATTGTGTTGGAATACTTTTTTGTTCAAATATGATTCACACATTTTAACAATCATAGATCTAATGACAGGTAGGAAAAAACCACCTATGACGTCTGAATATAAAACAGCAAGCGAACTGGCTAAATTATGAAAATATCATCTCAACTAATGGAAGCCCAAAAAAGAAATCTTTAATCTTTAGAGGTTGGAAGTTAAAAGGAAAAGAAGAGAGATGTAGATAATCCAAAAACTCAAACACAGTTGCTTTAGTTTTGGATCCAGTAAGAGTTACACACTCAGAATCAATTAGTGAACAACTACCTTACATAGACAGCAGCCATGAGCTGTGGGTATAAATTCAGGAGGAAAAAAAAAGAATGCAATTTGTACCTGCCAGTATTCTAACAATGGGCTATTATATACACATACCTTTAAATGACCAGAAAGCAACAATATTTTTAATCCATCACTGAGAACAACATAAAACAGTAAGATAACTATGCGAAACTGAGTGTGGTAAGAGTTAAGAAGTGATCAGAGTTCCACAGGGATGATCAGGGAAGGATTCTTGGAAGAGGCAGTATTTTACTGACTTTAAAGACGAGTACGGCCTAATGGGGAGAGGATGACAAAGAAGGTAAAGGGTAAAGGGGCAGGAGGGGAACAGGGAACATAAGGGCCAGTTCAGAAAGTAACAAGAGTGAGGCGCCTGGGTGTCTCAGTGGGTTGAGCATCCAACTCTCAGTTTCAGCTCGGGTCATGATCTCAGGGTCCTGAGATTGAGCCTCAAAACAGGCTCTGGGCTCAGCGGGGAGTCGGCCTGAGGTTCTCTCCCTCCTTCTCCCTCTGCCCTTCCCCCTGCTCATGTGCGTGTGCCCACCACTCTTTCTCTCTCAAATAAATAAATCTTTAAAAAAAGAGAAAGTAACAAGAGGAGACCTCCTTTCTGAATTAAATCAACAAAATACCTACTCATAAATCATTGGGAATTCACTACCAAAGGGTAAGTGTAAAAATTGTCCCCCTAAAAATAATTTAAAACCTCTCAGACATGATAATGATGGAGTACGCAGAGAACAGCACAATATAAAAACATATGTGCAAATACTCCCCAAGCAAGCCTCAAAATATACATAAATTCACAAAGCAAGAGGGGGTTTCAGATTTCTTAAGGCAAGGTACAGACATTTTATAGTTTCTGCCAAGGGAGTGGAATTTTTTTTAAAATATGTATCTGCTCTAGGGCCTCATACAATGTTAAAGTACTGGACACCTGGTATTTTAACAAAATTTTTTAATTTTGTAACTTTTTATTTTGATATCATTTCAAACTTGCAGAAAAATTGCAAGACTACAAAAAATCTACATGTACCCTTCACCCAGATTCCCCAATTAACATTTACTCTTTCTCTACACACACATACACACACACACACATTCTTTTGAAACACGTGACGGTAAGTTGCAAACATGATGCCCTTCACCCCTAAATATTCCAGTGATTTTTGAAACACAAGGACAATCTGTTTTATAACTACAATTCAATGATCAAAATTAAGAAATCAGCAGTCATACAATACTACAATCTTATTTAATTTGCCAGTTGTCCACACATGTCCAAAAAAACTCTGATTCAGATCCAATCCTGGATCATACACTTAGCTACACACTTTAGACACATGATTTTGTTAACTTTTTAAAGACTAATTTAAACTTAATAAATCCAGAGGGAATAGTGCCCAGTAATTTTATCCTACAAAATTTTTCAGTTTATTTACATGCACTATTATGGTGGTCTTACATGTTAAAAAAAAAAAAAGACAGAGGCTTACTTATACTATTTCAGCATATGAAGCATAGTAAATGCTTTCTCACCAATAACGAGGCTCACAAGACTAAGCTGTACTCCTGTTGGCTGTGTTTATTCCCATTTCTCATTTAACCATCAGCACCTTGAGAGCAAAAGCCTCACTCATCTTTGTATTCCCCGTAATGTATACAAAACTCTGATGTCTGGAAGGCGTTTCAACAGGACAGGACAGAGAGAACAGGGCTATCTTTTCAGGTTAAACTCTCCATTAAGATTCCCCATGAAAGAAAAGCACACTGCACATTAAAATGATTAGAGAATGACAGTGCCTGAACGTGAAACAATATCCTTAACTGCAGTGTTAACTATTTAGGACAAAGAAAAATAATCCCACACTTCACACCTCCACTATTAACCTCTGGACTGTGAGTTCTTGGTCCAAGTCCCTTTCACAAGCTCGTACGCTGCTGCCGTATTCCACTGATTCTGAGACACATACTCACCGTTCACGTTTCAGCCACTCTGATATTAGCGACAGCTTCTGACTCTTGCTGTGAGCCGGGTGGCAGTCACAACAGAGTTCATGACACTGTCTATGTAAGATGGAGAAAGCAATAGCATCGAAACACGCAGAACAAGTGTCGGCAGCTCAGGAGAAACTAGAGAGTCTAAAGAAAAGCACTCTCGTAAGAAATGCAACATCTTAATGGCACCGAGGGTGAGAGCGTGTGGAAATACACTGACAGGGACAATTCAGAGTCAGAAAGTGAGTCACACCTAGGCTCTGAATACGTTTCAAAAATATCACGACCAATTCATTTCACTTCAGTTTTCCTTTTTAATCTATGTTCTTGCAATAAACATAAACCAAACATGCTAATGGAGAAGAAAGCATTGTATTAGCTTAATTGTCAAGGTTATTTCTTGGTGGAACATGATATAATGGTGTATCGTACAATTCATGGTATCCTTCAATTCAAGGAATCACAGTACTTCAAGCACAGAGGAGAAGGCTGGGCTATGTTCTTGACGATCTCCTTCAGAAACAGAACACGGCCAAGCTGGAAACCCAAAGGACAGTACACCCACCAGCTTTCACTTCTCCAGGAACTAACGAGGTTCTTGCAGGCCAGCAGGCCACTGCAACATTCAAGCGGCCACTTCTTGAGGCTGCATTTCAGAAGGCAGTAATATCTATCTCCATTATAACATGCTCCCAGCTCACAACAAGGCCGGCAAACCCCAGGGCGGGGGGACATAAGACACACATACCCCCCCCGCAAACCAAAACACAGCTGCTATGTTAAGATCCACCAACCTTGACAGTACCCTTCTAATTACTATTTTTCCCTAATTCTCTAGAGTGACTTTTTTAAACCTAGAAGATGCCAATAGCATTTTTGTCATTGTTGGCCAAGTTACTCTGAGCATCACATCCAAATAATGAAATATAAATAATTTTTAAAGTAGGAGATCTTTTAAAATACATATTCTTGGGGTGCCTGGGTGGCTCAGTTGGTTAAGTGTCTGCCTTCGGCAGGTCATGATCCCAGGGTCCTGGGATCGAGCCCCACATCGGGTTCCCTGCTCAGCGAGAAGTCTGCTTCTCCCTCTCCCACTCCCCCTGCTTGTGTTCCCTCTCTCGCTGTGTTTCTGTCAAATAAATAAAATCTTTAAAAAAAAAAATTGTTTTTAGGGGTGCCTGGGTGGCTCACTCAGTTAAGCATCCTCAGCTCAGGCCTTGATCTCCGGGTCGTGAGCTCAAGCCCCATACTGGGCTCCACCCTGGGCATGGAGCCTACATACATACATACATAAGAAAAATAAAATACAATGTATAAATGTCCATGCAAATGTATCTGTGGTTGACATGTTATTTTCATAGGTGATGAATACACACACACGTTTGTATGCGCATACACACACACACATACACATTCATTTGTTTATTTGAACCAGACCTACATAGAGACAAGACCTGACCCCAAATGGTGGAATCCAAAGTGAAGCATTGTAAGCCCTCTCACAAGCCAGAAAGAAACCTTGTACAAAGGAGCCGATCTTGACTGCGAGCTACGGGAAGGTGCCAACACCTTAGTGGTGCCAAAGCTTAATGTAAATTCATCATAAAAAAGTGAAATGGCATCTGGGCTTCTGGGTTAACCCAAAAATCCATTATAAGCCTGACGAGTTACTCTAAAAACACTATTTTCAGCTGCATCCATTATTTCTTTAGGAAAACGCATTCTGAGTGCCTTTGCCCAATAATGGGGGATTGCCCAACAAACAGTGACTAGCATGCCTCTCCTGCCACTCTCAGGCCTCACAAATTAGAGAAAGCTGAGGTTCAGAGAGGCTGAACACACTGCCCCCAGGTCAGACACACAATAAGGGGCAGAGCTGAAGTCCAGGCTTCAGTCACGTCAGGACTTCAACATCTATCAATATCCATGTTCCTTCCACCAAACCACAGGTGCTGGGCATTCATTTATTTAACAGGTTTCTGAGCAACCTCTTGGGTCACGCACAGGAAGGCTGGGGGCCCTATTTGGAACTAGTGGGAAAAATCTCCTACCAAATCCTGAGTACTCTGGCTTTCTCTGGCCTAGTAAGTCCTCCCACTCATACTTGGAAAGACTGAAACACAGGGTAGCACTCAGCTAGTTGCAGGATAAGTGAGGAGAAATCAAATGCAATGCTTTTGCTCTTCCAGAGTCTCTGAAGAAACCCTAATAACAATCAGATCCGTGGTGAAGAACCACCTACTGCCACTATTCATGTTAAATCAGGGTCAAGTAGATCATATCAGCCTTCCCCAAAACATTAATCTGAAACATCCCATTTTTTCAGATAGTTGGCAATCAAATGAAAAAGAAAACTGCACACATCATAATGGTAAATGTCCTAAATGATTACATTTGGTGATATAGCATCAGGAAATAACTGTTTTATTTAAGTTATTTGATAATGATTCCATTCAAAATTTCTTGTGGGTAGATTGCATGATGAATACCCTTTGGCAATGATCTTGTTCATTTTCCAAGAGGGCTAGATTTTGCATGAATGCGCACACCACAATAGGTGCTCCCTGCTGTTTCATCAACACAGAAACTACTGGTTCCTACAATGAGGGAGGAAAAAGAAAACCACTTTAAACAACTTATCTAAGGGCACATGTTTTATTAATATGTGTGGCTTCATAAATGCTTTAGTATAAAACAGACTGTAAAAATAAAGTACCTATTAATGAGAAATACAAGACTGACAGGCTAAGAAACAAACTATATCTACCTCTCTTATTCTGAAGGTGACAGAAAAATAATACCATTCCTTCTACTACCTCTGCAAATGCTGTATTTCTTTTTATTAAGACAAAGCAACAGGGGTGCCTGGGTGGCTCAGTCGTTAAGTGTCTGCCTTCGGCTCAGGTCATGATCCCAGAGTCCTGGGATCGAGCCCCGCATCGGGCTCCCTGCTCCACGGGAGGCCTGCTTCTCCCTCTCCCACCCCCCCCCCCCCCCCCTTGTTTTCCTCCTTTCACTATCTCTGTCAAATAAATAAATGAAATCTTTAAAAAAAAAAAAAGACAAAGCAATGCATTACTCTCTAAGACAACCTTCTTCAAAAACTTGAAAAATAAAAATATACTGTTCAAATATATCCAACAATGTCACTTCACTGATACTAAAATAACTCACAGGAGAATGAGGTCACTGCATAGGCTCATCAGAGTTCCTCTCACACTCCCTTGCATCTCTGACGGGGTACTAAATTCCCAAAGCTCTACTTCACCTACTTTCTACTAAGTTCCAAGTCAAATTTTATAACAGAATAATAAATATATAATGCAAGTCCCTAAGTGTATATTGTAAACAAGGGAATAGGAAAAAATATGCATTGAAGATACTTTTTAAAAATCTGGTAAGATTCAAAAGCAAAGATAAAATTTCTATACCATAAAAGTCACCCATCTAAAGTATACAGGGTCAGAGCTTTTTAGCAGACTTAAAAAGTTCTCCAACCATCAGCAGGCATCTCTATCCTCACCACCTGCACCCCCACCACCCCGGCCCTAGGCAACCACTAATTTACCTTCTTTCTCTGGAGATGTGCTTACACTGGACATTTTTCATAAAAACGGAATCATATAATATGTGGATTTTTGCGACTGGCTTCTCTCATTGAACAGAATGTTTCTGAGGTAACAAGTATTTTGAAGAAACTGGCTCATGGGCCCTTCCATTCTTAAGCAGCCTCTCTACAGGTAAGGCAGATGCCAGAGGGTCACAGTGGGACCCGAGGGGCTTTCAGGTATGAATTCTGCCTTCAAGGAGCTTACCGAAGAGTAAAGATGCTAACACAGCTATTGATAAGTAACTTATTTTTTTGTAGAAATAGTGACTGCCAAGGGAAAAATACAAAGTTATCATGTGTGTTCAGAGAAAGGCACGGTAAATAGGATCAAGAGAAGTTCTGATAAGGTGACCTTCAAATAAGAGTTGATCATACGTACACACACGAACAGTTAAAATCAAGTTTAGAAACATAGGAATGGAGTCGTTTCCTACAGAAGTAAATCCACACTCCTTAGCTTTATTATTCCATCCATATTTACTCCTTGTACTCTAATCTTCCCACTCGGTGCCTACATTCCAAATAAATATAACGAATTATACTACCCAGAAATCACAAAGCCCTTTGATTCTAACTGCTGCAACCACCATTTCTTCTCCCAAGAAGAGAGAACCGTGCCCCTCCTCCTTCCCATCAGCCCCCACCATCAATTCCATTATGTCTGTTAGGTAGTAAACTCCTATTCATCCTTCAATATTCAGCTCAAATATCACCACCTCTTTCCTGATGTCTATCCTGACCTCCCCAGGCAGTTAGTCCTTAATTCTTTATGCTCCATGTGTACCTCCATTATAGCTCATACTGTTGTTCTGCTTGATTCATCCTTGAAAGCCCAGCACTCAGTGCAGTGTCTGGCACACAGCCAGGACTCAATAAATGATTGTTGGGACAAGGGAACACAACACCAAGTGAAAGGCAAAGAGGGAGACAGACCGGCAGAGTCACCCTGGAGTGTGTGAAAGGTGGCAGTGAAGTCAGAGCCCTAAATGCTATGTTAACAGAGGGACATTTTTTTTTTTTTTAAGATTTTATTTATTCATTTGACAGAGAGAGAGACAGTGAGAGAGGGAACACAAGCAGGGGGAGCGGGAGAGGGAGAAGCAGGCTTCCCGCTGAGCAGGGAGCCCGACGCAGGGCTCGATCCCAGGACCCTGGGATCATGACCTGAGCCGAAGGCAGACGCTTAACGACTGCGCCCCAACAGAGGGACATTTATTGATCACCTGCTATATTTCAGCACCTGTACATTATCTCATTTAGTCTCCATGGCAACCATGTGAAATTAGTCTCTCCATTTTATCCTGGAGGACACGGAGATAAGACAAGATCACACAGCTATTAAGTGGTAAAAGCTCTTTGAACACTAAACATACAGTGTGCATGTGTGCGCGGGCGCACACACAGACACTTCTATTCAAAGGTAGTTCAGCTACAACCTTTCCATTTCCTATTTGAAGAAACGGGTTCATTTCCTCTAGAATCGCCATCGCACTGCATCAGTGCAGGGCAACAGGTGGGTGATCTCAGTCAGCCTCTGCAGCCTCTGGTTAGCCTGGGACAGACCGTACCTCCTGCAGCACAGCGGAAATAATGCTGCAGACTTGAGCACTACAGAGGCCTCTGTGACAGTTCAACTAAAAGAATTTTACTTGGATGGAGAAGAGGGTAGTTCTCAATCAAAACATAACATAGCCTTAAAAAGTTTCAGTTCAAAGTCCTGTAAGCAATAATGAGCAGTAAAAATGAGCAATTTTTTAAAAATGGCTTTTTAAAATTTACTCTGTCATTTTTGCAAACATCATTTGGCAAAAAGATGAACATGAACCATGAAACAATGTCTATTTCAATAGACATATAATGTTTAATAAGACAGGAAAAAATTAGAGGGACCAATTTATCATTTGCGTGTTTATCAGGCTTGACAAAAAATTGTTTTTTAATTATAGTCTATGTTTTCTCAAAGATTTTTTTATTAAAAAACTAATAAAATATGTCAAAGGTCAAAGAATAATCATGAAAAGAGGATTATAACTTCCCATAATCTTACAATAATCACTCTAAAAAGTTTCTAAGAAAGGGGCGCCTGGGTGGCTTAGTCATTAAGCGTCTGCCTTCGGCTCAGGTCATGATCCCAGGGTCCTGGGATCGAGCCCCGCATCAGGCTCCCTGCTCGGCAGGAAGCCTGCTTCTCTCTCTCCCACTCTCGCTGCTTGTGTTCCCTCTCTCGCTGTCTCTCTGTCGAAATAAATAAATAAAAATTCTTAAAAAAAAAAAAAAGTTTCTAAGAAAGAATATTAAAGCAACCTTTCCAGAAAAATTTTATAAAGATGTCACGAAGGCAGTTTATGGGCTCAATCTCATGAGATTCCCAGAGAAGTCACCATGTTACTTTAAAAAATTAAAGAAACACCCTGTGCCCAGTGGGTGTCCTGGTTGTCCCACAAAATTAAACTAAAGCTGCTCGGGTAACATTCTTCTTAACTGAGAAAAGGAAAACAGAGTTGATCAGCGCTATGATGTCCGCAAGTGTGCATGCACACAGTGAGTTAAAGCCATCTCTTCTTGCTAAAAGCACAAGTTTTAAGAAGGGAAATGAATTGAGCGCTTTGGAAGTGTTTTTGCTAAAATAATTTGTTTAAATAATTATAAAGACAACATTCAGAATCCACAACTTTGCTGGCTGCATTAATAAAACAATAAAAATGTTTTGGGGGAGTTGTCAATCTTAAACACTGCTTTATATTTTTTTTATTTAAATCAAATCTATCCTGATTATGGTAATTGATTTTGTTATAATTCCTCAGGTCCACCCTCAAAAATGATACACGGCAATCAATATTTATCTTATTTTTCAAAGCAATGAGATGACCGTTATGTCAATAACAAAGACTAATTGCATCAGAAGAATTTAGCATAACTACCAAATAAAATGTAGGGCAAAGCCAATCTGATATAATTATATGCATTATCATTACCATAGTGCATGGCAATAAGGTGAAAATAGGATACCTTGGGTAGACGCCCATATGAGCTCAGCCAAATTCTTAGAAGTTTTTCTTTTATCATTGTTAGTTAATGCTTAGCTATTTGTGTGTGTATGAACACAGAGGCGAGCCAGCTCCTTGGTCTCAGGGTCTTTTCCACACTGGCCTAAGAGGACACAAGCAGTGGGTCTTCCTTCCAATCCCTAAAACCTCAAAGTTCCTGAGCTTCCAGACCCAAAACCCCCAGGCTTCAAAGAGCTGGCCCCAGGGACTTGAGGAAGTCAGCTGAGAGCAGAGAGACCAGCCTTTCTGGAAGACAAGAGTGGAAAGAGTTGAGCCAGAAATGGAAATCCAGCATGGGAACAACTGCCCAGGAAGAAGAGACGGTGAAGTAGAGCTCTACTTTCAAGGGTCCCAGAGTTTTGACAACAGGAAGACAGTAAAGGGGCTTCCTGGAGGAGGCTGCCAGGGCTGAGTAGCTGCTCTGCAAAGTCAGAGGCCTGATGTAAGCAACCTAAAACTCTTATCCTAAAATTTCAGGGCAAAGGGACAAATGTCATAGCTTTGACCCCGACAGACAAGGAAAGTGAGCAGGGTACCAGGAACTAAGAGTGGAGGGTCTTAGAGGGGAAAAATCCCAACCTTCTTCAGCCCGCCCCAAAACTTGGCAAAAATCTAAGCAGATTATTTCTTTTCTAAACTAAATTAATAACTAGGAGTGGGACACGAAACTCCACATCAACGTTTCCAAATCAGGGCCCTACTCTGCAGCCACTACCTCCACAAACTGTGCTTTTCACAAGATGGTGCTCAAGAAAGTTCTCTCTTACAACTGGATCCACTGGGTTTTCTATGGTTAACACCTAGAACTGGCAAAGCTTTGTATGGCCACCACCCTGGGCCTGGCGAGGACCCTCACGCCCACACCCAGCGAACAAGCTTAAGAGAAAGATCGCCTTTCCGCCTTGCGTCTAGCTGACACATGCACATGTACATACCAGGCTTCATGACCTGACTGGCTTCAGCTAATACGTTCCCTAAACATGTATTCTAATTCGTCACCGTGGTTGGGAGTCCACAAGATGAGGAACAAACGTCCTCTGACCTCAAAGGCTCACAGTCTAGTAGAAAAGACAGACAACTAAACCAGTAGTTACAATAGAATGAAGCATATACTGTAACAAGGATCAGTACTGTAGACTTCGTGATACAAGAACAGGAGACCCTTCAAAAAGGTATCAACTTGGGAAGTCGGCCCTGAGATGATGGGAAAACGGCTCTTGAAGAAAGCGAAATCTCCTTAGCCCTCTAAGACTTGTTTTTATCCAAGTTTTCCTAATCGTCACACCTCAACAGGTCGATGCTTACCCATAGCAAAGATACACCTCTAACTGCTTTCACCTCAGCAGACAGGTCGCCACCAAGGCAAGGGAATACAGAAAGAAGTACCACAGAAGGAGGTCCCGAGAGGACCCACGAGTGAAGACAAGCTGTGGTATCTGAGGGACGGGGCTGAGTAAATGGGCAAGTGCAGCACTATGGGACCAGTGCTGGGACAGGGGAAGCACACGCAGGGTGCCGTGGGGCCATGCAGGAGGGGCACCTAACCCAGACCTGGAGTCAAGAAATACTTCCTGGGGTACATGATTTCCAGGCAGCCATGTGAACAAGGAGAGATGGCCAGATAGAAGACAAGTAGGTGAGGTGGGGCTGGGGCTGGGGAAGACAGCTGGAGGAACAGTGCTCACACAGAAATTCACACATTGTCAAAAACCCAAAAGGGACATGTTCAAGGACACTCAAGAACTTCAGTAGGACTAGACAAGAGCTTGACATGAGACAGGTGGGTCTGGGAGATGAGGGAGGAGATAAAGCAGCACAGAGATTGCGCAGGACCTGCTGGCTACGTAAAAGAAATTTAGGCCAGCCTAGGGGAAGTGGAACCTCTCAAGCAGTATGCAGGAGAATGGCATGATTGGTTCTACATTTTGCCAGTGAGAAGAGACTGGGAACCGCACGGCTGAAAGCCAGGACCCCAAGCAAGATAGTGTTAGAACATGGCAGGAGGGAGGTTGGCAGCCACTGGGTCAGTGACACCAGGATGGTAGAAACTGTATAACTTGCAACCATAAGAAGGGAAATGCAGAGCAAAGCTCTGCTGCTACTCAGCAAGTACACAGCGAGGCTGGTGGGTGTCCCCTGTCGGACTAGAGCCACAAGGGGCGGAGACCAGCCAAATAAATAAGAGCAAGGGAGCATGAAGTGAGGAGCAGATTGCGGCACTGGCCTATGTGACAAAGGAACTGAATCCTGCCAACAAAGTCACCAAACACTTTCTGCAGCATCTGCAGCATCTACCTCCCCATCACACAATCCGCGAGATGTTCTGACTACCTTCTGCCTTTAAGTAAGGAGATATTACCTTTACTCCCCTGTAATTTCAAGCTGCAATCATCTGGTGCTGGCTAATTAAAACCCATATTCCAATTAAGCACTCAGGGGAACCAGGGCATGCAGAACCAGAATATTGTCTTAAGCGTGCCACAGCAATCCCGTGAAAGAAGTCTGAAGAGCCTCGCTATAATGACCCACATGAGTTCCCAACGCTTTTCAAGAAACACTCAAGCAAGGTCACAGCTGTCAACAAAGTCAAGCAGGCCTGGGGGCAGAACAGGTTGAAAAGGGAACTTAAAAGCACTTATTGCTCCCTGGTAGCCCTGATTTGGCCTAATATAGAGTACCGTACATGTAATTCTGAATAAACCAGGGAGACAGGAAAGGGTAGAGGGAAGAAATGAAATGCTGGGTCACACCTTACTTTTAAAATGTTTTTTACAAAGGAAAACATCATCAACAACAATAACCTACTATTTGGTTGACAGCTAGAAGGGTCAATGGATTGATTTTGAATACCTCAGCTTTCAGTAGAAAAATGTACATCTGAAACTCTCCTGGGCAATTTATTTTACAAGATCTGGGCCATCCAGATGATGCCCTCAAAGTCTATCAAATTCTAAGAAAGGCAAAAATACTGTTAATCAAGTGTTTATTTTACAACTGGCATATTAAATTTAAATCAAAGGTAGTATATTTAGGTATTGTATGTCCTTCACTGTATAATCCGTTAGAGCTGCTTATATAAACACTACCTGATATTTTATTTTATAACTCCTGAAGCATGATTATAAAATTTATACTTTAGAGTTGTTTTCTCCTTGTGGTTTATGATATATCGTTAGTGATAGCTATGATTTATTTGATTGTTATGCCCAATAACAACACTTGTTCTATGAGAAAACACAATCCACTGTCCTATGATTCACTTCAGCGTCAAAATCTATGGCAGCAAAAAGTGGAGCGCTTCTTAAATACAGCTTTTCTCTTTATTTCCCTGTGGTCGCTGACGTTCCTTCCTTCCAGCTCCTGAGTACAGTGACCCCATGGCGTTACTATATTTCTAATCTGCAGTGTGCAATGCACCCAACAAAATAGCTTCTTCTTTCTAGTAAGTGAGGAACAAGTAAGGAATTTCTGGCCCACTTGATTTCATACCCCTTGGAAGCCCTAATGCAAATATGCTACACCAGTCACAGGGCAGGGGCCTCCAAAGATTTCACAAAAAGCAGCTCAGCCAGTGGTCAATCTAATTAACTCAGAAACCAAAGGGCAGAAGTCCTAAGTCACAAAAAACTACTGGAAGGCGTGACTCAGTGACATTTCAGAACCTACTAAGCATCTCTCTCTAATTCCCTTCCTCTACTGCTGGAGCTTTTTCTTTTCTGCATGACTCCCCTTTCACCATCCCAAAATACCATGGAATGTAAGCTATACTGTCAATGATTTTTTTGTTCCATTTTTAAGATGGAACCATTGCTCTCAATTTTAAAATAAAGTGGGTTTAAATTTGTGCTGGTTTCTCAAAAATAAACACAAGAGTGACAAATCAAGGGACACAAGGGAAGGTGCCCTGGACCAGAGGGCGCAAGGACTGAAGTTCAAGTCCAGGACCGCCACTAACCAGCCATGTGGCCTCAGGCACCAGATCCACCCACAGTCCTTCTTCCTCTTCCATCCCCACCATGCATGGCAGTCGTCCCTATCTCTGATTTCCAATGCATCCTGTACTTTATCCAAGAACCCATTTGCTTTATTTCACCTGCCCTGCTCAGAAATCATGTTGTGCCCTACACTGCCCCAAGCAGCTGAGGGCAACTTTGTGTTTTTTTCATTTTATTTTTTTTGCCATAGGGCCAGTTAAGGGCAAATAAAAATGCTTACGGGCTGCTTATCCTTTCATGAAAATGAAAATTTTATTTAGTACTCTAGTAGAAAACATATATTCTTACAATTTAGATTTGTTAAATATAAAAATATCAATGAGAAAATCACTACATTTTTAGCCATAAAAGCCTTATTAATATCTGAGTATACGTGAAAAGTAGCAACGAATGCAACTTTCTATACTTGCATCCTAAGATTAAATGCAAGTGCTCAGGAGCCACTTGGCCCTACGGGATAAAAGGAAACTCCTTAACTTCCCCAACCTTCCTCTCATGAGACCCCTACATGTACCCTTCATCTACATTATTCAGGTCTGTGTACCGATACCACTGAACACCTTCAACACAAACACCCCCACCTCCCCCGGTGATCTGTCTGCCCAAGCTCTTGACCTTCTTCTCTGAGTTCCTAAAACACTTTCTATACTTCTTACACATTCTATCTCCCTTACATATTCACCAACGCAAAAATATTAACTGAGCAGGTGAAGGGTACTAAACTAGGACTTATCTACTACACTATAATGTTAAATAGGTTTTGACCAAACTAACAATTCCTTGAAGCCAAGTATCGCTGCCATGCTAGTATTTGTTGATGGATGGAATTAACAATATGAGTTCAACCATCCATTAGACGTAGACCGTGGATTTATTTTTAAGAGCAGAATATACCGACTAGAGAATTTGATTTAAAACCTTTAAGTCAATAGTGTACACATAACTTCCTTTTAGGAACTGGCAAGATAAATTATCTATTACGGCACAAGAAGTGCAGAGTTGAGAAACTGACATCAACAAAGTTTCGTATTTTAAAGGTTGGAAACCTAGATATTCCGTTCTTGTAACTCAAGTCAAAAGAACAAGCACAACTTGTTTACTGTGATCTCTCCCTACTGTGTTATGTCTAAATAGGCCTTAAAGAGCTGTTTAAAAATAACTAAGAGGGCTAGATTCTGGGAGAAAAACACACAGAACATATAGATGAATCTGTTTCCCTAAATTGGCTATTTAGTTTGGGCCGTGCTATTTCCAGCTTAAATTGGTTTCCTGCAATTTGTTAAGGCTGCCAAATACTTAGTTATCTCAGTGATGTACTTAACACAAATCGGCAAATCTTTCTTATTTTTCACAGTGACAAGAAATGTACAGAGAAACTTGCACAGTGAGGATAATAATAAAAGTGAGTTCATTTGTCTTTTTTCCAGATGCATCATTTTCATCTGGTTGCTAGTGGCTTAGGAAACCGACAAATAGCCTCCTAATATCATTTCCTGCCTGTTTTTTTCCTATTGATTTGGGGACAGAGTTTCTTCAACATCAGGCAGGGTCAAACACGAGAGGTCTGACCTCACTATAAGCCAGAAAAACCCAAGGTTTGGGGTGAAAATGAAGAAAATCAATATCCAACACTGGTTTTTAAAATCAAAAGATGCAAGATGTTAATGAAAAGGTCAGTGTATAACTATGTGCAATAGTATCCCCTTAAGACAGCCTAAAAAATTCCCTGGTGTAAAATCAAATCAACGTAGCTGGGATAACACATTAACACAGCGAAGAATTTGAGGCATTGAGGACACAGTTAAGTTTAGAGCACATTCATTTATTAAAGTGGCATTACAATCTGCTGTGTGTCACATATTGTATTATTTTGCCTGAACAGCTTTACATGCAAATACTTATTGCAACGATTCATTGATCTGGTTCAAGGTTTGGCAAAAAAAGTTTCAGTAAAGCCTTTAGAGGAACTTACTTTCTTAGAGCATAAATTATATTCTCGAAACTATATACATAACACAACTTGGTTCCTGTATACAAAAATCCAAGGGCCCTCATTCCATCAAATATGCTGCCTTATAGTCACACATATGAAGAGCCTAGGGCTGGTATGAATTAGATTCCTATGAGGATGAAGGCATTTTAATGAATATTAAAAATTTAACTCACATTTAATATAATTTACTTGACACTGAAAAGTGTAGAAAAGGCTGGTGACATTTTATCAATATATTTTTATAGACTTAAAAAATTATTTCATAACACATCTAAGTTATAAATCGTAAGAAATCTATTACTGAGTATTAACTAGCCCCCAAATGAGACAAATGCAGAAAAGAACATAAACTTTGAGGCTTTCTACTTTTATAAACATTTTTTTTTTAATTTTAAGAAGAATAAATCTCTGTTAATTTGCACATAGTCTAATTGCATTCTTAACCTAAGGGCAAGATCATTTCAAAATAGCTTGTCAGATCTTGGTTCTTTTCTTGAGTTGGGTTGGAATAGGTGAGAGAAATGTTCTATTCAGGGGACCGTATCATGTACCACATCATGGTACAGACAAAACCAGCAAGTATTTGTGTGGAACATGAGGGCACAGGTGTACCCCAGTTACTCAGGAGTCCAGAGAATCCATACCTCCAATACACCCGTAACACACAGGTCAGGAAGCTCTTCTATAGACTGTGGTGAAGACAGCACACCCCAGGGACATATTCCCTGAAGTGTCCATTCACTCACAATCCTGGAGGAGGAGCTGGGAGGTGGGAAAGGCGGGCAACAAGATTCACAAACACACAGCACCATCGACCTCATTAAAATCATCTGATGGACCTCCCAAAGCCACACCCTGACATATTCTAGACTAGACTGTGCAACAGAACTTTGTGCAATGATGAAAGTGTCCTGTATCTGCACTGTCCGACAAGATAGCCACTAGCTGCATGGGGTTACTGCGCACTGAAATATGACGAATGCAACTGAGGAGCTAAAATGTCAATTTTACTTCATTTTAATTAATTTTAATTTAACTCTTCAAGCCACATGTGACTAGGGGCTACCATTAGGAGTTCAGTTCTAACCTGACCACCAAAACACGAGGTGGCGTTCCAAGAGTTTTCAGCGCCCAGGCTGGTCATGGACCAGTGTTCATCAGTCATGTCAAACCTAGAAATGGGAAGGGATGGATCCCTCAGCACAGACAGGGCGCACCACAATGTCAGGTCATGCACTGCAGCCCAGACCATGAGCATTCATAGAAAGCCTTCCCACTCACACCCACTCTCTCAAAGTATCAGTTCAAGAAACCAACCCAAGAAGGAAAACACCTTCTCTCCTTCAACACATTACTGAATGAGAACCAACATGGGGAAAAGCTAGAAGAAGCAACAATTGCTAATAGAAGGTTCTTTCCTAAACTCAAGCAGCACATCACTAGAAGGGATCTCTTTCCCTCCAACTAGATTCTGTCACTTTCCTTCCACAAAAATTAGCAAGGTGTCCTG
The DNA here is from genome assembly GCF_002201575.2 of Neomonachus schauinslandi. NCBI lineage: Eukaryota > Metazoa > Chordata > Mammalia > Carnivora > Phocidae > Neomonachus > Neomonachus schauinslandi. Next base: position 86,246,115 of record NC_058414.1, read on the forward strand.
CAGATTATAATAAAACAGAGTGGCTCACAGTCAAACGGGATAGAATTCAACTGCTGCCTCCTTTGCTTACCAGCTTTGTGCCTTTAGGCAAGAAAATTAATCAGGTCAAGTTTCAGTTTCCTTCTGTGTAAAATGGGCTGATAACAGTCCCTTCCTCACAGGATTATAAGGATCAAATGAGATTAAGACATATAAAGGATTTAGCAGAGTGCCAGACACACAAATGAAATTATTTAAGTACAAATGACATTAAGTATTATTTATCACTCTTCCTTATTTCTTGTCATCATCACCATTATCATCCTCTCTCCAACACAATAGGCAGAAAAGAAATCTACCTAAAACAAATCATATTTTGGATCAAACTCCAATTTAAAAAATATCCACACACCAAAAGTTATTCGTAAGCCAGAATACCTGATATACTTAATTTTAATATTGTCTAGGTTTCTCTTATGCTTCTATCTTTCTTATAGTCTTGTTATATACTTAGTTGTTTCTGCCCAAAAACCCCAAACTTTTTGAAAGGAAAGATTTTTTTTTCTGTTTCTGTACAGACCTTAATTATTTGCACAATAGTGGACATTCAATAAATGTCACCTGAATTAAATTTATAGAATTATATTCCAGAATGATCATGAGTAGCTACTTTCAAAATGTATAATGGGGGTGCCTGGGTGGCTTAGTTGGTTAAGCATCCAACTCTTGATTTTGGCTCAGGTCATGATCTCAATGTCGTGAGATCAAGCCCCATGTCAGGCTCCATGCTGGACGTGGAGCCTGCTTGAGATTCTCTCCCTGCCCCTCCATTCCCCCACTCTCACACACACACGTGCTCTCTCTCTTAAAAAAAAAAAAATATATATATAGGGGCGCCTGGGTGGCTCAGATGGTTAAGCATCTGCCTTCAGCTCAGGTCATGATCCCAGGGTCCTGGGATCAAGCCCCACATCGGGCTCCCTGCTCAGCGGGGAGTCTGCTTCTCCCTCTCCCTCTGTCACTTCCTCTGCTCATGCTCTCTCTCTCTAACCTAAAAATAAATAAAATCTTTAAAAAATATATATGGGTGTGTGTGTGTGTGTGTGTATAAAATGGCATCTGCCCTAAAGTAACTCAACACTAAGCACTAAGAACTATCCTAGAAGCTGGGAATCCTGCTGTGAACAAACAGACAAGGAACAAGGTCCCTGGAACTTATCTTCTGATGGAGATGGCAGCCACTGTGCATAAGTAAAAGAAGGGTCGTAGGAGATGATAAATGATGAGATAAAAAACAAAATGGGTCCAGTCATGGTGTGCCTCCTCAGAGGCCAAGGAAAGCTGTTCAAATTATATTCCATGTACCATGGAGAACCACCACTGGGATGTGACATGGACTGATTAATTTTTTTCTCCAAGATTGCTAAGGCCTCTGTGTGTGTGGCAAAGTGTAAGGGGATGAGAGAGGAAATAGGGAGCCAATTACAAGGCTCCTAAGAAGGCAAGGTGAGAGCCACTGGTTGTCTAGATCAGGACTGCAGCCACAAAGACAGATGTGAAAGGCTCATACTCAGATGTGTTGTGGAGACAGACAGGACAGAACTGGCTTACGGCCTAATGTAAGGAGTAAGGAAAGGATGGGGCCCAGGTTTGGGGCTTGACCACCTGTGCCATTTACTGGGAAAGACAGAGAAAAGCAAGCCTGGGGAAGAATAGAAAGGCTTGTTTTTGAAGATGTTAAGTTGAAGATCTGAAAGTGGAGATTTCAAGTAGGCAGCTGCCTAAATTTTGTTTCAGAGAGAGGTCAGGGCTAGCAATACAATTGTAGGAGTCACAGGCATCTACATTACCATTCAAAAGCCATACAACAGGATGAGATTACTTAGTGGAATTGAGCAAAGACAACTAGGCTGAAGATGCCAGTAAGGTGGGAGGAAAACCAAGAGTGTGGTCCAGAAGCCAAAGAAAGGATTTCCAGCAAGGAGGAAGTGGTCAACGTTAATGAACGGTGAACCCCTCTTAATGCTCCCACTGAAAAAGGAGTTTCATAAGAGCAAGAACTACTTGTTATTCATTACTTCTTACTCAACTATTTGAGTAAGAAGTCCCTTCCTCACAGGGTTAGTCCTCTGCTTTAAACATATCAGAAGCTCAATTCATGGTTACAAGTAATGATTAGTAAGGTCACAACTGTCCCCAAGTGAATGGCATTTGGGCAGCATCCCACCTTTCTCAATGTATTTCAGTCTGGAGGCAGATTTACCACACAATACCCTTTCTAATAAGTACAGAAACTACTTAGTCCAAGATAAATCATCTCGATTATTTTCTCATTACCATTTCTCCAATAAACAGCATGTCCATCCATCAAACTGGGCAGCAACAAGAACAGTACCAGACACATAGCAGGTGCTCAATAAATATTTGTTGGATGAATAAATGGATGGGGTAGGAGAGAGCAAAGAAAAGAGAGATAGCCTCTTATCCCATGGGATCCACAAATAAAATGAGGCTTAATAATTCTCTGTAAATGTCATTTAACATCTTATTTTCATCAATAATTAAGACTGAGAAGAAATAAACTGTTTATAAACTTAGAAGAAATCTATTAGAAAATAAAAGCATTGGTGATGTTCACAATTTGCAAATAGTAAATCAATTATTTTCTAAGTTCAATATTTTATTATAAATATTTGCTCCTTAATCTCTAATACTCCTACAAGTAGTCCATTTTACACAAAAGATATGAGGTAACCTGCCAAAGCTTAATAGAGGGTTCAGAAGCTGGATCAGAAAAAAAATTCTCCCAAGACTGCTTGATAGTCAATTCATTCTCTTTTTTGTGCAAAATGTTTTAAAAGAAACTGTGGTACTAATTTCTAATATTCCATATAAAAAGCCAAACACCCAAAACACAACAGACAGAAAGAAGTGCAAAAGAACTTGACTATCAAGTAAACTTTTATCACTTACAGTTTTCCTACTAAAAATTCTGAAATTAAAATTTTGAAAACCTGAGGCACCATACACACCAGAATGCCGCTGAGACTTCGAACCAGATGGGGAGGTTTCCTTCATACGATCAATCACATTTTCCGAAAGCTGAAAAGGCAACATCAAAATAAAATCAATTATGAAAAACAAGAAAGAAAATAGTACGATAGCATCCAAGTAATGTAGTCATCTACATCAACATGTATAATAAATGGCCTAAAGAAACCTAATTGCTATAAAACTAGAAGGAAGAACAGTTTTAAGATTTCAAGATGCACCCCACAGCACTACTTCTTTACTTCTTCTAATGCACTGCTAACTGCTCATTATAAATAACTCCTCTCCTCATTTTGTACAATGCGCTAAATTGTAATCTATGAGAAAATGTAAGCCAAGAAAACTCCTTCAACTTTCCTCCCCTAATCCTACAAATTAATTTTGCAAGCAACAGGTCTTAGCTCCTTCCTTCCCTCCCGTCCCGAAGGAAATGGTATCCTTCCCTCCCTCCTGTTCAAGCTAATCACAAATAATTGCTCTTTCAACAGATTTTATTATGCACCAAATCTCTGCCAGGAACTAGGCTAGACTTAGGGTATTCAATAATCATCGAGTTGCTTAAAGTGGAGTAGAAGAAACAATCATCAGGCAGCGAAATGTAATGGGAAGGGCACCACCTAAGTCAGCTGGCCTGGAATGGAAGTATACAGAAAGCATAATGGACAGGACATCTAGCCAGGGTTTGGGGCTGGGGCTGGAAAAGATAAACAGGTGTTAGGAAGAGAAGACGTAGCATAACAGTACTCCAAGAAGAGGGAAACACACGGCGGTATAGATGAGAAACAAGGCTTGCCACCATCAGGCACTAAACACAGATAACAAGTAGGCAGTTGGCAATGAGGCGGAGGCTCTGAGAGTCCTCAGCCCCTGAGTTACTATCATACCATTCTTTTTATTTTCTTTATTGCACTTACCACTATGTGAGGCATTCTTGTGTGTCTGCCTTTTACACTCAAAAGGAAGCTCCATGAAAGCTAGCATTTGGCTGTCCTATTATGTTCCCAGAGCCTCAATAAGACTGGTTAATTGGATGAATGGCTAAATAAATGACTGAAACAATATGAATGAATGGAAGAATGACTGAAGCGGGAAGCTGGAGAGGGGGAGAGGGAAACAGTGAAATAAGATTTTAGATTCCGAAGATTTGAACTGATTCTGAGGGCAACTGGGCACTTCTGAAGGATTTTAAGCAGGGTAGTGACAAGATCAGACTTACATTTTAGAAAGATCACTCTAGCTACAATGCAGAGAACAGATTGGAGGGGGACAAGAACAGAATCAGGAGGACCCCTGAAGGAAGCTAAAGGATCAATTAAGAAGCTATTGAACATATGTCCACACAAAGATTGGTGCAGAAATGTTTACGGGGCATTATTCATAATATAGCAGGAGTGAAACCAAGCAAATGTCCATCTACTGGTGAATGGATAAACAAAACATTATGCATCCAGACAATGGAATACAATTCAGCAATAAAAAGAAGTGAAGTTCTGATACATGCTACAATATGGACAGAGCTAAACAATTAAGGGAAGAAAGCCAGACACAAAAGGCTACATATTGTATAATTCCATTTATATGAAATGCCCAGAAAAGGCAACTCTGCATAGATAAAAAGTAGAGAGGTAGATGCCTAAGGCTAGAGTAGGAATGGGGATTAACTATAAATGGGCATGACAGATCTTATTGGTTTGATGGAAATGTTTTAAAACTGGATTGTGCTGATGGTTGCACAATTCAGTAAATTTATTAAAAAGTGTTGTACACAGAAACAGGTGAATTTATGTAAATTATACATATTTAAAAAAAAAACTATTATGGTAATCCAAAGGGAATACATTCAAAAGATATTTAGGATTCAAAATAGCTTACATTCACTGATTGCTTATTATGTGCCAGGCATTACACTAAACAAAACACTTTACTCATTTAATCCTTAACAATTATAGGAAATAGATACTTTTATTATCTCCACTGTATAGGTGAGAAGCTGAAGCACGGCCAGATTAAATAACCTGCTCTGGATTTTACATTTCATCAGTAACGGAGCCAGGATTCAAACCCAGGAAGTCTGAGTCTCAAGGTCCCATTCAGGTACCCTGCTTTACTGCCAGACTCAGTGTCTGACTAGATGTGGAAGTGAAGCATAAGTCATCAGGACATCCGGGTTTCTGGGCCATGTAACTGGATGATCCCTCTCCTCTATCTACAAAGACCTTCCCACTTCCACTTCCTTGACTCACCACCATCTAGCTTATAACCCAATACAGCGGTATCCTTGTAAAAGTCACCAATCACCAAATAACCTTTTATATTTATATTTATAAAACACCTAAGTTACATGGCTTCCCTTTAGCATCTAACACCTTTGGTCACTGTCCTCTTCTGGAAACCCCTCCATTGGCTCTTCTGACCTCCCACTACTCTGACTGACCTAGGACTCTGGTCACATCTTCCCCTTCCCTGCCTACCCTTAAATGCTAGAGGGCCCCACATTCGCTTCTTTGCCTTTATTCTCTTCTCACTCTAAGTGCTCTCGTTGGTCATCTCATCCACTCCCTTGACTTTTTTCTTTTTTCTTTATTATGTTATGTTAATCACCATACATTACATCATTAGTTTTTGATGTAGTGTTCCATGATTCATTCTTTGTGTATAACACCCAGTGCTCCATGCAGAATGTGCCCTCTTTAATACCCATCACCAGTCTAACCCATCCTCCCACCCCCCTCCCCTCTAGAACCCTCAGTTTGTTTTTCAGAGTCCATCGTCTCTCATGGTTCGTCTACCCCTCCGATTTCCCCCGCTTCATTCTTCCCCTCCCGCTACCTTCTTCTTCTTCTTTTTTTTTTTCCTTAACATATATTGCATTATTTGTTTCAGAGGTACAGATCTGAGATTCAACAGTCTTGCACACTTCACAGCGCTCACCATAGCACATACCCTCCCCAATGTCTATCACCCAGCCGCCCCATCCCTCCCACTCCCCCACTCCCTTGACTTTTAACTGCAGTTGATAAATTAATGCATTCTAAATCCTTTATCTCCAGCCCAAGACCTGTGTTCCAAAAGCTAGATCTATACACTGAATTGCCTAAAGGACACCTTCTCTTGGACAGACCACAAGCACCTCAAACCCAACATGTCCTAAATTGAATTCGTGTTTGCCAAAATCTCTTCTTCTTGCTTTCCTTATCTCATTAATGACACCACCTCCACCCAGCTTTCTAAATCAAAATATAGGACTTGGCCCTGACTCTTCGTTCTCCCTCTTTCTCTTTGCTATGAATTCCTCAACCCCTAAATATTTAATGAACACATTTCTTCTTCCATCCCATTTCCCCTGCCCTAATTCATGGTACCCTCAATAATCCTCCTAAAATGCAAATCTGATTATGGTAACTCCCTGCTTCAAAATCCTTCATACCTTCCGTTGACAAAGAAGTCCAATTTCTTCTGCACAGCACTCAAAACTTCCTCGTCATTTGGTCACAACCTAACTCTCCAACCTCAATTTCCATAGACTTTGCTTTAATACTTCATACCTTGTTCTCTACCCATACCGGCTACTTACTGGATGCCGTCTCTTTGCCTTTACACATGACTACACTGCCTTCTCCCCTGGCCCCGTGGGAAGGAATCACCTTTCAAATCCAGTTCAAACATCCTAAAGCCTTCTCTGACCAAATCAGTTCCCCACTCCATTCCAAGTCCGCCTACCCAAGGCTACCCTTATTTGTGCCCCACCATACCCTGCACAAATCTCCCTACATGGCACTCCATGACAGAACAAGTATTTGCCTTTCCACAAAACTGTGAGCTCCTGTATATTACTGAATCATTCACTAAATGTTTACTCGGCCAAGCACTAATTAAGGCCCTTGTGATACATGAGTGAACAAAACAGTTTGTACCTGAACAGTTACTTACATCTCAGGACCCAAACCAGAATGCAGGGGAGACAGTTAATGGAAAGACTACAGCTCAAAAGCTGGGGTCTTTGGAGGAAAATCCCAAGACAACTCTTGGAAGAGAAATGGAAGTTAGAAAGGACAACGTCAGGGGACTTTATATTTGAAGATGTCAGGGCCAGTTGCTTCTTTTCTAACAACAGACAGCCACTGACATTGCTGCTGAAACTCATCTGCGAAGCAGAGATATATCTTAGGAAAAAACCCTTTAAGATTGACCACAATCCTCTCAATTTATAGGTGAGGAAATAAGTCCTGAGTAACATCCACTTTCTGGTAGCATCAGGATAAGCAGCAACCCCCAATCTCTAGTCCAGTGCTTTCTCTGCTAAACAATACAGCCCTACAATCCTATGTAAAAATAAATTCACTTCCTCTTAAGGAGATAAAAATGAGCCTTCTAAGTTTTAGAATCTTAAAGCTATTTTAATTGATACATAATGTATATAAAGCTCATTCGATATATAATGTAATATACTACATATTATATGTATTTATAGGCTATTTTAATATAGTATTCTATGCAGGAAAACTGTGGCATAGACTTAATATATTTTAATAGGTTTGCAATGTAATTTAAAATAACTTAGTAATTAGGATATTTGGTGTTATGTGATGGGCTATTCATTGGTCTGGCTAAAGAGAGAATGGGTTTAGTAAAGTTTGGGAAGTTGAGCTTTAACATGGTCTTTGTGTTTTTTCTTATAGGAAAGGATTAGTTTAGCTGTGCTATTTTAGTTCATATCAGTTTTCTTGATATATAGAAAATTCAATATATCACTGAGATATTCCCCCAGAACCACAGAATCCTACCATATGAAAATTGGAAGGAATCTTAGCAATTATCTATTCTAATCTCTGTTTTAAAGATGAAACTACGGTACAAAGAAGTTAAGTGACATGCCTGTGATAGCTAGTTGGTAGTAATGAACTGTGAAAACTTAAAAAAAATAATAATATAGTATTCTATAAGATACTATGTATATTATATACTACATATCATATAGTACCATATATACCATGTATTATATACTATTATATACAATATATTGTATATGTTACATATTTAATATAATTTGTTTAGGGCTAAAGTATATAAAGTTAATTTCACATAATATATATGTATATAATTTTATATTTTAATTTATATTTCTATAGTTCAGGCCAACGTCAAAGAATTACAACTACACTAAATATATATTCTACCCAATCGGAAAGTGAACATGTTTGCTAAAAATCAAGTGTTAGCCCTAAGCCTTCACCTGATTGGAGACAGGCTACCCTTTCTTCTGAATACCACTTCATCTATTCTCATCAAAATTTATATATTGCCATTACCTATTGCTACTTTCAAAATGAATACTACAAAAGTCCTTCCAGTGACTAAAGCAGCCTCGAAAGTATCATTTCTTGAGAGTATAACTAAAGGCCGACCTGAACAGAGGAAAACGCACTGGCCACCCCCTAGCTATACAATCCTAAGGAAGTCATCTCCATCAGCCTCATTTTCCTTGTCTGAAATTGAAGAACACCTAAGCCCAAGTTATAGGGACTATTACAGGTGCATCATAAACTATAACGTGCTACACACATATTTGGTAAAGTTATTACCAATACAACTCCAGTCATGGGAATTTGGACTGATCAGTTCATCTTAGTCCATTCACCAACTGACCAGAGTTTGTGCTGAGCTCCTTCACTACACAGTGCATGAAGACCAGGGCTACAGCTATTGCCAGAAGCAGCTACCTAAGCCCCAGTATGATTATATAAAGTGCTCATTTATCCCTATCTATGCATGCTCTTTGGGTAAAGTGCAGTGTCCCCTTCAGCCTAATCACTAATTGTTTCTTTTTATTTTTGTGGCTTACCTGATGCCTCAAAACTTGCTACTTAAATTCTAGTATCAATTCAAAACATTTTCCAATGTGGTCTTTGATCATATTTCAGTAAATTTATAAGTATGTCATCCAAAGGAGCACAATTCATCTTTTGAGGTGATAAACATATTGCAGGGTTGTGTTGAGTCAACCTCCCTCTTTTGTCCTTACAATCTTCATAACTGGATCCTCAGGCCCTTCCAAAGGCACATCCATGGCAGCCTACAGTAGCACTCTGCTTACTCCAATCATGATTCACCCTATCCCCAGTACATTCTCAGCCATGTTGATACAAGGTAATTGCCATGCTGTGTTATCCTCTGTATCTCCAGTTAATACCAGCTGAGCTGACCTGCCAGTTGCAGAAATAAGTTCAGACCGGCACACTCACCCGATCTCTGTGAACTGGGGTACTCATGAAGCAGCTGACAAGATTTAGAGATGCTGATCAGGGTTATATACACAATCTGTAGCTTTAGAACAACTCTTGTGATGTGAACTGACCCAAAAGAGGGTCAGAGGTAGAACATAAGCTTCTGCAAGGGCTGGATAAGCCCTCACTAAGAGAAGCATCTTCAGGAAACATCATTCCTTAAACAGGGTACTTCTGTTAGAAAAGCTTTTGTCCTATTTAAAGATCTGTAGCAACTATACCTAGTTTCTAGACCTCTCTTGCACTCCCCATCAAGGCAAATACCATGTGCAAAAAGTATTTGCAGCAAAGAATGGTGCGCTCTCTCTCTCTCTCTCACACACGCGCACACACACACACATACACTGGAATTATGCCCTGAGGTCCATGGACTTGGGGATCTATGGATTAATTCCTCAGCTGTATGCAAAACCGTCTGCTTATTACATTGTTCTGGGCAGAGCCCATAGCTTACAGGTTTACAATAATCTATAAACTAAAAGAAACACTGTTCTACTCTAAGGGTTAACCAAGAGAAGAGGGCCAGGGCCTGTCAACATCACAGAATTCAGTCCATTGACTTTGATTATCTGCCCTATTCTCTACTGCTGCTAAAGAGAAATTTAAGTAAATGGGGCTTACTAAGTTCTAGGCTATACCACTCACCACACCAACATGTGCTCCAGAGAGGAGAAAAAGATGTGGGTCATGTTCTATGGTCTTCCCACTCAAGACTGCCCACCCCCCTTGGCTGGTCGTATCTAAAATGAGCACAAATACACCACCCACCAATCTAGAATCCAGTATTCTCAGAAACAGAAGGCTGCGTAAGATGGACAAAGAGATAAAGTACTTCCACTTCCAAGGAGCAGAGTAAAAGGAGGAGAGGAACTCCTTCTAAGTTGCCCTTCTCTAAGAGGTAAAGTTTGGAACCACATGAGACAGAAATAAATCACACCCTCATCTTCATATTTTTCTCATCTCTTCCAGACATGTCTTAATCAAACTGACTAAAAGACTAAGACCCATTTTTGTCACTTGGTCTTCCTTCCATGTAGCATAGGTCATCTTCTGTGAGAGTATTGGTTCGCTTTTTTTAACTACCATTTTAAGACATAGGCTCCAAAAACTGCCATTATTATTTGGAAGATATTACTCCTAAATCCTTACTTAAGGGCATAGCAGGGGAAGGGAAAGATATACAGATTTATATAGTAACTTTTAGCTTATGTTTGTAATTTGCCATTTATATTTCTTTGCATTTGCCATTAATGGAAATGAACTTCTACTGTCTGTATAAAATCTTAGGAAGCTTTAAAAAGAAAAGTCCTAGAAAGCTTAACACGGTACTCTGCCCAAGAGAGTCATAGATATCTAAACTGGAAAGGGACCAATTGTCCACCAGCTAGCTGAATTACCTCGACAACATCCCTCAACACTCCCAATGACTGACCGGATTTGTTGCCTCTGTTAATATACACTTCCCAGAATCCTCAACAACATCTCACATTAAATAATCTTTTCATTTAGGGGCTCCCAACTGCCAATACTTCCCCAAAGCCTTAGTTGTGTTCCATGTGAGTATCCACACTACTACATGTATGGCTCCTATGAATTTCAGCTTGCAGCTTCAAGGCCAGTTGCAGAGATTCATTTATGCCTGGAAAGCACGATAAATATTACTTTGAAAATGATACTCATTGAAGTTGACATTTGCTCTGGAAGAATTCATTCACAGCTTTGATGTTTCAGATAAACCAGTGAAAGACTGAGTGGTAAACATACCTTCCAAACCGGCACAGCAGGTGCTCAGAAAAATCCTATTAAGCACATGTGATATGAGTAATGAAAATGCCTGGTCTTTCTATCCCTAGAAATTATTTTAGACTTGGAGAGGAAGGCAAGGCAAGAGGGTGGCCTTTCATCCAACCCATGAGTTGTTTCAGATTTGAAGTTGGAATCAGGTGTAAGAATATGGGTGATTTTATGCAAGTGGAGGGAAAGCTATCAATTGCTAAGGATAAAGGAAATAAAATGCTATAAATACCATGAAAATAACACCTCGTAGGTGAGAATAAACTTTAAACTTAAAATTGTAAGTAGGTCCTTTAATTGCTAGCCGTTGAGGACATTTTCAGCAAGAAAAATCTGGGAAAACATATCTACTAATAGACACAGCCTAGTTACTGAAAGTCTTATGTTGCTTACTAAATGTTATTCTTCCTGTATTAAGATAAATGAAGATGAAATTACTATCCTTATCAGTGGAACGCAGAATTGGTTTTCCAGCAGTGATTGAGTCCGTGAATCGTTGCTCCACACTCATTTCTTAGGAGCAATGACATAAATATTAGACAATTGGGGAAATCTGGAACATTTTCTTCAGCTAAGTTGAATGAACCTAGCCGCAGTTCAACACTGAAGTTTGCGCCTCATCGGCACCATGTTTTAATCAACTGAGCCAAAAACAGTGGCTCACTTATGATACCAAGATTGTTGCTTATCCTTAGCCTCAGAGGGAAACAAAGAAGATGACCTATGCTACATGGAAGGAAGACCAAGTGACAAAAATGGGTCTTAGTATTTTAGTCAGTTTGATTAAGACATGTCTGGAAGAGATGAGAAAAATATTATGAAGATTAGGGTGTGATTTATTTCTGTCTCATGTGGTTCCAAACTTTACCTCTTAGAGAAGGGCAACTTAGAAGGAGTTCCTCTCCTCCTTTTACTCTGTTCTTTGGAAGTGGAAGTACTTTATCTCTTTGTCCATCTTAAGGGACTATTTTGAGCTAAGAAAAATACAAAAATCAGCTGAAAAATATACAAACTGCCTAAAGAAAAATCACACGGGTGATCAGCTACAGAACGCAGGACTCCTACTTCTCAGTCCACATATTTATTTATTTTTTTCCAGTCCACATCTTTTAGGTATACCTGTTGGAGCACAATATGCTCTTATTTTTAATTAAGTTCAATGTAAGTTTATATATCCATTCCCTTGAATAACTCTAATAATAGCTACTACTCATATAAGTACTAAACACTGTCAAAACACTAAATGCTTGTATACATTATGTCAGATTTTTCACAAGCAGTGCTTGATACATAAGTAATACAAGCAGGCTACAGTATCTAGACTTACTGAACAAGGAAACACAATGAAGAGTGACTTGTCCAGGGCCACAGAGCCTAGTGAAAGGCAGAGCTAGGACTAAACCCAGGTCGCCAGGTTCCAAAGGAAGTGCTCTGGCCACTATACTAACTACATAGCACCTCCAGAGAATCTTCATGTATTGGATGTGAAGGAACCTTATCATAACAGCTGCTTTTTATTAAAAATCTACAATGTGCTACATGCTTTAGATACCTTACCTCATTTTCTTACCAAATATAAAGAAGTGATTTGTCCAAAGCTGCAGAGAGTAAACGTCTAATCTGAAGACTTAAACCAAGGTCTGTTTAACTCCAAACTAAGGTCCTTTTGAACAGGACCTCAAAGAACTCAGGATGACCCCCCAGGACTCAACAATTCAAGAGGGTGTCATTTTTAGAGGAAATTGCAATGGGCTGAGTATGACTACAAGAAATGTAGAGTGCCACTAGACACACACAGAATTTCAGAACTGGAAAAGATCAGAGATCTTAGAGATGTACTCAAGCCCATCATTTTGCAGATGACAAAACTAAAGCACAGTGATGCAAATCAAGCTTGAGAAAGAAGGATTTGAAGCAAGTGGGAGAACACGGCAAGGGCATTCCAGGTGAAGGGTGTATCCTGAAGAAAACTAAAGCATAGAGGTCAAAAGAAGCACGGTGTGTGCCTGAATTATAATAACATAAATAAAATATACTCTGTGAGAAAAGACAAAAATAAAGAGTATTTCTGTTAGGTTGAGTGGCCAAAAGACACAGCTTCTTTTACTTAAAAAGTTTAGAAAAAGTTTTTTAAACAATCTCTCCATTTTAGTCCAAGATCTACCCAATCGTCATACTTATCCTATTTAATCTTACCTAATACTTGATATAAATGTCTGTGCTGTTGCCAAATTTTCTTTTAATTTTGTTTGCTCTCATCACCGTGTCTGTATTAGGGCAAGAGAATATGGATTTATACATTGTTCTGGCCAGTGTCTTCTCACCCAAAATTTATTTTGCTCTCCCTTACTTTTCTTTTTCACCTTCAGGTATGGAACAGTCAAAGCCTAAGGCAAGATTAAACAAATCTCTGCATAAAACTCAGAGTTGATTTATTTTACTCCAAAGAGTACAAACTAAACCACAACAATGCAATGCAGCATCAGACATTCTATTACAAAAGGTGGTGCTATCATTAATTAATATGATATAAAGAAATGGTGGTCACAGACCAAAAATTGAGTTCAACAGTCTGAGTTTCTAGAAAGGAAACTTTAATAAATTCTTCTCAAGGTAACAGTTTCAGAGTAAAAGTTTTTAAACATTTTAAAAATTTAAGAAGTTTTATTTCCTGATAACAGATGCTAAAAATCATTTACACATTTCATTTACTTATGTTGGTTGTCTAATAACAGAGGAGGAAAAATTAAAAAATATTATAAAACTTTCAGAAGTGAAATTGCTTTATTTACTAGGTTGAAGCATACTTTCAAAAACGAGCGGCTCCAGATTCAGGTGCAGCGAAGAAAGTGTTAATGAAGTTAGTGCTGGTGTACTAAAAACCCTAGAGAAAAATCAAGTTTTCAGTTTATGTGTCAAGCACATGTGGGGGACGTGAAAAATTTCTCTGCAACGTCTAGCTGAGAACTGACTATACAACTCGCCAGCGGCCTGAAATACGCAAACCTATCTCAGGCCCTGTCAGGCTGGCAGACACTTGTCCTGAAGCAACTGGGCCTAGTCCAAAACTTAGGCGGCAGGCCACAGAGGAGGAAAAGAGGAGGTTATCGAGTGAAAGCGAAGAAGCTAGAAGTCACCCCAGGCAGAAGTCTACGGGGTGTGTGAGTGTGCGGCAATGGGTGGTATCAAAGGGAGAGCACAAAATGACCAAGAGCAGATAAAGGTGTTCTCAAAACGCCAATTCACCTTGGGAGAGGTAACGGGGCCAGTGCAAAACGAGGGTGGGGGCTCCTGAACCCAGGAGGAGTAAGACAAGTCCCATTTCACAGAAGGTAAGACTGGGGTTTCATATAAAGTCCCATAACTGTATTGTGAGCAATACAGTCAAACCCTAGACTGCGAGCCCCTGGAGAGTCTAATTCAACGCGGCATTCCCCCAACCGCCCCAGCACAGTGCTCAGCACTTGGCACACAACCAGGAAATATCTCTGAATGAATGTCCCAAGTCTTGAAACTTCAAGCTTCTTTGCAGAGAACTCGGCTTCGGGCCGGACAACACTGGGGGCCGGGACGGGGGAAACCAGGCTGAGCGGGTCCCGGGAAGGTCGGAGGTTTGGGGTCCGAGTCCGGGTGCTGGCCCTCTGCCCGCCCACTGTCACTCACCCGGATGCCCTTCACCACGGTGATGTTCTCATTCTCGTCCGCCTCGAAGGTGACCCGGCGGGTGCTGGAGGTCCCACCCATGGTTCCTGCTTCTGCCCCCGCAGAGACCTAGCCCGGACGCACGAGCACTTCAGGCCCCACGCGCACACACGCGCGCGGAAGCGCCCGGACCCTTGCCTTGCAAGGCGGGAGCAAGGCCACGACCCCAAGAAGCAAGGAGAACGCGCCGGTCCTCAGCTCCCGCCTCCTCCGGTCACGCGCCACAACAAAAATGCCTCCGGTTGGTCGGAGATACGAATGACCCGCCTCTACTCGGTAGGAGCGCCCGGATTGGTTGGACCGGACCCGGATGCTATGGCAACAGGGGCTATTTGACAAGGTTTCCGCAGCCCCTAGGTGTACTGGGAATTGTAGTCTCCTTCAGGCGCAATGGTGGCTGGGACATTCTC
Source organism: Neomonachus schauinslandi (assembly GCF_002201575.2). Classification (NCBI taxonomy): domain Eukaryota; kingdom Metazoa; phylum Chordata; class Mammalia; order Carnivora; family Phocidae; genus Neomonachus; species Neomonachus schauinslandi. The sequence goes on from NC_058414.1 coordinate 86,261,335, forward strand.
TCCTCAGATCCAGAGGCCAAGGGGAGCATGGCATTCTGGGAGATGTAGTCTTGACTGTCCGGAAAGTTTCTAACCGGGCGGCTCTCAAAGAAGTTCATTTCTCTAACAAAACATACTTTGAAAATATTGTTCTAGAAACTTAGGTTGGTGACTTAAAATATACAGTGTCTCTCCTAAAAGAACTCATAGTTTAATGGGGGAGATGCGCTCTCTTAACGAACCATACCTAGATGTGTAACAATAAAAACCTGAGGCAAAATTTAACATTTATTTTAGTCTTAGCCTTAAAAAAAAATAAAATAAAAAACTTGACCTATGGCCTTATCTCATGAGTTTTGTAAAGTAAAATTTGTGAAGTACAAATTTTAAATATGGTTTTCAAATCTGCATGTATGAAAACAGAAACAAGTTATTTGTACCAAGCAAGCAGATCATTCATTTTCTTGTGTCTCCTTCCACTTAAGTTGCACAAGCTGGTTAGGCCATAATAGGATGAGGCAAAGAAAAGTTAAGTGATTGATAAAAATGGAATAAATTAGTGGAGGAATTAAAACTACACCAGACAAAGTTTAGATAATCTATTTTAGAAAGTTTCTAGTTCAGAATATCACCTCTATAAGACCAGTAAATAATATTTAAGTAATCTACACACACATTTAAAATTATTACTGGGGCACCTGGATGCCTTAGTCATTTAAGCATCTGATTCTTGATCTCAGATCAGGTCTTGATCTCAGGGTTCTGAGTTTGAGCCTGGCCTTGGGCTCTACACACAGCGTGGAGCCTACTTCAAAAAATAAAAAATAAAATTATTATTTGCTAAATACCTGTGACATGTAAGTTTAGTTATGTAACTTTAGTCTTACAGAGGCAGATTTGGAAATTAGGCTAATGATAGTACTTTCCTTGAATCCCTTTCAACATTAAAAACAACCAACCAGGGCGCCTGGGTGGCTCAGTTGGTTAAGCGACTGCCTTCGGCTCAGGTCATGATCCTGGAGTCCCGGGATCGAGTCCCGCATCGGGCTCCCTGCTCGGCGGGGAGTCTGCTTCTCCCTCTGACCCTCTCATGCTCTATCTCATTCTCTGTCTCAAATAAATAAATGAAATCTTTAAAAAAAAAAGAAAGAAAAACATTCAGTTGATATACCTTTAAAAAAAAAAAAAAAAAAAAAAAAAACAACCAACCATGGGCGCCTGGGTGGCTCAGTTGGTTAAGCGACTGCCTTCGACTCAGGTCATGATCCTGGAGTCCCAGGATCGAGTCCCGCATCGGGCTCCCTGCTCGGCAGGGAGCCTGCTTCTCCCTCTGACCCTCCCCCCTCTCATGTGCTCTCTCTCTCTCATTCTCTCTGTCTGAAATAAATAAATAAAATCTTTAAAAAAAAAAAAAAACCAACCACAACACAGCATAGCATCATCTTAATACGTAGGCATTCACAAACTGCAGTAACACTTTTTTAAAGTTTTATTTATTTAAGTAATCTCTACATCCAACATGGGGTTTAAACTCACACCCCCTAGATCAAGGGTTGCATGCTCCTCCAACTGAGCCAGCCAGGCACCCCTTCAATTGTGATAACATTTTTGAGTTTCAATTATGTGCTGATTTATTACTGTAGGAATCTTTAGGTAGGGCCCAGACTATTTCTTTCATCTCTGTGTCCCTGGGGGTCAGTAGCAGAGTAGTGAATTTAGTCCATGTCATCATTTTGTTAGTTTCAATATATATATGTTTCCAAATTGTATTATACTACTTTGCAGTTTTGAGACTGCATGTTACTTTGTACTTATTCTCAAACTGTATAATATGTTTAAACCTTCCTTTTACAAGAAACTAAAAATCGCAGGGATTATGTCTTTCCTTTCTTTGGCACATTCCCTCCATGTACACACCCTCCTCACTTATTATTCCAATAAATAGTACATATTGGAGGTTCTACATAAAACAGATGTTCAATAAATTCTTATCAAAATAACTAATTACAAGAGCTTAAGGAGAGTAGAGATATGAAGGAACCTCTAGTTATCTTGAATATATTTATGTCCTTAAACTATTAAATGAGTTCTTTCAACAAAATAAAGGTAACAAAGTCTAAGTATGAGAGGTAGTGTATTGCCATCACTTTTTATGATATAGAAACATGTAAGTGGGCTTATTAGGCAATATAAAAATGCTTTAGAATTCATAATCCTTTCCAAACAACATTACCAAAAAAAAAAAACCTTAAACTGAAGAAAAAAAACAGAATCCAGTCCACTCTTACAGAGCAGATACTGGCTAATTAAATGCTGCCTTGAGTTAGATGATCACCAGTAAGCTGTGGCCAGAGAGAAAGGGAGACCACAGGTTCTGGGTAGCTCAAGAAATTTTCTTTGGAAGGGACTCTTCGCCTTGAAATTGATACAGATAGGCCAATATTTTTAGAATAGGCATTTTTTCCAAGAATAAGATGTTTCTTATTTGACAGAGAGAAAGAGAGCACAAGCAGGGGGGAGTGGCAGGAAGAGGGAGAGGGAAAGGGAAAAGCAGGCTCCCTGCTGAGCATGATGAGGTATCAGGAAGGAGAGAGACCTGTTCTTGGTCCCCAACCAGAAACATGAATGACTCTGTGGTTCATCATAGCCTTTCCCCCAGCATTTCTGAGTAGCATTTCAGCTGCAGAGTAGAGTACTCAGATTCTAGGACCTGTGCTGGAAGAGAAGATAGATATAAAGATCATGTTTTCTGAGCTAAAAATTGGAGCACATGCTCTGACTATTATTTGTGTACTTACAGAGACAATTAAATCAGTCCTTGAAATCAGGATCATCCTAGAAAATCTAGGACATATAGTTGCCATAGTTATAGCAAACCAATTAAAATCATCGAAAAGTGCTTCTTCTGTGGGGCAATCAATATAAAAACATTCTGAAAATCTGGCCTAAGACTTATTCAGCAAGCCGGAGCAGGATATCAGCCTTAAGGCTTTCCCAGCCAATTATTGTATGTAGAATCATATAAAAACAATGAAGCCCTAAAACAGTAAGTATGTGTGTGTGTGTGTGTGTGTGTGCATACAAGAGTGTGCTTATGTGACAAATTTTGAATATAAGAATTTTGGGCAACATACTTGAAGAGATTAGAAACCCAAAACAGCATGAGACAAGTCAGCAATAATTACAAGGCATTCACAAGTCCCGTATGACAATATCTCTCTGTGTCTTGGAAAGTATCCGCGTAACGGCACAAATCCCATGGTGTACCTTTAGTATCCCATCACTGTTCAAGTGAGACTGATGCCTGCACTTCCCATGCATCTAGTAAAATCATGAGGCAGCAGGCTCCCATGTCTCAGGGACCCCTCCATCTATTTTTGACTTCCATTTAATAGTAGCCTTTGCTACTAATTTCTCATTCACAATAAATTACCTAAGCTGTGATCCATTGTCATCACAGGATGGGTTCTGGTGACCATTCTACTTAACAGACATCACTTAACACCACATAGCTAAAATAAATTTTACACATGGGTTATAACTTGGCAATGCACCAAGAAGATTCCCTGGTACCTCTGGCATAAAGATTATCATAGAGTAAAGCCTCAACAAATGTATAGCAGGTTTCCAAAAAGGCCTTTCTCTGCCATTTCCTAGACATTCTTCTGATATATTTTTTCATTTTTATGTTTTTTCCCCTGACACCTCATTTCTTTTCTCCTCATCTTATATTCATCAGAATATAGTGGCTGAAATACAACAGAGTGTTGGTATCAGGGCATGGAAGGAGGGATGCCAGAGTCTAGGCGAAAGTCTGTCCAGAGAGTGAGAGGCCCACCCAGCCCAGCTCCTGTCTCCTCCACCCTCAAGCCCTGCAAGAGTCTCAGGAGCCTCGGCTTTCCTGTGTGTCTGATTTGGAGTGATCATCTCTGATAAACAGAGCCCAGGTCAGAAGAGGCTCATTTCTCCTCTGATCCTCAAACAGGCACAAACATTCCATCTGTCGTCTCTCCTCAATAGCTCCTCTGGCCTTGATGAATTTTCAAACCATTTTTATTTGAAAGCACAGGGACATTCTCCTAACCCTTTTACAATATCTACCTGTCATGGATCTTGAGAGATTTCTGAAATACAGGTTGTTAGCCTCTTTACTTCCAAATAACAAATGCTTGAAAGGCATCAAGGTTACATGAGCACTTCTTCAGTGTTGGACAGGCAGAGAAATGCCTGTTTATTGATGCTAATCGTGTAGAAATGCCCCGAAGTATACATTCCACACAACTGGTCCTCACCTAAGTGTGTTGCCCTGTTTGGTTCCACTTTTGCCCCAGCTCAGAAAGGTCCCAAGGAGGGTGCTTTGTGAGCATCTCAACTCCCCCGAAATTCTGTTTTACTCATATATTCCAAACCCCAGTGAATCCCAACCCTCACCCTGGAACAAGAATCTGGGCAATACAACTCTTTTATTAGGAATCACAGGACTGCCAAGTGGGGGTGACCTTAACAGCTATTTAATCTTCTCTTTATTTCATAGATGAAGGAGTTGACAACCAGAAAGGCTGTGAGTTGCCCAAGACCACACAGCCTCATTTCATCAGAGCCTGGGGAAATCCCAGATCTCCAACAATTTATTTTTTTATTTTTTGTTTTTATTTTTGTTTTTTAAAAAGATTTTATTCATTTATTTGAGAGAGAGAGAGAGAGAGAGAGCATGGGGAGGGGCAGCTGAGCAGGGAGCCTGACACAGGGCTCAATCCCAGGACCCTGGGATCATGACCTGAGCAGAAGGCAGACGTTGAACCAACTGAGTCAACCAGGCGCCCTTGATCTCCAGCAATTTAATCTAGTACTTTACCACTGCATCATGCTGCTCTATCATGAGAAACTGCCCTCATGAGCCATATATGCCAGGGCTCTGAAGCCCGATCTGAGATACTGCAGTGGCCACTGGACCCGTGGCAAGCACGATTATCAAGCAGAGGTGGGGAAGGACAGTGCACAGCTGTAAGGTGGCAAAAGCGCATCCAGCACAGAGGTGGCTCAGGCCTGGCAGGAACCAGTACACCTACCCCATGGGAATACTGGAGGCTTCATCAATTCAATTGCTAATCATTCACTAACTCATGACCCAGCAATTCCACTCCTGTGAATATATGCAACAGAAATGAATGCTTACCAAAAGACATCTACAGGAATATTCCCTGCAGCTTTATTCACAAGAGCCCCAAATGTCCGTCAACTTTAGAATGGAGAAAGAAATCATGGTATATTTTCACAATAGAATGCTATACTACTGTGAAAAAGAATAAACTACTGCTACATTCAACAACATGGCTGAATATCATAGACATGATATCAAGCAAAAGAAGCAAGACACAGAAGAATACATACTACATGAGGCCATTTGGATGGGGTATGAGAATAGGCAAAACTGATCTATGGTGGTAGATATCAGAGTAGGTGTTAGCTTTTTGAGTGGGGTTGACTGGGAGGGGGCATGATGGAGGCTTCTGGTATGCTGGAAATGTTTTATAGTGTGCAGAGTGGGTGTCTAAATTTTTAAAAATTCCCCGAGATGGATGCTTACAATTTTTGCACTCGACTCTATGTAAGACATAAGTAAATTTTAGAAAGTCAATTTAAAGAGAGAAAGATGTGTTTGATAGAATCTGTCTTAGGGAATGAGTGAATCCTTTACAGGAAAGCTGGGATCCAAAATACTTCATAATTAACAAGAACATTCTGAATCTATTATAGTCTTCATCAGCGAAACTGAGAAAATCAAAAGATGGAGAAAAGAGGAAGCAGTGAAACAGATATGTCCCGGGCAGTCCCAAACTGAGGAATTTAAAGCAGTGATGTCCTAGAGCGAGATCCCACTGACTCATGAGAGCTATTCCACATTCAGTGGTATCCTAACTCTGTATTTCGTGATATCACCTCAGTAGCTTGGATTTGACTGGGGTGGGAATAGTTTCACCTCAATGGAAGGCAAACACTACAAATCAGAGCTCTTTTATTTTGTCCTCAAGCTGGTTGTTAAACATCAGATTATTGAAATGCACTTAAGGTGCAATCCATATGGGTTGGTGTACTGCATCCAGGATTGTAGAATCAGATATCTGAGAGTAAGTACATTTAAATAAAATGTGTCTGTACTCTGTCTCTTGGCTACTAATCAGGCAGGATCAGATCCTGGCCAATCTTTCTCTCTGTCTACCCATGGTTACCATCTCACTAAACTTTCCCCCATGTCTAAGGAGTCCAGTACTTTTCATAACTCTGGGCCCTTCCGCATGCTATTACTTCAATCTAGAAAGACTCTTCAATCATGAAAACTTCCTTAAAACACCAGTTCAAGCATCACCTGCCCAATAAAATCATCCGCAGATCAAAGGGGATCTAAAATCAAAGAATTGCTGGGATGGACATTTATTGGTTCTTCCCTGACATTTGCTTCTCTTCTCTCCTGCCATTAATAATCTGATTTTCTATTCACAAACTCCCTCTTTTCCTTTCTCAGCCATCAGTTTTGAATGAGATTGTCCCCACCCTCAGCTCCTGTGAGGGGTGGGATAAAGTTCCTCAGTGGCTTAAGCCTGTTAGCCGATTCCTGGTGATTCTAGGAGAAAAAAAAAAAAGTCCTTCTTCTGAGGAAGCTACTGGAATAGACTCCCACAATATGGAAAAAAGGTGATAGCCTTGTTGATCCCAAAAGACAGCTGCCCGGAAATGGAGTTAACCCAGAAAGAACAGAGCCAAGAACTGGAGAGAAAGAGAAATTGAGCCCTGGTCACATCTTTTGGCTCTAAATCAAGTCTTACCTGAAGCCAGAGGTCTTCCTAGACTTTTAAATTATGTGAGCAAGACTCAGATTTGGAGTCTTGTCTTCTGTAAGTGGCCACAAAAACACACCAACTAATAAATTGCTTCCTCTTCTGTGTATCAAGTTGCATTAATTCCCCCAACTTTTAGGGTGGCACAGAGTTGCTTGGTCTTTTTGATCACCAGGGTAGGAGGCAGGGACTTGATCAGGGACTAGAGGGAATCTCTTGGGGCCCTGACCAGGGACAGAAACTATATACAGTAGATTGGAGCCTGAGGAACTATTTCAATGTATCGTTTCTTGACACCTGCTGACTAGCAGAAAGGAAGAGTCATTTGCTCCCAAGACTAGGTTGTGAGGAAGGACTTTCTCAAGGAGAAATGGATGTCCCAGCTAGAGTCTGCTCTAAGGACTGAAGTTTGCCCTGCTCAGATGTTTCTACCTTTTCCCTCTATTATCCACTGATTCATTTAAGTAAAGGAAGTTTTTACCCTATTATTACCCCATTTTAATGTATTTAAAGATATTTAAAGCACCTAGCACAAACAGCATCCACTGAGAGCTCAATAAATGGTGATTTTATGTTATTCTGGTGGGGTTAATTTTATTCTGCCTGATTTGAAATATCTTATTAATTATAATTCTAAGCCCTTAGTATTGTATTTTGTTTGTATATGTTTTAGATATTTAAATTACTTAGATTGACTCTATCTTTAAATTCTTAATTTAGAATTCTTATTTTTAACCTGTTATCTTATTTTCCTTAATTTTCCTTGAGTTTCTTTCACTTATTAAAAATAACATGTGCTTATTGTAGTAAAGTAGATAAACAATGAATTGCAAATTAAATCACCCATAAATAACCATTACCCATAAATAACTAGTGTTAATAAAGAATATATGCACATATTTTTTTTTCTCCAAAACCAACAGGATCATACAGTATGCACTGTTCTTTAGCTTGCTGCAGTTTTTCTTAATATATTGAGATTCTCTTTTCCATGTCATTAAATATTATTTTATAACAATGGTTTTAATGATTATCTAGTATTCCTTTTGTAATAAATCTTTATTTATCAAATTTCCTACTATTGGGCCAAAGGGACTTCCCCTCCTAATTTTAAAGATTTATTTGTTTTAGAGAAAGAGGAGGGGGGACGGAGGGGGAAGGGGCAGAGGGAGAGAATCCCAAGCAGACTCCCCACTGTGCACAGAGCCCAAAATGGGGCTCAGTCTTATGACCCATGAGATCATGACCTGAGCCAAAACCAAGACTCGGACACTCAACAGACTGAGCCACCCAGGCATCCCCACACCCCCTGCTAATTTTAAAAACATGATTAACAATGCTTTGATGAAGATTCTTATAGCTAACTCATTGTGCATATTTGTGATTATCTCTCCAGGATAAAACCCTAGCATTGAAATCACTGGGCCAAAGAGTATTTATACTGAAACAAATAACTGTATGATTCCATTTATATGAAGTTCCCAGAGGAGTCAAACCCACAGAGACAGGAAGTAGAATGGGGGGTGGGGCTGGAGGGAGGGGGAAATGGTGAGTTAATATTTAATGGGTATAGAGCTTCAGTTTTGCAGGATGAGAAGAGTTCTGGAGATGGATGGGGGTGATGGTTGTATGACGATATGAATGTATTTAATTACAGTCACTGAACTGTACACTTAAAAAATGATTAAGATGGTAAAGTTTCCATGTATTTTACCACAATAAAAAAATTGAAAGAAAAAGATGTATATTTTCAAAGTTCTTGTGTGTCTTGTCAACCTCTGTATCTAAACCAATTCATAGTTCCACCTGTCATGAAGTAGGTGTCATAAAGAGGTTGTTTTCTGTATCCTTGACTACACTGAATAGCATCATTTTTTCAAGACATTACCAACTGGATGAATAAAAAATCAATAGCTCACGGCTTTAATTTACATTTATTTTATTACTAGTGAGGTTGAACATTTTTGCATATGCATCTTGTCATTTGGATTTCTTCATATGCGAATTCACGTCCTTAGTCCATTTTCCAATTGGTACACCCATCATTTCTAAAATAGCATTTTAACTAATTATCATTTTTAACTTAATACTATTGATCTCTGCTGGTTAATTATCAATCTTTATAAAGCATAATTAATTATAATTTTGCCTTATAATGTTAATCATGATTTTGTTTTATACTATTAAGATTTTTACTTTAAATTGTTTTATATCTATTTTTAATTGTCCATCTCTCAAATGTATTCCCAATTTTTTATAATTGCCCTTATCTCATTTGAGTCTTTCTCAATTCTTTCTTCAAATCATTTTTGCCTTATAGAATCCTGTTTTTTATCCCCTCCTCATTTCTTTTGAAAATCATTTTCTCTGCTTTCAATTATCTTTTGAATAATTACAAAACTAATAGGAAGAGAAGCAGGGACAGTGGTGGCTCTGGGTGGGGAGAGTCCCTGATGTTCAAGGCCGTTTGGAAGTTCTCTTTCCCCGACGCCCTGAGGTCACTCTTCTCCTGGACTTCTTTCCAAGGCTGGTTTCCTCCAGCGGGGACACATGGAGCAATTCTGACCACAGAGACAGCCTGCATGTCCTTCCATAGGAATGTTATTACCTCTAGCCACTCTGCATGCAGACCTTGCATAAGAGGGTAGGAGTTCGTATATGGGATTCCTGACATATTACAGCCGCTAGATTTGGGGCAGGCTGTGCCAACCACAACCCACGAGGAAGGCAAGGGAGGTAGGCAGGAGATCTCACCCAAGGAAGGCCCCACCACAAACTACTCTTCTCCTGAGTGGGGTGAGAAACCAGGGGGCACCCGTTTGTACCACTCTCCTCCCTTGTACCTGAAGGTGGGAATTGTGTCCCAATCAAATTTCTCTTCACCCCATCTGGAGTCCCTCTACTTTGATGTATGTCTGTTAAATGATTAATTAATGTGAACCCAGCACACTCTCGTTTATAAAGTACCTGCATCATAATGCAGTGGGGTCCGAATTCTTAGGTTCTAAATCCAGTTTTGTGGTCAGTAAAGTGATATCCAGAATGGGACCTAGACCGAACTTTTTTTTTAAGATTTTATTTATTTATTTGAGAGAGAGAGAAAGCACAAGCAGGGGGAGAGGCAGAGGGAGAGAGAGAAGCAGACTCCCTGCTGAGCTGGGAGCCCGATGCGGAGCTCGATCCCAGGACCCTGGGATCATGACCTGAGCCGAAGGCAGATGCTTAACGACTGAGCCACCCAGGCACCCCTAGGCCTAATTTTTAATTTCTCTAATTTTTTGTTTTCTCATCTCTAGAAAGGAATAACTCCTACCGAATCTAACTTATATGAGTAACATAAAAAGAGCCTCATAGGTTATTATGAAGATTTCAGGAGAATTTTTTAATTATTTAAATTTAAATGTGGTTTGGAAACGTTTAAGAGAATAAAGAATGGCTAAGGTAGCCTCACTTTAGCCCAATAAAATACACGTGTGGCTCGTTCACTTGGCTGTTCCCTTTTCCTTTTTCTCTACCTCCATCCCAGGCAGATGAGGCTACTGTGGAGGTGAAAGCACAGAGGATGGCGCCCGGGGTAGCTGCAGGACTTCAGGGTATCAGGGTGTCCGGGACTGCAGAGCCTAGTGACAAGGGAGACAGGGAAATTCAACACGTTTCTGTAGACAAAGAATTGGCTCCACTTCATTGTCTTTCAGTAGATGCCAGTTGCTTTGGTCAGGGCTCTCCAGGGAAACAGAAATAGTAGGAGATTTGAAGGATAGAAGAAGATGATGATGATGATAGACAGACAGATAGATAGACATTGAGAGATGATTGATAGATAGATGATTCACAGGTATAGATATTTCAAGGAATTGGCTTATGTGGTGGCCAGCAAACACAAAATCTGTAGGGTGGGCCAGCAAGCTGGAAACCCTGGGGCAGAAGCTGATGCTGTGGTCTTGAGCAGAATGTCTTCTTCCTCAGGGAAACCTCAGTTTTACGATTAAGGCCTTTCAACCGATTGGTTGAAATGATCACCCACAACACGTAGGATAATATCCTTTATTTAGTCAACTGTTTTTAGATGTTGACCACATCTACAGAAATGCCTCCAAAGCAACATCTCCACTAGTCTGCGATTGAATAACTGGCCAGCTTAGAGGCTAATCATGTTGACACAGAAAACTGACCCTCACACCAGTATCTGTTAGATCTGCTTTACATTTCTGGCACTGGACCGTTTCTCTAGGGGAGACCCTGACCGGGGTGGGACTCATCCGCACAGTGCAATGGGATTGATTTCTGTTAACGAGTATCAAGTCTCACACACAAACGCTAGGACCAGTGACAGTCTGTGGACTAAAGCAGATGCTGTGCAAAGCATTTTTGCTGATTAAAACTGTGGGGTATGGGGAGAAAGAGAAAACAACTGGGCAGGTGGGCATCCTGGCTCTGCCCTTGGAGAATGCCCGGGGAAGCGCCTTTGCTCCGAGGGTGGGCAAGCAGGATGTGTACCTCCCGGGAGGGAGAGCTGGCCTGGAGGAAGGGCAGCGTCTTAAAAGAGAACACCTTGATGCCTGACACGCACACCCTCATCCATGGTAAATTACTGAGTGCATGCATCTGCATGCACTAAGAAAAAATGGGGGGCCAGGAGGGCCACTGAGAAGCAAGCAAAGGAAAAGATGCAAAAGGCTTCTTGAGCAGCCTAGTCATGTGAGGCTGAGCTCTCCTGCACGGAGCATTAGCTCTGTTCTCAAGGGCCCAGAATGTAGGCTGCTTGAAGCCCTGCATCCCCAAGGCACCGTTCACCGGGCAGCGTGACAGGAGGGAACAGAGACAGCAACCTCCTGTGCCCTCACCCCACCCTCACCCTGAGTCCCAGGGAGCCATTTCCTCCGGCTCAAGCCCCGCATCATCAACCGCCAATGGACTGTTTGAAGCCCTCTTTGACTTCCCAGAGTAGGAGATTTCCTGGATGGGAAAACAGTCCTCCAGATACCCCTTCCCAAGTTACATGCTGTAAACTGAATCCCGAGCATGGAAAATACAAGCCCTGCCAGCCCACAAATCACTTTTAATGATCCCTGAAAGAAACCATCAGTAAACCTCAGGCAGCAATCTGGAAGTCTGAAGGTACAGCTACAAAAACACAAGGTAAGGAAGGTGACATATAAAGGCTCATTTCACTTGGGCAGCATCTCTGTTTCTTTCGTTCACGGATCATTGTGTTTGCCTTTTTGTCTGCTGAAAGGTAGAGATGTGTCTTACCTAAACACATTAGGAATTTATAGTTAATCTGGAGCTGTGATGAACCTTATCCATCTCATATTGGTACCCTCTTCATGACTCTACTGCCTCTGTGTTCTGAGGGAGTGATTCAATTATAAACAAAATCCCTGCCAGAAATGCTAGCCTTCCACCAGAATGTGAAATGGTTAACGTAGCCGTGAGTGGCAGAAGGAAGAACCTTTATCAGCTTCCCCCCTCCTCCTTCAGGTCATTTCTTCTGTTCCACCTTCCCCAGGCTTTCAGAGCTAGCATAGGGTACTCACACTCAGGCCTCACCCTCTGCCAGCCCTAGTCACCAGCCCCTCTCAGGCTGAAGTGGGTTCCAGTGCGGCAGCTCATCTGCCTGGGAGGGGGGGGCGTGTGCCACAGCCCTGACTTTGTATTATGACTAGGACAGATTGAATTGTCCAAAAATAGCCACAGTGATGTTTCCAATATTTCTAGTCCCAAGTGCTCTTTTTCCGGAGCTTTGCCATTCCCTGTTAAGAAGTAGGGTCTATACTCCTCCCCTTGAACCTGGTTGGGCCTTTCAACAGCCTCCATGCGTAGAATGAGGCAGAAGAAACACTCGAGGTCATCCAGAGCAATATAGCTTCTGCTTGGCTCTCTCTTTCTCAAGATGCCAACCCATGCAACCCAGCCACCAAGCTGAGAGGAAGCCCAGGTCACATGGAGAGGCCATGTGTACCAGCTAAGGTCCCCACTTCTGGCTAGCATCACTGCCAGTCATGTGAGTGAGTGGGTGAGTGAGGCTTCAGATGATCCCCGCTTACGCTGAGGAATGGGCTTTGCAGATGGGCTGGCTTCCCAGGTCATGGGGACATTCTCTTCTCTTACCAGGTCCCCAGGGGTTCCTCCTATCCAGCACCAGATGTCTCAAGTAGCTCACCCTTCAGTAGCTGCTGGTATAATACCAGAGAGCCATCTGGTAAACTGGGGTGGGGTGGGGGGGTATCACTCTAGGAGTTCTGATCAAAACAAAACTTCTTAGAGGGACAGAAGTTTGAAATTATTATCTAATCTTTCGATTCTAACCTAGGATTTGGTGGTCTATCTATATTTAACAAAATGAATTCAAATATAGTCTCTTAGCTGCTGGTACCAAATTTATTCGGAGGGGAAAACTTCTTTTGTTGGAAAAACTTTACCCCATGATACAAGCAAGAACATTGGCTGATGTCAAGGCTTCACAGAAGGCTGAAAACACATTTGCTGTAAAACAAGGACAGACATTTTTTGCTCCCTAATGGAGAGGGGAGAAGGAAATGAAAGGAGAGAGATGTGGGTTGGGACCTGGGTGAAGAAAGAGTGTAGTCAGGGATGGAGGAAAGCCCCATGTCTTATGGTGTGCCCCTTCTCTGTGAATTATACAGCTTCCGAAAAGTCCCCCCAAACCAACAACGAAACACTACGTTGCTGTGGAAAGTGATGATGATGCTGGAGTATGCATGGGGGCTGAGGTGGGGCAGAGAAAGAAAGCCAACATGGTGGACACCAGAGCCAGAGAGAGAGGTCAGAGTTAGCCTGGAGGAAATGGCAGCAGGGGACTGGGGACCCCCTGAGGCGATAAAGTTAGGAATTCAGAGCAAACCTGCTTAGGCCTGGGGGCTGTGCAAGCTCCAGCTGAACTCTAGCTTGCATAGGATTTCAGGCCCCCGAGTGCAAAAAATACAAAGAACAAAGTGAAAAATCATATTTTGGTATATATCTTAGGGATAAAAAGTAAACTTTTCTCCAAGAAAGAATAGGATCAAAATAAATATGTTCTCTTGCTACATCTTTTCTGGACCAATAAGACAATGTTAATAACAATACAGTATCTTTCTACGTATTTGTTCCTCTTTACCAGGAATAGTTGAAACACTGTCATGGTTTATGAAGAATTCTAAAAGGATCCACCTAATTTTTTGAAGAGGATTATTTTTGGATAATGACATAAATATTCCCATGTGCCACATATTAAGCTTCTGGTCAGCCACAACCCAGTAACTTTCCTAGAAAGTCCTATGCAATTTGCACTTAGAGTTATCGTTTTTTGTGGACAAATTTTCATATACTTGTTCATCTGTGTCATCAGAAGTATAAAAAGAATTAGAAAATAGCAGTGCTTTCCCCAACTCAAGAAGCTTTGTAAAAAGCACAGATATCAATAAATACATATGTAAATATATAATTATATATAATGTAAATGTTTAGAAAAACAGAAACCAATGTCTAGAACAATAGACTTCTCAAGTTGGTTATTTTTGAGGAGGAGAGTGGAATGAGAGATAATGAATGGGGGACTAGTTTTTCGCTGTATATACTCTAATATTATTTGAAAAGAATAGAAACATATTTTATAATTTCTAGAAGTCTAAAACAAACCAACCAACTAGTAAATAAGCAAGAGATTTCCTTTTTGACTTCAAGGTGAAAAGATAAAAGGGCATGTCCTGCCATGCCCCTGGCCTGTTTCTGGGATACTTGGACCCTTTGTAGATTTGGGAGAAAGAGACAGTGATGTGTAGGTCCCTTGGGCTTCCTTCCCTTTCCCAAGCAGGGGTAGGTCTTGTTGTCAAGCATCTGGACACTTGTGGCCCATGGGGTCCTGGATTATTGATGAATATCAAATCTAAGCAGGACTAGCAGCCTTCTAAGATTTCTAAGAAAGCACAATATCCAAATGATATTTCTCTCATTTGAACATGTGGATGAAACTTATTTTTTTTTATTTTTAAGAAAAACTTTTGGGATGCCTGGATGGCTCAGTCAGTTAAGCATCTGCCTTTGGTGCAGGTCTTGATCCCAGGGTCCTGGGATAGAGTCCCCCATCGGGCTCCCTGCTCAGCGAGGAGTCTGCTTCTCCCTCTGCCTACCACTCCCCCTTCTTGTGCTCTCTCTCTCTCTCACAAATAAATAAAAAAATTTTTTTAAAAAAGAATAAAACTTTTAAACCATACTATCATCAGTAAGTATCTATCCTCAGTTGTATATCCAAAAATGGAGATATATTCCTGTAGAATTACTGACAAGTACCAGGTTTCTCTGATAGCTACAGGCTTGATTTGGAGAGACAGCTGGCCAGGGGTAGGAGTGCTGGAGACCTTGGAGAACAGAGATTGGACTTAGGGTTTGGCCCCAGTAACAACAGAAGTCAATAACTATAAGGAGCTACTACTAACATGGTGGACAAAAGATGGCATCAGAATGGGGCGCATGGGTGGCTCAGTCGCTAAGCGTCTGCCTTCGGCTCAGGTCATGATCCCAGGGTCCTGGGATCGAGCCCCGCATCGGGCTCCCTGCTTCTCCCTCTCCCACTCCCCCTGCTTGTGTTCCCTCTCCTGCTGTCTCTCTCTCTGTCAAATAAATAAATAAAATCTTTAAAAAAATAAAAATAAAAAAAGAATATAATGCATATAATGTTTACTAAATAAACAAAGGCAAGGCCCCTGATTTCTTGTTTATTCGCTGCCATAACACCAAACTCCCTCTTGTCCCAGAATGTTTTCTTAGTCCAGTGAACTGATGACAGCATGGAAGACAGTCTTGTAAGTTCAAAAGTGCTGTCTTTTACCTCTAATGTGCTTTGGCCACTCTGCAGGACACTCAGGTCATCGTCCCTGAGGGTGCAAATTATGCAGAAACCAAGCTCCGGGGTGGGGCAGAAGGGACAGCATCAGAAATAAAAAGTTGACCAGAAGCTCTCTTTTCACACCAGCTGGAATTTATCCAAAGAGAATTCAGACAGCAAAAGTGTGTGAAGCTGAGTGAGAAATGACAAACCCACACAGAACGCAAACAAAGCCCACTTTGCTCTGGAAGAGCCAGCAGAAGCTCATGGCTGAGGGAAAGGAGGCAACTGCCTACTCACGCATCCATCTGGCACTGGCCTCTGGCCTCACAGCGGGGAGCCCACCTCTGTAGGACCTCGGCAGGGTGACCCTGGGGGAACAGGTAGCATTTTCCTCGTGAACGTGTCTTTGATTTGACACTACTCTGAGATGGAGCTATTCTGTAATAGCTTTAACACGGCTATACACAAAATTTTGTGAGGCTGGCTAGCAGATGGTTTGAAATCCTCAAGTGATACTTTAAACATACTTTTCAAAGAAATACATTTTTAAGTCCCCTCAATCCTTTCATTGCTTTCATCCTTTGAAACATGAGGTAGGGGTTTCCTGATCAAATAGTACATTCTCTTTAAAAATACCTATGGCGTGTTAAGCACCTCTTGGTCTCTTTCCTCAAAGTGAACGTATTATGAAGAATAACATTGCAATTGCTTTGCTAATTTCTTTATCTGTCCTTACAAAGGCTTAGCTCTCCAAAGCAGTCTTAAAATTGAAGTGCCCAGTACTACTGGTGCCAAAGAGAGACTTCTACCCTTGGTGGCTTTCTGGTTGGGGTGGCAGTTCAACGCATTGGTGTGCACCAGAATCACCTGGGATGCTTCTTAAACATGTATGAATAAATACCTGGCCCCATCCACAGATTGTGATTCACATTAGGTTTGGGGTGGGACCCCCGCATCTGCCTTTTTAATACATTTCCCTGGTGATTGTGATGCAGGTAGTCAGAGGCCCAGAGGTTTAAATCTCCTTGGTGGGCTTCCCACCTTTCTCAGCTAGAAACTGTCATCTCACATTTTTTGGCATTTCCCTGTCATTTTGATTTTCAATATTAACTATTGCCCCCATGTGCAATTTTCAAGACTTTATTAAGACTCAATTTTTACTCTTTCCTATATGTCCCATAAGGTCCAGACTTGAGATTGAGGTAAGTTTGGAGGTGCAAGATTTCCAGCCAGCTCAGTGCTTAAAGTCTAAATCAGAATCTAATTTTGATACAAGAGATAACGTTCCTTTGCTAAAAGCAGCTCAGGGATTCTGAGCTGAGAAATATTCATGTGAATGGGAAAAATATAATCCATTGTGGAAGAGGTGAACTGTGTGTTTTCTGAAATGGCATCCTCTATTTCATGAAAGCCTCTGGGCTCCTCCAAACTCTTGTGAATAACCAGGTTGGCAGAGTGCAAGACTTGAAGACTGAAAAGGTCATAACATCCTGATTCAAGACCTCATAGCTACGGAATTTATCGTCTTACCACTGGGTCAAGAAAATTTTCCCTTCTCTTCTGACCTTGCACAAGCCCTCTCTTCTCCCTAGACTTCCTGTGCTTAGAGCAGAATTGAGGTGAACTAAGTGGAGTCACAAATATCATTTCACATCGGCCCCTGGGCTTCTTAAAGATGGCAGCTAAGGTTAGGACAGTTGATATTACTCCCGAGCGAGAGTGAAGAGAGCAGATGAAGGGGTGGGATCTCCTCCTCTCTGAGAATTAAGGGTCCGGCCACCAGGAGAAAGAGAAAAGCTAGGAAAATGGGTGGTCGTGGATGGCTGCTGGCTCTTTGCCCACCTAACATCCCTTTTTCTCCTTCTGCTTGTAGAACTCTTCTGGGGAAGACCATTTCCCTGTGGTTGGGACAGGCTGCCCCCGCCTCTCACCACAGAGTCCTCTGCCCCTGGCCCTGCCTCTCCCCACCTCAGGCCTGCAGTGATTGGTTCAAGGATAAGACTCAAGAGGCTAATCAGCAACCTCTCTGGTACTTTTCTGCCAGAATTGTAGGAAACCTCTTTGCACGGGGATTGCTAAACCAGCGGGATGGGAGTCTTGGGCTGTGGGATGTCAGGATCATCATCACATCCAAAGAGCCCATCTGAGAGAGGGAGAGATAAATGGAGCTCCGGATGCAGCCAAGTCTGATTTTTAAGAGTTAATAAAATCCTTCCCTGCCTTGTTTTCCCTTAGGTTAGTTAGGAGTCGCTTTCTGTCACTTGCAACCCACAGAACCCTGACTACTAGAGATTGTGTATTTATCCTTGAGATCTATGGCATGCTAGTGTAAATGCTGTCGAGGCCCCACCCAGCTAGCGTGCCCATCCCCCAGTTGCCGTAAGGGCTAAGCTAATGACTTATGCCTATGCCCTCCGTTGACAAAACATCTTCACCCTTAGGTGCCTGGGAAGTCACATCCCACCCAGGGGTCAGCCACTGATGCAGTCCTGCCTCAAGGTGGGACAACTCTGTAGAACTTATGACTCAAAGCTTTCCGTGGATCCACCAAGGTGAGACTTTAGCTAAGGCCACTTCCTTGCCGGTCTCCTTCCCCCTCCCTGTCCTGATGTTCTTGCTTCATCACAGAGCTTTCCTGAGGAGCCCAACAAGTCCCAGGCACCTGAGTCCTTATCAGCCTCTGCTTTTAGGGAACACAACCTAAGATGGACAGTGGTTTGCTTTTAATTAGTTTATATTATAATCAAAGGAATACATGACATGGTTAAAAGAGAAAAAGGTATGAAAAGGCTTTTACTGGTAAACAGCAGTCTCCTGCCTGACCCTTTTCCACCCCAGTCAAGAAAGTAGTCACTCTCCATTCTCCTAATTCTCTTAGTATTTGTCTCAACATTTTAAGTATCATGCATATCCTATTTCCATTCTAAATATTATCTATTGACTTCCCACAGTGATAGAGGAGAAGTCAGCTCATTTACACTACCTCTGCTCTCCCACACCCCCTGACACTTACATTATAGTACATCAGAACTTTTCGCTAAATCAATAGTTATTTTTTTATATTATTTGTGACTATGATGACCTACGCCCATATATCATCAAATTTAAGATGTCATCGATTGTAAGACACACTCTTATTTTATATACTACTAAGAAGAAAGAGTGTTGACAATTAAGCATGACATACCATCAATTATAGGTGCATCCCAGCTTCAGAAATAACATGCGGTGAAAAAAATGTTTTGTCAATCCACCTCCCCTACGCACCCTAGAGTATCAGATCCGTGCAAGCACTTGGTCTGTTTTGTTCACTGCTGCAAGCACACTAGTAGGAGCCCAAGGAAAAACTGTTGAATGAATATGCAAATAGTACCAGGAATGGCACACATCACTTTCATTCACATCTCATCAGACAGAATAAATTCCTTGGCCCTGCCCCCCTGCGAGGGGGCTGTGAAGCCCTCCAGGAGTCTGGAAGGAGAACAGAAGCTGATATTGACAAGCACTGGTAATGTCTATCACGACTACCTACTGAACATCTCCATCGCTGTGGCCACGCTCACGTCACATTCAACAAGTCTGAAACTGAGCATGTCTTCTCCCACCCCACCCTGCCCTATGGGAGCCTGAACTGTGTATGGTGTTCTCTCAGAGAATGATACCACTGTCTATCCAGTTCCCCAGCCCAGAATCTGGTGGCCATCCTTGCCCTTTCTCTCTAAATACAATTGGTCATAAAGACTTCTGATTCTCTTACCTTAAAAATATTTTGATTTGGTTTTCCTTCTCCCATCCCTAGTACTTAGTTTCTACCTTTCTTTCTGGTTTCTCTCCTGAAGCGTTAAGAGGCTTCTTTTAAAAAGAGAGTAGAGTGGTGGTTACCAGGGCTGGAGGTGGGGAGCAGGGTGTGGCGGGGGGGGTAGGATGGGGAGATGTTAGAGTACAAACTTCCAGTTAAAAGACGAATACGTTCTGAGGATTTAATGTACAGCATGGTGATTAGAGTTAATAATACTGTATTATATGCTTGAACTTTGCTAAGAGAATAAATCTTACACGTTCTCACTATAAAAAAGAAATGGTAATAATGTTACATGATGGAGGTGTATATTATACTTGTGCAACATACAAGTGTATGGGGTCAGCAAGTGGTACACTCAAACTTATACAATGTGATATGTCAATTACATCTCAATGAAGCTGGGAGGGGGGAGGCTTCTTTTTATCCCTCTAAGCTTCATGTTCCAGCCCACTCTCTACACAGCTGCCAGAGGTAAACCTCTAAAATTCACGTAGTGAAATGTCACAACAGTCCTTGCAAGACTCCACTGCCCTTAGGCTACGGTTCAAGCTCCTTGGGGTTGTGGAGTTGTCAGGTTCTGCTGCCATTTGGTCTGTAAGTTAAGAGAATATCCTCCTCTACTCTGAACCCTCCAGAAGCTCCCACTTCATGAAGAGTTAAGAGTCAATATCCTTCCAGGATCTCATAGGATCCAAGAGTCTTCCCCCTGCCCACCCCCATCTCTCTGCCTTCGCCTACTCCTCTGCTCTGCTCCGCCTAACCCCACCCACGCCGGCCTCCTCACCACCTCTCAAATACCACCTGCGCTGGACCCTCTACCTAGAGCACTACTTCCCCAGCTATTTGCATGATTAACTCCCTCATTTCCTTTGAGTCTTTTCTCAAAAAAAATCACCTTCTCAACTCTCCACACCCCATCCTCCCCACAATCCTGATCCAACAGAGCCTGCTTTCATTTTTGTCTTCCTCATACTTACCACTTTTGGGTGTACAATTATTTATTTTTACTAATTATTTATTCTCCATCTCCTCCCTGCTAGAATATAAACTCCATGAAGGTAGGGAATGTTTGTCCATTTTGTTCACTGATGTTTCCCAAAGCACCTAAAGAGGACATAGCACATTGTAGGTGCTAAGTTTCCATACATGAAAGATGGAATGAATGAATCTCTGTTGTATTACCTTGCAAAGAATATTGTAATTATTTATTGATTTATCTGCTGCTTGCATTAAAATGTGGATTATTTTATTTCTATAACCCCAGCATGATGCCTGACACCTACATGTTTAATAAATATTTGGCAAATATATAATGTAGGATAAACCTCTCACTCTATCAGTAAGGACACTGAGACCCACAGAGCTCACTCCATGTCACACAGTGAGTAAATGGTGGGACCAAAGCTAGAATCCAGATCTTCTGTGTCTGTGGGCTGAATCTCTCCACTATACAGCTCAACCGTACTGAAAATATTTTATACATCTTGTCTTCCAACTATGTTGTAGATTTCCCGAGACAGGGGCAAGGTACCAAGCTGCTTTGAAGCTCAGGTAGTCCCTGATACAGGGCTAGGTAGACACAATACTTATTCAATAAATATTTGTGGTTTGAGTGCTCAATAAAAATATTATTATTGTTAGCGTTGTTTCCACTGTTAACGACAGGAAGGATAATAACCTCCCAGCAGTGTGCTTTAAATAGGTTCAAGACACTGAAATACAATTTTAACAGTGTCTTCCATCAGCTTGCTCCCCGGAGAGATGAAATGAGTTCATAATGAGATTCCTGCAATGAGTCAAAAAGCAGAGGGAACGAGTACAGGGTTTTGCTGCAGTAGACACAGATGTTTCCCTGGCATTTGGGAGCTCCGTTTTTCTCCACTACTCAGAGCTAGCCCTGGGCTCTGGGGAGAGGGCCAGTGGTGTCACCCACCCCAATGCCGACAACGTGTTTTCTTTTCTGGGCATCCCCCTTAAGTCTAGCTCAGCTGTCGTAAAGGACTGGCAGACAACGGATTGTCTGCTCAGAATAAATGCAATGTGCTACCAGCCTATGGAAGGCATAGGTGCCTCTGAATCCCACACGAAATACCAAATTGATTAATTGCCAGCAACTACAACAGCTTATTTTCTCAGTAAGAGATTGGTGCAAAGACTCTTCTTCCAAGCTTCTGTTGTTAATATGTTTGACTTGCTTGGTTTTAAAGTGCAGGTTAATACCATCTGCTGTTTTTAAGCCTTGGTGGTGAAAGCCTTAGTTCCTAGATTCTGGGCCAGAGGTGGCCAAACAAATAATTGAATGAGTAGGGGTAAATTTCCTTACTTCCCTTTATGCAAATAGAAGAGAAAATGAGAAAAAGTAGCCTGAATTGGAAGGGCTCTTGATATGCTGTTCTCTGTTCTTGGTATGTTATTCTGCTATTCCCCATCTAGGGTCAATCAGGGGAAGGTGTTCTAATGACAGATCTTCAAAATGCTATCCTATTTAGTCTTGCTCCTGAGCTAGAATATCCAGGGCTCTTCTTCACCCCTATTGACTCTCTGAAGTTAATAAATATATACCCTTACTTCCTGAGTGACTCTGTGGCATCACTTCTGACCATGTCTAATGTGTCAAGTTCCTGAGCTGCTTTAGCGTGGCCAAAGGGGGGCCAAGGTTGATCTTCTCTGTGTGGACAGCGTCTATGCTCATGCTCAGTGCCCCCCCCCGACACTGGGTCACCTCAGCACTTCAGCACCTTACTGCACCCTCCCCACCTCCCAAATAGCACAATAAACATACCCACCTGTAATAACTCAAACTCCAAGAGCACCAGCAAATTTCATAAATTATGACTGATTTTGTGATAAGACAGAGGAAAGATCTATAGTACAGTTCAATCAGCAAAATTTTATAAAGTTTCCTTTAAATTCCCCTTAGGACACGGTGGCCTGCCCTTTCCCACTGAGCACACTTTCCAGCTATTTGGAGTTCAGCATTCCCCCCTCTAGCTTCCTATTTCCCATGGGACAATTTAGAGCTCCTCTCAGCTTCCTCACTAGGCATCCTTACCAAGAACTTCCTTGGCACTGAATTTTCTTACAAGAGAGGGGGATTCAGAATGACATTTTGGGGGGTAAAAAGCTATAAAGGTCCAGCTGTTAAATAAATAAGTCCCGGGAATGTGATGTACAACATAGTGACGGTAGGTAATAATGCTGCATTGCATATTTGGAAGTTCCTAAGGGAGTAGATCTTAAAAGTTCTCATTATAAGAAAGGAATCCTCATGCACTGCTGGTGGGAATGGAACTGGTGTAGCCACTGTGGAAAACAGTATGGAGATTCCTCAAGAAGTTAAAACAGAACTACCCTGCCATCCAGTAATTGTACTATGGGGTATTTACCCAAAGAATATGAAAACACTAATTGAAAAGGATACATATACCCCAATGTTTATTGCAGCATTATTTATAAGAGCCAAATTATGGTAGCAACCCAACTGTCCATCAATAGATGAGTGGATAAAGAAGATATGGTATATAAATACAATGGAATATTATTCAGCCATGAAAAGAACGAGATCTTGCCATTTGCAACATGGATGGATCTAAAGAATATAATGCTAAGTGAAATAAGTCCATCAGAGAAAGACAAATACCATATGATTCCACTCATATGTGGAATTTAAAAAACAAAACAAATGAGCGAAGGAAGAAAGAAAGAGAGAGAAGGCCAAACCAAGAAACAGACCCCTAACTATAGAGAACAAACTGATGGTTACCGGGGGGGAGGTGGGAGGGATGGGGAAATAGGTGATGGGGATTAAACAGTACATTTATCACGATGAGCACTGAGTAATATATAGAATTGTTGAATCACTATATCACACACCTGAAACTAATAGAACACTGTGTGTTGACTGTACTGGAATTTTTTAAAAACCTTAATAAAATAAAAAAAAATATATATATATATATACATACAAAAAAGTCCTCATCATAAGAAAAAAATTGTAACTGTGTATGGTGACAGATCTTAACTAGACTTACTGGGGGATCGTTTTGCAATATATACAGATATTGAATAATTATGTTGTACATCTGAAACTAATTTAAAGTTATATGTCCGTGATACCTCCAGAAAAGAAAGCCCAGTAATAAGTGAATCGTGGCTTTAGACTCACACCTAAGTTTTCTGACCCTAAGTCAAATACTATTTCTGTTGCGTGTATTTGATCTAAAATAACATTAAAATCTATTTTAAAAAAAGCAAATGGCATCTTTTCCTTTGTCACACTATGTGAAGGGAGTCGTTGAATGGGTGTCAAGTGCTGGGTTATGGGTACTCAGGCCCTGAATGGTATGCAGTTCGGCCCTCATTGGACCATGTTCTAGTGAGGGCTTCTGGATCTAAGGGTATGATACTGGCTGGAGTTCAGATATGTAAAGGAAGTCTTGTCATCACTTTCCTCATGGATAAAGTGGGGCTCATGACACCTTCCCTACCTCCTCTGCAAGGTAGGATTATAGATGAGAAAGCCTTAGAGAGAACAATTAACAGACCCGCGAAATTGCATCACCGTGGCTGAGATTCTGTGATCCCCTTCCCAGTCTTACAACCTCTAGCGGTTTCTATCTGCAATCTCTGTCTCCTTTACCCATAGTGGCCCAAAGGAAGTCTGATACGGACAGATATTCAGAGAATCCAAATATCCGAGCCACCAGAACTATTAGCATATCCATGTCAGTCTAGTGCACTGCTTGCCTGATTCCCCCTTTGTCCTGCTTTTCTGATTGCTAAGAAAAACATTGCATTGAAACTAAAAATCATTCCTTTTCTATGCCTGCCATTATTCCTCTTCACTGAGAGTATATTTCCCAAGGTTTCTAAGGAAAATGCAGGGAATAATAGTCACAATGGTAAATTGAATTACATTCTAGTGGAATGAGGATGACTCTCGGGTAAAAAAATTGTAATAATGTATGAGATAACTTATTATTTTTAGCAAAAGTGTTTCTTAAAGAAGATTTCACCA
The DNA here is from genome assembly GCF_002201575.2 of Neomonachus schauinslandi. NCBI lineage: Eukaryota > Metazoa > Chordata > Mammalia > Carnivora > Phocidae > Neomonachus > Neomonachus schauinslandi. Next base: position 86,285,799 of record NC_058414.1, read on the forward strand.
TAGGATTTTTCTATTAACTCATCACCTGGTTTGGCCATATAGGCACAAAGAAATAGGCAAAGCAGAGGGGGAATTGAAAGTTCAATTGGATTCAGAGGCTCTCTTCCTCATTTTCTGCCTCTGTTTTGCTCTGATTCGTCATGTTAGTGGGAAGGAGATGATCTTCTGTTTGGGCATTTGTTGCCACTAAGAGAGAAAAAAACCAAGGCTGGGTGGAACTTTTCTTTGATGCACTCATCCCCTAGCACGGCCTTGACAATATCCCTAAGTCTCCTACGGCTCAGTCTGAGTTCTGAGTTTCTGAAATGTTTTTCTAGCCTGTCACTTTTGCACTCGATGGACCTGTTGATTCCACAACATGCCAGCACACGAACCCATCTGTCACGATGGCATGGTGCCCTTGCTGCAGGGTGATATGCCAATATCCACCAGCCCCAGTGCCGGCCAAAGTGGCATTAACAACAATGCCCTGCATGACACAATAAACTGTATACCATTCAGTAAGAAGGTCTTCCCAGGGAAGACCCACACTGCCAAATTAGGAACATCTCTCATTATGGCAAGTCATTTATGGCCCATTTCAGTGTAGACCCTGTCCTGTGGGTAATATTGGCTCTGTCTGTGTAGAGTTACTGTGAGAAAAAGAGCAGCCCCTCTGTAGGGACAGAGCACACTCTGGAATGGAGAACTAGCAATTGCCAGAACACCCATAGGGTCACCAAATGTCCCTATGTGCCAGGAACTGATGGGTTTCCTGGGACACAGGATTGGCACTGCTAAAAACAAGAGAGTCTCGGGGCGCCTGGGTGGCTCAGTCGTTAAGTGTCTGCCTTCAGCTCAGGTCATGATCCCAGGGGTCCTGGGATCGGGCCCCACATTGGGCTCCCTGCTCTGTGGGAAGCCTGCTTCTCCCTCTCCTACTCCCCCCGCTTGTGTTCCCTCTCTCACTGTATCTGTCTCTGTCAAATAAATAAATAAAATCTTAAAAAAAAATAAAAAATAAAAACAAGAGAGTCTCAAGCAAGCTGGGATGAGTTGGTCATCCTACCTGTATCTTCATCACTGGCTCCACCAGATAAATTCCACCTGGTCCTGGATCTCCATCTAACCCTATTTCCATTTCTACTTTAGTGATGGGCATCCTCTCAGATGGCCCCAATGATCCCCACCTTATATGATTTACATGCCTTTACAATGATCCCCACCTTCTGATTTACATTAATCCCCTCCAGCTGAGTGGGCTGAACTTATTCACTCACTTCTAATGAGAATAGGATAGAAGTGAAGGAGGTTACTTCCGAGATTTTAGAAAAAAGACTATGGCTTCCATCTTGGGCACTCCCTCTCTTTGTTCTTTCTTCTCCTTACCCCTCCTTCTCTCCCTTTCCTCTCCTTCCCTCTCTCTCTCTCTCCCGTTCCCTCAGAGGATAACCAGTGGCCATGTTTTGAATAGCCCTATAGAGAAGCCCACAGGGCAAAAAACTGATGTCTTTGACACCAGCTAGTGAGGACCTGAGACCTGCCAACTGTCCCATGAGTGAGCTTGGACACAGAGTACCTCTCTACCCAGCCTTGAACTAACTGCAGCCCCTGCCAACACCTTGACTGTAGCCTTGAGAAAGACCCTCACCTGGGCACCCGGTGGAGTCATCCTGGCATTTCTGATACACGAAAACTAAGACAATAAACGTCTGCTGTTTTAAGCTACAAAGTATTGGGGTATCTTGTTACATAGAAATAGATAACTAATACAACGTTAAACCGCGAAGGAACCAGACTCATTCAGAAACAGACGGGACTTAGAATATCACAATATTTAGGATTTTTACAGGGACCAGAGAGCTCAATTGTTCCTACCAATTCATTTGGAAAGTGAGGAGCCTGAGCTCAAAGGGGACAAAGGGACTTGTTATGGAGTGAATTGGTGACAGCTTGACTTAGACCTGGATGCATCTTCAGACTCCTGCTTTGGTGCTGGTTTTGTTCAGTACTGCCGCCCAGGCTTGGTGCTACCAAGCACCCAGAAACCCGCTACCTCTCATTTGATTCACAAAAGAAAACTGCCTTGAACAGACCAGTGTCTTCTTAATCATCTTTTCCCTGCTGGAAGCCTTTCTGACTCCTATTAGTTGGCTGGATGCTGCCTTCAAAGGCTTTCTAGATGGAGTGGAATGTGAGTCCCATCCTCCTATTTGATTCCTTTTCAAATTGTAGTGTTTCTCTGAGATCTTACAGGGAGAGAATTTATCTTAAGCTTTGTCACAGGGTTGATAAACTTAATAAAATCTTTTATACATGATCTAGAAACACTGCAGATTTTTCCTGGATCTGACAATCATGAAGCCTCTTATCCTCTTGAAATCAGATTTCTACAGTGTGAATAAACTCACATCTCAGTTTAATTCGATGAGTATTCCTCAGTACCTACACCAGCATTTGTTCTAGAAGGGTTCAAATAGAAAAAATATATGACATGATTATTATCCTCAAGGAGCATTTCTGGGTGGAAATGATAACCATAATCATAGTCATAAGAATATTTAGCACCAAGGGCTTTTCTATGCTTATCTATAATGTGTTCTAAAAAATCTGAAAAAGTGATGAAATGTTAGTTGTTAAGTCTGAGTAGTGGGCACATGATCATTATATTATTTTCTTTTTAAGAGTATATTTTAATAATATATACATTATATTATTTATCAAAACATAAATTATATTTTTATAATGTATACATTATAACATAAATAATATACATTATATTTTCTGTATGTATTTTTTAAATTAAAAGTATCTGGCATTTTACGAGTATTCACTACATCCAAAGCTCTCTACCAACCCTTTACATGCAATTTCTCATTGAATCCTTCTACCAATCCTCTGGGAAAAGTACTGTTTTTACCTTGTTCCAATTCAGAAAGGTTGAGTAATTTATTCAAAATCATTCAGCTAAAAAATGGAGTTAAAATCTAGTTCTAAAAGCTAGATGATCTCAATCAAAACTGGTGATCTCAATCACCGAGCTTAAATTCCTACCAACAAGAAGTAACAAAAAGTATATCGAGGGGGCCTGACTGGCTCTTTTGGTGGAGCATGCGACTCTTGATCTGCAGGGGTGCAGAGATTACTTAAAAATAAAAAAAAATGCTTTGAAATAAAGTATATTGAGGTGGGGAAATAAAAGATACATGTATAAAATAAGTGCCGACAACTTCAGTGAGCTGCCACACTCAATCTAACCAAGGGTCGAATCTGAGGTACTGAGTTATCAGTCAGGAAAGTGAGAAATCAGTGCTAGCCAACCTAATAAGAGAAGGCTTCATGAAACAGACTCATTCATTCATTCAACTACTATTTCTTTTTTTTTTTTTTAGATTTATTTCAGAGAGAGAGAGAGAGTGTGTGCGTGCACAAGCAGGGAGGATGGGCAGAGGGAGAGGGGGAGAGGAAGCAGACTCCCCACTCAGTGGGGAGACTGACGGGGGGCTCTATTCTCCACCCAAAGCTCTATCTCCCTACCCAGAGATCATGACCTGAGCCAAAACCAAAAGTCAGATGCTTAACCAACTGAGCCACCCAGGCGCCCCTCAACTACTATTTCTTGAGCACCTGCTATGTGCCAGGCACAGGTGCTGGGGATAAAGTGGAGAACAAGATAGACAGGACACTGTTCCAGTGGAGATCACAACCTAGTGGGGAGGCATAGACTATCAACAAGTACATGAATAGGTAATTTCAAATGATGAAAACACTATGAATAAAATTACAATGGAATGAAAGAGTAACAGAGGTGGGGGCTCTTAGACTGATTGGTTCGGAAGCCCCTGTTCATTAAAGTTTGGACTCAAGTCCCCTTTCTGCCTCATTCCTCTGAGGTGGACAGCTTCACATGACTGGGGCACCCGAAATAGTAATCAGTGCCGTTTGTGGGGAGGGGAGCAACATGTGAAGATTGATTATGTCAGGTAGATTCTTCTACACATATCTTCTCATTTAGTAGCATTTGGATGTTAGTGGTAGGTAGGAAGGAAATAGTGAGAGCATGTGCATATGGGAGCAAGCAAAAGCATCATGAGTCTGGGCAACAAACCAGATAAGGGAGGGCACAGGATACACATTAAAAATTAGGCACAGGGTATTCTAGACAGATAAAGAAGAGCTGACTTGTGAAAGCCAGGATGGGCCTTAGGTAAAAAATTAAAAAAATTACACTGGAGTGAGATACTAAATAAGACAGGGAAGTAATGAAAGTGGTATTTTAAATGGCTTATTCTGGCTACAGATAACACAGGGTACATAGTGTTGGTGAGATAGTGGTGGGAGTCAAGAAAATCTTCCAGAAGACTATAGTTCAGTTAAGCCATATGGAAACTTTATCTAAGAGTGCAGGAACTGGGAACGGAGTGATGTATCTGAGAGACAAATGGCAGAGAAAGAATCAATGACCCAACCCCAAGAGCTAGGACAGGGAGGCCTTTCTTTGGATAGAAGTGGTGTAAGCTCTCAGTTGGAGGTGGCAGCATTGTTTTTGCCCGGCTGTTCTGGAGGATTGAGTTGTTCTGGTCTGTTGATGTTTGAACAGATTGTGAACATGATCTCTCCAACTTTTTGGTTTTGGACTTGAGATGAAAAGTTTCTCTGAACTATTTACTGGGGAAGTGGGAGGATGGTGCGTAGGACTTGAGCTTCTGGGGGCAAGAGAGCTGGGGCACAGATGGATGTATTACAGGATACAGACTACAATCGACTCCAACGTTTAGAAGATTTCCTTTCTCACTAAAATTTGTTCCACCCTTTGAGAAATAACAAAAGAACTTGTGCCATATGCTTCAAATGTCACTAATGCTCCGTTACTTTCCAAAGATTTTGAAACTATTTCCCTCCCAGTCCTATAATTAACTCCCTATGTGCCAACATATATATGTTTTCATTGGATTCTGGGTTTCAAAGAGTAGAGATCTGCCCATTGCCTCAAGAGAAAACAGGAAGGGCAAAGAATTATAAGGATTTGGAATAAGATAGAAAAATAGGACTCTTCCCATCTCAGAATTTGGGTTCAGGCTCCCCAACTCATGATTAAAGGTGCAAAATACCTCTACATTCTAAACTGCACTGCTAGACCATTAACATAGGACATGCCAAAAAGGGTGGTGAAAATATTCTGGCCAGCACTGGCTCATCACCCACCTCTAGGTAATATAAGAGAAGGCAAATTTATTAAGGGGAATAGAGGCCAAGAGTTGGGATATTTTGGGGAAGGGTCACCCATGTGTTTTTCATCACCACACTCCCTATCCCACCTCCCTTCTGTGGTGGCAGATATGGTTATCCCCTCACCCTTACCTCTTCAATGAGCATTGATCAAACCTCGCACTGCCTGCCCTGCCTTTCTTTGCCTGAGAGATTTCTCTGGTTCCCTCAGACTCAGGGAGCAGACTTCAACCAATCCCTGATAGAATATGGTATATGAGTATCCCAGCTTCCTTCCCTTCAGGTGGGACGTGCTTCTTGAGAACCCAACTTGGAACACTGTCCTTTATGAATCAATGCTCTGAAATGTGTGGAGATTTCTTTTCTGTCCCAGCACATGGAGAGTTTTTGTAAATTTTCCATGGGTCCTTGAAAGGCATCAACATACTAAAGATGTTGGATGCTGTGCTACTGGGTGCTATTAGGCCAAGTTTGTTAAATTGTTAATTGTTCTAATCTTCCATATTCTTACTGATTTTTGTCTGCTTTTTAAATGAATTTTTGAGAGAGGTTGTTAAAATCTCTGGCTAAGATTTTGGATTTATCTATTTCTCATTTTAGTTTTGTCCATTTTTGCTTTATATATTTTGAGATGATATTACTAAGTTGTTTACTATATCTTTTTGGTAATTGTAATTATATCACTAAGAAGTGGTCATCTTTACCACTAACAATATTTTTGTGTACTAACCATCTACTTTGCCCAATATTAGCATAGCTAAAGCATATTTCTTTCAGTTATTATTTGCCAGGTATCTTTGTGCATCACAATAATGGACTCTTACACTGTTGGTGGGAATGCAAGTTGGTATAGCCACTTTGGAAAACAGTGTGGAGGTGCCTCAAAAAATTAAAAATAGAGCTACCCTATGACCCAGCAATTGCACTACTGGGTATTTACCCCCAAGACACAGATGTAGTGAAAAGAAGGGCCATACGCACCCCAATGTTCATAGCAGCAACATCTGCAATAGCCAAACTGTGGAAAGAGCCGAGATGCCCTTCAACAGATGAATGGATAAAGAAGATGTGGTCCATATATACAATGGAATATTACTCAGCCATCAGAAAGGATGAATACCCACCTTTTACATCAATGTGGATGGGACTGGAGAAGATTATGCTAAGTGAAATAAGTCAAGCAGAGAAAGTCAATTATCATATGGTTTCACTTATTTGTGGAACATAAGGAATAGCATGGAGGACATTAGGAGAAGGAAGGGAAAAATGAGGGGGGGGAAATCGGAGGGAGAGACGAACCATGAGAGACTACGGACGCTGAGAAACAAACTGAGGGTTTTAGAGGGGAGGGGGGTGGGGGGATGGGTTAGCCCGGTGATGGGTATTAAGGAGGGCACGTACTGCATGGAGCACTGGGTGTTATACGAAAACAATGAATCGTGGATCACTACATCAAAAACTAAAGATGTATTGTATGGTGACTAACACAACATAATAAAATAAAACTAAGTTAAAAAAAAATAATGGACATAAGCATCACCTTCAAAAGTTCTCATATGCCTCTTTCCCTTTTCCCTTGATTCTCTCTGCAACCTTTCCTAACAGTTCCTAGGCAATGACTGACCTTTTTTCTGTCACTATAGATTAGTTTGCTTTCCAGAGAATTTTATATAAATGGAATCATTCCTTATGCTCTCTTTTTTTATATGAATTCTTTCACATATTTATTTTTAAATTCATTCATGTTGTGTATATCAATAGATATTTCCTTCTTATTTCTTATTTTTTCTTATTTCTTATTTCCACTTGAAGTTGTCTCATGGGTCACTGAAGCTCTTTTCATTAAAAAAATTTTTTTTCCTCTGTGTTTCATTTTAAATAGCACTTATTATTATTAGTCTTCAAGTTCACTGATCTTTTCCTCTGCAGAGTCTAATCTGCTGCTAACCCATCCAGCATGTTTTTCATCTCAAACATTGTAACTTTAATATCCAGAAATTCCATTTGGTTTTTTTTATAGTTTTTTTTTTTAAGAGAGAGAGAGTGTGTGAGAGAGTGTGCACAAGAGAGAGAGCAAGGGGGAGGGGCAGAGGGGGAGGGAGAGAGATAATCTTGAGTAGGCTCTGCACTCAGTGCAGATGCAGACTTGGAACTGGATCTCATAACCCTGAGATTATGACCTGAGCTGGAATAAAGAATTGGATCCTTAACTGACTGAGCCACCCAGGTGCCCCTTTATTTACCTTTTTAAATATATGAAAATACAGTTTTAATATCTTTGCTAATTCTAATATCTGTCAGTTCTTGGTCAATTTCAGTTAATAGATATTACTCCACTTTCTGGATCATATTTTCCTGCTTCTTTCCAGGTCTGGTACTGTTTAATTGAATGCCAGTCATTGTGAATTTTACCTTGCTGGGTGCTGAATAGTTTTGTTTTCCTATAAATAGTTTGGATCTTTGTTCTGGGACATTGTTAGGTTACTTGGAAACAATTTGATCCTTTCTGCTCTTTCTTTAAGTTTTGCTAGTTAGAACCAGAACAGTATTTAGTCTAGGACTAATTATTCCTCACTACTGAGGCAAGACCCTTTTAAGTACTCTATCCAGTTTATCTGTGAATTAGGTTTCTCGTTTGACTGGTGGGAACAGCTCCCAACCCTGTGTGAAAGCCTGCAAATGTTTTTTCCCCCTGTCCCAGATAATTTCCTCACCTGCATGCACTGATCAGTACTCTGTTGAATACTCAAGGACCCCCTGCAGATCTCCAGAGTTATCTATCTTTTCAGCCCTTTCTTTCCAGCATTCTCCTGTAAAGCTCTAGCCACCTATTTCACCTTGGACTCTTAGTTGTTTCCTCAATTCAGGGAGTTCACCAACCTCCGGGTGGGTTCTTCCTTCCTTCCAGTGACCTAGAAACTCTCAAGACTTTAAGCTGGGGCAATGGTGTGGCTCACCTCCATTGTTTCCTATTTTCTAATGATCACTGTTCTTCATTGCCAAGTTCCAGCATCTTGAAAATCATTGTTTCAAATATTTTGTCTGCTTTTATTTGTTTGTTTCAGATGGGAGAGTAAATTTGACCTGTTATTCCATCTTGGCTGGAATCAGAAGTTCTATCCTTTTATTCCTAATCTTTCTATAGGCTCATATTTTAGATGTTTTTCAAAAATAACATGTACTTGGATCTTTTAAATTTGGCCTGAAAAATCTTTGTTTTAGCTAAAGTATTAGTCCATTTTTATTAAGCAATTACTGATTTATTTAGATTTATATCTACCACCTCATCTTTGTATTGTTCCTCTCTCTTCTATATGTATATATATGTATATTTTTGTTTCCATTTATTGCTTTCCTTTAAACTGATTATTTTTTATTCTTCTCATTTTTTTCCTCTGGACTGGTTTGCAACTTAGTAGGATATTACACTTCATGGAAGCAAGTTCTGTGAACCTGATAATACAGTCAACAAGATTCAGACTAAGGATAGCTCAGAATCCAGGTGCCATAATGAAATCACAACAGGCCTCTGAAAAGAGAATTTAAGGAATGAGAAGTATCCAGCATGGCTACTCAGTAAAACATTAATTAATAATAGGAGGAAAGATAAATGAAAAAAAATAATAATTCATTATTATCAAAACAATTCTGGTGAGACAGGCAAAATAGCAATTGCTACTGTAGTTTTAATTATGTTTGCATGCCTTATGGGGCCCAGCAAGCAAATGAATTCCTTAAGAAGAAGATCCCAGAGATGATGGGAGGTGGTGGTATAATAATCTAAGCTTTCTGCACCTTGCTCTTTCCCTAAATAAAAGGTCTATTCCTCAGGGAAATAATAATAATGATGATGACAGTAATGACAGAGTAGCTAAGAGTTTTTGAGTACTTAAGTATGTAATACACAATGCAACATTATATGGCTTTCTTATTTAATCCTCTCAATAATCCTTCAGCTTGGATTTGACGGTAGAGGACACTCCCTGTACACTACTTTAAATTCTCTGAATCTCACTGATCTGTTAGTCAAGCCAATGCTACAGTGACCAGTCCTGCATAGACTCCAGCCAGCTCCATACAGATGCAACCTGGCGATATCTGCCCTCAGTCCCATGCTTCCTGCCCCAGAGCTTCTCTGCTCATGCTCCTCATGGGTTGCTCTGAGAAAGTCCAAGTATGTCCCTGGGATGGAGAAACTCAAAAGTTAGAAGAATCCTCTTGTTAGTTTTCTGAGCTCTAGAATAAATGCCACGGTGATAGAGAGAACAGTTTCATTTCTCCCCTCCCCTACATTTCTGACCAAGACAGTAAAGCAACTGTGCATCTCAGAAGTTATAGAGATTAGTGCTACATTCAGATGTTTAAAAGATGCAGGAGGAGTGGTTCCCACAATATTGCCATTTAATTCACCTATCTGAATGCTGAAAAACAAAAACAAAAAATCCAAGATCGATCGTGGTGGGTGATAACTATAAACCTTAATCAAGTGGTAGCCCTAATAAACAGGTGCCGTTCCAGCTGTTCTACCTTTACTAAAGCAAATCAACATAGCCTCTAGCTCTTCGTATGTGGTTATTGATCTGGCAGATGGCTTCTTCCCCATCCAGATCAGTACAGGATCAGAACCAGTTTGATTTTACATGAGAGGGACAGAAGTGCATTCACTGTCTTGCCCCAGGGCTATGCTAACTTTCCTGTCTCGGCCCCAGTTGAGTCTGTAGGGACTTGATTGTCTTGACATTCCACCAGAGCATTAATGACAACTTGCTAATGGGATCTGGGGAGAATGGGATGGCAAGTATCCTGGATGCTCTTGTAAGTGAGCCAGTTCGTAAAGATAAATTCTACAGCCTCAAGTTGCAGACATTTCTAGTGTGATTATTTGCTAATGACTTAAAATGTTTTAACTGATAAATTTAACTTTTATTATAGAAAATTTCAAACATATACAAAACTAGGCAGAATGATATAATAAAATCACCACGTATCCTTCACCTAGCTTCAACATTGATCAACTCAGAGCCAATTTTATTTCATCTATAATTTCATTCACTTCTCCCTCTCATTGTATTTTGAAACAAATCCCAGAGATCGTATCTTTTCACTCATAAGTATTCCATACATACCTCTAGAAGATAAGACTTCTTTTTAACATAATTACAGTATTATTTTCACATCTTAAAATGCTTCATAATTGCTTAATATCATCAAATATTCAGTCATTTATAAATTTTCCAGTTGTTTCATAAATGTTGCACATTTTTAAAGTTGGTTGTTTGAATAAAGATGCAAAGAAAACCTACACATTGCAATTGGTTGATATGTTTTTATTTATTTATTTATTTATTTCTAAAAGATGTATTTATTTTATTTTTTGAAATTGTATCTTATTTAAATTCAATTAATTAACATACAGTGTATCATTAGTTTCAGAGGTAGAGTTCAGTTATTCGTCATATAACACCCAGTGCTCATTACATCACGTGCCTTCCTTAATACCCATAACTCAGTTACCCCATCCCCCCACCCACTTCCCCTCCAGCAACCCTCAGTTTGTTTCCTATAGTTATGAGTCTCTTATGGTTTGTCTCCCTCTCTGATTTCATCTTATTTTATTTTTCCCTCCCTTCCCCTATGATCGTCTATTTTGTTTCTTAAATTCTACGAATGAGTGAAATCATATAATTCTTTCTCTGATTGACTTATTTCACTTAGCATAATACCCTCAAGTTCCATCCGTGTCATTGCAAATGGTAAGATTTCATTTTTTTAATGGTTGAGTAATATTCCATTGCATATGTATACCACATCTTCTTTATACATTCATCTGTCAATGGACATCTCGGCTCTTTCCACAGTTTGGCTATTGTGGACATTGCTGCTATAAACATTGGAGTGCAGGTGTCCCTTCGGATCACTATGTTTGTATCCTTTAGGTAAATACCCAGGAGTGCAATTGCTGGGTCATAAGGTAGTTCTATTTTTAACTTTTTGAGGAACCTTCACACTGTTTCCCAGAGTGGCCACACCAGCTTGCATTCCACCAACAGTGTAAGAGAATTCCCCTTTCTCTGCATCCTCACCAACATTTGTTGTTTCCTTACTTGCTAATTTTAGCCATTCTGACCAGTGTGAGGTGGTATCTCATTGTGGTTTTGATTTGTATTTCCCTGATGCTGAGTGCTGTTGAGCATTTTTCAGTGTACACAGATAGCAACTTCTTCAACCTCAGCCCCAGCAACTTCTTGCTAGACACGTCTCCAAAGGCAAAGGAACAAAAACAAAAATGAACTATTGGGACTCATCAAGATAAAAAGCTTCTGCACAGCAAAGGAAACAGTCGACAAAACCAAAAGTCAACCTACAGAATGGGAGAAGATGTTTGCAAATGTCTTATCAGATAAAGGGCTAGTATCCAAGATCTATAAAGAACCTATCAAACTCAACACCCCAAAAATAAATAATCCAGTCAAGATGTGGGCAGAAGACATGAACAGACATTCCTCCAAGTAAGACTTATTTACTTATTTATTTGAGAGAGAGAGAGAGCACAGGGGGCAGAGGGAGGGGCAGAGGGAGAGAATCTCAAGCAGACTCCCTGCTAAGTGCAGAGCCCAACGTGGGGCTTGATCCCATGACCCTGAGATCATGACCTGAGCCGAAATCAAGAGTCAGACACTTAACTGCCTGAGCCACCCAGGCACCCTGGTTGATATGTTTTTAAAGCTGCTTCTAATTTACCAGGTCCTCTTCCATCTCCCTGGGATATTTTTTCTTGCAGTTTATTTGTTAAAGGAACTGGGTCATTTTTCCTGCAGATTGGATTTTGCTAATGGCATCCCTGTGGTGTCCTTTGGCATGTTCCTCTATGTTTCCTGTAGATATGTAGTTGGTGATGACATTTTTAGAAGTCCATAAAGTCTGGGATGACCTGGGAAACCTATACTGAGGTAGAAGACAGGTGTTTGTACCTTGCACCTCTGATCAAGGAGGCACAATGTTTGATGAGCCTTTTGGATTTTGGAAGCAGCTTGCACTTACTTAAAAACACTATTCTAACCAGTTTATCAGGTGACTAGAAAGGCTTCCATTTTCAAGTGGGATCCAGAACGCAAAAACAATTCAGCAACGGTTCAGGCTTCAGGGCAAACTGCCCTGTTGCTGGGACCATGTGACCCAGCAGAGCCGATAGTGCTGGGGAGATCCCTTGTGGGTAAGAATGGTGTCTGAAGTTTCTGGCAAGCCCTAACATGAGGATTAGAGCAGATTTCTGGAGCTGGCCACACCTTTCTGAATCAGACAATTAATCTTTTTTTTTTTTTTAAGAAAGAGTTCCTGATGTGTCCTGGGCTCTAGCAGAGATCTCTAATACCTGGGATATCAAAAGTCTATGAAACCCAAACTGACCATTCTGAGCTCACTGTTAGCAGAACCACCAAGACATAAGGCCAGTTGGGCATAGAAGTAGTTCACTACACATACAAAACAGTACATTTGGGATCCTGTCAGAGCAGGTCCAGGATGCATAAGCAAATTGTAGGCTCAATCATCCCAGTCCCCAAGTCACCTACTTTTGTTGCAGCAACATCTATCTTCCACTTGCAGCAATGGCTTTATGGGGTGGAGAAGGGTGTCCTGATAGCCAACTAATAGAGGCAGAAAGAATTTGCATCTGGTTCCCGGATGGGTTGGTATTATATATTCGTGCTGGCTAAAAATGTATTCTATAAGTCCAATGGTAAAGGGAAATTTTCCTAGTAGATGGAGCAGTGAGAAGTAGGGTACTTAACTGTCCCATTTTCTATGAAAGGAGAAGTAGCCTGAGGTATGGGTAAACACAGATGTCTGGACAGTGGTGAAGACATTGGCTGGTTGGTCAGGGACTTGAAAGGAACGAGATTGGAAGATATAAGACAGATACATCGGGGGGGAAAGACATGTGGTTGGACCTGTGGGAATAAGAAAAAAGCAGGCAGATCTTTGTGCCTCACAATGATGCCTAACAGAGGATACCTGATACCTCCTCAGCAGAGGAGGCTCTAAATAGCCAGGTGGATGGACAGGATAACTCATCCTACGAATGTTAGCCAGCCTCTCTCGTAAGCCACTCCAGTGGCAGCATAATGGATCTAAAACCAGAGTGACAATGGTGGCAGCCATGAGACTATCCATGGGTCCAATGGCATAGGTCCTCTCTCACCAAGGCTAATGTCATTTCTGAATGTTCAACTGACCAACATCAAAGACTGACCATGAGCCCTCGATATAGCCCCATTCCTCAAGGACACCAGCCAGACAATTAGTGGTAGGTTGACTATATCAGACTCTTCTACCCCGGAGGGAAGAGAAATTTGCCTTTAACAGAATTGATACTTAATCCAGATATGTGTTTGCCTTTCTAGCCCACAGTGCCCCGACCAGAGCTACTATTATTGAACTACAGAATCCCTCATCTATTAGCATTATATACAGCACATTACCTTAGAAGAAAGGGTCATTTTTATGGCAAATGGGGAGCAATAAGGGACACATGACCATAGGATCTTCTGATCTGACCATGTACCCTGTTATTCAGAAGCAACCAGCCTAACAGAATATTTTACTGAGGACCATCCCCAAAAAGACTCCATCTCAGGAGTAGCACCCTGCTGGATTGTCCTTTTTTTTGCTGCAGGATATAATACACACACTGAGTCAAAAGAAGATATATGGTGCGATCTCCCCAACATCTAGAATACATGGAGTGGGGAGGAATTGTGCCAGGGGACTTAGTCACTGAACTTGAAGCTGTCACTACCACCTGATCATTTGCAGATCCTCATGCTGAAGCACAAGGAGACTAAGAAAGGAACTATTATACTGGCAAGGGTAATTGACCTCTGATTACCACAAGGAGCTAGTGAGATACAACTCACATAGGGAGGGATTTATCTAGGACCCAGGTAATTCAACGTGAGCACCTCTTAGTGACTGGTGAATGGGAATTGCAGTGATCACTGTCTGGCAAGGGCAGGGCAACAAAATCTTAGCTTGTTCAGAGATGAATATCTGAATCACACCCCCCACCCCCCACCCAGGAGGGAAGCAAAGGGAGTAAGAACCCATAGATGAATGTTTCCCATCCCTTTCCATTCCCCAGAAAATTGAATCTGAGTTGCATTTTATACAGCTGTGCAGATAGCATTGAAGAATCAAGTAGTTGATTGCTTACAGATGACATCCACTCAACCATATTCCATGTATGGGCTCTCCCTCTTTCATTCTTGACTTGCCGCATCCTTGACTCCTGTTCTTGGCAATGACACTCCCCAGTAAAGGATTTGTACATAGACCTCTATTTTAGAATCTGTTTTCTGGGACACTTAGGCTAAGACAGGTACTATTATTATTTCCATTATAGGTGTCAGTTGATTATTTGTCCATGGTTACACAGCTATAGGATCATGCAACTAGGATTCAGCCTTAGTCTCTCTGACACCAAGGGCTGTGTTCTAATCTGGTGCTGTCCAATGAACTTTCTGTGATGATGGGAATGTTTTCTATCTGCACTGCCTGCCCAATTAGGTAACCACTAGCCACATGTGGCTACTGAGACTCGAAATGTGGTTAGTACAACACAGGAACTGCATTTTATTTTTTTTATTTTATTTTATTTTTTAAAGATTTATTTATTTATTTATTTGAGAGAGAGAATGAGAGAGAGAGAGCATGAGAGGGAGGAGGGTCAGAGGGAGAAGCAGACTCTCCGCCGAGCAGGGAGCCCGATGTGGGACTCGATCCAGGGACTCCAGGATCATGACCTGAGCCGAAGGCAGTCGCTTAACCAACTGAGCCACCCAGGCACCCAGGAACTGCATTTTAAATTTAATTTAATTTTAATTAATTTGAAATTAAATAGCCACATGCAGCTAGTGACTATCATATTAGATGGTCCCTGATTTTCCAAGCCCAACAGCTCAAAACCACTTTGCTCTCTTGCCTACTAGGAAAGACTTAGGGTAATCTATGAGGCACTTCTGATTGCATATTCATGAAACAATCTATAAGCATAGTGGCTAAAACCAATAAAGGTGCATTTGATTATTCTTGCTGAGATTTAATTGCAAAACAAACAAAGCCTCATGTCAGAGACTAGAATCTTATTTGACAAATTAAAACACAAATTAGGGGCCCCTGGGTGGCACAGTCAGTTAAGCATTCGACTCTTGGTTTTGGCTCAGGTCATGATCTCATGAGTTGTGGAATCGAGCCCAAGTCTGGAGTTGGGCTCCTCACTCAGCGGGGAGTGTACATGAAAGATTCTCTCCCTCTGCCCCGCACCCCTACACTCTCTCTCAAAATAAATCTTTAAAAAAAAATAAAGCACAAATTAGGAGTGAGCCATGTGCTAAGCAGAGGGTAGATAATGGTAACCAGGACAGATATGATCCTTGCCCTGCTTCTGGATAAAAATCAACACCAGATATTATCTGTTATCTCTCTTTGTCTTTCTTTATCACCCCACAATTCGTCTGTGTAGGGTGTCATTTTTCTTATCCATTTCCTCGAACTTCAATAGCTTCATTGTTGAGTTCTTCCCAACCCAACTTGTTCTGAAGCATGTGTAGTGAAAGGAGCTTGGGCCCTGGAGTCAGATATCCCTGTTCTCCTTTTAAAGCCACTCTATCTTACGTAGTTACCTACCTCTCTGAGTCTTAGTTTTTCTCATCTGCAAAATGGGGTTGAGAGGATTAAATGAAGTTATATAAGTATATCCTGGCATCGGAGAGCCCCACAGAAATGTTACCTCTCTGTCCCTCATTCTGACCTTTAGGAATTCCCTGTTCTAATTCTCCTTCCTGGAACATTTCTAAGAACTTTCCACACAACAGGGAACTACATGGTAAGAGAAGCCAACTCTAGAAGGCCATTGGCAATGGCAACTTTCCACACAACAGGGAACTACATGGTAAGAGAAGCCAACTCTAGAAGGCCATTGGCAATGCAGGTCAGCTACAAGATAATATTTAGAAATCATTGTGTTCTAATCTGGTGCTGTCCAATGAACAATAAGGCAATAAAAAATAGATGATACAAGAGCTATAATCCTTTTATTACTTTAGGAAATTTAAAACTGCTCACTTTACATGCATGGCACTATTAACAAATGCTTTTTGAATACCCACTGTGCATTCATCGCTGTGCTGACCCCTGGGGATAGAAAGACCAATGCAACTTAGCCTGTGTCCTCATCCAGGCTGTGTCCTCATCCAGGTAGAGCACTGTGTTCAACGCATATCACAGGTAACATGGGACGAGTATCAAGCTATCAGTATAACTGCCTTGTCCTGGGCTGCCTAATGGCCTTGGATAGTGGGACAGAAGCAGCGACGGGAGGGCATACCGGCCAGGCTTAGAGTACACGCTAACTGTTCAGGTCATGGTCTGCAGCAGGAGTTGGACTGGGAGTCTGAATGATGTTCATACAACAAGGTTCTGGGCTCTTGTTTGAAGCAAGATAAGAATGAGTTGCAGCTCAATGAAGCTCAGGTCCTGATGGCTCAGAGGGTGGAACTGGAGGCTAGAAGAAATGCATATGACTAGCTCTGTCCTGGCTCCTAGGTAGGGAGTTCTGGCAGCAGGGTTCTGAGATACTCAGCTCGACCTCAGGCTAGATCATCAGCTGATCTCCTTTCAGATGAAAGGGCTAGTCGTACCTGAACCCCCATTTTGTTTTCCCCGTGGAGATGGCTGAGCCTCCTTGGCCCAAGAATCCTTGCTGTGGTTTTCTGTGGGTAGTTTAATACCACTGAGGTAACTGGGTTTTACTTGTGGGGTTAAAACTCCCTTCTTGGTTCACTCTTGACCACTCACCTTAGGTCTTCAGGGTTCCCTGGTGAGAATTCTTATTCTGGGAGGGGGGGCAGATTGTCCTCTCATGAGATCAGGGCCAGAGGCACCTATCTGAGGTACCTCTGGTAGCATCTTTGAGTGTCCACTGAAGGGAGAGAAACTTGAGGACTGAGGGGATCAGGAAAACATCCCAGAGTGGAGCATGATGGGCAAGAACACTAATCACATGGGGGTCTATGTGAATGGAGCCCCTAGAGATATGCAGTGCACAACCTATGTAGCTGCACATGGCATCCCTGTAGATAGGCAAAGAAGAAGGGGATTAAGCATTCTAGGTAGGGAAGACAACATAAGCAATGACCAAGATCTCATTGATTCACATTCATTTATTACCATTTTAAACCAAGGAACATTCTATAACTCCTAGGCATTTTTACCTCACTATTACTTCATCAACTCCCTCTATATCTCTGGACAATTTTTTTGCGGCAAGTATTAGCAACCTCAGGAGAATACATTAAGAGTAGCAATATGAATTCCCAGGGTGAGTTATTGGGAGGTTGAAAGTGAGAGCTTTCCATCCTTGTGTTCTACCTCCTTTGTAGTCCCACCTTGGTTTCTATCACTTTCATTTTTAAAAATCAACCTGATTTTTCCAGGGTGATGGAAAAAAGTTGAGGTAGCCATGAGTGTACTCCACTAACCAAGAGCCAAAGCCAGAAGAAAAAATTTAAAAATCACTTATCCTTGTGCAGTGACAAACTGAAGTTGCTATAAATGCCAAGAGAAAACAATACAGAGAAAATGGATGGGTTACTAGAACATGTTCATAAATTTATGCAGTAAATGTGTTGTGTGTTCTCCAATTGGCAAGCGTCTAATATAAGACAATATTAAGGTGCTGCAAAATCTAAGTTAATATAACATTCCCCCTCTAAACTATTCAGATTTATTGCCTGAATTTTATGGGTTTTAAACAGCTTTTCTTGACATTAAATATTTAGCAGTTAACAGTTAATTTGTCACTTTAATCTCAAATTGTTTCATACCGCATAATATGACAGGAGTTAGGGGAAAAAAGGAAGTTATGTTCCTATATATGTTATAAGGTTATGTCTTGGATTTGTGGGCAAGTTTGGGGATGGGGATGCCAGATTGGAAAATTTCAACATTTTCAGAAGTCTATCATACTTGAAATGATGACATGATGTGTTTCATGGCTTTCTGGAAAGTATTTTGGGAGTGGAAGAATGGCAAGTTCCTCACGATCATCCCTATCCATTCCTGTTAGCAAGGAGGGAAATAGACATTGGTTATTAATTACTATATATGGAAGAAATTAAGGCATCAAAAGCAAGTTTCACGTGGTTGGCGAATAATCATTGAGGCTGGAGGCCGAGTACATGGATGGTTGATTAGAGTGTGCTCTCTGTTTTTGTGTATATTAGAAATATCCATAAGGAAAAGGGAAATGCGAGATCCTAGAAATGAACATAAAACAAAAAAACAAAAAGCACATTTTGTCCCAGAGACAGGGCATGACCTTGAGCCTTGCTTCCTCTCTTTTTCTCAGGTTGCTCTTCAGTTTCACCTGTAATTTCCTGTGCTCTTCCTCCAGGCTTTCCTGAGTCATGTTTTAGCACTGTCATTGCAAATGTAGGATTGAGTCTCTTCTAAGATTTCATTTAGGGAGAGACAAAGAAATAACCATCACAATAGAAAGTAATAATAGTGGCCATGTTTTGAACTCTTCTGGAACACTGAGCCAATCCTTTAACACACCATCTCATTTAAATCTTCTGACCATCCTCTGTGGGAGGGTATTAGCACTGCTTTACAGATAGAGACACTGAGGCTTAGAGAGCTAAGTAACGTGTCCAAAGTCACAGAGGGAAGGCAGAGCTGGAATTAGAACCCAGGTCTGTTGTCCCAAAGCACCAGTTTAACTCTTGCATTGAAGCTGATCCAAACTAATCTGCAGGAGGGGGTCAAAAGAGGCCCTTCAGGCTGATCATCAGGGGTCAACTCTACTTCACACTTGGGTTTGGAATCATCCTCCTATCCAATGTCCAAAAGCAGCACCATAATTTCAGGCTGTCATTCTCCTCAGTACACACACAAGAATCCACAATGGCAGCACAAAGGAGGGGGCATGGAATAGATGACATGGAGGATGAGGTCTTCCTAGGGAAAGATTTCATCTGGGCAGTGTCATAATCATCGGGGGCTGTCCTGAAGACATCCTGGGTTCTCAGCTGCAACCGAGATGAAAAGGAAGAAGCTACAAATAAGTAGGGCTTGCTCTGAGGTATTAATTTTGCTTTCTGGGTGGTCCTCGTGGGATGGTTGCTTGTGGTCTTAGTCCCAATAAGAAAAGAAGGATGGAAGCAAGAAAAGAAGGAGGGAAGGCAGTACCCAAGTCCAAAGGTCTATAGCATATTCAGACTCAGTCTGGGATGGCATAAATATGTAGAGGTTCAGCCTAATGGGTGAGACATGTCAGCAGAAATTTCTATGATGCTGAGATGCTTGAAGATAGAAAAATGGCAAGAAATTCATCCTTATTAAAGACCAACATTAGGTAGGAGTTTTCTACAAGTGCCAGATAGGATATAAAGGCCTTAGCCAAAAAGTCTGACGTTCAGAGCAGGGCTCTTGACTCAGCAGAAACCCTGGAGTTCATGTCAAGAAGTCAAGGTCATTTGGGCTTGAGACTAGTCCCTAGTAATCCTTACTCCTCTACCCTAGCTTTGCCCCACCCAACACTGTGGTTGACATAACAATTCTAGGAAATACCACTATAAAGCCCACCATGATTTCCTCAAGGAAAAAGTTCATTATTAACCTTTTTGTATCTGCAGTTTCTGATGCAATGCCTAGCCCAGAGTGGGTCCACAAAAATGTCTGTTAAAAGAATGAATGGGAAAGTTTTATGCCTGGATAGTTACAGGAATTTACCTTCTGAAGTCAAGATAATCCTGACAGATCAGGCCTATCGATGGGCTCAGTTTCACCTGTGTATTCAGCTCTCTAGGTGTTCACAACTCAAAAGGGCATCACTGAAAAAAGCAGGTCAGATCTCCAGACTTGATTCAGTTTGGACCTTCTTCAAGTACCAGCATCCTAGTTGGAGCTCTGAGAACCCGGAGCTTCATTCCTGTCCCCGAGTCTCCTCACATAGACCAAGCTTCAAATGCTGGAGTGTAGACCTGGAAAAGGACACCCACACCCCAGGAGTGATAAGACTTCCTCTGTGGATCTGAGTCTCATTTTTAGGGTCATTCCATTTCATGAGCATCTATTAATTGCTACAGGGATCCAGGCTCCAGTTGCTGAGAAGAGAAGGCCCTCGGAGCAGCTAGCTCAAGAGCCCCTGGTAGAGTCTGTAGGAGAGAGGTGCCCTGCACGGCTCAGCTCTCATAACAAAACTGAAGTTGTGTTGAATTTGCCCTTTGCTGCTTACCATACTCCAGGGTAGCTTTGAGTTAAACCAATCTGAGCTCTGCAAGCACAGGTTCCTTAGAGACAGAGAGGACAACGTCTTACTCTGACTCTGGTCCTTTCCTTGTAAAACCAACACTTGAAGCCGTGTCTGGGCTCCCTGTTGCTAGTGGACACCCCTCTGTACAGAGTCGGGGGTTGTGCAGCCACCAGCAGCAAGAAGATTTGAGCTTCCCTCGCTCAGCTTATGTCTTGCCTCTTCCAGAGCCTGTTGTATGTGTGTAACAAGCTTCCTGCCAAAGGGCTGGTGAGGGGCTAGCAGGAGTAGGGACTCTTGACTACTAGATTCTCCTTCCTCATCCATTTTCTTTTTCTTTTCTTTCTTTTTTTTGTTTTGCCGGAATTATCAGTGTCTGTCTTAAGATTGCTGATGGGGCGCCTGGGTGGCTCAGCTGGTTGTGTCTGACTCTTGACTTCGGCTCAGGTCATGATCTCTGGGTCTTGAGATCAAGCCCCGTGTCGGGCCCCCACTAAGTGGGGAGTCTGCTTGAGATTCTCTCTCCTTCTTCTTTTGTCCCTTCCCCCTCTGGTGTGTGTGCTCTCTGACACTCTCTCTCAAATCAATCAATTAATTAATTTTAAAAAGACAAAAAGCTTTAGAAAGACGCTGTGATATGCCACCCAGATCCCCCAGTGAATGTGTTGTCCCAGTTTATTATTCCTCTTTGCCTTCTTACAGTCCAGTCAGCCCAGGACCGGACTGGATATATTAGTTGGTAATCCTAAATAGAAGAAGTGCCAGAGTTATATGTTCAAGTGCTGAGTCTTCTATTGACTTTGGTAAGACCACAGGAAAAACCATTTGCCATTTCTCTATCATAGGGCCTTTATCTATTAAAGAAAAAACAAAGGTATCAAGCTGACTTTTGTGATGGGGGAAACATACTGTTAGATTGTCAAATCCTCAGGAATAGGAATCATGAAAGACATGTGAAACAATTGATTTGAGACACGCTGCTTACTACAAATTCCAAATATGGCAATGGTGGGAAAATCTTTGAAATGATAGATCTGTAACTGTGGGTTTAACTCCTGCCTTTGATCTCTGCTTCTCTTTAAGAATAGTGAGCATTTCTGATTTTTAGTGTTTAAAACAAGAAGGAAACTTTTTTTTTAAAGATTTTATTTATTTATTTGAGAGAGAGAGAATGAGAGACAGAGAGCATGAGAAGGAGGAAGGTCAGAGGGAGAAGCAGACTCCCCGCCGAGCAGGGAGCCCGATGCGGGACTCGATCCAGGGACTCCAGGATCATGACCTGAGCCGAAGGCAGTCGCTTAACCAACTGAGCCACCCAGGTGCCCTAAAACAAGAAGGAAACTTAAAGGATTGACTCCAGAGTTTGAGAGTTTCAATTTTTAAAACAGTTTTTCTCTTCAAATGGCAGGATCTCAGAACTACTGCTCATAATTACTTTGAGAAGGAAATGTCATCAGGGGTGGAGGGACAAACTAGCAAAGGAAGGGGCAGAATGGGACCACAGGGAATCAGGCTGCTTTAAGCCAAAGGGGTTTCCAGGGAATGGACGTTTCTGGATTCTCTCTCCAGCCCCACTGTCATAGGACACTAGGTACTCACTTCTCATATCTGCAGAATGGAATTGGTTTTACTTGGTGCCTCTCTCAGCTGTTGTAAAAATGAATGGATTTAAGCAGAAGAGATTTTTTTCATAACATTTTCACCTAGACTGAACCAAGCAGTGATGAGCAGTGAATTCCAGATGTTGACGATCCCCTGTTGCTATCATTTCTCTGCACACCTGCCTCTTCTCTGACAGCCCAGAGTAGGGATGGCATCCTGAGATGGCTCACTTCTCTCTCTTTCTCTCTCTCCCCCCACCCCTCCTTTTCTCCCTCTTCCTTCCCCTGCTTATTTCTCCCTTTGATGAACACTGTCTTCTATCAGGGTGAGATACTTTGCATATATTTAAAAGCAGCAGGATATTTTGTTCTCCCCAGATATTACACAAGCAGCAAATACAATCAAAGATCAATTTAGCAGATACAGGAAAAGTGTCTTTTCAGTGGTCCCAGGAAAGCAAGACGTGAAGAGGTTTGCCATCTGTCACCCAAACATACTCTTTTTTTCAGGCAACAGAGTGAGTTGGGAGCTTCTTCGTTTTTATATTTATTATTTTAATTTAAAAAAAAGTCCTGGTCAAAGGATTAGCTGTTTTTGTCAGAAACATGAATCTCCTATAGTTCTTCATGGATGTTTATGGTACCTTAGTGCTCCAAAGTGGACTGATTAACCAAGAAATAGGAAAATGCCAGTGAGTAACAAGACACATCCTGGGGCCAAGCAAACCCATCTAATCCACAGAGGCAAGCTCCCACTGCTAAGTGCTAACTGTATACAGATCAGGCTCTTGGCAAGCTGCTGATGGGCAATGAACACTCTCTGAAAAGTCTTCAGTGTTACAGAAGAAAGGAGAAGGGCTCTCTGATAGAAATAATAGTAATCATGTCATATTTATATGGCACTCTGCTCTTTTGTGAAGCTTGAAGCGAGTTTCATCCTCACCACTAGTGTATGAGTTAGAAAGGGCAGTTGTTTCTAGTCTGCAAAGATAAATAGCTTATCAGGGTCACTCAGGACTGTAAAGGTGAATTTTATATGTCAACCTGACTGGATTACAGGGTGCCCAGATACTTGGCCAACCACTATTTCTGGGTGTGTTTCTCTGGAGAACCCTGACTAATACAGGGAATCCAGGCCTTCCAAGCTCCCAGAACTGTGTTCTTTCCAGCCCAGGAGGTGCATGTTCTGGCAGGGGCTGCAAGGCCAGCCAGGGGATCTGAGGAGCCAGCAGCAGGAGATATAACTCCAACACAGTGGATCACGGCCAGGGACTTAAGCTTCTTTCTACTCTCTGCTTAGCTGTGTGGACACCTGTCGTGCAGATGTCTGTGGTACGTGCCGAGTCCTGGTCCTAAAGGTAAGGGGCTCCTGCTGTACGTACCACCCTGTATGTCTTATCAACGCTGTGAGGCAGCTTCTTCTTTCTTACTTACCTGTACCCTCTTGATCATGGTCGGCAAACTTTTTCTTTAAAGGGCCAGATTAAATAAATAAATACTAAACAAACAAATAAATAAATAAGGGGCCAGATAATAAACATTCTGGGCTTCGCAGGTCATAAGTTCTCTGTCACAGGTACTCAACTCTGCTACTGTAGTGAGTAGTCAACCATAGACTATAATATAGATGTATGAGTGGGGCCGTGTTCCAATAAAACTTTATTTATGGACACTGAAATTTGCATTTCTTACCATTTTCACCTGTCATGAAATATTACCCTCACCCCCTTGCAACCATTAAAAAAAAATGTAAAGACCATTCTTAGCCCTTGGGCTAAAAGAAGACCAAGCAGGGGCAGATATGGCCCACCCTGCCCTAGATCCGAAGCTCCTTGAGCAAGGGAATGACTTGCTCAGGCACCCCCTAATCTGCATTTCACACGGGTCTTGGCACACAGAACTCGCTTGGCACTTACTGGGTGACTGGATAAATGGGGCAAAGGCCAGTCCCTAGGCTGTTTCCTAAGGCATTCTCTGGTGTAACCCCTTATCCCATCTGCCCATAATGTCTCTCCAAAGGCAGCTGCTTCCCCAATTGACCCTCAGGCTGTCAGGTTGCTTTCCTCAGCACCAAAGGCTCTCTGAGAAACACATACATCAGATGGGCTTGTGCTCATTGCCAGCAGCATAAAACCTCCTTTCCCGGCCTTGTTTCCAAAAATTTCCAGGAAATGTTCTGGCACAGTAGAGTCTGAATTTTGTTGTTAAAAACAAGAACATAGGTAACAGGTGTTTCTGCTGTTCTCACCAGAAGAGGGAAATTCCAACAGTATCGAAAGCTTTGTTATTGAAATGACACACACACCAGGGGGGAATAGTAATTGCAATCTGATCAAGCAATATTACCAGCCCGGGATTATATAAGCCCCGAGTACCTTCCTTAGATGACTTCTCCATTGATTTCGTCCTCTGTTAGGATAACCATCTGTGGGCTCAGCCTAAAGAATTTATCACCTCGTGGTTCTGCTGCTAGAATGAGTGCCCACCGTTGATAGGATCAGGAGGCTGATTTAACAAATTGAACTTTAATATGATTTTCCTAAGAAAATTTATCATCCCCACTTCCCCTCTGCCTTATGAAACAGTCCGTGCAGGAGATAAAGAGATAAGGGAGCTCTGAAGCCGCCCGGCCAGCCGTTGGCTCAGCACTCCCCTCATTCTTGGAGATTGTGGGGGACAGCCTGGTTAGCTAGTGAGGCCAGAGCTCCAGGCTGGGACCCAGCCAAAGATGTGATGTGGGGATCAGTCCCGACCTCTGATCACCCCATCTGGGTCTTCCTCTTGTTAGCGTGTCCTCATATAACCCCATTCCCCAAAACCAGGTCCTGGGGTTTTGGCCATCCTCTCATCCATCAACACCTGCTTTCAGAAAGACTATCTGATGGACTTATTCATCCTGAAACTCTGGGTTCCCTAGAAGAATTATTTATAACCAATTTTTCTTTGTTCTGTTTCTTTCCACTGGAATATAAGCTCCAGAATGTCATCAGTGTGAGCTATTTCCTTGACTTAAGAGGTGTGCAGTAAATCTTTCTTGGAAGAATTAATGAATGAGTGGTATATAGTTAGGTGCACAAATGCCATCGTACTGACCCCCAGAACAGAGAGAGGAGAGTGAGGCAGAACGGGTGTACCTACTGCTTTAAACCAAGTCGGAGATTCCTAGGACTCCATATAATCAAATGATTATACTTGTAAATGTGTATGTTTACAACAGATTTAATATTTGCACAGTGCATAGAACAGGGCCTGGCTCATAGAATACGGTATAGGGGATTCTTCAGCAAGCACACAAACATAAATAAAATGAACAAAAACCCGGCAAACATCCCCCACTGCTGAGACAAGTTGGAAAAGACAGCTTCTCCTAACAGCCCCCTCTCTCACCCCTCCTTTTCACCTCCCACCCCCAAGTCCCCTCTCCCTCTCTCTCTCTCTCTCTCTCTCTCACCACAGTACTGATTTTTTTTTTCTTCTCCAATGTAAGGTTATTGCTACTGTTTTTTCTTACCAGGTTTGATCAGTCTGGGAATGTCGGGGTGGGGAGGGCCCCAGCCCCCATCCCCTAGGAAGCAGGACTTCCTAAAGCCCATGACCAATGAGCTCCCACGTTACCCTTATTGTCTTTCAACAGGCTTGAACCAAAATACATCTCTGAAGGCACACTTCTGGGGATAGTGAGCGGGCCCAATTTGCCCCCCTCACTGAATATGTAAATACCTTATTTGTAAGACCAGACCGGGTGGGTCACCTTGGGATTGATTTCTTTTCCTGAGATAATGGTAGTGGTGGTGGGGCGGGGGGGTGTTGATGATGATGAAGGTATAAAGATGAGGAGCCCGAGGAAGACGAAGGCAGAGGCTGCAATGCAAGGTGCTCTCTGCGGGCTCTTTGCGGGACTGAGAAGCTCTGAGAAGCTATCACGAATTACCCTGTTTAACTCTAGGAAAGAGTAATCATTTCTGTCTCCCCATTTTACAGACTCGGAGAGGTTAGCTAACTTTTCCAGGGTCAAACAGCCTGTGACCAGCAGAGAGTCAAACCCAGGTCTGTCTCTCCTCAAACTCTGCATGAGGCGCTGTACAAAAGGCCATGCTTATATTATCGCTAATTCTTGCCACAATACTCACAGGAAGTATTAGTGTCCCTTCTTTATAGCTGTGACGAATGAGATTCCGAGGAGCTCAGTGACTTGTCCAAGGTTACAGCTAAAAGGCATGGCACCAGCATTTTAACTGCAGAGTCCCATGTTCTCTTGACATGCCATTTTGTTGTCCCAACAACATTTTATTTGCTCTTTTAAACTTTTAAAATATTTTTCAAATGTTTAACAATAAGCATATATTTTACTTTTAGCTTTTTATAGCCTTTTCATTACAATATTAATATATGAATACATGCTTATAAAAAACTCAACACTGTAGGAGTTATATTACTTTTATAACGAGGAGAAAAGATTATAAAAATGATGCTATTACATGTTTCTTTAGTTTTATTAATGACTTCACTTTCGTTGTCACTGGCAGTTCTTATAGCAAGAAATAAGGTATGCCCATGGCAACACCCCCATTTTTCAAATGAAGAACCTCACTAAGTGGTGAGAGGGTGGCTCACCATTAGTTTACGTTGAGAGATGATGTTGACTAAACCTCTCATCCTCCCACTTCCACCTGGTCTGCAGACCCTGTTAGGGTGGACTTCAGAGCGCCAGGGGAAGCAAGTTTCTCTTGTTCTCTTAGAGCAGCATGTGGGTTACAGGCTGGTGAGGTGCGGGGCCCCAGGGGGTGGGTCAAGCACATAAGGGAGCATTGGTGATAATCAGGGCCTTGAAGCCCCGAGTGTCAGTAGGATCGGGGCAGGATCCGGGTGGCACATTTAAGTGGGGAAATTGGGATGAGTTAAATGAAGGGGCTGCTTACAATGCTCTGAGCAGGGTTAAAAGAAACCAATGAGTAATGGTAAAATATCTGGGTAGCAGCACGTGTAACGAGCCTTGATCTGAAGGAACGAGGGGAGGGAGCGGTTAGGGAAACAGAGCTTCTGAGAGGGCCACCCAGAGAGAGTTCTGGCCTCTGAGAGTACAACACACTCACCACCAGCTCACAGCCAAGCGGGAAGGACACCAGGGGAATACATACCCCAGCTTCTCTCTCCTTGCACTTCCTGATCTCCTGCGAGTGCCTTCCTTTTGCAAAACCCAGCAGGAGTCAGAGGGCAAGGGAGCCCAGTTGGTGCAATTCATAGTGGGCAACTTCTAGAGGCACAGAGAAAGGTTAAGGAACGAGTGCAGAAGGACAAACAGTATAGCCAGCATTGCCCTGACATCCTAGCCAAGGGTAAGGAGGGCAGAGCAGAAGAGTTATGAGTCCCCCAGCATGCGGAGGCAGGAGAGAAGGGGACCAGGTTGGAAGCCCTGATGACCACAGAGCTTGTCCCCTCTTTTTAATAGTCTATGTTTTAGGACAGTTTGGAGTTCTAGAAAAATCTAAAAGGTAATACAAAGAGTTTCCATATACCGTGCACCCAGATTCCCCTTTGATTAACATCTTAAACTAGTATAACACATCTGTTATGGTTAATGGGCCAGTATTACTGATGCATTACTATTAATGAAACTCCATAGCTTTTTTTTGATCTCCTTAGTTTTATCTTGATGTCCCCCACCCCGAATCCCATCCAGGATACCATATTACATTCAGTCACCATGTTTCCTTAGGTTCATTTTAGCTGTGACTTTTAGCTTCTCAGACTTTCTTTGTTTTTGATGTCCTTGACAGGTTTGAGGAGTACTGGTCAGGTATTTCGCAGGATGCTACTCTACTGGAACTTGTCTGATGTTTTTCTCATGATAAGACTGGGTTATGGATTACTGGAAGGAAAACCACAGAGGTAAAGTACCATTTTTATCATGTCATATCAAGGGTACATACTTTCAACGTGATTTATGCCTATTGATGCTGACCTTGATCACCAGGCTGAGGAAGTGTCTGTTAGCTTTCTGCACCACACAGTTATTTTTTCCCCCTTTTCCATAGTGTACTCTAGAAGGAAGTCACTACATGTGACACTTAAGGATTGCAGAATTATGCTTCCCCTCCTTGAAGGTGGAGCATCTACATAAATTATTTGGAATTCTTCTGCATGTCAGATTTCTCTTTTCTCTACCATTTATTATTTTATTCAGTCATTCATTATGTCAGTAAGGACTCATGGATATTTATTTTCTGCTTTGGGTTATAATCCAATGCTACTTTATCTCGTTGTTCAAACTGTCCCAGCTTTGGCCATTGGGAGCTTTTCAGTTGGCTCCTGTATTCCACTGATGCATCCCCATCAATTTGTTTTGTTTTTATTTTTGTGTGTGTGCTTTCTTAATTTCTGGCCTCACAAGGTGCTCAAAGCTTATTCTGTGCATTTCTTGCTAAAAGAAAAACTATTTCCTCTACCCACATAACACTTCTAATGCCAAATGTGTGCAGTTCTCCCTTACATTAAGCAGTTGTGACACTATCTGCAGTTAGCACAGACCCCACAGCTTAAGGATTCAGTCCCACAAGACTGCCCCTGACTTCAGTGCCAATCATGAGCAGTGGGTACCCAGGTCATCCACACTTCTGTCTGACTTGGCTACAAATTGAAGGGTCCCACAACTGCTTCTTCAGGTTCAATAATTTGCTGTAATGGCTCACAGAATTCAGAGAAACACTTTATTTACTATTACTGGTTTATTATAAAGGACACAACTCAGGAACATCCAAATGGAAGAGATGCATAGGGCAAGGAAGGAAGAAGGCGTGTGGGGCTTCCATGCCTTCTTGGGGCATGTCGTCCCCCTAGCACCTTGGATATGTTCAACAACCCAGACCCTCTCTGAACACCTTGTTCAGGGTTTTTATAAAGATTCCATTACGTAAGCATAACTGATTATATCACTGGCCACTGGTGATTAATTCAATCTCTTTCCCTTTTCCCTTCTCTGTAAGTAGAGTAGGGCTGAAAGTTCCAAGTCTCCAGTCACATGATTGGTTCCTCTGGCAACCAGCCCCCATCCTCCAAGAGTCACCTCATTAGCATAAACTTGGGTAGAGTTTAAAGGGGCTTATCGTGAAGAACAAAAGTTGTGCCCCTCATCCTACCACTCAGGAAGTTCCAAGCGTTTTAGTAGTTCTATGCCTGGAATTGGGAAGAAAGACCAAATACCAAATATGTATTTCTTATTTTGTCACATTAGCCCTAGTTCTAGAATCTGCTATTTCTTCATAGGCATTGAAGAAATTTCATTGAAGAATGATATTAGAAACCAAAATCTAGGTATCTACACACACATATACACATAAATACATGTGTGCACATGTGCACACACATGCACATAGACAAAAATATACGTTTCCATATGTAGTCCTCTATATCTATACTAGGCAAAACGAATTCACACTGATGTCTCCAACTCTAATCCATTACCACATGAATCATTCCAGGTTTCTCCCCTTGCTGACCTGTAAATTTCCACCCCATCAGTGAGAAACCTGGTTTGTACCATTTGCCATTCATTTACCTAATTCCAATCCACATGAATGTTCATTTCCAATATACACAAATAGCAGTATCAGAACTGTTAACCTACACCCCTGTGGCTAACAACTTGATAAACACAATGCTGGTGTGCAGTGTCTTTCATCTTCAGGCTTACAGACTTGACTGATTTCCAAGATTACTTAGGTCAGCATCTTTTCCTCTGTCCCCTTCAGGGGGAATGTTTCATACATTTAAATCCTCTTATCACAGTTTGCATTCCTTCCTGGGACCCTTCAACCCCCTAAATAATTTTTTTAAGTTTACATACATTAAGATTTTGTGTTGTAATTCTTTGTGTTGTAAAGTTCTTTGGGTTTTGAGAAGTGTATAATGTCATATACCTGTTACAGTATCATACAAAATAATATTACTGCCTTAAAAAAAAATCCCCTGTCCTTCACCCATTCATCCCTCTCCTCCTCCAACTGAAGCCCTAGAAACCACTGACCATTTTACTGGCTGTATAGTTTTGCCTTTTCCAGAATGTCATATAATTGAAATCATATAATATATAGCCTTTTAGATTGGCTTCTTTCATTTAGGAGCTTTAAAGTTTCTTCATGTATTTTTGTTGCTTAATAGCTGATTTCTTTTTATCACCAAATAATATTCCATGGTAGGGATATACCACAGTTTGTTTATCCATCCACCTATTGAGGCACATCTCAGTTCCTTTCAGCATTTCGCAACTATGAATAAAGTGCCATAAATGGGGGTGCCTGGTTGGCTGAGTCGATAGAGCATGCCGCTCTTGATCTCAGGGTTGTAAGTTTGAACCCCATGTTAAGTGTAAAGATTATTTAAAAATAAAAAAATGTTTTTAAATGTGCTATAAACATTTATGTATAGGTTTTTGTGAACGTAACTTTGCAAATTAATTGGGTAAATACCTAGGAGCATTATTTCTGGATCGTATGGAAAGACTCTGTTTAGCTTTGCAGGAAACTGCCAAACTGTCTTCTAGAGGGACTGTACCATTTTGCATTCCCACCAGCAATGAATGAGCATTCCTGTTGTTCCAAACCTTCCCTTTTAATTCAAATCATGTCACTGGCAACATGAAGACAAGCAACTAGCCGGTTTCCACTGCTCCAGAAGGCAGGGTTTCCATAAGAAGGGGTGGTGACTGAGACATAGATCCTCAGAATCTACCATGCCCATGACTCTAGGCACCATCGGTTCCCAAAGGATACCTGGAGCTTTGGTATTTTCACAATCTAAGGAGAGGTTATGATTGCCTGGATGAAATAAGGGCATGTGGATACTGGGAATTCTTATCACATAGCCAAACAGTACTTCCCTGATATCAAAAAGGAACTCCACTAACCAGCCACTCAAGATGCACATATATTATCCAGATCCCAAGATTTCCTCATGTATATTGTGGTCAGGACAAATTTACCAGCAGGAGCCTTCAAAATGAAAAAATGTGACATAGCAGAGCATTTAAGAACTTGCCAGCTTTTTCATTGCCAACACTTAACCACAAAGATGCACCAAGCCCATGCCATGGGCCAGTCACTGTGCTCGATGCTAGGATCCCAGAGCTCCTTGTACACGGAGGAGACCAACATGTCCACAGGGTCATCACAATTCAATGCAATACGTACAGTAACAAAGGGACACACACTGATCTGGGAGCTGATGATACAAGCCTGGTTAGTAAATGGGAGCAAGTTAAGTAGCAATTTCCACAACAGCTTCTGCATCCAAGGAACCAAGCCAGTCAACGAGAGGGGCCAACATGAACTTTTTCAGGCTTATGCTAAATGACAGCAACTAGCTTTTTGTAGATGGAGTTGAAAGAAGAAATGAATTCCCTTGTGGGTTTGAGGCGTTGGTGGAGGAAAAGATGGCAAGAGGCAAAGAAGCCCAGGAGTGGAGCAGCCCTGGGCAGAGAGGCAGAGATATTTACAACAGGAAGCTGCACCCCGCACTCACCGGTTTCTGAAGGCTCCCTGTGATTTGGAGAGAAAACAGCACACATTTTAAGGACACAGTGGAATGCAAACGATTGATGGGTCAACACGGCTGGCTGGGCTGGTGATTTTGTAATTACGAAACAGATTTTTTAGACAGAATGGTTACCCCAACTGTGTAATTAAGAGGGTCGTTAAGGATTGTTGCTGGGCTGTGCATCGCCTGGGGCTAGAGCTACCACATGGTTACAATAGAAAAATGCAGGCAGGCTTCATCATAAGGCCATTGCTAATTAATTAAAAAAATATTTGCAATAACAACTCCTATATATGATATATCTGCAACAGTTGAATGCTGACAGAATCTTAACAGTGGGGTCTGATCAGAGGTGAAGCAAAACAAAACAAAACAAAGCAACGCACACACACACACACACACACACAACAGGTGTTAGGCCCCAGGTTAGAGAAAAACCAATGGGCCAGTAGAAATTGGAATTGAAATTGGCCCTGGTGTAGTTTTGATGGAATCCAACCCCGTAGCACTGGTTCAGACCTTATACTGTCATCCCATTTACCCTAGAGTGGGCATGGATTCGTTGGGGAAGTTCCAGAAACAAGAGTGATTGAGTTGGAAGATAGTACCTGTGGGGAAGGTGAGAGAGCAGAGATGGAGTCTGGGCCATAAATCTGCATAAGACATTAATAGAGATTTTCAACATTATGAGGAGGTTTTTTTTCCCCTAAGAATAGAAATTCGCTATTTCCATCTCTCCTGAGCCCAGAGAAGAAATAAAGCCTCAGCTACAGAATGAGGAACTGAACTGAGCACACATTTTGACATTTTAGGTTCTAGACCAGGAGACGACCCAGACATTTGATCTAATTCCCTTGAGAACAGCAAAGAGGCCATAATCCCAACCCAGCCCCCCCCTCAATGCTCTGTACAAATTTCCATTTTTCTTCATCTCATTCTGGACATCTTCTTTGTTGGAAATCATTAAGCATCCTTTGCTAAATGAAAGCAGGATTTTGAAAAAAATACAGGCCAAATCATTAACGGAGAGCCCTAATCTCAGGCACTGGAAGGAAGGTCAGACTAGAGATTATAACTGAAGCCACTGAAGGCTTAGATGTGGTTTGTATATGCTTTGGGGGTTGCTTCTAATCTTAAGATTCTAGAAATTAATGACTATTTGCCTTATTTTTCCATTGCCTGCCACGATACCCAACACAGTAGGTGCTCAGTAGGTACTATTGCTCAGGGATCACATGTAATATAATTACTCAAGCCTCTTGTTTATTAGGGAATTTACATGTTTAGTAATTTTAATTATTTTGAAATTTCGAAAACCTCTGGCCTCAGGTGACCAAACCTCAGCACTGGGCTTGAAATGATCTCCCTGAGAACAGCATTCCCAGAGAGAATGCTAGGACCTCAGTAACCAGACAAGGAACCTGCTGTCTGGTCAACAAAAGCAGTCTGTACTTGGCCAGCCAGGTTGTCACAGCATAATTAAAACACGGGAAAGACCTTCTGAAATGACCCCTAATGTCCCCTGTGTTTTACAGTATCTCAGTGGGTGTGTGGGGGAAATTCTGTGAGCGGTTTGCCCTGGTGACAGGCAGCGGAGAGCTATACCCTCCATGCCCCACAGGCGTGTTCCTCCAACTGTGATATGAGAAAGCACAGGAAAAATGTAACACTTTTTCAGTTTGTCCTTTTTATTCAGTGTTCAGTAGTTAAAATCATGTTTTTACATGAAAGCAAATGTGTATGCATTATATTTTAGAAATGAAAAATTCACATGAGCTTTTCAAAGAAAACAAGAGTCTTCAAAGAAATTTCTTCCCTGATAAAGTTCTGGCAAAGGCTCCAAAATCCCAGGTGTATGCATTTACTCTACTCTCACTAGGAATAGTTTAGAGCAGTGCTATCCACAGAACTTTCTTTCTTTTCTTTTCTTTTTTTAGATTTTACTTATTTATTTGAGAGAGAGAGAGCACAAGATGGGGGAAGGTCAGAGAGAGAAGCAGACTCCCTGCTAAGCAGGGAACCCGATGTGGGACTCGATCCCAGGACTCTGGGATCATGACCTGAGCCGCAGGCAGTCGCTTAACCAACTGAGCCGCCCAGACACCCTCCACAGAACTTTCTGAGATCATGGAAATGATCTAAATAGACACATGTTGCTATTAAGCACTCGAAATGTGACTAGTGAGACTGAGGAACTAAATTTTTAGTTGTATTCCATTTTAATTCATTTAACAACTTTTTAAAGATTTTATTTATTCATTTGACAGAGAGCACAAACAGGGGGAGCGGCAGGCAGAGGGAGAGGGAGAAGCAGGCTTCCCGCTGAGCAGGAGCCCGATGCGGGGCTCGATCCCAGGACCCTGGGATCATGACCTGAGCTGAAGACAGACACTTAACCGACTGAGCCACCCAGGTGCCCCTTAATTCATTTAAATTTAAATAGTCACATGAGGCTGGTGGCTACTGCACTGGACAGGTTTAAAAGACAAGTTTACATTTTATTCCCAACGTCTCCTGAGAAGTCTTAGGGAATTAAGGAAGAATCTAGGAAATGGAGCAGAGCATGAGGCTTCTGTAACATTTTCCCTCTGTCTGTCATCCTTCACTTCTGCTCCCAACCCTCTGCTCACCTGAGAACCCCTTTCCCAGTCTCCAGAAGAACCGAACATACGAAAAAAAATCTGCTTCTGGGGAGAGCCAGGAATGGTGGGCAGTATGTGTTAGGAAGTCTGGAAACCCAGCCTGGCTGTCTTGTGATCCTTCCAACAAGACCTCAGGAATCCTGAAGGTAATTTTTAAGTTCCTCTTATAGAGGTAGAAGGCGAGGCTTGGGGTAGAAATATGTATTGTTCCAGTGACTTGGTGAACAAAGTCGAAGGAGCACCCTCAGCCTCCAGCTGCTGTGGATTAGTTCCCGTAATGAACCTGGGTCCCTCTCAGGGAAAGACGATGGACTGTTCTTCCCTGGCCTGTGAGCTTGCTGAGATTTCAAAGCCAGACAACATCCTTGTGGTGTGACCATTTATATACATTGCATGATTTACAAATGCCCCTCTAACTTAGTAATTCCCGTGCTAGTAATTTATCCAAAGTCAATCATGGGGAAATGTTAATAATATTACAATAAGTGGGGAAAAGGAAGGGCACAAAATTATATATATTTATATGTAATAATATGTTATTTTTTTGCAATAATGTAATATTATATCATGTAATTATTATGTATAATACATTGTACATGGTAATATGTATCATATATATAATCTCGAGGTTTTTTTCAATGCATGAGTATGCCTATAACAAAAATTGGAAGAAAATATACCAAAACAGATAGTATGATGTCTGAATGGTAGGATTATAGGTGATTTTAATTTTTTACTTTATGCTTTTTGTACGTTTTAATTTTTCTTTAATAAACACCACTTTTACGATTAGGAAAGCCGATTATGTATAAAGACCAACACCTCATTTAATAATCATGATTTGTATCTCTCGTATTCAGTGAGAACCCACAACATTTTCACTGTTGTGGGCATATATTGGTGTGTTTTTGTCCTGCACTCAGGAAGTGGATGTTCTGGAACAATCTGGAATTTTAAACACCCCTTGACTGTCTGTGTAAGTTTTCTCTGAAGTGGGCTCTCCATGGAGATAGGCATAGGCAATGCCAATGGGCAAGAAACGAGGGTAACTTGACCAAGGAAGAGATGGGTTAAAGATCCTTTCAAGTGACTAAGAGCAAGCGGGCGGGGTGTTGTGGCTCTCGATAGCAAGCAGCTATTGTCAGAATGAGCAGCCTTGCAGACACCCAGTAGAAAAAGCTGTGCCTTTTTCTAATTTACAAAAAGGCAACTTCTATGCTAACGGTGGTCTTGCATAGACTCTTTGGTATCACCGACTTGATCATATTCGGAGTGAAATGCAAATCTGGCAAACACATGCAGGAGCTATGTGGGAAGTTGCCCTCGTAACAGCCTTCATGGCAAGGCAAGGCAAATGCCAAGATTTCACACACACCTAATTTCTAACCACAGATATGCAATTCCAGGCTCCTATCTCCCCTGAGGTGGCTTTAGGTTGGCTTCAGGCTGATTCTTTGAAAGCAATTGCTGATAGAATTGGGTAAAATGCACTTAGAACTGAACTAAGGTGTTGAGAGCCTCAGCGAGCTAGCTTCCCCCAGTCCACAGACAGACGCAGGATCGGATGAGAGCAGGGCTTTCTGTTGTGATGTGCTGCTCCCATGGAGAACACACTGCTTTGCAGGCAGGACACGTAACGCTGCTTCAAACACCACCCCGCTTTGCCACATCCTGTTACGTTGCATCCCATCAACCTAAGCCGTGATGGAGGGGAATACAACCTGGGGTGGCATGAAGCCCTTTGTAATGCATCACAGCATTTAAGTTGGCATCAGCCAAGTTGCAAACATTGGCTTGGACACGATATGCTCATTATTCAGAGGACACGATCTCATGTGCAGCAAGTGATAGCTGAGGGTATAAAATGCATTAAGGAAGAGCATCTACATCACACTCCATCTGAGAGCCAAAGTTCCTCTACTGCATTGAATTATCAGTTCCCTGCTGGAAAACTCCACAACGACTGGGTCCTTATGAGAGAGGATCTGACAAATGAAGCTAATCCAGATGTTTGGAAAGAGGATGGTGCCTCCAACGTACTGTGAAATGGGTTATGCCTTGTGAAAATATCACCTTCAAGTATTGATGCTGGTGGATCTCTATCAAGTAACTCATGAAGCCTACGGCTCGATTAACAGCTGTCACCTTGAATCAGAATAATGCCAAATGACTTATAGTTGTTTAAACTTAGGATCTTATTATGGTCACCCATTTATCAATTGATTAAGTACATGAGCTTTGCAGGAGAATGATGATGATGAACGATGAATGAATGAATGTCTCTCTAATGCCAACTCTTCACTATAAATGAAGTAAGCTCCACTATAAATGAAATGAATAAATGGTCTCCTCCTCTGGCTGCTGCCTGAAGCCTGGGACTTAGTAATTATGGGAAACCTTATGTTCTCCAAACCCTGCTAAGGAACAGTAAGGGGACTTGGGAACACCACAGCCCTCAAAGACTGAGAAGTACTGGAGTATGTCTCAAGCATTCATAGCAGGTTGGGAATCCTCCCAGGTTCTCTCAAGAAAGGAGGATTCAGTGCAACTTCAGGGGGCTTCAAGAGCTCATAACCTGCCTTTAGGTTATAGATGCTTCCTGTTATATACTTTTATAAAATTTCATGCTCTGATCTTCTCTTGGCCCAGCAAGAGAGGGAGGAAAGTATCTGGAAAGAGGGGTCAGAGCTATATTTCTCAGGAGACTTCTTTTTATTCAGTAGAATTGGAACATTCTGGATAGGCAGTCCTTCCAACAATCCATTGGTGAGTAGCAGGCCCAGCGCCATGGCGATGTCAGGTCACCCTTCGGTTCTCACCCCTCCATCAGTCTTCCTCTGATGTGACTAAATGCTTACCTTACTGTCCTAGTCAAGACTAATGGGTTGGCAGGAATAGAAATAACAAGCTCAATCAACAAAATGCAGCTGGACTTTGCCAGAACCAGCACCGAAAAGCTAGATGTATCAAAGCAGCTTCTCTCTACTTCATTCTGTCCCTTTCCCTTTCTAGAATCACATGGCCTTGCACTTTCCCTTTCCCTGCATGACTGCTCCCCACCCCCATCTCCATCTCCATCTCCACCTTCTTGCATCTAGCTGTCTTTCTTAATCAGCTTTCTCTGCCTCTTTATGTGCACAAGGACAAATATGGCTACCTCAACCCATTTTAATTTCCTCAGTTCAAGTGCCTTTAAAAAAAAAAAAGTACTGTATCTTGTAGCTCTAATAAAAATTCCCAGAAGATTTATGCTTGTATTTGATCTACTCCAGTCCAATCAGTACTGTCTACTGAGTGTC
This sequence comes from Neomonachus schauinslandi, assembly GCF_002201575.2. NCBI lineage: Eukaryota > Metazoa > Chordata > Mammalia > Carnivora > Phocidae > Neomonachus > Neomonachus schauinslandi. The sequence goes on from NC_058414.1 coordinate 86,323,390, forward strand.
CCCTCTAGTCCATTTGGTATGGCCGGGATAGTCCTTTCATCCAACCAAACCTTTCAACCACAACTTCACACAAATCATGGTACAGTGAAAGAGAATAGGCTTAGAATCAGACAGACTTGGGTTGGGGCACTGGCTCAGAAATTACCAGCCATGTGACCTTGGTTAAGGACCATAAACCTCAATTTCCCCGTAAGAATAGAGGCAATATCATCTATCCTAAGAGGTGTTTTTGAGGAAAAATGGCTTATTTTGGAAAGAGTTATCTGAACTCAGAATCTCCACTTCTTCACTTCCTACTCTCTCCACATTCACTTACTTCTCTGGTTTCTGTTTCTATCATTCCCTTGAAATTGGTTTCATTAAGGTCAACTGTGACTTTCCTATTGGAAATATTTGTCTTGATCTTATTTAACTTCTCTTAAGAATAGGCACTGTTGACCATTCTTGCCTCGAAAATGCTCTTTCTATGGCTTCTATGACAATATGTCCTATGTTTATACAAATTCATGTTGCTTTGATTGTTTTAATATATAAATGAACAAAATGAAATATTCAATCTTTTTTTGTATCCTCACCGAAAGTTAACTACTGCTAACATGATTCTCTTTTCTTTTTCATTCTTTTCTTTATGAAAACCACTCCATCATTTTATTAAAAAATTTACTTGCTCAGGATGTAAATTCAATTAATGGAAATGTAAAAAAAAGGAAATTAGAAATTTAGAAACAGCTCAAATCCCTCCATCCCAAAATTCTATTCTTTATTTAGGATAACAAAACAAAAACCCTTTTGTTACCCAAGATATCTTTTTAAAATGCAAACGTGGACCTAGAAATAGATGGAAATACATTTTTTTAAAATGAGCTCATGCTATAGATGCTATTTTAAGTTAAAAGAATTAAACTTAATTTTGCTTTGTTTTAATAGACATGAAACAGAACTGTTGACCTTCAAATGACTATTTCCTTCACCTGCCATAGAAACAATTTTCTAAAAGATCCCTTCAAAGCTAAGATGAGAATATGAAAACTACTAGGCAGGGAGAATCATCACATATTTCTCTGCAAGACATTAGCACTCTCTCAATTCCTCCCAGCTCTCTTCGCCCACCTCCTGGTCTGTGTTTGCTGAATGGTTGTTTTTATAATGTCTACATTTGTAGCTTTCATTTTAATTTCTGTACATGTCATTCTCATAGTTCCTTGGAATCTGGTTTTGGCTCTAGATTTGGCTGTCTATTCAAAGGTATTTAATGCTTTCTACCAGTCCTTTGATCATGGAATGTCCATTCTTGGGTTCTTTGTTTTGATTTACCTCAATGTGGAATTTTGTTATCCGCAGTTTTTTCAGAAATGCTCATGGGTCTGTATTCTTTGTTATTTCATATGTGAGAGAGTCTGCTATAGCTTTTTACATACATGTAATGTTCAGAGATCACACTTTCTTTCTCTTAGAACTCTGATGATATTCCTCCTTTACTTTCTTCTAGCATTGGATGTTCTTGTGGAAGTCTGGGCCAGCCTTATTTACTATTCTTCACTTGATGCATGAGAAAAATCTCTCTCTACCTTTGTTCATGTAACTTAACTAGGTTAGCATAACTGTACTATATCTTACATTCAGTCTGAGCAATTGAGATAATGTATAAAAGTGCCTAGCATAGAATCTAGCATAGGGGCTGACCAACTCTGGCCCATAGACTTAATCAGCCCACAACCTGTTTTTGTAAACAGAGTTTTATTGAAACACAACCATGACTATTCATTTATATCTTGTCTATGGCTGCTTTCCTGCTACAATGGCAGAGCTTGTGACAGAGACCACATGGTCTGCAAACCTAAAATATTTACTATTTCTCCCTTTACAGAAAATGTTTACCAACCCCTGACCTAGACATAATCTTGTCCCTAAGACACACACTCCACCTTTTGCCTATAGAATCAGAAAATGTGGACATTAAAATAAACTTCACACTTCCCTCTCTGGTCTAACACCTTGCACATTGTTTTCTGCAAGAAAAGTTTCCATAAAACCTAGACATGTGCCCACCAGTCTTCCGTGAACCAACTCTAAAGAGTTCACTTGCATTCCACCATGTCCATATTACCTGGCATCACCTTTCAAAGATGAGTTCCCATCTATGTCCAGGGACCCATCACAACCGAGGCAGAATGATGTTTCAATTTAAAACTGTGTTCAGGGGCACCTGGGTGGCACAGTCAGTTAAACCTCCAACTCTTGGTTTTAGCTCAGCTCATGATCTCAAGATCATGAGATCCAGCCCAGTGATGGGCTCTGCACTCAGCATGGAGTCTGCTTGAGACTCTCTCTCCCTCACCCTCTGACCCTCCCTGCCTCCCCCCCCCAAATAAATAAGTCAATCTTAAAACAAAACAAAACAAAACAAAACAACTGTCTGCATTCAGACACCCAGGGTCATGAGATCGAGCCCCCTGATGGGCTCTGCCCTCAGGGTGGAATCTGCTTGAGACTCTCTCCTTTGCCCTCTGCCCCTCCTCGCCATTCTCTCTCTCAAATAAATAAATCTAAAAAAAAAAAAAACCCAAAAACAAACAAACAAGCAAAAAAACCCACAAAAAAACCCAACAACTGTCTGCATTCAGACTGGTGCCCTGTTGCCTTCCTGTGGTCAGAAGGGCCACGCCCACTAGCAAATAACCAATCAGTATCAACCACAGCATGAGGTTTGATGAGAGGGATAATAAAGTCAAACTGCTTCCAATGTGAGTCAAGTCCAAGAAAATTAAATGCTAAGTCTATTAAAGGTAATGTTGAAGTGATGCAGATTTTAGAAGAGTTTCGCTGTGATGACTTTGAAATGCACTTGAGCAGGACTCATCTGGTCCTTCCTCTTGGGGAATGGGCAGCTTTCTGCAGAAGGAATACATGTGGAGATCATTTCCCGCTCTGTGAATTGCCATCTCCACTCACTATCTCTCATGTACCAATTTGTGGAGAGTGATGAGGGTGGTGAGATAGGAGAAAGGATTAATAGTCTGTTTTCCAGTGACTGGGAATGTGGAGAATAGATATTTAGCAGAGGGTGAGATAAGGAATCTCCACGCTCTCTGTGTGTTTGTACATGGAAGATATCAATATATCAGCCTTTTAGATATCTACTTGCCTTAGGTCAGTAAAAATTAGGAGGCAGGAATTTTATTTAACTCTGTGTTATCTTCTCTTTGCAACTGGAAGTAGAGGTAGGCTGCTAACACAAAATATGTCTTGGGGGGGGTACATATTTGTAATGTATATAAAAGGCTGAAATACAGCTTTTTCTATTTTCTCCTCCATGGACAACAGAGTAAGTATCTACAAAGCCGAGAAATATTATGAGTCGATAGACCCAGAATGTGTGGACCCAGGCAAGTTTCTTAACCTGCTCTGCCTTAGTTTCTTTATCTTCAAGATGGAGAAATAAGAAGAACTAACTTAGGCAAGTACTGGCTCTGTGGTAGGTATGATTCTAATGCTCTCCATGGATGATCTCATTCAATCCTGACACTCTTCAAGATACAGACTGCTATTGTCCCCTCTTGCATGAGGAAAGTGAGGGATAGAGAGGTTCAAAGCCATTAGTTAGTGGGATTGGAACTTGGAAGTCTGGTTCCAAAGAGTATTCTGCCTCCAATTAAAAGTGAGTTTAAAAATATACAAAAAGAAAAAATTCAAGTAAATTTCTTACCATGTAGTTTGTATGTAGTAAGCATGCAAGAAATGGTAGTCATCTAAGATAATGATGATGATTGTGATTAAAAGAACAATAAAACACCAGAGTGATTTAGAAAAGAGTGATTATAACCCCTGAGAGGGCTGCTGGCCCCAACCAAACTTTCCTCCTTATTGGAGAGAGGGCTGTCTTTATTTGATCTTGGATCCCACTTGGGACAAAGATTGCCTCCTCCTGCCACAGTGTTGATGGAGTTCAAAGTTGCTGGCCATTATCACAGGGCTGGCTTTTCATCTTTGGCCACAGGGCTTATGCTCAGCCTTTATCTTCTCCCAGGGTCTCAAAATCAGGGATGATTTTCATGCATTCACATAGGCTGCCAGGCAGAAATCAGGAATTACCACTTCTGGCTGTGGAAGGCTTAGGACTGGGGCCCACCCTGACCATTGAGCATCAGTGGGAGAGATGGGAGTATTCCTCTTCTGAGAATCCACCTTTAGGCTTCTGCCTTTTCTATAGCAGACTGATGGTGGAAAGGAGGTTTGGGAGATAAATGACAGTCTGTGAGCTGAAGAAGAGGATGCAGGAATGGTAGAGAATGAGAAAAGGGGAAATTCAGGTAGCAACAATGAAACGCTTTGGCAGGAACTGTGAATCACAAGGAGACGAGGTTGGGATGTGGTCATATGGTGGAAAAGATGAGCAGTACTTTTAAAGAGTAAGCAAAGACCAAAAGAATTAAAAATAGGGACTCAAGAGATATGTGTACACCCATGTTCATGATAGCATTATTCACAACACCCAACTTAAAATGAAATGCTATAATTGTAAGATGTTCTATGTAAACCTCATGGTGAACACAAAGAAAAAGCTTAAAAAAAAAGAAAAAGAAAAAACCTTTAGTAGATACACAAAAGATAAAGAGAAAGAGATCAAATCATACCACTATAAAAAAGTCAAAATAGCCAAAAAGGTAGAAACAACCCAAATGTCCATTGATGGATATGAAAAATAAACAAAATATGGTCTATCCATACAATGGGATATTATTCGACCCTAAAAAGGAAGTAAATTCTGATATGTTCTACAACATGGATGAACCTTGAAGATATTATGCTAAATAAAAGAAGCAAAAAACTAGAGAGTGGATATTGTAGGATTCCACTTATACAGGGCATCTAGAGTAGTCAAATTTATAGACAGAAAGTAGGTTGGAGTTTGTCAGGGCCTGGGGGGTAGGGAGTGGGGGACAGAGAATTATTGTCTAATAGGTACAGAGTTTCAGTTGGTGAAGATGAAAAAGTTTTGGAGATGAATGGTGGTGATGACTGCAGAATAATGTGAGTGTACATAATGCCACTGAATGATACACTTAAAATGGCTGAAATGGTAAATTTTATGTTACATCTATTTTACCATAATATAAATAAAAAATAAAGGAAACCTCAAAATAAAAGAACAGGCAACTATGACTTAATTACAGTAGTTGCTTTCTAATGCACATTTATTACATAGATATACGTTTATATTCAGTGGTATTGGTGGCTGGGGTGAAAGAGGAAACCAGCAAAATGTATTTAATTTCCATTTTTACCACTCTGAATCCATTGGTCAAAAACGAGGCCCATAATTTATCCCAGGGAGCTGCCACAAAATTTGGACAGTCCTACCCTCCCATCAGTCACTCTCCAGAGAGGCCCAAGTGAGACCCCATGGAGGGTGTCAGCACCAGGATTCCTGACACGAGAGCTGGTAAGATTAGAGCAGCAGGAAAGTAGGTCAATGGAGAAGCCATTTGCTGGCTTGCAGACTTCAGTTAGGGTACAGAAGAGCAGGCTGTGCTGCCGGCTGTGATTCAGGGCATGAGCTCCTTATTATCCACAGGGGCAAATGTTGTTAACACCATGAGGTTGCACAGAGCTCTCTAGAAGCCAAACTGAGAGACTCTCATTGACTCTGGCAGGCTCCCCAGTGCTGGCAAACCAGGGCATCACGGGACTCTAGTCTCTCTACAATTAAACAGATAATTAAGAAATAAGAACATATTTTTCCAATATAAATTGATAGATGCTGGTGGGTAATGTTAGCATCAGGAATAAATTGAGCAGTAATCTGCAAAGGATGTTATTGCTATTACAAAAATAAAGATCTGTCTCCGCAACCAATCAATTCAGCAGATATATACCAACAATCAAATTGTTAAAAATGACTTCTATAAATTGCCCAGTGTTCCGTCTAATGGTACCAGAAGCAGCTGTGATACAATTTAGAGCTGATATAACCATACATCTAGCACGCTTTTTCACCCTGATGTTTTTTGTTCCCTTCCAAGCAGTTGTAGTAGAGCCCCAGCTTTGTTTAAGGCACCCATGTGAAAACAAAGTGTATTTTACTCCACGGGTTAGCAAAGGCATTTTGGCAGAAACACTCAGAAATATATGCATTTAATATGGGAAGAATAATTCAATTTTCTTTCTATTATTTCAGCTACAAGTTTGCAGTATCTTTAATTCTTCATTAAGCCCTCTGGCTTGCAAGGAAGTTGCTGTTCTTTACGAGCTGCCATACCTCTTTCAAATGAATGTGGAAAAGACCCACAAAGGGATAGTTATAATCAAGTATTTTTCAGTCTTGTCTAACAGCCATTTCAATGAAATCAGAACAATTTAGTACATTTTCTTGATACCTGCAGCACTTGAAGACTCGGTCTGTCCAAACTTTGATTGTCTGTTAATGCCTAATCACCAAGCCACCCTGTGATCTGTCGGTGGCCTTTTTTTCCTTTGCATATTTATGTCAGCTGACAGAGCAGTTAAAAACTGGCTGAACTGAAAGCAATTTTCCTAGTGGGGAGCCCTGACACAACAGGAATCCATCTTGAATATTACAGTTCCAAACTTAGTTCTCATGTTGAAGTTTGTCTGGTAAACTCAGATGGTGCCCAAGCTGAGACATGGTTTACTCCAGACACAATTAACAGTGAGAGCAAAAACATCAACAGTAGCCATTGGTCTCCTACTGAGTGTTAAATTCTTTCCACAAAAAATGGGACACCAGAAGGCATATCAACACAAATAAATGTGGTCCCTGCCCTCAAATAACTTACAATATAGTGAGGAAATGGCTAAAAAAAATTGAATGGCTTGGGAACAACTAAGGTGATACAAATTAGAATGAGTCCTGTGGAATAGATTTGCTTTGGAAGAGAAGGTTCCTATTTCTTCCCAAGATAAAGGTAGACAGGCTCTACACAGGACATGTGGAGGGTAAAAAAAGGAGCCATATCCTTGTCTTGAATTCAACAATCTAACGATGTAGTGGAGGAAGAAACCTAGAGTGACAGATTATAATAAGGTGAGAGAAATCGAGAAATTCAGGGGCAGGGGAAGGAGAGAGTAGTCGAGGTGGGCCAGGGTCAAGGACAGGTCTGAGGAGGCATGAATGAGGCATATTAAGTTTGACATAGAAATGATGCCTGGTGAGAAGATATTTGCAAATGACATATCTGATAAAGGGTTAGTATCCAAAATCTATAAAGAATTTACCAAACTCAACACCCAAAACACAGATAGTCCAGTTAAGAAATGGGCAGGAGACATGAATAGAAGTTTTTCCAAAGAAGACATAGAGATGGCTAACAGACGCATGAAAAGATGCTTAACATCACTCATCATCAGGGAAATACAAATCAAAACTACAATGAGATATTACCTTACACCTGTTAAGATGGCTAAAATTAACAACATAGGAAACAACAGGTGTTGGTAAGGATGTGGAAAAAAGGGAACCCTCTTACACTCTTGGTGGGAATGTAAACTGGTGCAGCCACTCTGGAAAACAGTATGGAGGAGCCTCAAAAAGTCAAAAATAGAACTACCCAATGATCCAGCAATTGCACTACTAGGTATTTACCCAAAGGATACAAAAATACAAATTCAAAGAGACTTATGCAGCTTGATGTTTATAGCAGCATTATCAACAATAGCCAAATTATGAAAAAAGCCCCAATGTCCATCAACTGATGAATGGATAAAAAAGCTGTAGTATATACATATAATGGAATATTATTCAGCCATCAAAAAGAATGACATCTTGCCATTTGCAATGACGTGGATGGAGCTAGAGTGTATTATGCTAAGTGAAATAAGTCAGAGAAAGACAATTATCATATGATTTCACTCATATGTAGAATTTAAGAAACAAAACAGTTAAACATATGGGAAGGGGGAAAAAGAGGAGGCAAACCATAAGAGACTCTTTCTTTTCTTTTCTTTTCTTTTCTTTTCTTTTCTCTTCTCTTTTCTTTTTAAAGTAGGCTCCATGCCCAGTGCAGAGCCCAACACAGGGCTTGAATTCACAACCCTGAGATCAAAACCCAAGCTAGGATAAAGAGTAGGACTCTCAACCAACTGACCCATCCCAGTGCTCCACAAGAGATTCTTAACTATAGAAAACTAACTGAGTGTTGCTGGACGGAGGTGGGCAGGGAATGGACTAGATGGGTGTTGGGCATTAAGGAGGGCACTTGCAACGAGCACTGGGTGTCGTAGGTAAGTGACAAATTACTAAATTCTACTCCTGAAACCAATATTACACTCTATGTTAACTAACTGGAATTTAAATAAAAACTTGAAACAAAAAATAAATTAAAATAAAATCAGACTTCCTGCAGAGATATGAAAGAAAGAAAGAAAGAAAGAAAGAAAGAAAGAAAGAAAGAAAGAAAGAAAGAAAGAAAGGAAGAAAGAAAGAAAGAAAGAAAGGAAGAAAGGAAGAAAGAAAAAAAGAAATGATGCTCGGTAATCAATTGAAATCTGAGGAGTCTGGAACTCAGGAGAAAAGTCAAAAATAAAGATTTAGAAGTTCTGTTTTTGTGGAATACTAATCAGGTATATTGTAGAATGCCCTAAAAGTTCTATTTCTGACCCTCAATAATATTAAATAATAATATTTAATTTCTTCCCAATAAGTACTAATCCTGAAACTCTCAATGAAACTTCCCATCTTTTAGTATAATTAATAAAAAAAAGATTTGTTTGGGGGGGGAGGGGCAATGAGAAAGGGAGAGAGAAACTCAAGCAGACTCTGAGCTGAGCAGAGAGCCTGACGTGGGGCTCGTTCTCATGACCCTGAGATCCTGACCTGAGTTGAAACCAAGAGTTGGATGCTTAACCGACTGCACCACCCAGGTACCCCTTAGTATAATTTTTAATATGAAAATGGTCTTACATGGTCTTAAATGGTCTTTCTACTAGAGATTTTCTGGGTACACATCTTTCTCCATCCTGCTTTGTGACCCAAGGGGCTGACCTCTGTGAACTGCATCATCTTGCTCTCTGGCTGCTAAATTGTTTGGCCACTGGAATACCCAGATGAAAGATAACAGGATGAGAGTGAGGGCAAGGTGTATATCCCTGTGGATCCCTCTTTGCCTGGTCATGAGGAGTTGGCTGCCTCTCTCTGCCGAGTGTCTAAGAACCTCTCTGGCTCCTTGCCGGTCTAGCCAATAGGTGATGACAACTTCCTGATTTTTGACTGTGGGGTATAACATCATCCCTTGTTACTTTCCCTAAACCAGGCCTATGCTTTCTTAAAAATTGCCTTTACTAAGCATTCTTACTTTATCAGACTTTGTAGAACTTTATTAAACTCTTCTCAATTACCTAGTGTGAATGCATTCTCTTTTTCTGGCATGACTCTGATAAAATCCTCTGCAAATATTGACTATTGACTGATCGACTAACTGATTGATAAGATCCAGTCTTGGCTCTAAGAAAGCTTCCTTTCAAAAAGTTCTACAACATAGCAATGGCCCTTGGGCTGGTTTCTTTTAATGAAAGAAAATGTTTAAGATAGTTTTCCCCAATCTGAATATTCATCAATGGGAAAATGGTTAGATAAATTATAGTTCATTTTTATGTAAGATATATAAATTTAAAAAAAGAATGAGATGGTCTTATAGGTATGGACATGGGAGTGTCTCCAGGACATATTAAGTGAAAAAAATGAAGTGGCAGAAAAATAGGCTCAGTATAACCCCATTTATGCAAACAACATTAAACAAAATAAAAATAAATATTTTACATGAACTCTTGGTCCTTCAACCTCTATTCCCAAACTTTTCCTTGCCTTATCTCCTGCTATAGTCTTTCCTCAACCTTACACTTCAGCTTCATTATACAGAAGCTAAGCTAGAGTAGGCATTCAATGCTTGTTGGATGAGCAAATAAATTACAATTTTCAAATATAACCTGCACTTTCTTTTTCCCTCCATCTTTATTGAGGTATATTTGACAAATAAAAATTATATATATTTAAGATGTATGCCTTGATGTTTTGATATATGTATAAACTGTAAAATAATAAATACAACCAAGCTAACTAACATATCCATCAATATTTACCATTTTTTTTCCTTCCCTTTGTGTGTATAGTGAAAACACTTAAGATTCATGCACTTAGCAAATTTCAAGTTTATAATATAGTGTTGTTAACTGTACTTATCCTGCATTTTCAAGATTCCATCTTAGTGTTTGCTCATACTGTTCCACCTGCTTGGAATACCTTAACCCTTCACTCATCTGTTGTAATCAGATTAGTCATCCAGCATCCACTCCAAATGCCCTCATCTGTGACATCTTCTCAAACAACTCAACCTAGAATTTCCTGTCCCTCCTCTGCCATTCTATAGGCATTTGTAATTATAGCTGAGCACTTAGGACACCTTGCTTTGTATTCAGATCCAACTTCCTCATAAGATTCTAAGATCCTTTAGAGAGCTTTGGCAATTTTATATTCCTCATACATAGCATAGGATCTTGCACATAGTAGGAACTCCATAACTAATTGCTATATTGTCTTGAGTTAAAGCTAATTGATTGTTAGGGTATGGCAGGCCAGATCTTGCTGACTATTGTAGATCATTAACTGAATGTCTCCCAAACCAAATCGATTAATTATGAAATTGAGTGTCATCATATTTTAAATAATTTACTCTGAAACTTCAGGTAATTTAAATCTAAGATGAAGAGCAGATGTTTCATGTAAGAGCGCTAAGTAGGAAAAATGTTTCTTTGTTGGATACCAATGTCAACACAGAGAACGTAGGGGCTTCAAGGAAAGATCTGGCCCAGCCGGTATGGGAATGGACAGGAGAGGAGAAGTTGGCACATCTTTGGGCAACCAACCTCCTTTTCCTTTTCTCTGGGAGAATGAGCATATTTTCCTGTCTACTTTAGCAGCAGTTACCCCCTGCAGATTTCCCAATGAATCAGAAGCTGCCTCTGCACAGACCCATAATCCACAGCTTGTAAGTAATTCTCAAATCTAATTTATTAAAAACTCATTTATTTGCAACAACACCAGATTTCTGATTAATTCCCAGCACCATGGGTTATTTAATGCAGTGGGTTACATTGTCATTTCTGATTTCCCAAAGTGCTTGATTGATAGAAGCTATTGTGGGCTTAGTCTGTCAGCGTATTGTTCCCTTGTCAAGTGACAACAAAAAAAACCTTATTGATGGAATTGCTGGGTGTCTCTTATATAAGGTAGAAATACAGTATGGCATTGGAGACACACAGGTGTTAGGCATTCACTAGGGAAGCTAAAAATTATGCTTAGAAACTTCACTGAAATGTAAGGCATAGATCCCTGTCTATACTCTACCTAGAAAAGTCTAGCAAAGTATGTAGTTGTGTTTTTTCCTCTAATATCAAGGAATTAAGAGGTCTATTTCCATTTTGCCTTTTTATGAGGGTGATGAAATGCAGTGAAGTAGATTCAAAACCATAAATCACCTTTAAATGAAAGCATCCTTTTTGTTTGTTTTATAAATTTTTCAGAACATTAAAGACCCATTTAAATCTTTGAGGAGAATAACCCTTAGAAGACAATATAGTCATTAAGGCTCAAAAAAAAAAAAAAAAGTAAGAGCTTGTGCCAGGATGTTTCTGTAGCTAATATGCCACACTAACTAGGAATCCCTCTTTGTTTACCCCCTTAGCCTCTCCCTGAACTGAGATTACCTACCCAACTTAGCCACAGATACAAGCTAAGAATTGGAAATTAGGTATAAAAATTGTCATAACAGGTTAATAAAGGGCAAAGAAGCAGTTCTTCCAAATAATGGCAAACTATTTTCACAATTTAGTGTACTAAATTTGTTAAAATGAGGCAACTCTCTCTTCCATACCTCCCAATAGTGTCTTTTATCTTTCCAGATAGACAAGGGCCCCGGTGGAGGAGAATTGACCATCAAATGGAAAATCTATTTCCATCCCTTCACATTTCTTAAGCATGAGGATAGGTAACTTCCTAATCAGATCTTTCTCAGCTAAATATCTTCCACAACCCTCAGTGACGGCAGGCCAGAGATTTGGAATCACTTCTATGCCAAATATTTCCCTTTAGCCTGGTATCTAATGGCAGGGCTATTGTGCAGTTTATGAAATGTTCACTGTCAAAGAGATTATAGACCACCTTGAACAGCTTAGAGGACACATACTGTGCAAAACTGAGAGCTCAGAAGTCAGGAACCTGAGAAGAAAGCATAATGCGGGGTAAGTGTCCCCACCCCTTTTCATCACCTGTCCTTGCCTCCCTGGAGAAAACTCTAAGAGGGCAAACTAAGGAATAATGTGATGGGGTCCAGAGTTCTTCAAATTCCACTTCCCCGGGCCCTTTATTATATATAAACAAGCCCACTCATGTGCAATTTCTCATATATAAATACAACTCTCCTGACAATCTACTGTCAGAAAAGTGAACGCTTTGAGGTATTTTCCAAAGAGGAATTTATAGTAATTTCTCTACAAACACTTGTACGCAAAGACATGTATTTACTGAAAGACTACATTTAGAATGAATGAAGTCTTATTGCCCTTACGAAAGATATAGTTAAAATTGTGCCATCTCCATTTTCCACAAAGATTGACCAAGAGAAAAAAGTTAACATATTGGGGCGCCTGGGTGACTCAGTCAGTTAAGCGACGGACTCTTGATTTTTGGCTCAGATTACGATCTCAGGGTCGTGAGATCCAGCCCTGCATGGGTCTCCGGCTCAGCACCCAGAGACTGCTTAAGATTCTCTCCCTCTCCCTCACCCTCTGCCCCTCTCCCTACTCTCATTCTCTCATGCGCTAAAAAAAAATAATAAAATAAATAAAATCTTTTTTAAAAAGTTAACATAGTAAGATGGTGATGATATAGGGAAGACACTTTTATATTGTTATATATAAATTGGTGCAAACTCTATGGAGGACAATTTGAGAATATGCATCAAAATTAAAACGTGCTATTGGAGATTTCCAATTTTAAGATAGCAGTGTAGTCTTTTCCTGCCCCTTTTCCTTCTAAGAAATCACCCAAAACCAACAAGGAATATGAGAAACAAAACACAAATTCCATAATCCATGAAATTAGGAAATATTTATAACCTCAAACTACAATATGTGAAAATAAATGAAGGAGTTTAAACGATGTAGCAGCATGGAGAAAGCCTATATAGTTGGTTCAACAGGATTTTTAAGACACTTAATACTATAGAACGCAGGAGTGAGGAAAGTGGCTAAAAATGGGGATTGATTAAAAGTCTATATAAGGAACAAAGAGAACCCCGCAGAGCCTCACCCCATCCTGAGCAGTCACATGTGTATCTCTCTCATTCCCAGGACCAAGTAGGCATTAAAGCAGAGTGGCTTCAAACTCAGGGTCACCAGCCCAGTGGAAGGCAGGGAATAAGCACTGGATTAAAAAAAGTAAATTCTGTGTAAAATGAACAGCAAGACCCCCACCTCCTCTGCTATGCTTAGCATAGCAGATATGCTATATCTGGGAACCAGATTTATTGCCATGGCCTTCCCCTTTCCCCACCACTCTCTACCCAAAGAAAGTAAAATAAATTGTAGAATTCTTCTCTGGAATAACTGGAAGTCCCAGAGAAAATACCTAGAGATACAGATATGAATTCTACCAATAAAAATCAATCAGCTCACTACTCCACTAATTTACAATGAAGCCAGCAAGCTCAGCTCTACAGATGGAATTTCCAATCAGCTCTTTAATAGCTCCTTCTAAAATATGAACTGACAGCCAAGGATCTCTTGACATTTGAGAAAATCCTCCAATATGAAAGATACTAAAACACACACACATGCACCCACACACACACAGGGAAAAAGGAATGACAAAGAAACAGAGACAATGTAGTAGCAAAAAATTATTTTCAAAAAACAAATATAATTTATATTCCTAGAAATAATGAAAATAATAAATCCATGGGGAGAAAAGGAACTATAAAAAGAATGATCAGAGAAAAGGAACTCTTAAAAATTAAAAATATTAAAAATATTACTGTAAAACATTTTTAATGTTTTTCCCAATAAATGGGTAGGAAAAAAAGAGTTTAAGAAATGTCTCAAAGAGTATAATAAAAAGACAAGGAGAAAAATCACAGGAGATACAATGAGAAAATTAGAGGTTCAAACCAAGAGATCCAACATCTGATTAATGGATGTACCAGAAAGAGAGAACAAGGGAAGGCACAGGGAGGGAATCATCACAGAAATAATACAAGAAAATTGTAGGACATGGATCTCCAGATTGAAAGAGCCTCCAGAATGTCACTACAAAGAATGAAAAAGACCCACATCCAAGGATATCATTGTAAAATTTCAATACATCAGGAATAAAGAGCCTAAATCTTTTAGAGGTTTTTTTTTTTTTTAATCATATACAAAAGATCAGGAATCACAATGGCATTGGATTTCTCAACAGCATTATTGGAAATTAGAAGAGAGTAGGGAAATGTCTTTAAAATTTTGAAGGAAAATTATGTTGTATCTATATCTGGCCAAACTATCAACTGTGAGAATAAAGTAAAGACATCTTCAGGTATAAAAGGACCTAAAATTTTTACCTTTCATTAATCATTCTTTGGAAGCTACTAAAGAATGCACTCCACAAAAAGGATTAAAACAGACACAAGAAAAGATGGGAAACAGATCATCAGGGATCCAACACAAGAGAGAAAGATAAAGAGAATTCTTAGAATGAGAGCAGCAAGCCCAGAGAGCAACCAGTCAACACTGGAGCAAGAAAATGGAAGGTTCCAGGGAAAAGAAGGAAATGATTGATCATCTGATGAAAAATTAAATATTTACCAAGAAAGCAGGAAATGAAAAATATGAGGCAATCATTAACACCAGAGGAAAAAGTCCAAGAAAGGAAACAATCATGGTGGACTACTTGGTACACCAGTGGACAAAGTTTGCACAGTCAAAATAATGTCATGTAAGTACAAATGTCAGTTTAATCTTCAACTGTGACATGAGTACATTACGAGTCTGGAGGGAGGGGAAAGAGTGCATAAGAAAGCTAAATCTTCACCTGACGTAACAGTCGATAGAAAACACCAGAAAGGGTAACTCAAACGTCAGTATCAGCTCATGACCTAGAGATGTGTAGGTAAAAACCAGAAGGAAGAAACAAAAGGATTGAAAACAGAGGAGTGGCCTGTGGGGAACCAGGAAATGGTGGGGCTTGGGGCTGTGACTTTTAGCTATGTTTTTCAGCACTCCTCGATTTCTAAAAATTACCTGCCTATGATAATTTGATAAAACGTAAACATTTACTTTTAAATAATAATGGGGTCATATTAGGTGATCTTTAAAATTGCTCCTAGCTTTAAAAAGCACTTATTAAAAACTTCAAAGGAGAGAAACCACTCCAAGGAGAAAAGTATGAAAAGTAACTAGCATGGTAAAGGGCTAAATAAAGCCTTTTCTTCCCCTGCATGGGCTTCTTCTTTCCTGCTCTTATGCTAATTCCATAAGCTTTGGAGTAGAAAAGAACATGTTTGCATGAATAGAACCTATCTCTGGACTTGGCCTAAGTTAATTTCCTAAAGAGCAATTTAAAAGAACACAGACAGAATACTATTCACCAGTTCGAGAGAACAAACTCCATGCTACAAAGTGGATAAATCTTAAAGGAATTATGCTAAGGGAAAGAAACCAGAACCACAAGATTATATAATGTAGGATTCTATTGCTACAATATTCTGGAAAAGGTAAAACTATAGGGACAGGAAGTAGATCAGAGGTTGCCAGGAGCTGGGAGTAGAGTGTGGGTTTGACTACAGGTGCTGGAGGAGGGGAGGGGATTTTTTTGAAGTGATGGAATAGGTCTGTATCTTCTTTGTGCTGTGGGTTGAACAACGATATGCATTTGTCAAAACTCACAGAACCACATTAAAAAGGGTGAATTTTATTGCATGTACATTATATCTCAGCAAGAGAAACCGAGAGGGAGAGGAATACGGGAATGGACAATGATTCCAAAATAGTTCTAGTTTCACAGATCATTAGATGAGACTAAAATAGTCCCACCTCATTGGACCTTTCCTCACAGCATTGGGTGGGTAATTAAGGTCTCATAAGGCTTATTCAACATAATTCTTTCCCAGATGTATCAGCAGGGATGGAGAAACCCAAAATGTCATGCAGGACTCTACGCTAGTTTCATGATCAATGCAGTTTTTTTCAGAACTTTCTAAAAGGCAAATATGGAAATGAAAAGCATCTCTGTAGTAGATTGCAAAAATAGCCACAATTATTCTCCTCTCTGAATCTACATTACTTCGCAATGTGCCTTTGCAGCTCCTTCCATCAAGAGGACTTGTCTAGGTCTCCGCCACTTGAATCTGGGCTGACTTTGTGAATTGCATTATGAATAGAATATGGTGGAGGTGATTTTGGACAGGCTCTGAGCATCGGCCTCAAGACCTGTGGCCTTTCACTAGACCTCTTAGAGCGCTGCCCAGCTACCATGTGAATAAGCCTGGCCTTGTTCCCATGAGAGATATGTGTCTGAGTCACCATCATCATCACCTGCTAACCTTCAGGTGTGTGAGTGAGGCCATCCTAGATAAGTAAGCCTCCAGCTAATCCATTGGCTGACCACAGACACATAAACAAGCCCAGTTAAGATCAGCCAAGCCTGGCCCAGGTGAGCTGAATCATCCAGCTGAAGTATAGAATCAGGAACAATAATAAATGGTTGCTGTTTTAAGTCACTCAGCTTTAGGGTAGTTTGTTGGGCAGCAAAGCTAACTGATAAAATATAAAAAAGAATGTATACTGATAAATGTATCAGTATGTATTTATACTGATATAAATACTGATATAAAAGATATATACTGATATAAAAAATATATAAAATATATATACTGATATAAGAGTATATACTGATAAAATATAAAAAGAAATATAATTCAGAAAAAAAAAAAAAGGGAAAACAACCCACTTAGGTGTCTTTGTAATACTGAAAAGCTAGGTATCTTAGGCTAGAGATGAGTCATCAGAAAATAAAAATAAATAAGACTTCTTAAAATTTCATAAAATAGTGCATTATACTTTGAAAAAGCAATTTTACTTACAGGAATTTATTCTATAGGTATACTCACATTGGTATGCACTAATGTCAACCAAGTGAGCTCTGATTAGTCTAAATGAAGTTTTACTAAAACAGCCTCATCCATTTATTTACATATTCTTTAGGGCTGTTTTCACAACAATGGCAGAGTTGAATAATCTCGATAGAGATTGAGTAGCTGTCAAAGCCTAAGATATTTATTACCTGGCCCTTTACAGATATACAAATCAATAAAAATTTGCCGACCCCTCGTCTCAGCCAGTGGTTCTCGAACATTAGTGAGCATCAGAGCTACATGAAGGACCTATTAAAATACGGATTGCTGTGTCTCCCTTTGGAGTTTCTGATTCAGTAGATCTGGAGAGGGCCTACGAATTTGTATTTGCAATTCTTTCTAATGATCTTCAAATTACCCTCTGTAGACCACTACCTATTGTATGTCCTCTATGAGCTGGTAGTAGAAGGTTCTCAATCCAAATGGCATGTGTAATCGAGAGCAGTGTGTTCAATGCAGCATTGCTCTGCTCACCATGCACGGAGCATCCTGCCGAGCACTGGGGTCCAGCTCATAGCTCCCACTTTGCCTTATCCTAAGTCATTGAGTCTCTCCTCCCAGGTATTTGGAGGGAGAGCCATAGAACCTGCAAAAGAAAATTATAAGACCTAGGTTCGAGTTTCTGTCCTACTGTGTCCTTGTGTAAGCTCCCTAAAGACCTGGAGATAATAAAATGCTCTTATCTACTTTACATGGCTATTGTGGGAAATAAATGGGAAATTCTATACAAACTATTCCATCAGTGTTAACTTTCCATAAACTAAAGTTGTATGGTTATGATGTATTATTGTTAGTAACCTACTATATGATAACGTTGCTATTATTATTGATAACCCTAGCCGTTCTAAGCAGATGTTGCTATGAGCAGAGAAAAAGGCTTTGCCCCAAAAGAATGAATAAACATTAATAAAATCCATCTCTGATTAAAAGGGAGGAGTTTAACCCATTAAGTAGCTTCAAACGTCACTCTGCGTTCAAATGTAAATGTTTGTCTTTGTTCTTGGCAGAAAATAAGGGTGTGCAGGACACGCAAGTGGTGTTGGTAGGTCAAACTTGCCAGACTGGAAGCTCCAAGCAAACCCTACCTGTTTCCCTGCAAAGAGCATCTCCTCCATCTTTGGCTTCCATTCCCATTTGAAGCCAGCCTCCAATGCCGTGTCAGCCTTTGAGCACCTCCAAGTGCTCTAGCACCTTCTGCTGAATCACTCCAGGAGGACCCAAGGTCCTGAGAACACCTGCTTACACAGGAACTACAGCCAGTTGGCTCCAAGCTACACCTGCTTACACAGGAACTACAGCCAGTTGGCTCCAAGCACAGGAGCCTTTAGCTGCCATTGACCCTTGGCACAGCTGCTAGTTGGAGTGGAAGCTGATGTGGAATGGAGCAACCCAGCATAGGTCATTACTGCCCTCTCTAGCCACCCAGCTCCCCAGAGGCACCTGAGCTGATGTTTGCTGGCTGGCTGATCTTGTCAAGGTCTTTTCTTGAACCTCACTGCTATGCTTCTTAGGAAAGTTAGACGGAGCGGGGAGGCCTGCCTATCTGCTTTGTGTTTGCTCTTTAGCTGTTATTTCAAGGTCAACTTCACTCACCAGAGGCCAGATCCCAGCTCATCAGGTTGGCACACGCTGCTGGAGTCCTGAGTCAAAGCACCATGTTTACACACACTCTCCCTCCCAACGCTCCCCAAGGCACAGATCCGCTAATTTCAGTGTTTGTGGTCTCCCCACAATTCCCTACTCTCTACTCAAACAGAACTCAGGTGACTCTCCTTGAGAGCTCTTGGCTTCTGCCAAGCAATTCAAATCTCGACAGCGTGTGATAAGAAGGCTCAGAGCACTCCAGGACTATTAGCTGCCTTGGGGAAACAGGTACTGTCTAGTCCATGCGGAGGTAGAACCTCCTGATCCAGCCTTGTTCTGGAAGTTTCGTCCCTCCGGAAGCAAGAGTGCGGATAGCTTCACCCTTTGGAAGCGCTAACAAGATGGTTTGTGTGTTTGGGTTTGTCCTGAAAGCACTGGAACACTCAGTCGGGCTTCTGAGGTAACCCCATGTGTTTCTCCCCTTGGAATGAAAAAGCCAGAGGGCTGCATCTGGTACCTCCCCTGCCACCAGTTTACTTCGGGATCTCACGTAAGTCCCATCTCCTCTCTGGGCCTTGGCTGCGTTCTCTAAGAAAAAAAAAATGGAGTAGTTGCATTATGATTCCTAAGGCTTCTTTCACTGCCAAGGTTTTATGATTCTCTTGAACTCCAAGACTGCCATTCCTCTCCTCCTCTCTCCCCTCCCCCCCCCACTCAACTCATAGAGAATGCAAATAATTTTTTAATATAAATCCAAGCAAAATGTAATAAAGAAGGTAAATTTGCTGTCAAAATTTGCATAATGTATTCTCAAGCCAAGCAGAAATGGCATTTGGATTGTTTGCTGTTTTGAATTATCTGCACCACCGCACCCCTGCATTTGTGCAGATAATTGGGAGTGACTGTATGTGGGGAAGAGACACAGTGGTCTCCTATGGATCACATTGCAAGTAGCATTTCTCAGAGCTTGGGTTAATGTGATTAACTCAGTTGGGGGGGGCCCAAGGAAGAGCATCAGTTGGCTCTCTGTAGTTTTAAATAGAGAAAAAGCTCTTTTCAGATGCCCCTAATTGCACCTCTAATTATAGAAGAAAAAAGAAGCTAAAAAAAAATGCATGTGTTCACTGACTTCCGAATCAGTACACTCTTGCAGTCATGAATTTTCCTTCGTGATCAGAGTAACTCCAAAGGCAGGTAAGATAATTTGTCATCTTATTTGCGGCACGAGTTTGCACGGCCTTTGCTGGGTGGCGAGTAGCAGGAACAAGGCCCAGAGACGGTGGCGGCACCTAGCCAGTCACAAAGCAGCCACTTAGCTTTGTCCTTCTCATGGGCAGCAACTTAACGTGAACACTGTAAAGAAGTGATTTCTCTCTGACACTTCAATAGAGCTAAAAAGGCTATAAGCTTGTCTGTAAAGATAATGTAAAGAAAATACGTGATTTGGAAAGCAACTCAGGAGAAAGCCCAGCACCTGCGCAAACGCTCCCGTTGGCTTGAAGTCAGAAATTCGAACAGGTCGGGGTGGTGAAGGTCCCCGGGGCTCCTGCGGTAGAACCTCGAAGCTGTCGCAGGAGCTGAAAACGGGGGGCGGGGGGCGGTCAGGACAAATACAACAAATGACTCCTGGACAAAGCAGGCGTAAAGAAACGAAACATGTTGCTGCTGAAGGCGATACAGGCTGCAAATAGAAGTTGGCTCAAAAATTGCTTTGGATAAACTCAGGGCTTATAAATCTACAACAGAGGCTTTCCTTTGTAATGGGAAAGCTAGGTATGCTTGACACTTGACCGAGGATAGCGGTGCTTGCCCCCAAAGCATCCTTTTCCCGCACTCCCAGACCTCGGCTGCTTTTGCTACTAACCTGTATTTATCAGGTGCTAGGCAATTACTGAAAACTTTCTGTGCGTTATCTTATTTAATCCTCCCAGGTGCATTGTATTGAGTATTATTATCCCCATTTCAGAAAAGAGGAAACTGAGTATTGTACAGACATCCTGGGTTGACGGCTCAGCTCGCACAATCCCACCTGCCTCCCCAACACTTGACTGCATCTGTATCACATGATCCCTCCTCCTCCCTGCATTGCCAGTTGATCTGGGGGCAAGCCCCTGATCCAACCCAACCTGGGCCAATGGCATTCTCTCTCCCAGACACATGAAATGAGGGCGCACAGATGTGAAATGTGCCCATTAGTGGTGGAAATTCAGTTAAAGAACATATCCTTGGAGAAACTGGAACCCTCGTACATTGCTGATGGGAATATCAAGTGGGGCAGCAGCTGTGGAAAATAATAGTCTGGCGGTTCTTCAAAAAGCTAAACGTAGAATTACTGTATGACCCAGCACTTCTACTCCGAGGTATATACCCCAAAGAATTGAAAACAGGGACTCAAACAGATACTTCCATGCCAATGTTCATTGCAGCATTATTTACAATTGTCAAAAGGTGGAAGTAACCCAAATGTCCAATGATGGGCAAAAGGATAAACACAATGTAGTATATCCATAAATGTAATATCATTCAACCATAAAAAGAAATGAAGTCCCAACACATGCTAAAACATGGACAAACCTTGAAAACATAAAGCTAAGTGAAATAAGCCAGACACAAAAGGACAAATATTGTTTGATTCTACTTACATGAAATATCTAGAAGAGGTAAATTCATAGAGACAAAAAATTTATTAGAGATTACCAAGCTTCTGCTGGTACCTTATTGGTGTGGGAAGCAGGTTAAGTTCAATCAGCCATGGTGTTCACTCCCTGCCCTGTTGGAATATTCAGGTCCCTACACTGTGGAGGGCGGAGTCTGTTTTAGGTAGAAGATGTGGCTCAGAGCAGCGGAGGGTGTAGAGGCAAATGGCTCTGGACATAAGACTTCAGGACTTTTCTTGGGATTTCTTTTACTTCTGATTGACTTTCAAGGCCTTTCTCATGATTTCCTTTTTCCCACCTTCCTCTTCCTTTGGTCCAACTTCTCTATTTTTATATTTTTTTCAGTCTTTTCTTCAAATGAGTTCAAAAGAGGAGCTTGAGATTGTCATCATTAATCATTTGGTATTTAATTGGGTTTTGATTTATATCTATGGATTAAGGTCACATCCTTCACTTAGAATTTCTGGCAGAGTGATGAAGGTAGATATAATCCTAACCCTGAGCCCCAGACTAAAATACTATAGACTAGGACAAATCACCTGTCAACATTATGCTAATGTTCAGCTTCCAAATTGTAAAGACAGGTTTCTCCAGTGTTATAGACAGCTTTAATTTAATCACCAGAAAGGGTCTCAAGTGAATGCTCACTTGCACACCTGAATCTTTTAATTAAAAATTATGTATATATAATATTTTTAAGAGGTTGAGAATAGAGGTTACCATTGTTTTCTCATTTTAACCCGTTTCAAGAGAACATCTTTCCTTGTTGGTGTTACCTTTTTTTAAGATTTATTTATCTTAAAGGTGGGGGGAGGGGCAGAGGGAGAGGACCAGAGAGTCTCGAGCTGGTTCTGTGCTGAGTGCACAGCCCTATGCGGGGCTCGATCTCATGATCCCCAAGATAATGACCTGAGCTGAAACCAAGAGTTGGACACTCGACAGACTGCACCACCTAGGTGCGTCATTGTTGGTAGTATATATATATTTTTAAGATTTTTATTTATTTGAGAGAGAGGGAGAGAGAACACAAGTAGGCAGAGCGGCAGGCAGAGGGAGAGGGAGAAGCAGGCTCCCTGCTCCCAGGACCCCGGGATCATGACCTGAGCCCAAGGCAGATGCTTAACCGACTGAGCCACCCAGGCACCTCCTGTTGGTATTATCTTTCCCTGATTCAGATATACCTCACTTGTTTTGGTTCGAGAGGATGCTCAGTATCATAACTGCAAGCAATATTGGAGACTCCTCCCACTGTATAACATTTTTACGGGATCTCCTTGATTGTAAGTTATGTGTCAGTGTAACTATTGACATGTCAAAAGTTTCTGGAAGCAATTAAATACTTTTCCAACAGACCTAATTATATTTGCAGTCTCCCTTTTCATTGGCTTCCTCAAAAATCAGAACTAAACTTGAGTCATCAATCCTTCTCTTCCTCCTTCCACCTCCTCCCGATCCATCCCTCATTCTCTCAATCTCTCCCCACCCCCAATCCCTTTTATTTTTCAACATTTATTGGAGGCCCATTGTGTTCCAGCACTGTCAACTCTGAAATGACACTAAAAAGTCCCTTACAGTTAAGTTACAGCCACTATTGTTCCCTATTATTGGACTTAATCCGCTGAGGGAATAGTTTTTAATTTCATCGCTGGAAATTTCCTTAGCTTCTGATTTCCCCAGGGGATTGTGTTAAGAAAAAAAAAAAATTAGTCTTTTTTTTTTCTTCCTAAGATCTTAGTGAGTTTGAGGGCCGATATACATCATTGAAGTTTGCTATTAACATTTAGTTAATTATGGCAAACACACAGTCTACATGCTGTGATGATGGAAGGGAAAAAGAATAGCCCATCAGTCAGAGGGGCCTCTAAATGATTTTGCCCTAATCTAGGGATATTGAAATTGATGGGTCTCAGCCCATCAACCAACCAAATATAGCATCCAGCTCTTACTGAGATGAGATCTAGACTTTTAAGGAAACTAAAATCGGAAAGGTCTGGGGTTGGTGGCACTATGTTACACTTGAACAAAGAATTATTTCCATATCTCACCTTTGTCACCAGCACCGGGACAAGCTGTCCATATTCTTTACATGACCTACTATTGTTAGTGTCTTATGTCTTTTCTGAAGGTTCCATTGCTAACAGACACCTTGGCTTCGCTCCTGAAACCTGCGGCTTGACCACCTGAGTTATAAGTGGCCCTGATTAGGTATGCTGCAACGTCCGAGTCTCTGTCTCCACCACCAGGCCGCAGGATGAGCCCCATCACGTTCCTGTAAATCTGGGGCCACCGGAGAACTTGAGAGTGCTGGGAAGCTTCCCGAAATTTTGTATTCATCTGTCCCTGCTGCAAGCCGCTCCCTCTCCTGTGGCTGGAAAGCACCCACCTTGCCAGGTGATCAGGATCAGGTAAAGCACCCCATCCAGGACTGACAGTTGAGATCCCGGGCTGTGTGCGTTGACTTGTTAATTGTATCAGCATGCAGCTGGAAGACGTTCTAGAGGAAACGGACAGAAAACCTATTCTTCCTCTACCAATTCCTTTCCCCTCCCCCCACTCTTGTTCTACTTCTTTCACTTCATTTCATGCAAATGAATGTTCCAGAGCTTCCTTAATTGCACACAGAGTCCTGGACTGAGCTCAGTGCTGCCTCGAAGAGATTTCTCACCCCACCACACCCACACGTCCGTCAGCACCGTGGGAACTCCACCGTGATCATTTTCCTATCCGAAAAGACTTTTCGAGTCTCTTTCCCAACCTGCTCTAAGCCTTCCCTCCATCTTGAAGTGCATCTTTGTCTTCATCTGCATACTTTTTGTCTCCTTAACATGAGTGCCGGCAGCTTGGAGCAGTTAATTTTTCCAACCTGACCTCTTCTGGGGATAGCTCCCTCTTAAAATGACCGTGGATCATTTTCTCTGAATACAACGGAATATTCGAGAAGAACACAGAGAGCTTCGGCGCTACCAGGATGACAGCATTTCATCCACAGAGACAGAGGGTGTTAAGATGTTCTATAGCTGCACACCGAGGAAATGTCTTCCTCCTCACACCTCTGTGAAGCCCAGGGCTGTGTCTACCAGGCTTTCGGTGGCATGTTTAGCACATATTTACACATTCACAGCTCCTATAAGGGTATCTAATCTTGTTGCAAAACAAAGTCAGCCGGATCGGACCACCTTATCAGTCTGAACCTGTTAAATCTTATTTCTTTCCCAGCTGCTAGAGATGCAGGTACTGGTTATTTATGTAGGAATCTGGCAAATGTCAGACAAAGCCAGTGATGCTTGTCTAGAAACTGTTCTCCAAGGATGGCCGTGAAGGGGTTATGTGAGTATTTCCCAGCCTCTTCTCCTCAGACACCCCTGTTTGCAGTTTTAGATAACAAGGCCATGCATTGTCTGAGCAGGAGGGAAACAGGTGAGATTGTCTCCCTGAATGCTGACTGCTTCAGGAAACAGAGCATCATTTATATCAATTGCATGACCGTTTGCTCCACAAACTCAGGGTGCGAATATGTTCACAGTTCTTTTGCTTTCCCCATTATTTGCCCGACAGCAAAACCCTCCCAGGTGCCTATTGGCAGAAAACCCAGGATTTCACCCTTGAGGCCACCCTGATACTTCCAATGATCAACAGACACTAAAGGCTTAATCCCTGGGGAGTGGATGTTGGGCACGGTGGCAACAGCCCTTCCAGAGAGCCAGCTTACCAGCATACACTAGAGTCCCTGAGGCCCTCCGCTAAAGCCTCCCCCTGCCTTCCCTTTTACGGTTGATTTGCTTCTCTGTCCTTTCTCAGAGACAAGCCCTTATACTAACAAGTCCTAGCTATGAGCAGCCTTGCCACCCTTCCTCACGCCACAGGGACTCCCTCTCTGACATTTACAGGTGGTTTGCCCAAGGGAATCTTCCTTGATAAGACAGGAACAGCCTCTCTAGGAACGGTTGTCATTTGAAGCATCTCTGTCGACAGACACCGTATAATCTCTATCTTTTAGGCACATTGGTCCCAGCACGTCACTTACACATGGTCATTCTTAGTTCTAAATGCAAATGTAGGACTAAAAAGCTGCCTCAACTAACCCAAAGGTCCCAAACCCACAAGCTTAGGACAAAATGTAAGATGCACGAATTTTCTTTAAGACCCCAAATCAGCCCCCTGAGTCGCTCTTGCCAGACCTCCTTAGGAACCCCACCGTTTCTCAGGAGAGGTCCCCTCAAGGCTCACCAGGGGCTGGCAGCCAGGAGAGGGAGAATTCATTTATCCTTGAGGCCAGGCAGCCAGTCAACAGCAATGGGAACAGTTGGGCCTCCCGCCGGCCTGGAGTTTCCATCTCTGCCCCCTGCCATCGGGCCGAATGGAAAGCCAAGAGAGGCACCCAGCCACACTACTGTCTGGGTCTCAAAGGGGCACAGCTCTTCGAATTGACAGCCATTTTCACCACTGAGGTCTCGGAGTGCCCGGAAGGCTGGGTGAGGAGAAGCTTTAGTCCATGGGCTTTGCCTCAAACCAACACTTCCCTCTGACAGCCAAAGTGCTCGTGCGAAGTCGGAGTCCCCAGCCTGGATTTCCTCCTCTCTTGCCGTGTGCCTTCTCCCGGGGACCTGTTCTACAGTCTGGCCTCAGGCTAGAGGAGTAGCCTTCCACACGTATCTTTGTTGTTCACACTCAGGGGGAAGGGGAGAGTCTAATACATTTTCCCCAAATGGCTCTGTCAACCCCTTACTTCTGAATGCCAAATGGCTAAGGGACGGGAGTGGGGAATGACCTCTCTACCTGGCAACAGCCAAGACCGCACCTAATCCACTCCCCGCAACTGTTCTGCTTTGATCCCTGCCACGCCCAAGATGGCCTTTTATATCAACACCTGATGACAACGATACATTTCATCCACTTTGCCCACGGGATTAGTATTCTATTGCTGCTGTAACAAATGACCACAGCCTTGGTGACTTAGAACAACACCGACTTACTATCTTATCATTCTGGAGTTCAGGCAGGAGTCTATACATGTTATGAAATGATTACCACAATAAGATTAGTCAACACCTTTGTTCCCTCACATAATTACTTGTGTGTGTGTGTGTGTGTATGTGTGTGGTGATGTCTTTTTTTTTTTTTTTTAAAGATTTTATTTATTTATTTGAGACAGAGAGAATGAGATACAGAGAGCACGAGAGGGAGGAGGGTCAGAGGGAGAAGCAGACTCCCTGCCGAGCAGGGAGCCCGATGCGGGACTCGATCCCGGGACTCCAGGATCATGACCTGAGCCAAAGGCAGTCGCTTAACCAACTGAGCCACCCAGGCGCCCTGGTGATGTCTTTTTTAAAGATTTTATTTTTAAGTCATCTCTACACCCAATGTGGGGCTCGAACTCACAACCCTGAGATCGTGCTCCACTGAGTGAGCCAGCCAGGCACCCCTGGTGATAACTTTTAAGATCTACTCTCTTAACAACTTCCAAGTATATAATAAAGTACTATTAATTACAGTCACCATGCTGTACATTAGATCCTCAGAACTTAATCATCTTGTAGCTGGAAGTTTGTAACGTTTGACCAACATCTCCCCATTTCCCTCACCCCCCCAGCTCCTAACAACCACCATCCTACTCTCAATTTCTTTGAGTTCAGCTTTTTTAGATTCCATATATCTAAAAAAAAAAAATAAGTAAAAAGATCATAAAGTAAGGTCATATAGTATTTGGCTTTGTCTGCCTGACTTATTTCATTTAGCATAATGACCTCAAGGTCCATCCATGTTGTCACAAAAGGTAGGGTTTCCTTTTTTATGGATGGATAATATTGTATACATATTCTCACATGTCCCTTTTTCACCTGTTGAGGGACACAGATCGTTCCTATGTCTTGGTTATTGTGAATAATGCTGCAATAAACATGCCTTACTGCCCCATCTACACCCAGAAGTGGGGTTGGTGAATCATACGGTAGCTCTATTTTTAATTTTTTAAGGAACCTCCATACTGTTTTATTTTGTGACTGTACCAATTTACGTTCCCACCAACAGTGCACAAACATTCCCTTTTCTTCATTCTTGCCAACACTTGTTAGCTCTCTTTTTGATAATAGTCACTCTAACAGGTGTGAGGTGGTATCTCATTATGGTTTTGATTTGTGATTCCCTGATGATGAGTGATTTGAGCATCTCTTCATGGACCTGTTGACCATTTGTATGTCTTCTTTGGGAAAAATATCTATGTTCTTTGTTCATTTTAAAATCAGACTGTTTTTTTTTTTATTTTTTGCTGTTGAGTTGTGTGATTTCCTTATATATTTTGAAATTAATCCCTTATCAGATAGGTGGTTTGCATTTCATGGGTTGCCTTTTTAGTTTGCTAATTGTTTCTTTTGCTGTGCAGAACTTTTTAGTTTGATGTAGTCCCACTTGTTCATTTTCACTTTTGTTGTTTGTGTTCTTGGTGTCATATCCAAAAAACTATTGCCAAGATCAATGTGAAGGAGATTTTTTCCTATGTTTCCTACTAGAAGTTTTACAGTTTCAGGTTTTACATTTAAGTCTTTAATCCATTTTGAGTTAGTTTTGTGAGTGGTGTAAGATATGGGTCCAATTTCATTCTTCTTCATTCTACATTCTTCCCTGGCATAATTTATTGAAGAGACTTATCATTTCCCCTGTTGAATTTTCTTGACTCCTTTCCAAATATTAGCTGATCATATATGCATGGGTTAATTTCTGGATTCTTGTTTCTGTTCCACTGGTTTGTGTCTGTTTTTATGCCACTATCATACTTTTTTATTCCTATATTTTTGTAATAAAGTTTGAAATCAGGAATTGTAATGCCTCCAGCTTTGTTCTTTGTCAGCTTTGCTTTAGCTGTCAGGGGACTTCTGCAGTTCCATATGAATGTTAGGATTGTTCTATTTCTGTGAGAAATGCCATTAGAATTTTGATAGGGATTGGTGTGAATCCATAGATGGTTTGGGCAGTATGGACATTTTAACAATACCAATCCTTTTCATCCATGAAGGTGGGCTATCTTTCCATTTATTTTTGTCTTCTTAATTTCTTTCATCAATGTCTCATAGTTTTCAGCACACAGATATATCACTCCCTTGATTATATTTATTCCTTATTATTTTATTACTTTTGATGCTCTTGTAAATGGGATTTTTTTTTAAAGATTTATTTATTTATTTTTGAGAGAGCGAGAGGGAACAGTGGGTGAGCAGGAGCAGAGGGAGAGGGAGAGAGAATCCAAGCAGACTCCGGAGCCAGATGTAGGGCTTAATCTCATGACCCTGAGATCATGACCTGAGCTGAAACCAGGAGTCAGATGCTTAACCGACTGTGCCACCCAGGTGCCCCTGTAAATGGGATTTTTAAACTTCTTTTTTAGAGACTTCATTGATACTATGTTGAAATGCAACTGATTTTTGTGTGTTGGGTTTTGTATACTGCAACTTTACTGAATCCGTTAATTAGTTCTAATAGTTTTTTAGCAGAATCTTTAGGGTTTTCTCTATATAACATCATATCATCAGTTAGAGACAATTTTACTTCTTCCTTTCTAATTTTTATGTCTTTTACCTCTTTTCCTTGACTAGGTGCCCTGGCTAGGACTTCCAGTACACAGTTGAATAGGAATGGTGAGAGTGGGCTCCCTTCTCTTATTTCTATTTTAAGGAAAGTTTTTAACCTTTCCCAATTGAGGATGATGTTGAGGTACATTTCTTCTATATCCAGTTTCTTGAGAGTTTTTATCATGAAAGAATGTTGAATTTTGTCAAATGCTTTTTTTATATCTATTGAGATGATCATACGATTTTTATCTTTCATTCTGTTAATGTGGTGTATCACATTCATTGATTTGTGGATGTTGAACTATCCTTTTTTTCTTAATAAGTCTAGGTAACAGTTTGTCTGTTTTGTTTATTTTTTCAAAAACAAGCAATTCATTTCATTGATCTTTTCTTCGGGCTTAGTTTGTCCTTCTTTTTTCAGTTCTTTAAGGTGTAAAGTTAGGTTGTGTATTGAAATATTTCTTTTTTCTTACTGTAGAAGTTCAACACAATAAACTTCCTTCTTAGAACTGTTTTTGCTGCATCTCATACATTTTGATATGTTGTATCTCCATTTTCATTTGTTTCAAGATATTTTTTGGTTTCCCTTTTGGTTTCTACTTTGACCCATTGGTTGTTCAGGAGTGTATTTTTTAGTTTTCACACATTAGAGAATTTTCCAGTTTTCCTCCTGTTACTGATTTCTAGTTTCAAACCATGGTGGTTTGAAAAGATACTTGATACAATTTCACCCTTCTTACATTCGCTAAGGCTTATTTTGTGGCTCAACATATGATCTATCCTGGAGAATGTTTCCTGTGCACTTGAGAAGAATGTATATTCGGTTGCTCCTGGGTGGAATGTTCTGGATATGTCTGATAGGTCCATTTGGTCTAAGTGGTAGTTCAAGTCAAATGTTTCTTTATTGATTTTCTGTCTGAATGATCTGTCCATTGTTGAAAGTGGGGTACTGAAGTCCTCTACCGTTATTGTATTATTGTCTATTTCTCCCTTCATATTTACTTATTACATTTAGGTTCTCTGTTTTGGGGCACATATATATTTATAATTGATGAATTGACCCCTTTATTATTATATAGTGACCTTCTTTGTCTCTTATAAAGAGACAAAGTTTGACTTAACATCTATTTTAAAATCTAGACATTTTGTTGTTGTTTATTTATTTGGACCTCTGGTTCTATTGATTATACTCCTCTGTTCATTGCACACTGCCAACATTGGTTGGACTAGTTTTCCAAATCCTGAACTCAAAGAAGTGTCTTTCTTTACTAATTTCTCTATATCTCCATTCTGCCTGGCTATTTAGTAATTTACAAGATAATCACATTCCCAGAGGGGGAAAAAACTGAATACAAGGCAAAGGAATTCTTTGTTCTCAAAAGCTAAATCATAGGACAAGATACTTGAGTGGACTTTGAATCTAAAGGAAATCTTTTTTTTTTCTTTTTGTATAATGTGGAAAACTATAATGCAAATTTCCTCTTCCTTTAACAACCATGCTGACACTATGAGTCTTTTGATTTTTATAGCTTGCACCATGTCCCCTTTTGTCCTTACTGAAATGAGTAAGGTAAATCTGATTCTACTTGGTCTAACTTCAACAGCACCTTTAAGTGAGTCCTGAGAAGCAGAAAGGAGAAGTCCTGTGTAATCTTAGTTGCAACTATATAACTCCTTTTCCATTCCCTGGAGCTCATATCAACATATTGGGTACAACTTTTGGATGAGCTGGAGGCATTCTCTCTTCCCACTGCAAACAAGAACGTGTACATCTTCTTTGATGTTGGCATAGTTTTATTCTCTTTAGCAATAACCCTAAAGCAAGTAATTCCATTGACTATTTTTAAAAAAGCCTAAAATTGTGCCAAATTCTAAATAGTCACTATGGGTAGATATGCTCCAGTTTTCAGACTAAACAATTTTGTTATTTAATTTGGTTATCAGGAGATATTTTAGTTATTCAAAGCTGTTTCCTGAAAAAAATCTTGGCACTGTTTGCATATGCATCTGAAAACTACCCAGGGTACAAATGGAAAAACTTTCCACCTAGACAAGAATATAAATCAAGCCTCTTAGTTTTCATAATAAAACCTCAGCTCTGCACATCAAATGCCTATAATGCATGAGTCTTCTATCAGCAGTGTGGAAGATCTATGCTTTAGGTCTCAAATTAGCTGCCATTCATTGTCTGTTAATTACCCACCTGAGACAACTGATAATTGAAAAGAATTTTCTAAGAAGAATAGCTGAAGATGTATTCCTCTAGCCTAAATTCTCTTCTAGTCTAAGTTTTATCTCCATGCCAAGTCAAAAACTAGCAAATAACACTTTCATGATAGACTTCCTTAAGCTACCTCTGAGAAAACCTTAACAAGTGTATGACTTAATATCCTCCCCTTGACACTTATCAAGAATATATTTGAGAACTTTCCATATAAAAATGTTCCTGTATCTCAAATAAAATTGAAGGTATTTAAATCCACCATATTAGTTGAATATCTGCACGACAGGTAAATTTAATGATAGGGAATTTAATGATAGGGAAAAACATTTTAAAGCTGATATATTTCATTTAATAGCTAATGAAGACTACCTCAGTCATTAATTTCTTAACCTTGGCTTCCAGGGAACGCAGAGCTATGTTTGGGGACTGATTGAAGTAGTTTTGCTTAGCTTGAGGTTTTTAGGACACAGCTATTAGCCATCTATTGCTTGGCTCTTCTTTTGCTGTCTTTTAGTGGTTTCTAGTATTTCAGTCTTTATTGTGAGAATTTTGAATCTGTTGATAGAAGAAGAGAAGGCATAGATAGAAACAGAACCAAGGTCACTTTCTGCCTAAGAGGAAGAGCTGGGAGAAACCACCTCATCTACGGAGCCCATTTTCTAAAATGGATTAGAATCTGCAGTTACTCTGGCTACTAAGCAGATAGATCTCCTACTGCTGCCTCAGACAAATGGTTAGTGACCTTTTCACAGAAAGGGAAAGCTACCGTGTTGGTGACTGATCTTAATTTAAGAGGAATAAAAAATGAAGTCTATCTCTAGACATGATTTTTTTAATGGTGTATGTTTGTTGCTTGCTTGCTTGGGAAGGACTTTTTTTTTTCTTTTCTCTTTTCCTCATTTCGCTCCATGGTCTGTTCCCAGGCTTGCCATTTCTAAGCACTCTTGGGACCACAAGCGCAAATATGTGCAGCAGAGACCCTGCCATCAGCCCGTAGTTCCCTCCACTCTCTTCTATGCCAAACTCATCTCTCCAACTTGTATTCCCCGTTCAGAGTGAATTGGCAAGAGATAGTAGGAGTCCCTGATGTCCCTTCGGCACTTCAGCTGCGGGGTTGGGCCATTGCCAGTCGACAAACAGGATCTCAGGCTCAGCTGTTTCCACCGAAGAGACTGATCCTTTTTAAATAAAATCTGTTGGGGTGAATAACATGACTCTCAGGTGCTCTGAAAGGGAAGGGTCGTGCTAGGAGAGAAATATCAGGCCACAATCAGAGAGAAATGCATACAGTAGCTCTAGACCTCACCAATTACAGAAAGAGATCTCAGGGACAACTTGAGGTGAAAAGACTGTAATTAAGTTAAAAAAAATTTTTTTGCTAACAAACCAACTGATTTTGTAGTGTAACTGTAGTCATAATATTGTAGAATTGAAAAGATACCCATGGTAATCAGATTCAGGTTATATTAAGTGACAGTCTATGAACTGCCTTTAAGCTGAATGCAGAATTATGTGGATATGTGCAACGTTCATTTTCCTGGAAAACTCATATTTTCATCAAATTTCCAAAGAGGTCCACAATAAAAAAAAAAAAAGGTCCAGAACCTCTCACCGATCTAATCCAATGCCCTCATTTCATAGGGCCCATCCAATCATAACTAACTCAAGTCACTGGGCTAAAGCAGAGCTGCCAGGTGAGGGATTAGGAACGATCAATCACAGGAAAGGAACTTTTTTAATAAGATTTTTCTAAGTCCTATAGCTTGCAAGGCTGAAAACACCATGAAAGGACAAGAAAAGGCTAGACCATCTAGAATGCCAAAGACACAGTTTTTCTGATCAAAATATTTCAGGCATGATATTTTCCGTGATCATTTTATGTGTTTAGGAGTATAATTTTCTACAGGGGTACTGAATCATTTAAACTAGCAAAACCTGCAAGTGGGAGATGCTGATATCAGCCAGCCTGAATTCTTTGGAATCTTCCTCTCACAAAGAGCACAGGGATGACTCAACTCCCTGGTCAATCAGCTCCTTGTTTGATACAATGCCGATCAACATCACTTCCTCTTTTTCTCAGCCATCTACTTTCCACGTCCCTAGATCTTGTCATTATCTGGAAGTCTGTTTCTGAAATGTTTCAGTTAAAGTTCTCATCCTGATGACTATTTCATTCACGTATTATCCCCTCTGTATCTGTTAATTTACACTTGGACGCCTCTACTTCCCAGCCCCTCCCCCTATTTCCCCCATACCCAGCTGCCCCATTCTTCTGTCTTCCCTGCTTTATCTTCCTCAACTCTTGTCTCCTTGTCTGTCCAATTCTACCACCTGGCTCAAGAGCATTCCTTGACTGATCTAACTGTCTACATTTTTTGCTTCTGTATCAGTCCGGGTTCTCCAGGGAAACAGAACTAATGGGAAATATCTGCATATCTATATATCTATATTTATATATCTATATCTATATATATCTATATCTATCTACATTTGTGTGTGTGTATATATACATATGTATGTATATATATATATATATACATATACATATATATACATACATATGTATGTATATATACACACACATGCATAAACCTATATATAATATGGGAAATATATACATATATATACATATCTCCTATTCTCTATTCTGTAATATATATCTATATAAAATTATGTATATAATCTAAGAGATAACATATAAAATATATAAATATGATATTTAGATAATAACTATATAAATTTATAGAATTCTAGATCACGTATATAATTCTCTATATGTATGTAGTTACATATATATGTGTGTGTATATATACGTATATATTTACTTAAGGAATTCATTCTTGCACTTATGGAAGCTGAAAAGTCTAAGATCTGTAGTCCCAAGCTGGTGATGCAAGAAAGACAATGGTGTAAGTTATAGTCTGAGTCCAAGTCTGAAGGCAGAGAAGACTGATGTCCAAGATAATGGATACATCCATCACCCAAAGGTTGTCTTGAATTCCTTTGTCATCCCTCTCACCAATCCCTTCATGCCACCACTCCCTGTCAGTCCACAGGCAATTACTGATCGGGTTTTTGTCACTATAAATTCATTTGGATTTTCTAGAACAAACTGAGGGTTCTAGAGGGGAGGGGGGTGGGGAGTTGGGCTAGCCCGGTGATGGGTATTAAGGAGGGCACGTATTGAATGGAGCACTGGGTGTTATACACAAACAATGAATCATGGAACACTACATCAAAAACTAATGTATGGGGCGCCTGGGTGGCTCAGTTGGTTAGGCGACTGCCTTCGGCTCAGGTCATGATCCTGGAGTCCCTGGATCGAGTCCCGCATCGGGCTCCCTGCTCGGCGGGGAGCCTGCTTCTCCCTCTGACCCTCCCCCCTCTCATGAGCTCTCTCTCTCTCTCATTCTGTCTCAAATAAATAAATAAAATCTTTTAAAAAAAAAAAAAAAAAATAAAAAAAAACTAATGTATGGTGATTAACATAACATAATAAAAAAATTTTTTTAAAGAATTTTAAACAAATCAAGGCATATGGCATATACCCTTTTTCATGACTTTTTTCAGTAATAATAATTTTGAGATTTGTCTGTATTGCATGAATCAATAGTTAATTCCTTTAGTTGCTGTGTCATATTCCATTGTATAACTAGACTAAAATTTGTTTACTCATTCACCTGTTGTCAAACATTTGTGTCGTTTCCAGTTTTGGGCTATTACAAATGAATCTGCAATGCAGATTTATCTTTGTATAGACATATGTGTTCATTTTTCTTTTAATTTTAGCCATTCCAATGGGTATACAGTGGCATATCGTTATAGTTTTAATTTGTATTTCTCTAATGACTAAGGATATTGAACATTTTTTCAATAAATAGATTGTCATCTATTTATCTTCCTTGGTAAAGCGACTTCCCAAATCTTTTGCCCATTTTTTAATATAATTGTTTCTTTTCTTATTGTTGGACTTTGAGAATTCTTTATATATTCTGGATCTAAGTTCTTTACGAGATACATAATTTTCAAATATTTTCTCCCAGTCTGTGGTTTTTCATTCTCTTAATGAAATTCTTAATTTTGATGACATTCTCTTTCAAAGTTCTTAATTTTGATGAAATCCAATATATCCATTTTTTTTTATGGTTTGTGTTTTTGGTATCATATCTAAGAAATCTTTGTCTAAGGCCACCGATATTTTCTTCTAGAAGTTTTAGCTTTAGACTTTACAGTTTGATCTAAAATATGTCCTGACTTTATTTTTTATATGGTATAAGATAAAAATCCAAGGATTATTTTTGCATATAGTTGTTCAACTGTTACAAAATCATTTGTTGAAAAGACTAGCTCTACTCCATTGGATTGCTTTTGTGCTTTTGTTGAAAATCAATTGACCATATATGTGTGCATCTATTTCTGTACTCTCTAATCTGTTTCATTGATCTACCTTTATGCCAATACGACACTGTCTTGATTACGTATCTTTATAAGCCTTGAAATCAGGTAGTGTTAAGTCCAAAATTAAACACATTTTCTCCTTTCAACCTAATTTTACTCTTGTCCTCTTTATTTCCATGAATGGTGGTACCATTCATCATGCCAGGAACCAGAGCATTATCTTGGGCTTCTCCTTCCTCCCCTCCTACATTTCCTCAATTACCAGTAGTTCCTCCACTCTTACCTTGGCTACTCTGGGCCACTATCATTTTATTACATATTGGATCTCAATCTCTTTCTCTCTTTCAGCTTTAAAGTTCATGAGGATAAATCATATCTATCTTGTCACAACTGTATCCCAAGCCCCTTGGATGGGGATCAATAAACCTTAGTTGAATGAATAAATTAATTAGTTAGCTTATTACCTGGAACTCTGTAACACATACAGACCAGTCTATTAACTGGTTTCCTCCAGTCTTGGCCCATCCAATCCATTCTGCACAATGCAACCAGAATAATTTTATAAGCAAATCTGATAAAGTGCATTTTCCTTTAAACCGCTTCAATGGCACCTCATTCCCCTCAAGATGATTTCCAAGTTCCTGAAATTGATTTCCACTGCCTTCTGCCCTGGCCCATGCTTAGTTCCCTGGCCCCAAGTCTCTTCATGCCCATCCTCAACACCATGTCACATGCTTTCTCTCACTTTTTCATCTTAGTGCATGCTACTTAGTTTGCCTATTTGGAAAAATGTTTTCCTCCTCCCTTCAACAAGTTAATTCCTGCTCATCCTTCATGCTTATGTTGAGATGTCTTTTCTGAATCCACCACATCTGGGTTAAATGTTTTTCATATGCTCTCAGAGCACCAGGTATTTCCACTTATCATAACATATTATAGTTATCCATACCCTTAGGAGACATGACTGTTTTGTAGATCATGTATCTCCAGCATCCAGTACAGTTCCTGGCACATAATGAGTGGTTAACAAATATTTGTTGAATATATGTTGCACACTCAGACCTACATGATTTAAATTATGTGTGTGGCATTAAAAACAAGATTGTTTCTGATAGCTTCTAAAGCATTGCTCTATATTAACAGATTTAAAACTTTTTTTTTAATTTTATTTATTTATTTGACAGAGAGAGACACAGCGAGAGAGGGAACACAAGCAGGGGGAGTGGGAGAGGGAGAAGCAGACTTCCTGCCAAGCAGGGAGCCCGATGTGGGATTCGATCCCAGGACCCTGGGATCATGACCTGAGCCGAAGGCAGACGCTTAACGACTGAGCCACCCAGGCGCCCCTTAAAACTCTTTGAATAGTTTGACTTAACACCTTTAAGAAAAGATTCATTGTAATATATAGTTGGATCACTTTTAAAGGAATCGAAGTCTCAAGCAGCTCTTCTCAAACTTCAATGTGCATACAATTGCTTGGAGAACTTAGGAATTCCAGAGTCCTGGATCCTATTTCAAGAGTTTCTGATTCAATATATCTTGGCAGGAGGAAACTGTAATGTTAATAAGCACTGTATTAATTAAGGTAGTTTATCTGCCATAACAAATAACCTCCAAGGTTCAGTTGGTTAACACAAGAAAAAGTTCGTTTCTTGCTCATGTCCCAATCCAAGAGGATTGGCTGCTTTCCATGTGGAGATTCCAGGACTCCGACTCCTTCCATTTCATGATTCTGTCATCTTCTAGGGACTTGGAGTCCTCTGGGTGGAAAAGCCACCTCCAGCCAGGAACTGAAAGGAGACTGAGAATCTATGGAGGATCTGGGAGATTTTAATACAGTGCCGTAATAAGTCCAGGGCTCGACTCAATCGAGAGGTCACACTTAACTGTAAATTGGGAAGCGGAATGTTGTCTCCTGGCGGGTTCAGGTGGGACAAAAAAGGCTTGGATATCGGCAAAACTTCCATTCCATCTCTAGAGCCCTTTGCTTTAGATGCACTCATCTATAGGCAATAGTTGGGAAAAAACACCTGGTATAATGTAAAACTCAGTTCATTTCTTACAGATTCTAAACACGATCATCCATAGCATAGTTTCTTATCCCAAGACTTGATTTTAAAATATCTTTTTTTAAATTTCTCTTTAGTCCCTGTTTTAAAGTCATACAATTCATCAGATGGTTCATGTCCGTGGCTCTGTAGACTCACTGCCTCAGGGTGAAATGTTGTTTTCATAGTTTCCATTAATTCCTGGCAATTGCTTTAGCTTAAAGAGGCATTTCAGTGACTCCCCTTTCTAACAGCTTCTGCTGAAGTAGTTCGTTCTAAGTTTTAGGTCTTTTCATCGATTCTTTGCATGGAGCAGGAACAGGAGGAGATTATGGCTAGGTAAGGCATTTCAGCCCTTTAGAAAAAACCTTTTAGTAATTAATTCTATTTCTAGATCTCTCTTCACTTGAGTGCCTTTACATCTTTGGGTTTTATTTTTCTTTTATCTGAGAGCTCACTTCAAGTTATAACCATTTGATCAATATTTTATTTTGCACATAAATGATTTTCCTTAGTAACTTTTTAACAACTTACAAGTTTCATAAACTGCCTCCTTAAG
This sequence comes from Neomonachus schauinslandi, assembly GCF_002201575.2. Classification (NCBI taxonomy): domain Eukaryota; kingdom Metazoa; phylum Chordata; class Mammalia; order Carnivora; family Phocidae; genus Neomonachus; species Neomonachus schauinslandi. The sequence goes on from NC_058414.1 coordinate 86,361,602, forward strand.
TAAACTACTTTCTAAGGAATATTGCAGAAGAAAGTAATTTGTAAAGATTATACGTTGTAAAAGTCCTAATAAAAATTATTGTGTGCAAATATTTTTGCCTGCAGAACTCACATTTGGAGCATTTTAACACCAAAAATGGAAACCATTTAAAGGAGATTTTAAGCCTTTTTCAGGACTCAGAGACTGCAGATATGACTTGGATGATTTGGGGAGGCAGGGTAGGAGAGAAAGCATTGCTTCAGCTTTAAACATGTGGAGTTCATCTTCACCTTCATTTTCTGCCTTGTAGAAAGAGAGCTACAGTTGAAGCCTAGGAGATAATTATTCTAAAATGCTGAGGAATCATTGAGGGGAAGAGGAGAAAAAGTGGAAACTCTCTGGTTGAGTTTCTCATCAACTCATAATGCTGTCATGAGTTTTCAAATTCCCTTTCCAATACTCTCCAACTCCCTGCCTCAGTTTCCCCACCTTATAGGTCTGCACTGATCCATGAACTTGGAAAATCATAGGTCAGAGGAATTGTACCAAACCTGAAAACCCAAGTGAAGAGAGATCTAGAAATAGAATTAATTACTAAAAGGTTTTTTCTAAAGGGCTGAAATGCCTTACCTGGCCATAATCTCCTGTTCCTGCTCCATGCAAAGAATCGATGAAAAGACCTAAAACTTAGAAGGAACTACTTTGAATTCTGTTTTAAAAATAGTAAAAGAAAAGATTGATCAAAATATTGTAGGCAAGATGCAGGGCTGTATCCATTTATTAAAAGAATCATTCTGTCTTGGACCTTTCTCAAATGGCCAGGGAGGAGGGTAGAGAAGAGGCTCAGCCTCCTTCCACACAAGCAAATGTTAGCTTTTCTAATGCAATCTAAAGTTCACAGGATAAGCAAGTGGAACACATCTGGGACACAGTGGCAAAGACTCTGTACACATTTCCAGGAATGAAATTCCCTTAAGCCCTTGAGAGGGCAAAGAGCCTGGTGGGCTGTGGCCTTTCTCTCCACCACCATTCTAAGCACTGCAGGTGAAAGTTTTAATAGTGTTCCAGGTTAATATTTCCCAAGCTCTTACTCTTCGGGCCTCGCTGGGACTGGGTGCCAAGGGCTTGTGTTCCAATCCTGGCTGGGTAGAGTGGATTCTGGAGAGAGCTCGGTTAGGATGGTGGAGATAGCCCTGATCTAGTAAATTCTACCCCCTCGTCCACCACTGAGATCCTGAGGTCTAGGAGCCTAACTTCCTTCCGCCTCCATTTTCTCACTGAGAACTTTTGATGATGCTGTCTGCACTGTGGCCATGCAAAAGGATGGCGAAGGGAGAAAAGGCTTTGTGTATATTATAGGAAGACTTCCTCTATGGCTTATGTGCCAGGCCATACAGATCACTATGCTTACATTAGTTTTATATCAAATATAGAAAGGGGCTAAGAAGGCAGTATCTCCTATGAACTTCAGGCTTAATTAACTGTTAAAATCAAGGTGTTGGCAGAACTTTCTGGAGGCTCTAGAGGAGAATCTGTTTTCTTGCCTTTTCCAGCTTCTACAAGCTACTGCATTTTCAGCTCAGGGCCCCTTTCTCCATCTTCAAGATCAGCAAGGATGGGCCAAGTCCTTCTGATGCTGCTATCTCTCTGGTTCTTCTGCCTCTGTCTTGTGACTACTCTGAACCCACCCAGAAATCCACTTGTCTGTGTGTGTGTGTGTATTAAATTTTTTAAAATTGTGATAAAGTACACATACCATAAAATTTACCATCTTAACTATTTTTAAATGTACAGTTCAGTAGTGTTAAGTATATTCACATTGTGCCTTTTCTTGTATCAAAAAGGAAATTCGAGTCCCCCTAAAATATAACTTAGATATTTAAAACACACTTCTAATAATTCTTGGTTTACAAATAACGTCAATGTTGAAATTACAAATTATTCAGAGATGAATGGCCACAGTAGTCCCACATATCAAAACCTGCGGGGTGTACCCAAGAAAACTTAGAGCCTTAAATGTATTTATTAGAAAATAAGATTTTAAAAAGTGACCTAGTCATTCATTGCAAGAACCTTTGAAAAGTACACAAGAGTAAAAGGGAAATATTATAAAAATAAAAACAATTAATGAAACAGAATATAAATATAGTAGACTTGATTAATATAAACAAAAATTAATTATTTTAAAAGAGCAGCAAAATAAACAGTTTGGCAATTCTTACAAAGATAAATGAGAAAATACAAAAATAATAAACCTTAGAAAAAAGAAAGCAAACAGACGAAAGGTCCAGCAGTGGTTTTTTTTAACTCCACAAGATTATGTAAATTTTTTACCATTATGTTCGAAAGTGTAGATTAAATGGATGATATTCCAGAAAAATATAAATCTCCATATTGACTTACGAAGAAATAAGAGGTAGAAAACTGAATTATTCAATAACTATAGAAGTAATTGAATAGGTGATGAAAGATCTATCCTTTAAAGTCTCAGTCCCAGAAAATATATAGACAGGTACTATCAAATGTTCACGAAACAGATAATTCCTATACAAATTATTCCAGGAATAGAAAAAGATGGAAGGCATCCCAATTTGTTATATGGTCATGGATAAAATATATCCATGGATAGAACCAAATACATATATATAACTATAAATACAAATAAATATCCTAACTAATGTATTATAAAATGATGATCTATAAGTATATAATCTCAGAAACCCACACCATAGCCAAGTGTCATTTAATCCCATGAATTTAAGGATATTGCAATGTAGAAAATCTTTTTCATGTAATTTTCTATATTAACAAATAGGGAAATCAACATCAATATATGCTTTAAAAATCTGCTCAAATTCAATTCCTATTTCTGATTAACATTACAAACCTTTAAAATAGGAAAGGAAGAAAACACTCTTAACCTGATAAATAATCTCTGTCATAAACTCAGAGCAAGCAGTAGAACTTCCAGGGTGGGGGGGGAACATTAGGAACATTCTAGCTAAAATCAGGATGCAGGAGGGGTATCTGTGTCAGCTCGATCTTCTACATTGTACTGGAGCTTTGAGCCTGAAGACAAAGAAATAAGTCACAAATATTGGGGGAACATAAGATAACTGCCTTTATTCATCACAAATTACTGTTTAATTCGAATGTTCAAGATAATTAATTAAAACTACTAGGGTTGATAAGGAAGTTCAGAAATTTGACCAGATTTGAAATCAGCATTTAAAAAACATATGACTGCCGAAGAGCCTTGTGTATTCGTTTGGTGGGATTGACTGTATATCCACATTTAATTTTTTTAATTCTTAGTTTTTTGGCTTTTTTTTTTAAGATTTTATTTATTTATTTGAGAGACAGAATGAGAGAGAGAGCACATGAGAGGGGGGAGGGTCAGAGGGAGAAGCAGACTCCCTGCCGAGCAGGGAGCCCGATGTGGGACTCGATCCTGGGACTCCAGGATCATGACCTGAGCTGAAGGCAGTCGCTCAACCAACTGAGCCACCCAGGCGCCCTTGGCTTCTTTTTAAATTGAGATGTAATTGACATATAACACTGCATTAGTTTTAGGTGCACAACATAATGATTTGGTATATGCATATATTGCAAAAGGATCAGCACAATAAGTTAATACCCATCACCACACATATTACCAATTTTTTTTTTCTTGTGAGAACTTTTGAGATCTACTCTCTTAGCAGCTTTCAAACATATAGTAGAGTTGTATGTATAGTATGTATGTATAGTCACCATGCTGTACATTACATCTCAAGGACTTATTTATCTTAAAACTGGAAGTTTGTACCTTTTGCCCACCCCTACCCCACCCTACCTCTAACAACCACCAATCCGTTCTGGTTCTATGAGTTCATTTTTAAAAAATAATTTTTAAAATTTCTTCTTTATTGAAACAAAGTTAACACACAATGTTGTATTAGTTTCAGGTGTACAACATAGTGATTTGACAACTCTGTGTGTTATGCTGTGCTCATAAGTGTAGCTACCCTCTGTCACCCTACGACACTATTACAATACCATTGACTATATTCCCTGTGCTCTACTTTCATCCCCATGACATATTCATTCCATGACTGGAATCCTATACCTCCTACTCCCCTTCACCCATTTTGCATACCCCTAAACCCACTTCCCCTCTGGCAACCAGCAATTTGTTCTCTGTATTTATGGGTTTGTTTCTCCTTTTTTATATGCATACATTTTAAAAAGTCATACAGTGCCAGGGGCTTTTTTTTTTTTTTAAGATTTTATTTATTTATTTGAGAGAGAGAGAGCACAAGTGGGAGGAAGGACAGAGGGAGAGGGAGAAGCCAGCTCCCCACTCCCACTCAACAGGGAGCCTGACACAGGGCTTGATCCCAGGACCCTGAGATCGTGACATGAGCCAAAGTCAGAGGCTTAACCAACTGAGCCACCCAGGTGCCCCACCAAGGGCTTTCATAACAAATCACCACTGTCTTTCCCTATCCCAAATCCTCCCTCTCCTACACCGTGCCCTGGCCACCTGGTTCCCTGCCCTTCATAGAAGCAACCAATGTTACTGGTGTCTTGTATCTCCTTCTAGAGGTATTCTAGATGTGTACAAACACAAACACACCTTTACATAAAGTTTGCATAATACTCTGAATCTTGCTTATTCACTTCACAATATACCTTGGATATTTTTTTCAGTGTCAGTCTATATGGCACTGCCTCATTCTTTTGGATGGCTGAATATTATTCTATTTTTGGAATACTACTGATTTAATGCTATTGTTGTCCTTTAGGTCGTTTTTGACCTTTTGCTGTTTTAAACAACATTGTCATAAATATCCTCAAGTATGTGCAAATACACAGTATAAATTATTTTAGGGGTAATTCCTGGGCCATAAGGTATGTGCATTTTAAGTTAATAGGCACTTCCCTTTCTTCCCAACATAATAACATGTTAAATCTGTTTTCAGTATAATGAATATATAAATACTGTTCACTGCTGAGCCAACTGATGTGCCATAATTATGATTATTTTCTTGTGCAAATTTTTGTTTTACCTGGAGTTAAAAATATACTCATTTTTTCATTTGCTTAATATTCTTTGAATGGATAGTTAAGCTTTCCTGTATAATCACAGAGAAATATAAAATGCCACTGCACAGAATTTTCTTCATAGTCAAACTTGTCAGGAAGTGGATCCACTCTAATTTTTATTTCTTGGAAATAGTCTTCCTGGAGCCTCCACTTCCTGCTCCAATCTGGACTCTCTCTGGTTTAACTTCTCGCAAAAGGAATCTCTTATCTCCTGCTGAGGTGGGTGAGACTACCTGCCCTGGATTTGAAGTAGAGATAGGGACATGCGTATTGCTAGCCAGCCTTTTAAGCCATCTTCCTGTTTTTACCCCTTTGTACCCCTTCCCTCCAAACAATCTGGTGCTTTCCCAAGCTTTGCAAAGTCGTTCATCATTGCTCACCCCCTTTTCCACCTTCACATGGTGTGAGTTGGGGTTACACATGACAAGGTGGAGTTTGTGCTTCTGTTCATTGTTTTCAATAGTGTTTAGGAGTGATTTTTATTTTTTTTTATTCTTATGTTAATCCCCTTACATTACATCATTAGTTTTAGATGTAGTATTCCATGATTCATTGTTTGTGCATAACACCCAGTGCTCCATGCAGAATGTGCCCTCCTCAATACCCACCACCAGGCTAACCCATCCTCCCACCCCCCTCCCCTCTAGAACCGTCAGTTTGTTTTTCTAGGAGTGATTTTTAAGAGGAGAAAGGGGGTGTATTAGTCAGGATCCCAAGAGGAAGCACATAGCATACTGAGCTTGGGATCATTTGAGGACTGCTCAGTAAAAGGTATGAGCTGGATGGAGGGGAACCACAGGGCATAGCTCAGTGCCAGAGGCTGGAGCAGAGCTGTTGCTCACCCCACGCTCCAGCCTGAGGGGGAAAAATGGGAAGAGGTAACTGGAATCCAAAAGAGAGAGAGTTAAGTGGAGAAAGCCATCCTGAGAGAGTAGCAGTAGCCTTTGGTTGAGGAGAGCCTGTAAGGAGGCGACCAAAGAACCTCATCATCTTTTCTCCCTCTCATCTCCTGGCGGTGGAGGGAGGGTCCCACATGGGTGGCCCTCAACTTGGACTCAGAGGGCAAGGGAGACCATGGGTGGCTTCCTCCATACCTATCAATCCTCTCGAGGAAGAAAGCAGTGTAGAAACAGAAGGTTTCTGTAAGTCTGGAGGGACGGACGGCAGATGCGTGACAGAGGCAGAAATGTCTTCTGCAACTATTTAAAAACTGGAAGTTTGGTCTCCTGGCTTTAAATGTTATCTCTATATTTGTCACCTAAATTGATGTTATTAAGGCCTAAATTTATATCTCAAGCCATAATTCTTTAAAATCTAGACTTGTAGCTCCAACTGCCTACTTAACAGCTTCATATGTGTGTCTAACTGACATCTCAAGCATAACACATTCAAAACAGAATTCCTGATTGCTACCGCCAAACGTGTGCCTCCCCAGCCTTTCCAGAATTAGCAAAGCACTGGCAGCCATCCAGTTGTTCAAGTCGAAAACCTGAGAGCCAGCATTTACTTTCCTCTTTCTCTCACTCTTTATTTGCAGTGCTGTTTATTCTACCCTCAGAATGTATCTTGACTCAGGCCACGACTCTCAATCCCTGTTGCCATCACCCAAACCTGAGCCCCCATCATCTCTTGTCCCAATTAGTAATTTAAAATCACTTCCAATAATCAATCAATCCATCCACCAGCTTCTAATTGGTTTCTCTGTTTCAGCTCTTGCTGTCCTGCAATTTATTCTTCTCAGAGCAGCCAGAGTAATCTTAACTAGAACTTAGCCAGATAACACTCCCGTGCTGAAAATACTTTCGTCCCCATGATGATGGAAATGCTTTCCAATAATTCAAGAGTAAATTTTTGAATAAAATTCTTGATACCAAGAATAAAATTTTAACTGCTCATCATGTTTCAGGTTCCTGCAGTCTTCGGTCTGCCTTTCCAACTTCTTATATGAATTCAAATGCAGGCTTTTGTTTTGTGCTATTTTTTTTTTTTAACCACCCATGGGAATAGCCCTCAAACAATGACTACTGGGAATTGTGTGTAAATCCTGGAGAATCGCAGAGCATACCACCCCAAAATAGGACTGTGGGAGTTCAGGATATGCCACCCCAAAATATGCAATTTTGATATATTATTTTGAGCTGCAAGCACTTGAGAAACAGCAAATGCAAGGAGAGCTTTCTGTGAACTCCCTTTATGTCCTAAAGACACACCCTCCAAAAGGAACTCAATTGTCATAAATCTCTCCAGGAGTTTCATCAACCAAGAAAGATGGGTTCTTATCACAGGAGAGGAGATCAGAAGTCAACACCGCACCGGACAGATTTTGTCACGAACTATCGTACCTTCCATATATTCTTCTAAGGATCCATTCATCTTCCCTAAAAAATCACTCACCCTCCCCTGACCCTATTACCAGGGTATTTAAGCCTGAATTCTAAGCCACCTCAGAGAGTTACACATTTTCCCCTACGTATCTCTCATGCGTATATGAGGTATACATCTTAATGAACTTCTGTTTGTTTTTCTGTTATTAATCTGTCTTTTATTACAGGGGCTTCAGCTTAGAACTCAGAATGGTACAGGGAAAATTATTTTTCTTCTCCAATACCCAGCTCCTTCCACCCTTGGCTTGGGTGATGCACCTGTGTGTTCTGTAACATTTACCAGAGCTTCTTACAGGATTAAGCTCCAGTCACTCAAATGGAAGTTAGCTTGATAATGCACGCCCTATTGGCTGTCTTCCCATCCCTGTCTCACTTCCGCACTCCCTTATGGAGCTTCTTTCCTGCCCCTCCAGATGAAACTACTTGCACTTGAATACTTGTCTTAAGCACTGCTTCTGGCAAAATTCAAAACTGAAGAATACTGAATTGAGGTGTATCAATTTCCCATTCTCCTAATCTTCACACCTGTTCTCCCAACCCTCCTCCCATGGTATGATTCCTAAGATTGAAAATAAAATAGGTCTAGCTGTCAAGTCTAGACAGTGGGGGTGGGGTGGGGAAGCAGACCACTGGATTCTCTAGAACATTTCTATTAAATATGTATAAAGTATACAATATAAAATTAATAAAAATAGGGGCACCTGGGTGGCTCAGTTGGTAAAGCATCTGACTCTTGATTTCAGCTCAGGTCATGATTTCAGGGCAATGAGATGGAGCCCTGTGTTGGGCTCCCTTCTAGGTGTAGAGCCTGCTTAAGATTCTCTCTCTCCTTTTGCCCCTCCCCCTTCACTCTCTCTCTCAAAAAAATTAATAAAATTATGTATTTAATATATTTTATTTATATACTTATAATGTTTTTATATATACATAAAATATTATCTGGTAAGAGATATGCAAGTCAAAGTAGAGTAATTCTGAGTTCCATTCATAGTTTAGAGGCCAAGTTCTAAAAGACACAGTTATAATTCTTATTTTAGCCCACGTAATCCCCTCATTAAGTGTGTATTTGAAGGAACTGGTCTTTGTTGCTGGACAGGTTGCATTCAGTTGTTCCTCAGTTCTGTAATTAATCGACTAACCCATTTTTTCATTAATCTTTAAATTTTCAGTTTTAATTCATCAGCAGCTATATGATGTAGGTTAAAGCCTTGTTTTATTTGGGTTTAAAACATTTCAATCCATGTCATGCTCACTAACACTGGCTAATGAATTTATGCTTCCATATTTAATGCATAGTGTCTGGACTTGGATGGTGTTCTCTTACCTCCAAGCCCAACCTCTGTTCCTGGGAGCTCAGCCCATTCTGTGGCACATAGCAGGCCTTAAAGAAGTACTTGTTGAATTGAATTCTGAATGGTTAAGTTGAGAATGAAACAAAGCTACATTCATTATCTAGTATGAACAGAGATTGAAAGAGATCTCTTCTCATAGGACGGATTCAATTCTCATCACTAATATCATTATCTTGCTCACTCTTGATCAAGAGCCTTTTATTATCCAGAAGACCATTCACATTGTCTTTTGTTCCTCTACCATGCTTCTCTGCTTGTTTCTTTAACCATTGCTTCAAATTCTTGCTTGCTCAGTTTTAAATGACTATTGTTTCAGTCTCAGATTAGGGCATTGATATGACCTCAAGGTCAAAAATCAGATGCAGTCTGTCAGCCCCCCAGGGAGTGGAAACCTTGGATGCACACCACATCATACTTGGTAAGCATTTGTCTAGTCTTTCCTTGTCCTAGACATTTATAATGAGCATGCAGCGATCTGCAGGCCACTCTGCTCTCCTTCCAAACCACTGAGAGACCAGCTCCTCACTTGATCCCACCTCCCGCCACCTCAATCTTGGTTTGCTACCTCTGTCTTGGTTCTTTAACCCTCATGTGGTCCCAAATAACTTCCAGCTAATTCTCCCCACCACATGCTCCTACCTATGGGTTACCTGCTTCTTCCCCCATTACCTTGCCAAATTCAGCACAGTGTGTACTTTCCTCTAGAATGTGTTGGTGAGTGTTTAACAAATGGTTCTCCTCTCAAACCAAACATACAAAATAACCCACAAAGAAACAACAACAAAAACCGCTTGATTTGTAGCATTTGTTGATTACTGTGGTATAAATACTTCTACCACAGTCAATGTCAAACGATCAGTATGATGTCACTGAATGCAGAGTTTGGAAGACATACACAGTAACACATTATTATATAATATTTCCACCTGTGCTAGCCAGCCTCTAAGAGAGCCTCCCTGGTATTCACACCTAGTGTTTATTCCCGCATTGTTCCAGTGTTGGTTTGTGTCACCAATAAAATACGGCAGAAGGGATGGTACGTTACTCCCAAGGTCAGGCTATAAGAGATATCGCAGCTTTGTGCTCTCTCTCTTTTTCTTTCTCTCTCTTTCTCGTCATTCACTTAGGGGCTAGCTGCCATGTTGTGAGCAGCCTGATAGAGACACCCATGCAAGCAAGTAACTTAGGCCTCTAGCCAACAGCCGTGTTGGTTAACATTTGCTTGGAAGCAAATCTTCCACCTCAGTCAAGCCTTGAGACATCTTGACTGCAGGCTCGTGAGAAACCCTGAGCCAGAGCTACCCAGCTAAGCTGCTCTCAGATTCTTGATTTAGAACCTTGGTGAGCTAATCCAGATTGTTATTTTGAGCTGCTCAATTTTGGGGTAATTTGTTAATGCAGCAATAGGTAACTAATACACCACGATACAGATAAAATAGATGTAAATAACCTCAAGAACAGATAGTAAAATAATAGTAGTAAAACGGTTAGGAATTAAAAAGCTTCAAATAATTACTACCTTGGTTTTTAACAAAATTTATATAATTGTAAGTTTATAAAAGTAAACTTTTAATAATATCGGTGTTTAACATATAGCTTGAGAAGTTCCTAAAATTTTAACAGTCAGCTCTCGTGAGCCTATATGTGTATACCTACCAGGAGCAATTGTTTGAGTTTACAATCGCAAAATAACATGTACCACTCTACTAATATGTTAAAAAATTAAGGAAAAAAACCCCAGTATTTTTTAAATCTTTTTTTTTTAAAGATTTTATTTATTTATATGTCAGAGAGAGAAAGAGAGAGAGAGAACACAAGCAGGGGGAGCGGCAGACAGAGGGAGAAGCAGACTCCCCTCTGAGCAGGGAGCCTGATGAAGGATCTGAACCCAGGACCCTGGGATCATGACCTCAGCCGAAGGCAGACGCTTTAACTGACAGAGCCTCCCAGGCATCCCCAAATAAACAGTATTTTAAAATAGATTTTATCCCATTTATTTGATGTAAAACTTTCTATTTTCAATGGAAACAAACTTACTAAGCAAGAGAAATGCATCGGCCCTGTTAGATCATCACTGTTTTCACCTGCAAGGTGGCTGACACAGAGGCCATGCCAGGAGAAGGCAGCATGTCAGCTTTGCCAATTTCTTGTTGTTCCTTTGTGCTGGCATTATTAAAATTCAATTCAATTCATGGTCTCTCTGTAGAAATATTTAGAGCTACTTCTTCATTTAGTGAATTAAACCCACACAAGATAATCTGCAAGATCATGTAACTGTATGCATGCAAATTATACCATTTCATAATTCCATCAAATACAGTGAATGAGAATGGGGGTCATAGTCAATCTCAACTCACTGTAGAACCCCCACTCTTGCCAGTTCACTTGGCAGACCACTGGTGACAAATGCCTGAATGGACCAAGTGAGGGTGGCAGGGCCAATCCATAGAATAAGTATTAAAGTTTAACTCCTTTACTTTTTAAAAGAGAAATAAATCGATGTTTTGTTATTTTCCCTCAAACACCAATGGACCATTTTACACAATCCCTGGAATATCACGTGTCTCCCCTGCCTTCCCCCTTTAGAGACCTATGGTCTTGTCCTTTGGTGGCAACAAAGGTTGACAAATGCTGTTAAATAGCCATGTAAGGCCTCCAACAAGGGCTCCTGAGAGGCACATCCCCTTTCGTAAGAGGAAGGGGATCCCTGTAACTTGGATTTGCGACACTACATTAAATGCAAGGGCTGTAAGAATACAAATGGCTAGAAAACACTTAGCTGTCTCTGGAGCTGAAAAGATGAGACCACAAGAAGAACGTTTTAGAAACAACAAAACCAAAAAATCGCAGCCGAGGCCCAACAGGGGTGATGGATGGAACATGAGGGTTGTGATGTCTGTTGAGAGCAGAAATCAGAGAAAGCTAGATAAAGAGAGAAACTGTAAGAAATGATTTGCAAGCACGTTTTGAGTCTCTAAGGTTTCCTTTTCTGGGAAGATTTAATAGAAGAATAAAGCAGTCACCCATCCTTCTGCATAACATCTACAAATGTGTTATTCTCCCCCCCCCAAAAGTCTTAAGAGATGATCATTCAAATGCATATTTTTCTGCATATTATAAAGTAATTTGTCACTTCCTTTGTGTTTTGATAGATGTTTCCTGGTGTTTAGCTCCAGAACATTTTCTTTCAGGCATCTGAAGCATTGACATTTCTTAGAGACTCCAGTGTGGCTTTAAAGAATCTGCTTCTGGGGCACCTGGGTGGCTTAGTTGGTTAAGTGTCTACCTTTGGCTCAGGTCATGATCCCAGGACCCCTGGATCAAGTCCCGCATTGGGCTCATTGCTCAGCAGGGAGCCTGCTTCTCCCTTTCCCCACTGCTTGTGTGCAGTCAGTCTTTCTCTCTCTCTCAAATAAATAAATAAAATCTTAAAAAATAAATAAATAAAAAAGGCTGCTTCTCTGACCATCACTGGCTCTCCAACAAAGGGCCTTAACCCAGAGCAACCTCTGGGTGCTGGTGATTTACAATGGAGGTGGCACTTGGCCCAACCCAGGTAAGCTTCTTTATCCCTGTTCATAACACCTCTGACTCGCTGTTGGGATTAGGGTGCAGGTGGAGAGAATGTATTGACAACATTTCTTTTAAAAGGGATTGAACCCTAGGCGCCTGGGTGGCTCAGTTGGTTAAGCGACTGCCTTAGGCTCGGGTCGTGATCCTGGAGTCCTGGGATCAAGTCCCACATCAGGCTCCCTGCTCAGCGGGGGGTCTCCTTCTCCCTCTGACCCTCTTCCCTCTCATGCTCTCTGTCTCTCATTCTCTCTCAAATAAATAAAATCTTTAAAAAAAAAAAAGGGATCGAAGCCTGTTTTAGACGTGGTATTCCAGGAGGAAAAAAAACACATCCTGAAATATCTCCCATAACTCTCTATAAATAAAGATAAATAAAATAACTTTCCTAGCCCTAGCATTTTCTAAAGTACTCTCACACCCTTTTCTCTTACTTGTGGTCTTGGGTTGAGATTATTTGTATTTATGGCTGAAAAACCTGAGGTCAAGGGACTCAGCGCATGTACACAAAGCTTGTTTCTAAGGTAAATATACATAGACACAGCCGGTCCCACATTTTGTGAGATAGTAAAAAGGGGAAAGTAAAACAGATTATTTTTTCTTCTCTTTTGCTTCATGTTTTGCTGCCTCCCTCCCCACACCTGGTCCAGGTTGAGTTAAGTTGACGATCCTCATTTACTTTCTACTTGTTTTGAGAAGACTCTTGAACAGAATTAAACCTCAGGGGCAGGACAAGAAAACAGGCAGTAATGGACAGGTTCACTGGAGACATAAACCATGAGGATGATTGCCGATATAAGGGACAGAAGAGGTTAATTAGAAATCTGTTTGGCCATAAAGCAGAAAAGACAGGAATTAAGAAAACCACAGTTTTTTGGGCCAGGATTTCACCTTTTCATAGCATCTTGGGGCAAAAAATGAAGAGACCCTGTTTCACCATGTAAGATGGAGCAAACTGGAGAAGCACCAAGTCTTCCCTGAGCCTCAGTGTCTTTCTCCTAAACGCACGCATACCCCGAATTTAGGATGGCCAGATAAAATACAGGATACTCGGTTACATTTGATTCCAGATAAAATAATGATTTTTTTAGTCTAAGAATATTCCAGGGGCGCCTGGGTGGCTCAGTCGGTTAAGGGTCTGCCTTCAGCTCAGGTCATGATCTCTGGGTCCTGTGATCGAGTCCTGCATGGGGTTCCTTGCTCAGCCGGAAGTCTGCTTCTGCCCCTCCCCCTGCTCATGCTCTCTCTCTCTCTCTCTCAAATACATTTTAAAACTCTTTAAAAAAAAAATAAGTATATTCCAAACAATGTATGGCATATACTTAGATTTAAAAAATGTGTTCTTTATCTGCAATTCAAATTTAATTGGACGCCCTGTATTTTTATTTGTTAAATCTGGCAACCCTAATCTAATTAAACTCAGATTACCCAGATTACTATTAAGCAGTTTTTTCTCATTTTCCTTCCCCCAGGCCCTGGCAACCACCAATCTGCATTCTGTCTCTGTGGATTTATCTCTTCCGGACATTTTATGGAAATGGAATTGTACAATCTGCGACCTCGTGTCTGGCTTCTTTCACTCAGCCTGTTTTGGAGGTTGGTCCACATTGTAGCATGTATCGGTACTTTATTCCTTTTTATGGATGAATGCTATTTTCCCTGAGTTTTAAAATTCAGTTTATAAATCTTGTTCTATTTTATACAATTAGCAAATTTTGAACAATAAATTTTAAACTGATTAATATTTAGCCATTTACATAGTTAATTAAAATTCCTTTAAAATTTCAACTAGTGCATACACTTAATATATTCAATTTTCTTTAATACTTTCATGAGCTTTTTAATTGAAGTATAACTCACATATAGAAAAGTACACAACTCATAAGTATGCAGCTACATGAATTTGCACAAAATGAGCACTGCTACGTAGCTATCACCCAGATCAAGAAATAGAACATAACCAGCATTGCGGAGGTCCCTCCTGCCCCTTTGCATTTTCCTGTGAAAGAGTTGTCTTTAAGTCTTGAATCTCTATGATTCTCTGTGGCAGATAGGCTTATCTGCCAAATGTTCTACCAGTTATTTGCCAGTCGCTTGTGTGCTTTAACAACAATGGCTATATGGTGCAAAGGACGAGATCCAGAAGGAAGCTCTGTTTGCCTTGCGACTTCTCATATCCCTGGCACCGCACCGCCATCCCCCAGGGGCCTTCTCCCCACCTCCCCCACACGCCCGGGAACAGGTTCTTCCCTTTGTGCTGAGTGTACAGCACATGTTGCCCTTTAGTGTAAAAGGACGGGAAGTGCAAGAGAATGACATTGTCTATCAGCTATAGCTGGGTTTATGCTGAAGATCAACTGTTAGTTACTGTCTATAAATTTCCCATTGTCAGGTGGGCAATTAAACCCTTCTGTTATGCAAACCCTTTAGGTATTGCCAGGGATAGACAGAGGAAGTCATTGGGCTTTAGTGGTATTTGCTGTCGAGGTTTCCCACGCCCAGATTGAGTAAAGAGCCCCCCCTTAGAAAAGATGCCTTGAGACGAAGTATTTCTAGCTAGAATGAACTTTTGCAGCAGCTCGACGAGCAGAAGACCCAGAGCTAAGATAAATGGGGAAGTTGTCAAGAGTTCAGGTAGGAAAAAGCCGTCTGGAGCCATTTAGTAGAGGGCTCTACCTGCTAGGGGAGGAATCTGTCATTAGATCAGGAATCCTTGCAGGCTTTTGAAGGGAGAGCTGACCAGATGCTAATCATCCTCCGCCCCTTCATCATTGTTTTTATTTTTATTTTCAAGAGTTTCTGATGTGAAGCTGAGGAGTGATGAGTGATTTTTTAGCCCTGTGGCTTGTTAGAGGCGATCAATTCTGTGCAAGATTCCTTTGCAGGCCTCCAACATCATCACGCCCACTCCTCCTACTAGAGGAGTTGAGGACACACCACCCCAAAATATGCCACTTTGGCTTAGCGATTATTTTCAGCTGAAGGTACTTGATTTTTTAAAAAAGATTTTATTTATTTATTTAGAGAGGGAGAGAGAGAGCACAAACGGGGGGAGGGACAGACGGAGAGGTAGAAGCAGACTCCCCGCTGAGCAAAGAGCTGATGCGGGGCTCGTTCCCAGGACCCCGGGATCATGACATGAGCCGAAGGCAGACGTCCAACCGACTGAGCCACCCAGGCGCCCCTCAGCTGAAGGTACTTGAGAAACAGGAGATGCAGAAAGGGCTCTCCGACCTCCCCTCTTTCCACTTAAAAAAAAACAGGTCATACATAACATTTCCCATGAGAAGGGTGCCCTCCTTATACCAGGAATTGCTTTTCTACCCAGAAAATGGAGCTCCTCTGATACATTTTGTAACAGAATACTGGGAGGGTTCGTTAGAGTGAAAGTGGTTCAGGATCTAAGACAAAATCACAAACATTATTATCTGAGTGCACGGTGCCCTTCCAGAGCCCCTGCCTACAGCCTTACTGCACAGAGCAAAGCCCTCTGGGAATGAGCACTTACGACGAAAAATGGTTTATTATCATAATGGAGTATTCAATTACTTACTCTGATGAGAAGTAGAGGCATTTCTAAATGCATTGTAGTAATTTAGAGTTTTGAGGGGAAATAATTAAAAATGTAGGCCACCTATGGGTGCTTCATAATGTGGATGATCTAGTGTGGTTTTAATGGGAATATAATATATTTTATTTATACAGTGTCTAGCTACAAAGAGTATATTAGGTATTTTGCAGTGGGGCTCAGAAGCCTAAAGCAAACAAGATTAAAATCAGCAATAAACCAGATCAGGAGAAGCCAGTGAAATTCAGCAATAAATTTGATGCAAAACCAATGTGATATGCCAAAGGCCTTTTAGAATTTGCTGCAGGCTGCTGCTTATGTTTTTTTATTTTAGTGATAGGGAAGGATAGAGAAGGTGGGGTTGATGGCTGTGAAGGAGAGTTCAGCCCCGGAGCACTTCCTATTGTAGGAAGAATAATTCTGATTTTCTGGGGAGAGGAGAATGTTCATGACCTGCAGATTTTGAAAACTGTGTGTGTGTGAGCATGCGTGCATGTGTGTGTGTGTGAGGCTGTGAGCGTGTGTGTTGGGGGGATTTACTTCCCAGAGTAGTCACTCATTCCTGTGTGACTCATAATCCTTATTCAGCAAACCCTTCCTGCATAACCTCACATCACCTTCTGGGTTTCCTACTAATGTTTCCCTCCCCCTCCTCTCAATTTTATTTCTCCTACTCCCGTTCTCAGCTTCCCATCTTAAGACCTCTACTCTTGGCACCCCCCATGTTAGTGTAAAATACTGGACAGAAATAAGACTGTGGAAGTTGGCTTTTGCAGGGGGTCACTTAGCTTCTGTCTATTCAGGACAGGGGGATCCAGACTTAATGATATGGGGTTTGTTGGGTCCAGGTATCTAAATATAGTAATACTTAGACAAATTCCTTGTCTCAGAACTTTATGAAACTGGCAGAAAAGATTTGTTGAGAAAGGCCGAGTGCACTCTCTGTAGGGAAAATAGCTTATTTTTCTCGAGGCACCTAAGTTAAGCATCTTCTAAAGCGTATCTTCTAACACCCTGGCAAAACCCCTTAACCAAGGTGTTGAAGAGAAACACCTTGGTTTTTTTGTGGTCTGGTTTGTGTCCTCTTCTCCATATTCCATGTTGTTATTGCTGCAAATGCAGATGTACTTGCCTGTCAAAGCATCACCTCTGGGCGCCTGGGTGGCTCAGTTGGTTAAGCCACTGCCTCCGGTCAGGTCATGATCCTGGAGTCCCGGGATTGAGTCCCGCATCAGGCTCCCTGCTCGGCGGGGAGTCTGCTTCTCCCTCTGACCCTCCCCCCTCTCATGTGCTTTCTCTCTCTCTCTCAAATAAATAAATAAAATCTTTAAAAAAAAAAAAAAGCATCACCTCTAAGGACTGATCCTTGTTACATATTTTCTATGGAAGGCTTGCCTCTCTGCCATGTATCATATGAATTACTTGCTGGTTGCCTGACTACCTCGTTAACAAAAACGGGTGCCTGGTACTCTAGCATCTCTCATTTCACTCAGAGTACACTGCACACTTGGGTCCCTTTGACCTCTGCTTTTGCTTTGGCACATTCCATGTTCCCTGTCTGGTGGTGATCGATCCCAGAGCTGGTTCATCCCCCTTTGGTAGGAAGTATTACTTCCTGTTTGACAGCTAAAGATCCTGCTCTGAGCTACACTATGGCACTTTCTAGATAACCCCATTAAACATCCTCTTCCTCCCGATGCCATTGACTGAAGGTGTTATTATTGAAACACTTTGTTTCTAAAACCATGTAGTAACATCAGATTGTAGGCATGAACCATGTTTGTGTTATTTCCCAAACTGCTGGTGTGTTACTACAAGGCGAGCACTATTTTCATATTTTCTTTTCTTTTTTTTTAAAAGATTTTATTTATTTATTCATAAGAGACAGAGAGAGAGAGAGGCAGGCTCCCCGCTGAGCAGAGAGCCCGATGCGGGACTCGATCCCAGGACCCTGGGATCATGACCTGAGCCGAAGGCAGATGCTTAACCATCTGAGCCACACAGGCACCCTATTTTCATATTTTCTTTATGTTCCTCCGTGTCTGGAGGACATACATATGTATGCTATGTATGTATTAAATACCCAGCAAATATGCCTTTTCTATATACACGTTTTATACTTTTCCTTTTATCCCTCAACATCGCATTTTTTAAATGTTCAAACCTACAGAGAAATTATAGAAAGAAAAACCATATTCTTAGGTTTACCAATTGCCAACTTCTGGCCACATTTGCTTTTTCTGTTTAAACACATATATATATTTTTTCTAAACCATTTGGAAATAAAGAAACCATGACTTTTCATCCATAAATATTTCAACACACATTTCCTAAAAACAAGAACATTTTCCTATCTAAACACAATACTATCATGACACCTAAGAAAAAAGATTAATATACAGTCTATATTTAAAATTCAAGAATTGGGGGCGCCTGGGTGGCTCAGTCCATTGGGCGTCTGCCTTCAGCTTGGGCCATGATCCCAGGGTCCTGGGATGGAGCCCCGTGTGGGGCTCCCTGCTCAGTGGGGAGCCTGCTTCTCCCTCTCCCTGCCACTCTGCCTACTTGTGCTCTATCTCTCTATCAAATGGATAAAAAAATTAAAATTCAAGAATTGTCTAAAAAATGTCTGCTATAATTGGTTTACTGCTTTTTTAAAATCTCGGATCCCATTAAGGTTCATGGATTGCATTTTGTTCTTACATCCAAAAAGTCACTTTGAATGAATATGGAAATTGAAAATCATTTGTCTGCCTCATGGTTCTTCTTGGTAGAATCTGGAATAATCATTTCTACCTAGAAAGATTGGAGAGGAACTGGGGATAACATATTTAGAAGCTCTAGAACATAGCCTCACATATATATAGCACTTGTTATTGGGATGATCAGGATTGTTACTGGGATTAGAACAGGGCTGGTATTCTGCTGATATGCACCAGCATACACAATGACATTAATACCGAAATGCTATTTATTGTTAGTAAATAGCTATTGCTTGAAGCCCCCATGATGTACTCCCTTCCTCACGCCTCTCACACGACAGCACCTAACATCTTAATTCCTGGCATGCCGATGACCCCCAGGACCAAGGTTGAGACATGTGTTCTACTTAGTCAGTCCCTGTGTCATATCATTCTTAACTTTTAAAATATCACTCCTGGGGGCGCCTGGGTGGCTCAGTTGGTTAAGCGACTGCCTTCGGCTCAGGTCATGATCCTGGGGTCCCAGGATCGAATCCCACATCGGGCTCCCTGCTCAGCAGGGAGTCTGCTTCTCCCTCTGACCCTCCTCCCTCTCATGCTCTCTGTTTCATTCTCTCTCTCGCAAATAAATAAAATCTTAAAAAAAAAAAAGTGGTTAAAATATCACTCCTGGATCAGAAGAAGGAAAACCTTGAATAGACACATTCCAGATCACTCTGTGTCTATTTCAGTTTTCCCATCTGTTAACTGAGATTATTGTTAAAAATTATTTCAGAACTTTTGCTATTTTGTCAAGTCCACTCAATAGGTTCAGGGTTTAGTAGTTCTTACTATTTAAGGTGGTAAGTCCCCTGGTTACCCTTTCCCATAATTCTCTGCATTTTGCTTTTCGTGACACTCACACACATGTATTATATATAAAAATCTTATTTATGTTTCCCCAAAGAAGAACATGTTTTCTCCATAATCATTCCAGCCAAAGAACCCAGCATTCAGTGCTCAGGTGAAAGCCATATTTATTAATTTACAAATGTTGGCACTGAACAGGTAGCAGGTGGTAATGACTGTTTCTTAAGAATTGTGTGCCTAGCTGAGCATTTATTTACTTAATATTTTTGAAATTAAGTGTGAAAATCTCACAAACCGGTAAAGTTAAACAAATGTCATCTATTTTGCGTTCACTTAGTGCACACAAGTGTTTATAAAAATGGTGCTTCTGAGCAATTATTTACATAACTGAAGAATTTGGTGAGGTTTTGAGCAATCATTTAATTAAACTTCTAAAAGTTTAAGAATGTGTAAGAGTGACCAAACTGTGTCCGAACCCTGAAAAATCTGTATTATAATTGTCAGTGAAATCTTAGGGGAGTTTTGGAGGCTAAAATGGAACATGGACACAATGTTCTGGAAAACGACTGGAAACGGGAAGAGCGAAATACCATCGAATTTTTCAAATAGATGGTAATCGTCAAGGGACTGTCATCACCTTCCAAGACACCAGTGTGAGCACGGTGCAACGTAAGATATGGCTGACGCATGCAAACCACAGGAAGTAAAAGCCAGAATCTCGAAACTATTAAATTCTGCCAGAACTATGGATGTTGGATAAAGCTTGGAATAATGTATTTAAATTATTATTGTTTGAACAGATAGTACATTCATATGGGTTAAAAATTTTAAAATACATCCCTATCCTCCAGGTGCCCAGTTCCTTCCCAAGAGGTAACCCAGATGATTATATATATATTTTTAAGATTTATTTATTTATTTTGAGAGAGAGAGAGAGTGGGAGGGGGGAGGAGCACCAGAGGGAGAGGGAGAGAGAAACCCAAGCAGACTCCATGCTGAGTGCAGAGCTGGATGTGGGGCTCTATCTCTTGACCCTGAGATCATGACCTGAGCCGGAACCAAGAGCTGGATGCTTAACTGACTGTGCCGCCCACATACCCCAACCCAGATGATTATTTCATCAGCTTCTTGTATTCTTAAAAGGATATATAATGCATATATAAGTATAATATATTTAGAGTATATATAAATTCAGTATATATGGTCACATTCCAAAAAGCAAACAGTATATTTGACAATACATTGCTGTCACCTTCAGAAAAGTTAGTAAAATAGAATGTAAAAAATAAAATAGAAATGGGGTATAAAACAAAGTTGAATATTTATGTAACCACCACCTTATCAAGAAAGAGAACACTTCTGGTCCCTCCCCCTCCAGTTGCTACCCTGTGCCTCTTACCTAGAAGGTAACCACAATTTTGACTTATAACAGTATCGTTTATTTTGCTTGTTTTTGAACTTTGCATAGGTGAGACTATACAGTAGGCATGATTTTGTGTCTGTCTTTGCTTATTCCATATTACATTTTTGAGATTCATTCATGTTGTGTGTAGCTGAAATTGGCTTCTTTTTCACTGCTCTAGGGTACTCTGTTGCATGACTATGACACTTTCTACATTCCGCTGTTGGGCATTTTCTTGTAATGCTCAGTTTGGGGATATCATGAATCATGCTGCTATGAATAGCTTTTACTTTTCCCTTTGTACACATGTAGTCCTCTATCTGTTGGGGAAAAATATATATCTATATGATGTAAATAAATCTTAATATGTTCTCACTTCTTCCACACACACAATGGCTTTTTTTCGTAAGGGTTTTTAGGAAATAGGACCAACGGAGGAAAGTTACTTTTGGAAGAGCTAATCAAGTTACACCATGTGGGTAGCTGGTTTTCATCTACTAGCTGAACCAATTCAACTTGATAATCTCTGTTCAATAGCTGTTCAATCCACGCAGAATAATTGATCCCATTTGTGAATCAGGTTCCCCTGGGACACCTGCCAATCTCCAGATATCAGAGGGCATTGTCATAACAAATTTTTCTCGGTAGATGGTTAAAAATTCTCTTAGAACAGTTGAAGATAAATGATGGTCTTGCTGTTGATCCCATTGCAATGGGAAGTGTGATTTCAGGGTGATTGAACTTCTGGAGACATTAATCCTTGAAATCTTGGAATAGACAACTCCATTGTTTCATTGTCTGACACAAGTATCTTTTGCTTTTTAAACCATTGGTGAGTCAATTAAAGACAGAAATATTATCAAATGATTATTTAAATAAAAATTCACAAGCTTTTGCATTTTGAATATTTAATTCCACAATAAACATCTATAAGCATTTTTACAGATCAAACACATCGATCTTTGTATTGCCTACAGTTTTACTTATATACATGAAACATGTAGACAACACATTACAGGATTTTAGCCCAGACAGTATGAAAAATTACAGATAGGAAATGATGTTGCTGATTCTATTTTAACATTCTTCATGATTTTATATAGTAAAATGAGATTATAATCTATAAATCTATCAAAAATGATTTCTATTTTTATTATGGTTCCCAAAAGGCAACTTAAATTTGAATTAATTCAACTAAAGTGGTAAAGTCTTTTTTAAGTTGCTGAAGGAATTACTATGTTTAGATCACTTACTAGTTTGATGACTGTGGTGACATTTACCAGGTGCTCTGGTTAATTTTCCTTAAAGTATTTTTGGAAGATTTGGTCTTAGCCCATTATATATTAAAGGAGTGTAGAGGATATTTCAATTCAACAAATACTGAGACCCTGCACTGTGGAAGGTGCCGAGGGTATGAAAATGAATACAATTCATTTTCGGTGTATTTGCACTCAAGTTTGCATGTTTTTGCACTCAAGTTTACAAATGAACAAGCCTAAAGGAAACCGACACAGCCCCTATAACAACCGTATCATCTTGCCATAACTGTTGCTAAAGGAGAATTAAGGGAGTTGTGGTGTGTGCATGTGTGGTGCATTGAGTGCTTAGGTGAGCTACTGACCTTTGGCCTTAAAGGGCAAGCAGAATTTTAACCAGGTAAATGGAAAGACATTCTTTCTTAAAAATAACCATATGTTGAGTGTCCTACATACATACCTTATTATCTCTTGAGTTTCTCAACAAACCTGAAGATGGATAGCCACGTTTTAAGCCCATATTTAAGATATGGGATCTGGGGCTCAAAGACATTGTAGGCTGAGCAAAAGCATGTAGAACAAAGGAAAATATAAGAATACCTGGTGTATTTGAGACATGGCTAGAGAGCAAGATTTAATGGGGAGTAATCAATAAGGAAGCTGGAAACATCATTTGGAACTGGTTCTCTAGTAAACAGTTTGAAAAATAATGCTATGGGCAATGAGAGTCCTTGGATGTTCCTAAAGCAGGGGTAAAGGATCAGATTCCTCGTATTGAGGGTGGGGTATAGGAGAGAGTCAGGTTAAGAAATATTACAACACATAAAAAGTACGTAAAGTCTTACTTTCCATTCGTACAGTGGTAGATTAGATTTAATGCATAAGAAAAAACTTTTAACATCTAGAATGCACTAACTGCTACACAATTGGATCCCTAAATCATTAGTTGATAAGCAAACCTCACAGAACAGCCTCAAGTCAGCAAAGGCCACAAACACCATGT
The DNA here is from genome assembly GCF_002201575.2 of Neomonachus schauinslandi. Classification (NCBI taxonomy): domain Eukaryota; kingdom Metazoa; phylum Chordata; class Mammalia; order Carnivora; family Phocidae; genus Neomonachus; species Neomonachus schauinslandi. The sequence goes on from NC_058414.1 coordinate 86,384,755, forward strand.
ACAACACATTTGATTTGGCAGATTTTGACTAGTGTGGTGGGTAGATCCGAACGAGGGCTATGTAAGAGAAAGGAGTCACAGGTAGGAAGCCAATGGGAGTTTTAGAGGTGAGATGATGAAGACCTGATTAAGTCAATGGGAAGAGGATGCCAAGAAGGAAATGGAATTAAGAAGCATCATGCAGGTCCAATTGATAGAACTTGCTTGGTCTCTCTCTTCCTTTTTCTCTTTCATTATATGTATGTATTATAACTTTATATTTTTATAAAATTATAAAATATAAATTATAAATTTATATATAACCATATATTATATATTGTAATATATATATAACTATTATCTATATGTAATAGTGTAAAATTCAGTGGCATTTACTATATTTACAATGGTATGCAATACTATCCAGGTCCAGAACATTTCCATCACCTCCAAAGGAAACCTTGTACACATAAAGCAGTCATTCTCTATGTTCACCTGACAACCACTAATCTACTTTCTCTCTCTTTGGATTTATCTTTTCTGGATATTTCATAGAAAAGGAATCACACAATATAGGACCTTTTGTGTATGGCTTCTTTCACTTAGCGTAATGTGTTTGAGATTCATCCATTTTGTAGAATTGATCGATACTTCATTCCTTTTTATGACTGAGTAATAATCCGCTGTATGGATATACCACATTTTGTTTATCCATCTACCCATTGATTCTTTCCACCTTTGGACATTGTGAATAGTACTGCTATAAACATTTGTGTACAAATTTTTATTTGAACACTTGTTTTCAATTCTTTCGTGTATATACCTACATGGAGAATTTTGGAGTCATATGGTAATTTTAGGTTGAACCGTTTGGGGAACTAGCAAGCTCTTTTCCACTGTAGCTGCACTATTTTATGTTCTCACAGTTGATGCACTAGGTTTCCATTTCTCCACATACTTGTTAATAGTTGTTATTTTCCTTTTCAAAAAATTATAGCCATTCTAGTGTGTGTGAAGTAGTATTTCATTGTGATTTGGGTTTGCATCTCCTTAAGGACCAATGATGTTTAGCATCTTTTCATGTGCTTGTTGGCCATTTGTATATCGCCTTTGGAGAAATGTCTATTCAGATCCTTTGCTCATTTAAAAAATTGAATTATTTGTCTTTTTGTTGCTGAATTATAGGAGTTCTTTATTTTCTGGATACTAGACTCTTAACAGATATATGATTTGCAAATATTTGGTCCCACTGCACAGGATGTCTTTTCACTCAGCAGATTTTTGAGCCATTTATTAAAACAGGAAGCACATGGGAAGTAGACAGTAGGGATAGAAGTGGGTAGAAGTTGGAGGCCTGGTTGAAAATCTGGGTGGAGAGTGCCAGAAGGTACTTGGCTATGGATGGTCTCTGGGACATTTTATGCACTTGGCATTTGTTGGATGTTGGAATCTGGGAGGGAAGCTGGGGGACAGTTGCTGCCTTGGCTACCAGCAGTCAGGCTGGTGTCCCGCAGAAACACAGGACACTCTCCTTTCAAGAATGTTGTCCTTTATTATTATTATTATTATTTTTAAAGATTTTATTTATTTGACAGAGAGAGAGACAGCGGGAGAGGGAACACAAGCAGGGGGAGTGGGAGAGGAGGAAGCCAGCTTCCCGCGGAGCAGGGAGCCCGATGCGGGGCTTGATCCCAGGACCCTGGGATCATGACCTGAGCCGAAGGCAGACGCTTAACGACTGAGCCACCCAGGCGCCCCTGTTGTCCTTTATTATTGAAAAGACTATTCTTGGCCAACCTCCAACTCAAATGCAACATGAAGATTAAACCCCACTTCTGCCATTAGATGACATAGACTACACCAGGTACCAAGAATGTGGCAAACAAAATCAATAGGTGAGACATTGTACAGCTTCCTGTGATCTACTTATAACATTTCCCTCCAAACAGAATACAATGTGTGTATATCTCAAATTAAGCTTATATTTTTGTAAGATTTATGTAAAATGAAGAAATTGAAAAAGCTGATTAAGTTGAAATCCTGAATAAAACCATTGTTTTTTTCCATGATGAAAGCATCGTTAACTTTTTCCCCCCCGTTTTAATCTATAGGCTGTGCCTTGATTTCTTCAGCCATGCCTAAAGCACATTTTTTATACCTTAGGTGAGGTGACTCTTGTAAGCAGGCAATGTTGAAGAGGACATGAAATGGCTGTCTTTCCAGAGTTCTGCCCACATGGCTGACATTATGAGACACTCTTTTTAAAATCCGCTGGACATCCTGCAGACACCCAGGCCTGGCATTTTTTAATGAATGTGCTGCTGAGGTAGCCTTATTCACACATTTCATTTATCCGCAATAATAAGAATATCAATACCTTGGATTTATATAGAACCTCTCATCCAAAGAGGTCAAAGCGTTTTAATTTAATTCGATGTTCCCATGGCTTTAAGAGCCTCTGGGTATATTTACAAATGTGATAATAAGAAACAATCCGCCCTGGTTTACAATATAGACAACATAAAACAAGACCTGAGCATACACTGCTTCTCACCCTCGCTGCATAAACATATCCAATGCCTGGCCATGGGGTTCAAGGTCCTTTCTGAACGGATCTCCATGGATCTCTTCCCCTATGGCACCATTTCTTCTCCATGAATCCTTTATTCTATTCAAATTATTCTTTTAACATAGGATGCATGTTTGCACTTTGCACCTCCACCTGTCTAGAAAGTCCTTTTCTTCCTCTTCTGGTATTTAATACTCTTATTTTATTTTATTTTATTTTTTGGTCCAGCTTAATTATAACCCACCTGTTCCATGAAGACTGCTATAGCCATCCTTGCTTATTTCCCATTGAAATATCTGCAGCCCTTATACTTTTATTCTTCGGGAACTGAGTAGATGCTGTGATTTATGGTCATTTCCTTTTCTTTTACTTCCCTGAATAGCAGGTTATCCCTCCACGCAGCAACGTCTATAATCAGTCCCTTAGATCGTCATACATTTTATCTGGTTCCAAGTAGCCTGGTGAGTTTGGGAGGCTGTGGTTGAAGGCTGAAGGTTACAAATGGGCAGACCCACTAAGCCCTCCCTTGATTTTTTTTTTTCATTGTTCACAGTTTAGCACAAGTTTGGGGTTAGGTTAGAAGGTCACCTAGATGGGCGCCTTGGTGGCTCAGTCGTTAAGCGTCTGCCTTCAGCTCAGGTCATTATCCTGGGGTCCTGGGATCGAGTCCCACATCGGGCTCCCTGCTCGGCAGGAAGCCTGCTTCTCCCTCTCCCATTCCCCCTGCTTGTGTTCCTGCTCTAGCTCTCTCTCTCTCTGTCAAATAAATAAATAAAATCTTTTTTTAAAAAAAAAAGGTCACCTAGAATAGAGACAGTGTGAAAAGGTTTGCCTGTCACCTGAAGATGAAAGGTGCAATGGGTAAGGTTTCTGGAAGTGGGATATAAAGGAGGTGGAATAGAGAAGCAAAAGCAGTTTCTTGAATTAAGGTTTAATTGGGATGTGTTGATTTAATTATCACATAATTGCTTTTCCAGTTTGTGATAAAAGTAGCCACCATTTTGGTGTTTATCCAAGTCCTGCTTTTAAAAAAAGTTCTTTTGTTTATTTCTGTTTAGAAAGGCAACTCATACATAGAAAATTTGGAAAACACAGAAAGGTGTTAAAAAATGGAAAAAAAATACCTGTATTCTTGCTCCTCAAAACAACTTCATAATACCCACAGAGGTGTGTTTTTAAACAAAACTAGTACCTTACTTTAGTAATAATAGCTGATATTTGCCAAGTGCTGATCATGCATATCTCATACAGTCTCCAAATTACTTTCTCTAAGGGACTTCCTTATTATCGCCTGCTTTACAGGTAAGGAAACTGAGGCACAGAAAGGTTAAGTAACTTCCCTGAGGTAACCTAGCCAGTAAGTGAAGAGCTGGGATTGAATCTAGGTGGTCCTATTGCACAACTTGCATTTTTAATTTTTTTTATTGTGGTCAAATACACATAATATTTACTATTTTAACCATTTTAAAGTGTATCATTCAGTGGCTTTTAATACATTCATAAAATTGTGGAACCATCATCACTATCAAGTTCCAGAACATTTCTGTCTTCACAAAAGGAAATCCTATGTCTATAAAGCAGTCATTCTCCATTCCCACCTCCCCACAACCCTAGGGAATCATTTCTTCTGTTCTTCAAGGTCCTTCCAGCTGGACTAAGAATCAAATTGACATGACACAGATTAACAGGGGAAAATGGAATTTAGTTTCATATGCACAGGGAATGCACACAGACATGAGATTCTAAAGGCAGTCTGGCAGAATGAGGTATAATATATGTCATCCTGAACTAAGGAGAAGGGGATCGGGGTCTGGGACTTCAAAGGGAAGGAATGCAATTTACAGGAAGATAAACAAGAGTATATGTTTGATAAACAAATGTTTACTGGGGCACGCAGAAACAATGGGACGTAGAAGACTTTTTCAAACAGGCCTTGCTAGGTCCCTCCCTATCTACCATTCCTAGTTCATACTGCAATATAGTTATCTATGGACCTGGAGGAGCAGGTCCACTATCTAAATTCTTTTAAAGCAGTTGAGGGGGAGGTTAAGAGATTTTCCTGAATCTGCAGGGTTTTGCTTGCTTTTTAACTCAAAATAATCTTTATGCTAAAGTGGCCCACTTGGGGTGTCGTGCCCTTGGCCCCGACATCTGCTTTCTGTCTGTGCGAATTTGCCTATTTTGGGTATTTCATAAAAATAGAATCATATATTGTGTAGCCTTTGGTGTCTAGCTTCTTTCACTTATTACAATGTTTTCACCGTTCATCAGTGTTGTAGCATGTATCAGTATTCCATTCCCTCTTTTTGGCTGAAGAATATTCCATCGTATGGATATGTCACATTTTGTTTATACCACATATTATACTACATCCATCCACTGATAGACATTTGGGTTGTTTCCACCTTCTGGCTATTGTGAACAGTGCTGCTATGAATGTGTACAAGTTTTTTTGAGCACATTTTTTCAATTCCCTTGGATATATACCTATGGGTCAAATTTCTGGGTCATGTGGTAATTTTAACTTTTTGAGGACCCACCAAATTGTTTTCCACATTGGCCGTACCATTTTACATTCCCACCAGCAATGTACAAGGGTTCCAGTTTCTCCACATTCTCTCTAACATTTATTTTCTGTTATTTAAAATTATAGCCATACTAGTAGATGTGGAGCAGCATCTCACTGTGGTTTTGATTTGCGTTTCCCTGGTGACTAATGTTGTTGAGCATCTTTTCATGTGTTTGTTGGCCATTTGTATATTTCACTTGGAGAAATGTCTATTCAAGTCCATTGCCCAGTTTTTAATTGGAGTTTCTGTCTTTTGTGGTTGAGTTGTAAGAATTCTTTCCATATGTTGGATATGAGACCCAAATCAGATGTATGATTTGCATATATTTTCTTACACCCTGTGGGGTGTCTTTTTTACTTTTTTTTTTTCTTTTGAATGGTTGGTGTTTTATTTTTTTATTTTTTAAGATTTTATTTATTTATTTGACAGAGAGACAGGGCGAGAGGGAACACAAGCAGGGGGAGTGGGAGAGGGAGAAACAGGCTGTCCTGCCGAGCAGGGAGCCCGATTTGGGTCTCGATGAGGGGCTCGATCCCAGGACCCTGGGATCATGACCTGAGCCGAAGGCAGACGCTTAATGACTGAGCCACCCAGGCGCCTCTCTTTTTTACTTTCTTGATTGTGTCCTTTGATACACAAAAGTTTCTAATTTTGGTGAAATCCAAGTCATCTATTTTTCCCTTTGTTGTTCATGATTTTAGTGTGATAATGTAAGAATCCATTGCCAAATCTAAGGTCATAAGGATTTACTCCATTTTTTTCTTCTAAGAATTTTATCTCTTATGTCTAGGTCTTTGATTCATTTTGAGTTACATTTTGTAAAATGCTATGAGATCTGAATGTATTCTCCCTGACCTGCAAATTCATATGTTCAATCCTAACCCCAAAGGCAATAGTATTAGGAGATAGGGTCTTTTGGAGGCGATTAGGGATTAGCGTTCTTATAAAAGAGACTTCAAAGAAGTCCCTAGTCTCTTCCACCACTGAGGGCACAGTATGAGGTGCTGGCCATGAACCAGGAGGACGGCCTTCCTTGGAACATGACTATGCTGGCACCTCGGTCTTGGACTCCAAGCCTCCAGAACTGGAAGAAACAAATTTCTGTTGTTTATAAGCTACCCAGTCTGTGATATTTTGTTATAGCAGCTTGAGTGGACTAAGACAGGATACAACTTCATTCTTTTGCACATGTATATCCAGTTTTCCCTGAATCATTGTTGAAGAGACTTTTCTTTTTCCATTGAATGATATTGGCACCCTCGTAGAAAATCCATTGATCATAGATATATGGATTCATTTCTGGACTCTCCATAATATTCCATTTATGTGTGTTTATGTAAGTGCCACACTTTTAATTACTATAGCTTTTTAGTAAATTTGAAATCAAGAAGACCCAGTTCTCCAAATTTGTTATTTTTAAAGATTGTTTTGACTATTTGGGGCTCCTTACAATTCTATATGAATTTTAGGATCAGTTTTTCCAATTTGGCAAAAAAGCCACTGGAATTTTCATAGGAATTGCATTGAGTTTGTAGATAGCTTTAGGGAGCATTGATATCTTAACTATATTGTCTTCCAATTCATGGATGCAGGATGTCTTTCCATTTATTTAGTTCTTTAATTTATTTCACCAATGTTTTGTAGCTTTCAATGTAGAAACCTTCTTGGTTAAATTTATTCCTAAGTATTTTATTCTTTTTGATGCTATTGTAAATGGAATTGTTTTGTTAAGTTTCTTTTGGATTGTTCATTGCTAGTGTACAAAAAGACTACTGATTTGTCTTGATATTGCATCCTGCAACCCTGCTGAGTTAACTTACTGGCTCTAGTCATTTTTTTAAAAAGTCTTTAGGATTTCCATATGTAAAATCATACTGTCTATAAGCAGAGATAGTTTCACTTCTTCCTTTCCAATTTAGATGCCTTTTATTCTTTTTCTTGCCTAATTGCTCTGGCTAGAATTTCCAGTACTATGTTGAAGAGAAGTGGCAAAAGTGGGTGTCCTTGTCCTGTACCTGATCATAGCTGGAAAGCTTTCAGTTTTTCAGCATTGAGTATGACGTTAGCTGTGTGTTTTTAATAAATATTCTTTATCATTTTGAAGAAGTTCCCTTCCATTTCTAGTTTTCTGAGTGTTTCATTGTGAAAAGCGTGCTGGATTTTGTCAAAAGATTTTTTTCTGCATCAACTGCAATGATCATGGTTTTTTTCCTACTGCTTGCATTCTTAGCCAGTAGGGCCAATTTTTTTCTCTCTGCATATAAGTTGTTTAACTTTATAGCCTTCTTTTTCTACTTATACCATGAAAATCTCATTCTCATTAAAAGCCATTAAAATTATGATTTCCAGTGGCTATATGTTATATCCTCATATATGGATGTTCTACAATTTATTTAATACTTCTATGTTGTTTCAGTAAAAGTAGTTGATGTGTTCTGTGTTTGCTACTCTACAACTCCAGAACCTCTAAATTGCATTCTCTTCATCTCTGAAGTTCTCTAAATCTTTACTGCTACTAAGCAGTATCCTACCCTCCTGTTTCATATTTTTCTTCTTGTTCCTTGATTTATGCTTTTCATACATACACTAATCTTTGTTTCTTATTTATTTCCTGTTCTGAATTAATGACTAAGCTGGTAGAGTCAAATCCAAGAAATATAAAAACCTACCAGTAAAAATATTAATAAAGCACAAGTAAAATTATTACTATGTATATTTTATTTAGCTTGGGAAAGAAAAAAATCTGCAATTTGGTCAGTTTAGCTTTTTGGTCTTTTTGTCAATTTCCAATTTGTGTGTTTTTGCAGGTATTTTTTTTAGGATTATCTGGAAATACAGCCACACTGGAAGATAACTGAACTCACACATAAAATGAATGTAGAAACATTTAGTTTTAGAGAATAAGCATTTCTGTGTCTTCTTTTCGCATTTTATTGAATTGTTTTTATTTATTTACTTATTTAAAATTTTTCTTTTTTGTGTGTGTCAAGGGCTGATTTTTAAGAGATTGCAACGAGGGAGCTGCTTTGCTACCTATGAAACCCCGACGCAGTATCAAATTGTTTGTGTTTAAAGTAAAATTTTGCTCATAGGCATACCCCCCATGTAAATACATGCCTCTATATACACTTTTTGGCATTGTAAGATAAATTTGATTAAAAACATGATAAAAATCTAAAAACAAGGCAACTGGAAACTGGAAAAAAAAAACAAACCCACATTAGATCAGAGTAAATACAAATCAGACAGTCATTAGCAGACTTCACCAAGTTGCTACTGGTTTAGTTTCCTGTGTAGTTTCAGGGAAGAAAACTACAATTCCCAGAGTGCTTAGAGGGCGTGCGGGACCTTGAAACTTGCTGCCTCGGTCCCGCCTCCTTACTTCAGCGATTGGACTGTCCAGTTTCACGTCTCTGAATTTCTCTTCTTCCATTGGTTATTTCCCAGCGATTGGACTGTCCAGTTTCACGTCTTTGAATTTCTCTTCTTCCATTGGTTACTTCCCAGAGAGGTCAATTACAGAGTTTACGTTCGCTTTGGCCCTTCTTGCCCAGCGGTTCTCCCCCCTCCGCCCGGTACCAAGATGGCGGCAGAAGCAGCTGGTGGGAAATACAGAAGCACAGTCAGCAAAAGCAAAGACCCCTCGGGGCTGCTCATCTCTGTGATCAGGTGAGGGAGGCAGGAGGCAGGGTCAGGGGACAGGGGGCAGCGGGCAGCGGCTCGACCTCCGCTTTGGAAGGGAGAAGGGTTAGCTGGGTTCCACCCTGCCGACCCCTCCCCCTTCCTCCTTGCCTCCCCCCCCAGCCCCTCCGAAGGGCCCCCGCAGTTCCCCCTTTTCCTCTGGGGTTGGGCTAGAGGGAGGAGCCCCGCCTCGCTATCTTTTCTTTGGGACCTGAGCTTTCCATTAGGTCCCTGGGCCCTAGAAGCACGCTGTTTGGGGCGTGGTAGAGAAAGCCAGGTGTGTTCATTTATTCGTACAGCGTTTATTTATGGATTGCCTTCCGCCGCGCTCACTTGGGGAAGGCGCCTTGTTTCCTGAATTTCTGGGTGTAAGGCCCTGAAGTCCGGGGACTACTGTCACGAGTTGCAGATTGTGTTCTCACACTTCGCACACCTCCAACCACCTGTGAATGGCCACAGCCTCCAATACAAGAGCATGTAGTGAGCTTGTAGAAGGGCTGTGGGTTGGAAGGCGTAGTCGTTTTCGATTTTTGTTCTGCCTTCCTATCCCGGTCTATTCCTTCAAAACAAAACAAATTTCGAGTTATCTTCTATGCATGTTATTTTCCCAGAATATATATGGTGGGAGTGGGAGTGGGGGACCTTTTAGGGGCTCCTTTTTTTAAAAATGTGAAATAAAGGTGAGAGAATCCTTTCAGACATCATTAAGGATGATACAGTAAGTGATTACAACAACCTGAATAAAATGTATTATAACACGTTTTTACGTTGTTGACATTTGAATTTCAACTCAGGTATTTTTCATAAAGTAAAACCCCGTCCTCCTGACCCCCCTCCCCACCCCATGCTAAACTTGCAGTTGAGTTCTAGGAGGGCTCCTGCAATGTCTTGATGATTTGTTTAAAACCCAGCCTCAACAGTAGCTGGTAGGTAGTAGGGGCTTGAAGGTATGAATAGATGGAATTTTAAAGCAATCTACCACTCATGGACTGATAAAGACCCATCTCATGGGTGTTATTTAGGGGCCTCCAGTTTAAAGTCATGAAATCATTATTACTAAGTGGGGTTTTTGGTTTTTTTTTCTAGAGATCTAAGATGATGATTCTCTGTGTGGAAATGCTTAATAAACTTGGTAGGCCATGCAAAGGGAACGCTGGTCTAGTGTGGACCCACATTCTTGTCACAATACAAGCAGCATAGATGATACTAAAATTCCAACTAGAATATTGGTAGCGTCCCATCTTAATCCTTTGTGGAGTTATAATACATGAATTTATTTGGATTCTTTTTTGAACTTGTTTATTTTTTGTCTTATAGTCAACATTCACTTAAACTATGTATTTAGTGCCAGTTTGTAGTATGGTGCCTGGGACTTAATACATACTTAATAAGTATTTGTTGAACAAATGAGTGGATGCCCTGAGTTTTGCAAAGACGAATCAGATGTGATGTTACCCCTGAGAGTATAGTTCACTTGAGAGATAAAATATGGAAGTAAAAACTATGACATAAGTCTAACAACAGAGATGAGTGAAATATGGGAATCTGGAAGGAGTGGTTAAGTGGAGTGGGGGTTAGGGAAGGTAACACATGTATATAAATGTACCATTTCAGCTGTGCACTTACAATTCTGTAGGCTTTACCCATTTCTTTTCTGCTGTGTATCAGTTTTCCTAAATGGCTATTACATTCATTCTAAATGCCCTACATTTGAAAAAAGCATAAAAACCAAACTAAAGGGTTTTTGTTTATTTTTGTTTTTTTGTTTTTAACTGATGCTGATTCAGAAATACATTGCCTTTGGTTGACTGTTCCTTTGTTCTTCAGGGGGACTCTCCCACTGGATGGTGTGGAATATGATTTTGTGGTCATTCACCCATCTCTTATGCCCATCTATATTACCTTCACGTATCACCATGATTTAGGCCTACACAATTTTTATGCTGAATTTTGTTGTGTATTAATGTTTTCCATTTTTCTTCCTTATTCTTGACCACCTCAGACCACTTGAATAATACTTTCATTACATCTGTTAACTAGCATGGTATAATGGAGTGTCCAGATCTAGCATCCTGGGCATGTTTAGTAAGGATAAGAGTTCATGGTTCCATATGACCTTATTTAAGACTGGATGATGTTGCTTCTCGAGTGTTAATGTTTATTTTTCAATATTTGTTTGAGTCACAGGAAAATTGTTGGGTTGGCGTGAGAGTGTTGCCAGCTCTCTCCCCTTGTTTCCTCTCTGATGTGCTTTTGAACATATGCAATGGTTTAAATTTCATGAACAGTGGCAGTTAATGAGAGGAGGATGGTAGTATTACTTTGGTGTTTGGGTGGGGAGAAGCAGGGGAGAGTACTTCAGAGAATAGAATGGGGAATGTAGTTGCTAAGAGAGTAGATCTTAAAGGTTCTCATTACAAGAAAAAGAAATTGTAACTAGGTGAGATGGATGCTTGTTAACTAACCTTATTGTAATCATTTTGCAATATACACAATATATTAAACCTTGTTGTACACCTTAAAGGACTATGGTGTTATATGTCCATTACACTCACTAAAACTGAGGGGAAAAAAAGAATGGGGAATGTGTATTTCTTGTTAGTGAATTGTTGTCACTCTGAAGTTGCCTCTTTGTCTCTCTGTTCAGTTTGTATTCTTTGTGTTACCCCTTCTTGCAACATTGTATTCCTGATTCTTAATTCCTCATGTAAAACTTGGATTAACTCCTCTTCTCCTTAACCTCTTTTCAGATTCTCTCTTACAGACCAAAGCTTTCCTGAACCCATTTTAGGCTCATGTTTATAAATTCTGAGCTTCCTTGAAGATATATCTGATACATGCCAGTTCTCTTTTCTGTTTCCTTGGACCTGTCATTTAAGTGACTTGTCAGTGATAATCTTTTGAAAAGTTTGATTAGTTTAGCTTTATTTATCTTCTTGTATCACTGAGCTGTTGCTTTCTTTTTTGAATAGTGAATATTAAAAATTCTCCTTTGGTTCTTTTGCTCAGATACGTTAAAAAAGTCATTTTGGGGTGCCTGGGTGGCTCAGTTGGTTAAGGTCCGACTCTTGGTTTCAGCTCAGGTTGTGATCTCGGTTGTGAGTCTGTGCTCAGTGGGGAATCTGCTTGAGATTCTCTCTCCTGCTGGTGTGCACATGCATGCGTGCTCTCTCCCTCTCTCAAATAAATAAATAAATAAATAAATCTTTTTTATTTATTTATTTTTTTAATTAATTTTTTTTTTTATTTGACAGAGAAAGAGACAGCGAGAGCAGGAACACAAGCAGGGGGGGGGAGTGGGAGAGGGAGAAGCAGGCTTCCCGCCGAGCAGGGAGCCCGATGTGGGACTCGATCCCAGGACCCTGGGATCATGACCTGAGCTGAAGGCAGACGCTTAACGACTGAGCCACCCAGGCGCCCTAAATAAATCTTTTTTATTTTTTATTTTTATTTTTTTTATTTTTTTTAAAGATTTTATTTATTTATTTGAGAGAGAGAGAATGAGAGAGAGCACATGAGAGAGGGGAGGGTCAGAGGGAGAAGCAGACTCCCCGCCGAGCAGGAAGCCCGATGCGGGACTCGATCCAGGGACTCCAGGATCATGACCTGAGCCGAAGGCAGTCGCTTAACCAACTGAGCCACCCAGGCGCCCTAAATAAATCTTTTTTAAAAAGTCATTTCTATACCTTATTATGTGCTAGCATAACACATCATATATATTTAAAGCTATTTCTGTAACTTGAAACAGCATTTATTGTTAGTCATCTTTTAACACCGAGTGAGAAAACAACAGGTGGATAAGGGTTCAACCTAAGGACACAGTCTGTATAACCATGGGGACTAGCCATATCTCGTCACTCTTTCCAGCTGTGGTACCAAATAGTTAAATAATGACTGTTTTGCTAGTGTGATTGTCCATCACTTTCAAGAATTTAAAAATCAAAACAGTTTCAAGAAATGTTGTAGTATAGTAGTGAAAATGTTACATTTGGTTGATGGGTATTTAAGTACCTTGAGACTCATAAATGAAATTCTTAACCATTTAAAAAGTATTGAATAAAAATATTTCCGGACGATCAGATGTTTCAAAGGGTGGACTCCTGGGGTATTGCGGAAGAGGTCCTCACGCTGGGAAGTGGGGTTTTGATGAGGAGATGGACAGTGCTTGCGACCAAGTCTGTCGGAGGCCACTGCTAACTGCTTTTGGTTTGAAGTCTTGCCACTGGCCCTTTAAAAAAGAACTAATTGGGTGGACAGAGTTTCGATCACCTGCTGATGTAAATTTGGACAGTTTTACACGTGTGCGTGCACACACACAGCATTTTCCTACTTTTCTATTGATTTTTCCCCTCCCTAACCTTTTGTTTGGTGTGAAATCGGAGCAGGCAGCCTTTCTAAATGAGGAATAAGCAAGATGGCATTTTGGAGATGCTGTTTTATTTTTGTGAGTTCTTGTCAGATTTTTAATTGGGAAATGTGTCTGCCACTTACTGTTAGGTGATTTGCTTTCCAATTAAATGTTGACTCTCTTCTCTTTATAAGTTGGCCTTTAATAGACCATTTAATTGGGAAGACAAACTTTGGCTGTGACTTTAGGCGACCTTATTGAAACCTCAGAGTAGAGCTTTTGTAGGCAGACTCTGGCTACAGATGTCACGGAGGTTTGAAGGCGGTTGAAGGCTCACGTTTTCATCAACTTTCATGTCTTCACAGAAGTTGGAATTTCAAAAACTTAGAAAATCCTTTATTGTAGACACCTGTTAAATTCCCTTCTTCCTCAGAGAGTGTTTTGGTCAGCCCCATATTTAATTCAAAGCAGGCTTTGTCGAAGCGTTCCAGGCTTTGATCAGGGCTTTGAACAAACAGCTTTGAGGTCCATGACACAGTTTGTGGCAGAAAGGAACATGGTCACTCTGTTTGGAGGAGAGTCCCGGAAGTTGTGTTAGGCGGTTAGTGTTGTTTCCAGTAACACCTCTTCTCTTCATCTGAGCCTGTCTCATTATGGTTTTTCGGGTTTCCAGTTCTCTCTTTGTACCCTGAGGCATCTTGGCACTGGGAATGCAGTACTGTTTGAAAATGACTGCCAGGCTGTCTGGAGACTAAACACTTTTTTCTTCTTGAAGTCCTAGGACATCTGACAACCTATGTGGATAGAAGGGGCAAAATAATTCCCCCTTTCTTCCTGCTAAACATGAAGAATTAGTATCTTGGGAATCCATGTTTTAGTTTCTAACCCCATGTGTAATTTTTAACATTGGGATTTCCTGAAGGCTTTGAGGCAGAGAGGTGTGTTGTTGGGTGATAGGTCAGGTTTTTTTCAAGCCACTACTTAACAGTGGATAGGTATGGTAACAGTGTTTGGTGGGAGTTGAGGTATAGTTAGTAGAAGCTTACTGGATTGTGTTACTCAGTTGTTTCAGACCACTGTGTCTAGTCCCTCCTTTGTAAAGTGGGATAATAATATGATCTATGGTTTGGGGGGAAAATTAAGATGTATAGGAGGGGCTAACACAGTTTGGCATAGAGAACACACATAGGTGTTCATTTCTTCCTTTTCAGGATCTGCTGCTTCTCTGGTCAGAAACTTGATTGTAATGTTCACCAGATAGCACCCAGGATATGATGTTAATTTTCTGTCAGAAATATCCTTTCCAGTTTGGCTTGAATGTTTGATTCCAGTTGTCAGAATGTTCATGTTGTAACCAAGAAACCTCGTGCAGCTGAATTAAGATGGTAATTAATGATAATTTGAGAGTCAGCCACAGAAGCTAGATTTAAATATATGTATGCTTACGTGTGCATGTAAAACAAAATATAAACAAAGTATAAAACATTTATTAGGTTGAAGACAGAAAGTTTATAAACCAGCAAATTGAAAGGCCTTGGATCTCTTTGCCTACATAACCCTTTTTGCCATTAAAATCACATATGTAATTTTTAAAAGTTATATGTTTAGAAAATTCAAGTATTTCAAGAGGAACAAAATAAAAAATGAAGACTTTTCACCCTGTTCCTCTCCTTCCTGACATGCTTTTGGTTCCTTGAGAGAAATAGAAAACTGTATTAAAGTATGTGTGAATATATAATCTCTAAACCAGATATATATTCTTTAATATTTAATATAACTTACGAATTTATATACATTTAAGGAAGATTCATTAAAATTATATTATATATTCTTTAAACAAATGGGAACATACTATGTATATTTTTGACCCTTTGTTCATTTGCTTGTTTTTCTTTATTTTGGAGATCTTTTCTAGCAGCACATACTGATCTATCTCAATCTTTTTAGTGGCTATGTGGCATTCTGTCATATGGATACACCATAACCTAATTAATTGGTGGTCCTTCTCCCACCCCTTTTATAACAAACACTTAAGTTTTTTTTTTTTTTTTTTTTAAATCTTCTGTTAAAACAAAGTGAGTGTTCATATACATCGGGGAGTAGACCTGTGGTGTAAAATCATGGCAGTGACAGGGGAATAGCTGCATCTGAGTATCTTCACATTTTGTATTTTGACAGTCAAAATGTCCTCCAGAAAGATGGTCATTTTCGCTCCCGCAAGTGGTGTATTCGCTCACCTGTTTTCCCAAGCCCTGGCCAGAAACTGGATGTTTTTGATGATTGTCTTTATTAAGTCAGTTGTGAGTAAGAGAAGAGTATTTGTCTCCCTGTCATTTAGTTGTGTATTATAGCTGGATGTATGTAGATATATGCGTGTTGCAAATCTTTTCTCTCAGTCTGTGGCTTGTCTTATTCTCTTGACAGAGTCTTTCCCAGAGCAGAAGTTTGTCATATTAATGAAGTCCCACTCATCAATGATTTCTGTCATGGGTCATATCTTTGGCATTGTAATCTAAAAAGTCTGTGCCATATCCAAGATCACCTAAATTTTCTTCAGTGGTAACTTCTGGGAGTTTCATATTTTGTCTTGTACTTAGGACTGTTATCCAGTTCAAGTTAATTTTTGTGAAGGCTATACGATCTGTGTCTAGATTCATTTCTTTGCAGGTGGATGTTCAGTTGTCCCAGCACCATTTATGGAAAAGATGACCTCTATTCTCCATTGTTGGACATATGTGGGCTCTTCAACAACATTCCATGTGTTTTGTTTTCTTCCTGTGCACACTTGTCATTGCAACTTCCCTGTTTTTGTATCACAAAAACTTGTTTAAAAAAAAAAAGTCATAAAAAAGACACAAGTCCAACAAACTCATTTCCCAAATATTACCTATTTTCCTTTTTAAGGTTTTTGTGTGGATCTTGTCTAGGTACATACAGAAGTTTAGTAGTAATTATAACAAACAACATGTTTTTAGCATAACAAAATATTTTCATGTTGCTATATACTCTTTGGAGTTACATAAATATTTTTTTAAAAATTATTTATTTATTTATTTATTTATTTGAGACAGAGAGAATGAGAGAGAGAGAGCACATGAGAGGGGGGAGGGTCAGAGGCAGAAGCAGGCTCCCCGCCAAGCAGGGAGCCCGATGCGGGACTCGATCCAGGGACTCCAGGATCATGACCTGAGCCGAAGGCAGTCGCTTAACCAACTGAGCCACCCAGGCGCCCTGGAGTTACATAAATATTTTTTAAGTGGGGGAATTAAAAAATATAGAAAATTACAGAGAAGAAAATATAAACTCTCATATTCTCACCCAGAATTAAACACTGTTAATAACTTTGCTTCCAGTTTTAAAAAAAGTAACTGTACTGTTATAAAAATAATACACATTCATTATAAAGAATTCAAACAATGGAAATGCTTAAAGATGTGATTATTCCAAATTTTATCCTTTGTAAGTTACTGTCATTGATATTAGCTGAACCTAATTCCAGACGTTGCTGTGTCTCTCTTCTGTGTGTGTATGTACGAAATGTTGGATGGATAGATAGAAATTTTTTTATTTCAAACAAAAAAATATTTTTTTAATAAATATAGGAGCTTACTCTATGTGCTAACTTATTTTTAAGTAATCTCTACCCCCCAGTGTAGGGCTCGAACTCACAACCCCAAGATCAAGAGTTGCATGCTCTACTGACTGACCCAGCCAGGCTCTATATGCTAACTTATGTGCTGACTTTGTTTGTTTCCCTTTTTGAGGTATACATACGTAAAGTGCATATATATTAAGTATATGGCTTGATCCCAAATCAGGATAGAGACGAACACTTACAGCATCCCTGTCCTTTTTTTTTCCAGTTCATTTTTCTGTGCAAGGGTATCCTGTTGTTCCAACACCATTCATTAAACAGATTATGCTTGCTTCACTGAATTTCTTTTGCATATCTGTCAAAAATCAGTTGACCGATGTGCGTCTGTTTCTTGATTCTCTAGTCTATTTCACTCATCTGTTTACCTTGATGACATTACCACACAGTCTTGATTATTGTTTTTATAAGTCTTGAAGACAGTGTGTGCTCTCCATCTGTACCCTACTTTTTAAAAGTTATTTTGAATGGGGTGCTGGGGTCGCTCAGTTGGTTGAGTGTCTGACTCTTGATTTTGGCTCAGGTCTTGATCTCAGGGTTGTGAGTTCAGGCCCTACATTGGGCTCCATGGAGCCTACTTAAAAAAACAAAAGTTATTTTGGCTGTTCTAGGTCCTTTGCGTTCCCACATCAATTTTATTTTATTTTATTTTATTTATTTTCCCATATCAGTTTTTGAATTTTTCAGTTTCTGTGGTAAAACCTTCTGGGATTTTGGTTGGGATTGCACTGAATGTACAGATTTATATGGGAGAATTGACATCTTAGCCCTATTGAGTCTTCTTATCCCTGAACAGGTGTATCTCTTAATTTAATTCTTTAATTTTTTTGGCAATTTTAAAAATAGATTTCAATGTGTAAATCTTACATATTATTGGTCAGATTTATCGAAGTACTTTAATCACTTCAAGTCCCACATCTTACTGAATGCTGATGTTTTTCCCCCAGTCTATTATTACCATGTCTTCAAATTCATTAATCTTTTCTGCAATTCCCAATCTGTTGTTAATCCTTTGTAATGTAATTTTTATTAGATTGTGGTTTTGAGCTCTAGTTTGCGTTGGGTCCTTTAAGAAAAAATCTTTAATAGCTCTCCTTGCACCTTCAGTCTTTCCTATAGCTTCTTGGACTATGAAATACAGATATAATAATTGTCATGTTCTTGTTTACTAATATTGTCTTGTGTCATTTTTGGATTTAGTGTCAGTTGATTAATATCTGTTCCCCCTTTTTTACATGCCTTACGTATGTTTTGGATACTAGATATTGTGAATTTTACCTTATTGGATACCCGATAGCGGATACTTTGTTTTCTTGTAAATATTCCTGAATTTTGTTCTAGGATTTGTTAAGTTACTTGGAAACTGTGGTCCTTTCAGGTCTTATTTTAAATTTTGCTCATGGGGGCAGAGCCACATTTGGTGTAGGGCCAATTTTGTTTCCCTACTATGGCAAAATCCTTTTGAGTACTCCACCCCAATGCTGTGTGAACCATGAGATTTTCCCCTCTGGCTGTGAATTCAGATAATTATGCCCCTAATCCTTATTGGTGGTTCTTTTCGTGGCCTTGAGTAGTTTTCTCTCAGGCACACGCTGATGATAGTGTGCTGAAGCTTGAAGGGAGCCCTTCTCCAGGTCTCCAGAGTGCTCTGTAGTTCTCTTTCCTCTCCATCACCTGCCCTGCAAACTCTAACTGCCTTAATGTTTAAGGTTTCAAAATCTTTTTTTGGGGGGGGGGGGTTGTTTTTACGTTCAGATGCTAGGACAAATCCAGTCCCAGTTATTTCATCAAGACCAGAAGCGGAAGTCTGTCAGTGCTTCATATTTTGAAAAATATCTTTAAAGATTCATTTCCATTGGTCAGATTTCATCAGTTGCATATGCGCAGAAGGAAGAATAAGGTAATCAGATGTGCTGTATAAAGGTACGGCATGAGGTATCTCGTCCCTAGTGACCTTTCTGATTTTGCGGAGTATTAAACAGTTAAACACTTCCACTTCATATGGTATTTTTCTGGGAACTTTTCCTTCAGAACTCCTAGAAGTGCTTTGGAACTATTTTGCATCTGTTTATGTATTTCTTTATTTTTAAAAATACTGTTTTTGTTTGTTTGCTAGTGATAGTATTGTTCACTGTAGCCCGAGCTCTCGTAGAGCTGGTAATTGGTTTTCTTTGGGCGGCACAGCATTTAGATTATTTTTGTTGGTGGTGGTTTTGTTTTGCTTTTTTGTTTTTGCTTGCATTTGGAGGTTTCCAGTCTGTGCTTGCATTTTTCAGTTTGCAGTGGTGAGCCCTGCTCCCTCTGGTCTTCTCCTCTGCCACTACTTACATTTTTAACTGCTTTCAAGCCGTGAAATGAGTTCTGGTCTTTTTAGTAGCCAGTCCTTTATGTGTTGGGAATTTCGCCTTGAAAAACACGGAAACTCACCATTTAACAGGAAAGTTCTTGTGCACCATTTGACATGGGAGGGAAACTTATTATTTTAAGTTCCTTAGAACCTTTTCTGACCATTTATTTAAAAAAATTTTTATAAAGCCCTTGCAAAAAATAAAGTGGCATATCATTCAAAAAGGGTTTTTCCATTTAAAATTTGGTGCCTATCATTGTGCTAAATATTATGGGAGACATCATTTTATACTTAAAATACTACTTGAGAGCTTGCCAGAGATGTAGAATCTTAAAAACGGGTGGGGGGGGGGCAGACTCAGTCACCACCTGGCTCACCTGAGCAGAATCTGCAGTTTAACAGGATTACCAGGTGATTTGAATGCAAGTTAGAGTTTGAGTAGCCCCTAGGACATAATTTAGTTGGGGAAATAAACCAATTAGCATTAACTTTTTAAAGCTGAGATAATGGCTGTTTTTACAAAATATTCTTAATTTAAGTAACAAAACGAATAAAGAAAAAGACTTAACTATAGAGAACAGGTGGTTGCCAGAGCCCAAGTGGATGGGGGGATGGGTGAAATAGGTGATGGGGATTAAGAGTACACTTACTGTGATGAGCACTGAGTCATGTATAGAGTGGTTGAATCACTGTATTGGACACCTGAAACCGATATAACACTATAAATTATACTGGCATTAAGACTATTTTCTTTTAAGAGGTACATAGTGAAATGTATGCTGATAAAAATATCATGTCTAGTATTTGCTTCAAAATAACTGGGGGTGTATGTTCAAGTTAGGGTATAGATGAAACAAGATTGGAATGTGTTGATAATTGTTGAAGCTGGGTTATTTGAGGAGTCTCAGTTTTTGCACGTGTTTGAAAATTGCCGTGAAAATGTACATGTGTGTTTATGGACTGGGGAGGGGGAAGGGGGTGGTAATTACAAGGGTCTATACATGAATAAATCTAAGAAATACTACATAATCTTCACGTCTTGTCCACCCAGCTTCTGCCTTTCCTCCCAGGGCACCTGGCACACGAACATATTAAAGTCTCCTGGATGTCTGCAGTTAAGAAACTTATGCTTCAATTTGTGTGGGATCCAGAATTTCCAAGATAACTTGGTACCATGCAACAGAGACCAGTGTCTTCCAAAATGGGATTTCTGAGGCACTTACTGGAAACTCCACATTAGGAAGTAGCCTGCACCTTTAAAATGACCAAATGCCATAATGTGTTGTAGTAACTAAAACATCCCCCTGGAGATGAAAAATAAGATCACTCTGGAGAAGGCTTTAAGGAGGATGTGGAGCTTCAAGTGCAAGTGGGAAAAGAGGTAGTCTCAGTTAAGGAAGAGTAGGGG
Source organism: Neomonachus schauinslandi (assembly GCF_002201575.2). Classification (NCBI taxonomy): domain Eukaryota; kingdom Metazoa; phylum Chordata; class Mammalia; order Carnivora; family Phocidae; genus Neomonachus; species Neomonachus schauinslandi. Next base: position 86,405,309 of record NC_058414.1, read on the forward strand.
GTAGAGTTTAAATTGTCAATCTGTCAATCCTGGCCTCAGTTTTATGCTGTAGTGACGCTGATTTTACTTAATTCTAGATAGTGGCCTTCTCTGTTGGTTACAAGACTTAGAGCTTTTGGTCCCCAGAAGTATTTTGTATGACTGAGTTAATTGAAATACTGAAAAGCTGCATGTGTTGGGTGTAGTAATTGGCCCTAAGTGCTGTCTGAAGCAAGACACCAGTGAATTTTCAATTGACTTTAAAGCAGAAATTGTTTACTGTCACTTGATATTAAATGAATCTTTGTATTGAATTAAGGGATGTTGTTTTTATGCATCAGAAAAGTTTTTCAGAGGGACTTGTCATCATGAATTGTTATCAGTTGGGACAGGATTATCTTGTATTTTGTGGGATCTAATAAGGCATAATTAAGAAACAAGCAGTCGCAGTGTATAATTGAATATAATAAAATCGGATTAAAAAGTGTAATGTAGATTCGGTTATGCTTTGAGTGAAGCCATGTCTTAGGTGATTATATAGTGATACACATCTCAAACATTTAAGGTGTGATTTTAAATGTGTGATTTTTTTTCCATGCAAACTTAGAATTATGAGGGTCTCTTTTTTTTTTTATAATTCATTGGAAGCATTTGTAGATGAATCATCATATACAAAGTGCTCTGCTTAGTAGACTAGGTTTTGACGACCCTTCTCAACTTGTTAGTGTTTATATTCTTGGTAATCTCTTTTCCTTCTCCTTAGTGTGGATTTGCACTCGTACCTAGAACTGTCTTTTTTTAAAATTTTTTTTATTTGAGTGAGAATGAGCAGGCAGGTACACATGCACATGAGCAGGACGGGGGGGTGGTGGGGCGGGGGCAGACTCCCCGCTGAGCAGGGAGTCAGCACCCTGGGATCATGACCTGAGCCAAAGGTAGACCCATAACTGACTGAGCCACTCAGGTGCCCCTAGACCTGTCTTTAGTTCTGCTTCTGACATGTTCCTGTCAGGCATTTCTTAGGTTGGCTGTTTCACGCTTTAAAGGAAAAGAAAATCTGACTCTCACACTTTGGAAATAAGGGCTAAGTAGATCTAATAGTGTAATCTGAAAGCAGTTTGGTAAAGAAAATGGATTCACGTTTTCAAGAATCATGTATGCTCTAGACTTTTTGTTTCTGTGTTGGCATCAGTAACAAAAAGGAATATTCTAGAGAGCTCAATAAGCTAATAGTTTTTTTTTTTAATATTTTATTTATTTATTTGAGAGAGAGAGAGCACATGAGCAGAGGGAGAAACAGGCTCCCCGCTGAGCAGGGAGCCCGATGCGGGACTCGATCATGACCTGAGCCGAAGGCAGATGCTTAACCAACTGAGCCACCCAGGCGCCCCAATAAGCTAATAGTTTTTTTCGTACTTGGAGTGATGGTCTGAAACTAGTTAACCCTTTTGTATTTGGGCTTAAAAATACTCAATTTTTGCCTTATGATAACGTGTTAGAATATTTTGTAAATAAAGATGACCCCTTGTCTGATGCTCTTTCCATTATGTGACTAAAAAAATTCATTAGAATTGCCCTAAATGAGAGAAGGTGGTACTGGTTGGGAGGTTCAGGTGCCTGATGAGTAAAAATGCAGGGGCTTGGGGACCTCAGGTTTCTGTAAGAGGCCTATTTTGAGTATTTCCCAGAAAGGATATCGCTGAGATTTGATTCCTACTGTAGATTGAGCTTTGTAGAGCTGTTAGTTTCCTGATAAGTGATTTTTGGATATGTGGGACCTTACTTAGTTTTTCTGGGTTGTTTGAAGGGATTTACATTAATTGTTTTGTTAATCTTTATTATTCCTGGAGGAGAGGTCACTGGATACCAACAAGGAATGCCCTTAGTAGGCAATTAAGCGTATTAACTGTTTTCAGATAGCATGACTTAATGCTAATTGTTCTGCAGGTGTCACCAAAATTCAGGTGTATTACATTAAATATTTCTTACAGCAGGTTAATTAGTTATCTGAGGCTGTACTAGGCAGTTAATTCTTGAGGATTTGCTGAGAATCTGTGTTGCTCTGGCTAAGGGGCGTGACCAATAACATCTGTCTTGAGATTTTAGCCAAGCAAAATAATACTGCCTGTGTTTTATAGGGTGGTGTGTAAGTCTGCTTGAGCTGCCATAACAAAACCACAGGTTGGGTGGCTTAAACAGAAGTCTATTTTCTCACCGTTCTGGAGGCTAGAAGTCTAAGATCAAGGTACCAGTCAGGGTTGGTTTCTGGCAAGGCCTCTCTTCTTGGCTTGTAGATGGCCACCTTTTTGCTGTGTCCTCAAATGGCCTTTCCTCTGTGTGTGGAGAGAAAGGGCTCTTTTGTGTCTCTTTCTCTGCTTATAAGGACAGCAATTGTATCTCGTATGACCTCCTTTAGAGACCCTAATCTCCAAATAGTGACACTGGGGCTTAGTGCTTCAAAATAAATTTGGTAGTGGTAGGAGGGTGTGTCTCAATTTAGTCTATAACAGGTGGTACTCTGGAGACTCTTATTACTTTGTGAAAATACCCTAAAATCCTTTCAGAGTGACAGTGTGTTATTACCTATAGGTGATCCTGAGGCTCAGGCTAGAGCCCTGGACAGGTCGTTAATTTTTCACAATTGGTTGGCAACCTTTCTACGTGCTTTTCTGGCTTATGATATTTGACAGTCCCCTGCTAATCCTCTAATACCAAATACTTGTACTGTCGATGCTCTTCAAAGAATTGCTGTCTGGTCAGCTTGAACTATCAAAGGGCTTGCTGAGAAGAGGGAATTAATGAAACATGATTTGATCCATTTCATTCTATACTTTCCCCAAATTCCATTCTTAGATTAAAATGGGTCATTGGAAAGCTTCATGCTTGGACTATGTTCAGAGTCACAGTCTCTTGGTCTGAGTTGTGTTTTAGTGTTCTGTTCTGGAAGGAACTTAAATGACCATGTAAAATTTATTGTTTTTAGAAGGTGGTTGAGGACCTTGTTCACTATATTGTATATTGTCTTCCTTATTTTTTTTAAGTGAAAGATTTCTTTTAGAATTTAGGAGTAGCTTAAAGTTTGTTTCCTCAACAGAGGAATTGGAATCCATCTTTTTGATAATGAGAATGATTTAACTGGCTACATTTCCCTTTTTGCATGGCTAGGAACCTCACAGTTAGATTGAGGGCTCATTTCCTGTCAACTGTGTTTGCCCACATGCCCTGCATACCTGTGTTCTACATTTGTATGGCATCATTTTGTCCTGTATCTCCCTAACTAGTTTCACTTTCTCATTTGTATTACCTTTATTTTTGTACAAATGGTCTCCGATCTTTTTTAGAAAGAGGTTGGATAGATATAAAATGGAACTTGAAATATTGTTGAATATTTGCCATTCAATATTCATTATTAAATACTGGTTGAAAGCTGTCATTCTTTTTTTTTTTTTTAAGTTTTTATTTATTTTTCTTTTATTTCTCTATACCCAACGTGGGGTTCGAACTCACTACCCCAGATCAAGAGTTGCATGCTCTTCCTACGGAGCCAGCCAGGTGCCCTGAAAGCTCTTATTCTTTTTGCCTGGGTGTTAACCCCCAGGTGGCATCAAAGAACACTTACAGTAAAAGTCCACAAAGCTGTACCTGATCTGGCTTCCAGCTTCTTACCTGATCCCCTCTCTTCACTGTCCCCTCTCTTGCTTCTCTGAAGCCACATTGACTTCCTTGCCATTCCGTGTACTTTGAACAAGCCAAACACCCTGCTTCAGGGCTTGTGCATCTTCTGTTCTTTCTGGAATCTGCTTCCCAGATAGTGCCGCCTCTCTCCCCTTCATTTTCTAGAAAGCTCTGTTCAAATGCCATCTTTATCTGAGTGGTTTTCTCTGGTCTCCTTTTGTTGTATACTCCCCCTCGTCCTCCCTGATTTCTGTTTTTTTACATTACTGTTTCTTCCTGGCCTGCATGTATTGTATATTTCTCTTGTATTTCCTGCTTCCCCCACTGGGATGTAAGCTTCTTGAGGGGAGGGATTGCTTTAATCCTGGCTGTATCTCTAGCTGCTTAGAACCTGCCTGCCGAGTACTAGGTGTCTAATAACTATTTGTTGAATGACTAAATGAACTCAGTAGGGTTGCTTATTGGTTATTTGTCCTTTCCTAGGTATTTTGGAACAGGCATTGCTTTGTGTGAGATAATTTAGTAGCATTTGTTTCTTAAGGCAAAGGACTGCCCTCCGTGACCTCTTCAGAGCCTGCGTCTTGCTGCTGCTCATTATTTAGCTTTTCCTGAGCACTTTTAATGTGCCAGGCACTGTTAAGAATATAAAGAGAAGGTCTGACCTCAATTCGTGAGTAAATATCTTCAGGAACTTTCAAATGGGGGTAGGCTTTGGGCTAACAATATTGTGATTCACAGATGGTTCCTAATAATGTGTCAGCCCACACATCGATGGCGCTTTGTATTTTACCAGGCACATTCACATACATTGCCAGTCGCAACCACCTGGTGAGGCAGGTACTCTTACTATCTTGTCTGGTTGGCCAGGAAAGAAACAGACGCAGAAGCTAAGTGACTTGCCCAAGGTTAAAGAGCTGAAAGTGGCAAACACCTCATGGTTGACATATATGATGAGAGGAGTCAGAAACATATTCCAAATTGGCAGTGTTTTAGACTCGTGTTCTTTTTGCATCCTCTCATTTGGTCTTTGAAGGTTATGGTTTCTCTTGAGGGATGGGTTACCTTTGGGGTGGCTAACCTTATTTTCATAGCTGTGTTTTTTTTTTTTTTTTATTTGATCTTACTTTTGTCTTTTTAAAGAGTAATATTGACTTCTGTGTGCTTTCCCCCTGTCTGGACTCCATTGCTCTATTAAGTCCAAAGTGAAGACAGAATTGCTCCATAGAAGCAGTAAGTGATGGTGACTAGTTATTTTCCTTTCAAAACACTTGACCAGGTAGACTGAAATACAGAAGCTGGTATAAAAAAGGGGAAGTGGTAAGTTCAGTTTCAGATCTGCAGTTACTTACCTCGGGTTTAATGCTTGTGAGTAAGGCTCGCTTGGAGCTGCTGGCTCTGAATTCACTAGAACCATATAGCATGCGTGCCTACTAGGTGCTGTTAACAGTAGCCTAACATGTGCACCATGGTCCTTTTAGCCCATTAGGTAAATAAATTCCTTCCTGGGGATTAATTCGTCATGGTTAAAGATGTAATTCATCATGCAAAATGCCAGAGCTGCCTTAGTGAAAAATTTTTGGTGATCCAGAAATGTCTCTGTGTCTGGCTTAACTAGAATTTAGTGTATATTTTTATGTTCCTCCGTGAACTTGGCAATAGTTTTTAAATCTTAATGGTTTCGAGATAGGAATGGAGAAAAAAATCTAAACGATTCAGTAACATGAATGCATTTTGGGGTGGCAACTTCAGATCGTTTCTCCTGTGCTCGAGGCTTTCAGTTCATGCTTCTTGTCCAGACTCAAGACTCTTAGAGCACTTAGCAGCTTTTTTAGTACTGTCTACATCTCTACCCATCCACTCTTCTCATCACATGTGAGCTGTAGCTTGATCAGGAGCTGAAGGCACAAGAAGTAGGAGTTCATAACATGCCTAGTGGAAAAGGCATGGGCTTTGAAGTCAGGTATACGTAGCTTCAAGTCCAGGTCCCATGTTAGCTGTGTGTGTGGGTGAAAGTTAACCTACCTCTCTATTCCTCTGACTCCATCTCAGCAGACTTTCTGAGGATTATCTGAGATTATGTGTGCAAAAGAACCACTGCATTCCCTGGCATATAATGGACACTAACTAGTATCTTGTGCTTCACTTTCATTCTCCCTTTCTCAAATGTAGGACCCAAGGATGCATGTACATTTCTGTATTTAGTTTGAAAATTTCCCAATAGATGAGTGAGAGCTGGCTTGTCAGCACTTACTGTCCGGGGGATCTTGGATAATTTTTGGAGTTGGTATTTACAAAAATGCGATGTAGTTTTAGACCTGATTATTAAAAATATAGTGCCTGTACTATAGGATATAAAAATCTCTTCCTGTTTGGACTGGTCAGACCGTATGAGGAGTGTGTTGTGTTCAGTTCTAGTACTACACAGGTTAGGTAAACTTTTAAGGGCCACACTGCTCATGTTTGAGGCCTGGCTCTGCTACTTAAAAGTTCTGTGCCTCTAATACACAACTCTGTTTCCTATCTGTAATAAGGGAGGTAATAAAGGTACCTACCTCCTAGGGTTGTTGTCAGGAATAAATGAATTATTAGGCATAAACCACTTAGATTAACGTCGGGCAAACAGTAAGTTCTATGTGAGTGTTAGCTGTTTTGGAAGGGACTTCAGAGGAAATCCACAAGGATGGTGGGCCATGTGGGAGCCATGTTGTGGGAGAAACAGTTGAAGCAGTTAGAGATGTTTAACCTGAGAAAGAAGTACTGAAAGCCCTTTACCATTTAAAGAGAAATTGTATGGAAGAAGGGATAGACTCATGTAACCGAAAAAGGGTGCAACTTGGATCAATGGGTAGAAATTATAAAGAGCCTGATTTTATTTTAATGAAAGGCTTTGTAACAAGGAGAGCTGTTCAAAATTGCAGTGAATGGCTTTTCGAACTAATGAGCTTTCCATCTCACAGAGGCTTATTAGAAGGCTGGGGAGAGGTTCCTGACCTGGCTGGCAAGGTGAGCTAGATGACAGGTGTTCTTTTATACCTGGCTCTCAGTTCAGGTCAAGTGACTGGCTTAAAGTAAGATAATTCCACATTGAAATTTGCTGTGGGTAGCAGGCATGGATACTTTCTCCCTAGACTTCTAGTCTGCTTTTATGGTGTATTGTTCATTTGTGGTGCCAATATTTATTGTGGGAGACATTTTGTTTCTGGTCTCATTTTGCAGAAAAGAAAACAGAGGTCAGGGATACTGTCTGCTATTGCTTGACACCATGGAGTCCCTGAAGGAACCCAGGGAATTATGGTTCATTATTGTTGGGAGGGCCATTCTCCTTGGGAGTGCTGTTTCTGAAGTTCTTCTGAGCAAAGCACCGAGTGCCCTTTGTTTTAGACGGTCTTGTCAAGGATATGTATTTGGATGTTTGGAAGATAGAGATGATTTCTCCCTGTAGAAGAATGGGCAGGCATGTGTCCTGTCCAGTATAAAAGATGGAGTTTTCCATGTTTGGGTTCCTCTTTAGTCACTCACAGCGTGTACAGGCATAAAGTTGGGTCAAGTTGCCTAACCCTCATGGGACTTGGGGCCAAGGTGGGGGGCTACTGCAGATATGCCGGTGCCCTTGCTTTGTGCTGTGCTGTGAGTAACAAAGTCCTTTGTTTCTGACCTACGAGTTTTGTGTCTTCTAGCAGCATCCATGAAACTCTGGCAGGCTAACTTGTTAGCTCGTGAGTAGGATACAAATCTCAGACTCTTAATTCTTGACGTTGAGGAGTAAGTTGAGTCAGAGAGGTTAAATCTCATGCCCAGTGCCAAATGATCTAGCGTTTGGGGGTGTGATAGAATTTGAATCTGTGTCTCCAAAGGACGTTGTGGAACACTGCTGTTGTCCTTGCGGCTCTGACTGCTAGAGCAGTCTGCACCAACCACCGCCATTTGTTGAGTGCTGATGATCTCCCAGGCCTTGTTGGATCTCCTTTAATTCTCACCCACGGCCCTATAAGGAAGGTATCCGTATTCTCTACATTTTGTAGATGAGCAAAATGAGATGGGGGCGCCTGGGTGGCTCAGTCGGTTAAGCATCTGCCTTCGGCCCAGGTCATTATCTCAGGGTCCTGGGATCGAGTCCTGCATTGGGCTCCCTGCCCAGCAGGGAGTCTGCTTTTCTCTCTCTCTGCTCATGCTCTCTCTCTGTCTCTCTCAAATAAATAAATAAATAAGTAAATAAAATCTTTTTAAAAAAATGCGATGCCATGACCAAGGTCATATCGGTACTAAGTGGTGGAGTTAGGATTCAAAACGCAGAGGGAGGATGCTAACAGGATCACTCCTAAGGACTGTCAGGAGGATTCAGCATACATTCTATAGAGTGCACAGCACTGCTGGTTTCTGGCAACTGTGGTAAGCCTCTCTAAATATTTGTGGCTATTTTTGTTATTAGTAACCTTGTTGCCTTCCTTTTCTCTAATTAAAAAAAAGAAAACAACGGATGGTTTTGTTTTTTATTTCCAACTAAAAGCAAACTCGTTCAGCACAGTTTACATTAAGAGGATGAAATTAAAGGGGCACAAACCTGGCATGGGCTCTTTCCTTATACAAATATTTTCTCTAAAAATGAAAATAGGAGCTAAAACTCCCTATAGGCCCAATTTACCCTCTAATCTTCATTTTAGTAACCCTTTCTATTTCATAAATAACTCCTAATGCGGCAATAATGTGTTACAGTGACAGCTGATGCCCGAGAAGCTGTCCTCTCTGGGCCTGACATTTTCTTTAATGGTAATTCTCCTAGTTAATGTAAACAACATGAAATGTTTGGCATGTTTCCTTCCACAAATGGCGGTGGAGAGGAAATCCAAGCATTGTAAAGACGGCAGACTGATCCGGTGTAGCTTTGACAAATCCGTGGCTGTTTGCTGTTAGAAGGGGAAATTGGAGGTAAATACCTGGGAACTCTTCCCTTTGGGACAGTTGATAAATTGGAGGCATTTTCTTTTTTTTTTTTTTTTTTTTTTTTTTTTTTTTTTTTAAAGATTTTATTTATTTATTTGAGACAGAGAGCACGAGAGGGAGGAGGGTCAGAGGGAGAGGCAGACTCCCTGCCGAGCAGGGAGCCCGACGTGGGACTCGATCCCGGGACTCCAGGATCATGACCTGAGCCGAAGGCAGTCGCTTAACCGACTGAGCCACCCAGGCGCCCCAGATTGGAGGCATTTTCTGATTGTGCTTTACTTTAGATTAACAGCCTGGAAGGCTTCAGATTTAAAGAGCAAAGTTATGTATCATAGAAACAATAGGAAGGCATGCTTAGCTCCCTGTACCCAAATACTGCAAGTGATCATTGGTAGCTCCATCTTTGAAACCATATTCCTCCTAGGTTCTCCACTCTGATTTATTTTATTAGCCACATACTTGTGCAGTATTTTCTATCAGAAAGTAATCTTGGAGGTAGTTCGTCTGATGTCGGATCACCAGTTGACAGAGGAGGACACAGGATCTGGCACGATAAAGGCCTTCCTTCAAGTCTCGGCGTTCCTAGTGTGTTGCCTTCCTGAGTGTACCCCACAACTCTTAGATGCTTTGCACTTTCCTTCATTACATTTCTTGTCCTGTCCCCCCACCCCCCCACCATTTCCTGCTAGAACTGATCTCTTGGCATCCCTAACACATTTATGAAATTCTTTTTAGAGATTAGATTGATGTCAAAGACTGGCCTGCTGAATCTCCCCCTAAATTGAGAAGGAAGTTTTATATATCATGTAGCTCATGAATTAAGATCTCTTGCTCTAAATGACAGTTGGGGAAAAAACTGTTATACAGTATTTTGCTTGTGAATATCTGGAAGTAGATATGTGATTGATTCACTGATAGACCATCTCTGAAAGCAGTTCTAATGATGGACTTATAATTGATTGCATCCATCATCGAAAGCCTAAACTACCCCCTCCCTAAATTAAAGATAAATGAAATAAGCTATGCTGAATGTATATAAGCTGACAAATCTGAGGGAATTTAATGAAACTCTAAATTACTGCAGCCAACAGATAAGAGAAAGAGGTTTCTTTGTTACCGGTTAGAACACTAAAAAAAAAAAAAAAATCCAAAAAAGATAATAAAAGAAACAAAGATCTGTGGCCCATGTATCAAACTAAGTTATTGAAAGACTTTTTTTTTTTTTTAAGATTTTATTTATTTGACAGAGAGACAGCAAGAGTGGGAACACAGCAGGGGGAGTGGGAGAGGGAGAAGCAGACTCCCCGCTGAGCAGGGAGCCCGATGTGGGGCTCGATCCCAGGACCCGGGATCATGACCTGAGCCAAAGGCAGACGCTTAACGACTGAGCCACCCAGGTGCCCCTTGAAAGACTTCTAATAAGTGTATCTGTCTCATTCCCTGGTTATTGTTGACTCATATCAATCTTGTTAGTGCTCTTGGATGAATAGTAAAAGTAGGGATTGTCTTGCAGTAAAGCTATGCTGTTGTGACATTTTAGAATTGATGTGACCTTATTTCCAGGCCGCTGGGGGCTCTGTACCAAATTTAGTTCATTTAAATGAGCTATTTGGAATGCAGTTCCTTATGTATAAGTAATTTTATCAGTTAGTACACTTTTAGCTTTATATAAAAGACCAACTGAGGGTGACTTAAACAGTGGGTATTTGTGATCACCCCTAATGAGAAGTCCTGAGGGAAAGCAGCAGGCTTGGCCTCTTTGGGGGCCCAATGATTTCAGTGCAGTAGCTTGGCATTTCTCTTGGCTTTCCCTTCCAGGATTGTAAGGTGGGTGAAATATTTGAGTATCTTAGCTTTGTTTAACAATACCCAGTGTCCGGGGGGTGTGGAGGGAACAAAAACCCAATATCCAGCTTCCTGTTAATCTTGCAAGAAGACTACTCCTAGAAGTCTTTAGGTCTCGTTGGTCAGACTTATCACTGATAAGGTGAATGGAATTCCTGGGATTCACTCAAGCAAGTCAGGACCTGCCCAGACTCTCGCACAGTTCACGCTGCCTGCTATCTAAGATTCGTGTGCCAAGGAAAGAGCGGAGGGAAAGGCTCCTTGGATAGGCAACCGACACAAATCCACTTACATGGGCTCTTGCAATTTACTAGGAAGGTGGCTTCAGTATTTTCTGTTAGTCACTTGTTTCATTTCCTCCCTACTTAGTGAGGTGAATGTGCTCGTGAATTAACTCCTCTTTTACTTTTTTGCTTTCAAATTTGATTAAGCTTGATACAGTCTCTGTCTTCACCAGGACCCTGTCTACCAGTGATGATGTGGAAGACCGGGAGAATGAAAAGGGGCGCCTCGAAGAAGCCTATGAGAAGTGCGACCATGACCTGGATGAGTTGATTGTGCAGCACTACACGGAATTGACGACAGCCATTCGCACGTACCAGAGCATCACAGAGCGCATTACCAACTCCCGAAATAAAATAAAGCAGGTGGGCCTCCTTTTCCTCTTGTGGTTGTGGTTGCCGTTAGGCCAAGGGTTTGTAGCGTGTAGAAGTGCCATGATAGCGGCGACTGGCCTTAGGAGGGACTCATAATGACACTTTCTGGGGATTTTGCAGTGTCTGGAAAGCCTGGCTGAACAGGATCACGGAGGGCATCGTAGGCTTGCCTCCTCCCTGTGTCTTATCCTTGGCTTCTGCTGCTACTTCTCGTAGCGGTGTGGAAGGATGTGGGGGTGGTGGCCCCAACGTGAGGACATTGGAAAGGGGAGCTGTTCTAAGACTCCAGGGCCTCTTACTATTAGAGGCTCCCATTTCCGTGTATCCAGTGTATTTCATATGCTCCTGTCACACATTGTGCACGTGTGTGTGTCTCTGTGTGTGTGTATTGCTGTAACAGTTGAAACATTTTTTGAAATTTCAGCTGTGAGTATGTCCCCTCGTTGAAGTTGGTTGGGGCTTCTCTGTAGTGATTAGACATTCTAGGTATGATCTTGACAAGGAAATCCAACTTACAAATTACCGAAACATGTATTTATGAATACTGAAATTCTTGAATGCCCTTCCTTAGTTGTGACAAGCATGCAGTAACTTCTGTTTTGTTATTTTCCTATATTTTGCAGTGATTTCTTGTTCATTCTTTGTTTCCTCCTCTCTTTCTGCTTCTTGCCCGCTTTCTCTTCCTGCCCACCTCCTTTTGTAGTGGATCCTTGAAAAGTTCTTGGTTCCTGGCTACCATGTTTTTACTGCCTAAAGGACAAAGTAGGTTCATAAGGGGTATTTTTGTATTTGGTGAAGGGATGAACTGACCGTTGGAGGCCGTCGCATCATAGTCCTGGGGCCTCTGGCTGTGTGTTTGGAAGATCAGTCCTTTAATTCCTTTTCGTACCACTCTGCTAACAGTAATTGCTACCACTTAGCACTGCTTCTTTGCCAGGCACGACTGTTCCTCACTCAACAGATTTAGGATTTGGATGCTAGTGTCCCTAACTCTAAGCTCCTCGCTGCGGGTTTTCAGACCTATTTTAGGCAGTAACCGCCCTTCTGAAAATGAGCTATCTCCCCGACGTCCTAGTTGCCTCTTGTGTGGGGTTGGGGTGAGAGATGCAGAGCCTCATGCTTGGTCCCCTCCTTGAAACTCTGCAGCTGCCCCTCCAGCACCTGTGTGTGGCCACGGGGCTGCACAGACCATTAGAAATGTGCTGGCTGTGCTGTTGATCGGGAACTCCCTGGACTGCACCTGCCCAGTAATAGCTATGCTCACAGCTTTCCCACGTGTTCTGTTGTCTGTCTTCTAGACCTTACCTTACAATTTTCTAAGCAGATACTTAAATTATTCTTCGAAAAATGCTGTTGACACATGAGTTTCAGCCTCTAGGAGGACCGTTTGAGAATCAGCAAGCTCTTAACCTTTTTTGAAGCAATTTGATGACCTCTTTACATTGTAAACTTAACTGGGCATTTTCAAAAGGAATACTATAATTCTTCGCCTTTACAATTGGTGAGTTCATCCTGTGGATTTATCTGTGAAACTAGGTAAAGCTAGAGATCAGTTCAGAGTCAACTGTAGTCCATTTTGACCCAATATACTAAGCTCAGGAGGAGTCAGAAAATGAATGTCTACTGCTGCTGACCTGGCTTTGCCCCGGGTAATCACAGAAAGGGTGAAGGTTTGGTATTTCTCTTTTCTGATTAGTCCGCTTGGCTGAAAGGACTTTGTCCTGATGTCAAGGGAAGCCTGTAGTGGTTTCTGCCTTGACTCCCTATCACTTGGAGTCGATAGCCTCTTTGCCCAGAGAGAGTTGACTGGTATTGAAAAAGAGTCTCCTCTTGATCATTTCACATTTGTTTTAGCAGCCACAGTCTGTTCGCTGTCCTCATTTTTAATTACGCTAGAATTTTGAGCAAAAGAAAACAAAAAGAAAACTTTGTGTTTATTACATCAGACAGTTCTCAAAGTCAGTCTCACCTAATTCTATTATGAATTAGCTCAATATTGGGAAGAGAAAGGGCTCACGCTCCTTTCAAAAAAGCCTCTAATAATTGATAAATGGGAGAAGAAAAATGTTGGAAAAATGAAAGTGAATTTGTTTCTATTGTATAAATTGACAGTTTTGTACTGTGAAAGGCCATTTCTTATCACCAGGGAAACACTGATGTTTTCTTACTAGTCTTTCCCTGTCATTTTTGGTTTTTAATTGCGCTTTGGGTTATATACAAAATATAGGTGTGTATAGTTATGCATATTTTAAAATAGAAGTGGGGATGATTGAATCATCATGGGGCTATATTATTTCACATCCAGCAAGATAGTGAGAATGTGCAGATGTGAGTTGAAATCTTCTTTCTGCTCTCTGCCAAAAGAATGTAATGAGGATTCATTCAACAAATATCTGTGGAGTGCTAGCCGTTTGCCTGGTTCTGTTTTCATTGCTGGGGTTGTACCCACGGAAAACACCTATCCCTGTCCTCATGGAACTGACATAAACAAAGTAGGTGATATTTAACCACACGGATTGAGTCTCTGTGTGAAGTGTCTGTTTTGTGCTGAGCATTGCTCGAGGTTCTGGGGTATGGAAGTGAATCAAACAAATTCCTGGCCTTGTGGAGTTTACATTCTGGTTTATATTCTAGTCAAGGGAAACCCACTATAAATTAGTACAATGTGGTATAACAGATGGTAAGAAGTGCTCTGCTTTCCAAACCAAAAGCAAGGAAGGGAGAATTGCGAGTTGCTGCTTAAATGGATTGTTCAGGGAAGGCTTGACTGAGGTGACGTTTGAACCAACACTTGAAGGAAGTGAGGGAGAGTCAAGAGAAGCTCCTTAGGAAGAAGGAATGGCAGGTGCAGAAAGGTCCTGAAGCAAGAACATGACTAGAATTTGGGGGATGCAGTGAGGAGGCCAGTGGGGCTGGAGCAAAATGGGATGGGGAGAGGGGAGAGTGGCTGGAGAGACAGAGAGCTGGTGGATGAGGTGCAGTGTGGTGGGTCAGGTCACATGGGGTTTTGGTGATTGTAAGGACTTGTTTCATAATTCGAATATGGTGGGAATCCATTGTAATAAACTTTTGAACACAAGAATGGCATGATACAACATTTTAAAAGGGCTAATCTAGCTGCTATACTGAGTAGATTTTAGTGGGGACCAAGGCAGATGAAGACGTTCATATTCATGCTTTTAGAGCTTGAGAACACAGAACTGTTGACATTTCCCATTATGATAATAGTTTCATATATGGATTTACATTGGTAGAATCTAAGTCCTTGAGGATAATGAGATGACAGATAAGAGTTGACTCTTTTCCCAGATAGGTCTATTGGGAATTTTTTTCTAGATTAAAAAAAATACATGTAAATAAAAGTGTGTATGATTGATCAGGTCAAGTAATGTGGATAATCAGAATACTTAGGCTATCCTATTACTGTTGAATGCATATTGGTTGGTATCAGTCAGAATGCCATGTTACTGCACTAGAAAACCTCAGAATCCATAGGTTCTGCCAGTCTCCTAATAATGACTGTTATAGCAGCACCACCAAAATAGATGGATATGAATGGGTACAAGCTGGGGACTTAGGTGGCACAGGTCATACTTGCTGGTCTTTGAATTGGAGTGTTTGCTCTGTGCTGTAGGGGGTGGATGAGAGGACATCAGATTTCTTTAAAGACACTAAGTATCTGTCTCATGTTTATCCCAGGAGCTGGTAGGCTGAAGGGAAAACATACTTGTCTCTGTTGTGAATGTGCACACTTTACATTTCACCCCAGTTTCAGCTGCCCCCTTGGTACTAGATCAAGCCTGTAACTCATTTTTCTTGGCTGTAATTAGAAATAACTATATGTGATTATTCAAATGAAGTTGTTAAGGGCTTAATCCTTGAGTAGTGCAACATTCATTACTTAACATTTAAAATAATTTTGTGGCTTTTATATGAAAATATACCTTGAGAGACAGAATAAGAACAAAGAATAACCTTAATACAAAAAAAAAATGTCACAGTAGAGCAATATGGATGTGGTAGGAAATTATTTACAGCCCATATGTAAGGCGGAAAAATCCTGGCTGCTTCTATGAGAAAGGGAGAAAAGCCTAGAAAGGGACATGCTAAACAATGGGCAATAATGCAATAGCATAATTTAAAATCTAGGCAGTAGAGTGCATGAAGGCAGTCACAAGAACTATGAGGTAGTGTTTCCATTAAATTTAACTGTATCCACATTTGTGTACTATATGCAACTTAAAGGAGAAGTACTGCCCTTGGAAGGGGTTCAGTGGAGCCTCTCAGACAATTTAAGACCTTAGAATGACAGCTAAAAAAAACAAAAACAAAAACAAAACAAAAACAAAACGAAGGGAACAAAAGCATGGGAATAAGTTTGAGGGTAATTTAAAAGTGATCGGTCGTTCTAAAGGGCTTTAAAACAGAACAGCGGGGCGCCTGGGTGGCTCAGTCGTTAAGCGTCTGCCTTCGGCTCAGGTCATGATCCCAGGGTCCTGGGATCGAGTCCCACATCGGGCTCCCTGCTCGGCAGGAAGCCTGCTTCTCCCTCTCCCACTCCCCCTGCTTGTGTTCCTGCTCTCGCTATTTCTCTCTCTGTCAAATAAATAAATAAAAATCTTTAAAAAAATAAAAATAAAAATAAAACAGAACAGCGAGTAGTGTTTCTGCACATCATTCCTTCCAAGCACTTTGTATAAGACTTTGGAAAAAAATGGGTTTTGACACATGTCAGGAGAATACCCATGAACATGTTTGTATGTAGATTTATTTTTAACTACAGAAGAGAAAATAAATTTTGTACTTTTAGAATTAAGAATAACGTTGACTGTTATGTTAATTTCATTTATCATCCCTTGCTTGTGGGGAACTTTGTAGACTATTTCTAGTCTGTAGTTTCAGTGGGGTGCTTGCCTATCTGTTGTGCTTTATTACGGATACTATGCACACCCAAAGGCATTCCCTCTCCCCATTATCCTTGAACAAAATCAGAAAAGCTTTGAATTTGATGACGTGAAGCCTGTATCCATCAGCCTCTCTTACATATATCTGTTCCTCTTTTCACAAATGCGACCACGTTGTTACGCGGAGGCCCTGGGTAGTTTTCCTCTCTTTATCGTCCCCAAGGCAGGGTTGCGGATAGCTCTGTTTCTCTGCTTTCTGTATCATCTCGCATACCCACTCACAATAACCTCTTGGGGCCTGTTAACCTTATTTTCTCTTTTTCTAATAGGCTCTAATTAGACTGGCTGGAGGTGCTTGTATGTTGAAACTGAAATCCTTGCTGTGGCTACACGGGTGGTTAGGAGCAACTGTAAAGTTACTAGAAGTCTAAGGAAGCAAAGGAAACGTGTTTGAAGAAGGATTTCTGTACTTGGGTTTTGATGTCTTGATTTGAATAGCTTGACTCTATGGATTTATTTCAGGAACAAACAGTAACATACGTTTTCAATTTTAATGATCCTGATAAATTCAGTAGAATGGAATTAAAATGCTGTCACCACATCGAGAAATAAAAGTTTAGATGTAACTTGGTACTGTTCTCACATTTTAGATGTTCTTATTCACTGATGGCTGCAGTGCAGTTTCTCTTCCCTGTATAAAAAGCATTTATTGAGCTATAATTTATCTGCAATAGAATGCAGTATTTTTGAGTATAGTTCAGTGAGTTTTGGCAAATGTACATATCCTTGAACGTATTCCCATCTACCCCAGAGAGTTCCCCCCTGCTTCCTTGGAGTCAAAATTCTATGTTCCCCTCCCTCCCGCCTACCCCCTCCACAACTGCTCCAAACAACTGCTGATTTGAATCCCATCACTATAGATCATTTAAGAAAATTTTTCATGTTCTAGAACTTCAGTATGTACTTTTGTGTACCTGGCTTCATTTGTTCAGCAAAATGTTTCTGAGATTCTTAGTATTTCTTCTCTTTTATTGCTGAGTAGTATTCCTCCTGCTGCCCAAGTTTTAAAATAACATTTCTTCATAACTGTGACTTTCTAATCAAAAAGTTGAAGCCTCAGGGCAATCTAATATTAAAAGTTCTTGTAGCTTCTTGTGTCTGCGGCTTTGGCTAATAACTTAGTTTAGGGAATAATTTTGGTGATGTTCATTTTCCACACAGCCTGATGCCATCTCCCCCACCCTTAAACACAGGCAGAAATTCTACCTTCCTTTTCAGTTTTCCTCTCTGTTAGTAGGCAAAAAGGAGAAGTGAGCTGACTACACTGTATACATCCTAGTGTGAAATACCATAATGGTCTTTTTTCCAATCAGAAAGGAGTTTGCCAAGCTTTACTGACCCACAGTAAGTTTATCCCTCCCTCTCTTGATCAAGAGCCTATTAGGGTGTTGCATGACATAAACTTTATTTTTAACAATTTCCATAGTAACCATTAAACAAAAGAAAAATCTGAGAATTGCAGAACCAAGGTGAGAAGAGTAGAATATCAGAAATCAAATTCTAACAGATTTTAACTAACGTTTAAGAGAGAATGGATTTAATAGCTGGAGTTCCTAGCCCAGAGACCAAGAACTCCCAAGAGGATCTGGGAACAATAGCCTTGAGAAATACGTTTAAAAAGTCCGATAATGGTCATTAAGAGATACACAAGTTGTAGGGATGAAGAGTAGAGCATGGGGAATATAGTCAATAATATTGTAACAACTTTGTATGGTGACAGATGACTGCATTTAATCATGGTGAGCATTTTATAATGTATATGATTGTCCTATCACTGTGTTGTATACCTGAAACCAATACTATATGTCAACTATACTTCAATTAAAAATTTAAATAAAGTCAAAACCATAAGTGGTGACAAAAACCAGTACTTCCCTACCTCATCCTTCCCCAATCCCAACTGCAAAACTTCAGAGGCACTGACTTTCACTCTTTGTAAAATGCTTATACTATTCTTGATCTTTCTATTTTAGACATGGTGTAGGAGCTTCCAGCTATGGAAGATGAGGATTTAGGTCTCCCTCCCACTCTTTCCCCTACCCCACTTCATCTTCTTCCCTCAACCTCTGTCTCTCTGGTTGTATCCTAGTTTTTGGTTAAATAGATAGTGCTTATTTTATTAAGACTATGTAAATATTTACCTCTAAGCCATCCAGCATACTATTGGTGCTTCTGCAATTTTGTTGTTGCTGTTTTCCTTGCAGTTACTGATTGAATGTTCCTGTTGCCTTTCTTCTGCATCGGTTTTCCCCTTTCCTGGATCCTCTGTTTCCTATCTTCTGTTTTTCTCTTGTGGTGATGGAGTGCGTTCTTTACTAGCTTGCTGAGATATGGTGCATATAAGGTTTATTTGTTTGTTTGTTTATTTTTGAGAGTTATATATCTGAAAATGTCTTTATTATACTTGTATTATACCTCATACTTGATTGATAGTTTTTCTGGGAAATAATTCTCTCTTAGGATTTTGAAGCTATATTATTCCTTTGTCTTGTAGCTTTTAGTGTTGCTGTTGAGAAAAGTCTGATGCATTCTGATTCACAGCTCTTTGTATGGATTTTGTCCCTCCCCCCACCCCCCTTGAAAGCTTTTAAGATTGTCTCTTATATCCCTGTGTTCTCATATGTCAGGATAACGTGCCCTGGCTTGGGTCTTTTCTCACTCCATTTTCTTGAACATTGGTGTGCCTTTTCAATCTAAAAACACATGTCTTCTGGGACATTTTCTTTTATTATTTTATTGGTATTTTTCTCTACTCCATTTGTCTCATTTTTCCTCCCCTGGAACTCCTCTATTTGGCAAATAGTGGACTTCTTAGATCAATCCCCTCATTTTCTTTTATCTTTTCTCTCTTGTTTTTGTTTTATTCTCTGGAGATTTCCTCAAGGGTAGCTTCTAGCCTTTATATTGGATTTTTTTTTCTAACCTATTTTAATTTCCAAGAGTAGTTTTGATTCTGGTTTTTTTTTTTTTTTTTTTTATTAGATCTTTTTTTTTTTTTTTTTTATAATGTTTTTTTTTTTCTTTTTTTTTTTTTCCTCCCCCCCCCCCCCCCCCCCGCACTTTTTTCTTTTTGTTTTGATGCCTGACTTTGCATATTCCAGGCTTTCCTTGGCTGTCTGGTGATCCTTGGCTAACTATCTGAATGGAAGAGGGAGGCGGTACGAAGCTGATTGGGAACTCAGAGCGTGTTGTGGGCCTTGTCTAGTGATGAGTGGGCAGGGATCCAGCAGTTTCCTTGGTGAGACCTCAGATGTCACTAACTCTAGGTCTTTTTGCCTGGTCACCTTTCCCAGGGAAAGCCCTACGTGTCCTGTGTTGGAGCTAAAAATCAAGCTGAGTATATTTAGAGGCAACCCTAGCAGGAGGCTGAGGGTCTGAAGGGGACAGGATTTTACTGTTCCATAGGCCCACTGTGATCTCATTCTTGTGTTTGCTGTCCAGTGCCTCACACTCTCCCCTCAGCCCGGATCCTTTCTTTTTTTTTTTAAAGATTTTATTTATTTTTTAGAAAGCGAGCGAGAGAGAAACAGCATGAGAGGGGAGAGGGTCAGAGGGAGAAGCAGGCTCCCCGCCGAGCCGGGAGCCCGATGTGGGACTCGATCCCAGGACCTTGGGATCATGACCTGAGCTGAAGGCAGACGCTTAACCATCTGAGCCACCCAGGCGCCCGGCCCGGATCCTTTCTGATCTTCAGTTCATAAACCTTCTATTTGGCCAATGTTTGGGGGGAGGGAATTTCCCATCTGTGTGGTTTGTTGAGGATCCAGGGCTCCAAATACACCTTATGGAAGGTGTGAGCCCTGTATTCCTGCCTTCAGTGTTCTTGGTGTCCCCTTGTCAGTGGTAGGAAACCCCACTTCATGCTGGGACTTTCAGATTGCTGTCCTCTGCTAAATTACCCATGTTCTGCTTTCTTGCTGACTTCACAGGTTTTGTTACCATCTCTTACATGCCATTCCCTCCTCTCTGTTCTCTTTTCTAGGTGCTTTATGCTTAGCAGAATTTTTTTTTTTTTTTAATCACTTTGGGAGTGCAGGAAGGAATGGAGGTAATTAGGACCATCTTCAATAGATTTTCAGAGGGGTCCATGACTCCCCCCAAAGCTAGTAGTCATTCCATTGTGCTTATCAAGAGAGATTACAAAGTCTCCTTAGTTAGGCTTCTTTTTACATTGGAGAGTTTCTTAAAAGTAGGATTAGGTATTGCCCTAAAGTTATAGCAATAGAGTAGATGCTTTCTCAAGAAATGTTCTGATCTTAGCATTCAATCTTTATATTTTCCATGTGTGTTGGAAAATTGTTGAAATTTATTTTTATAATCACCAGAAGCATAATATTTGTGAGTATGTGCACCACCACACCAAATCTTGTAGAAGAAAGATATTCAATGGTCAAAAACATGGTAGACTTTCTAGGGTGATGGAAATGTCCTATATTTGATGGTTTGGATTATATAGATGTCTTGCATTTGCTAAAATTCATCAAATGGCATACCTGACATGTATTCATAAATTTTACCTAAAACAAAACACAAAATAACTACTCTCTTTCTCTTAAAAAAAAAAAAAAAAAGTTGGGGGGTTGTGCCTGGGTGGCTCAGTCGGTTAAGCATCCTACTCTTGATTTTGGCTCACATCGTGATCTCAGGGTAGTGAGATTGAGCCCTGGGCATAGAGCCTGATTAAGATTCTGGGTATGGAGTCTGCTTAAGATTCTTGCTCTCCCTGTCTCCTGCCACACACCACCCCCTTCTCTCTCTGTAAAAAAAATAAACCAAAAAAAACCAAAACAAAAAACCATAATCAAATACTAAATTCTAATTTAAATAAAAATACATGTAAGGAATGTCAAGAGTATATGAGAGTAGCTCTGTGAATTGTGAAAGGTCGTGATTCTTTTTATTTCATGTCATAAAAATGGAAAAGTCTTAATTATGAATATGATAATGTGCTTCTCAGGTACATTCTGACTACCCCTCCCTGCTCTTCCTCCTGTTTTGTCGAGCTATGCCGTACCGGTCGCCAAACTGCAGATCTCTGAGAATGTTTGAAATTGTCTTATTTACTATCTAAAAATCCTTGGTATGTCCCAGTTCCTCTTATTTTGAGATTATTTCTAGATGTGTCTACTCTTTTCTGGAAAGTGGGCTTATTTTCATGTCATTTGAGATGAATGTACAGTTCCTTGGCTCTAAACTTGAGCTGACTTATAGATGTAGGATGGTCCAAGTGACTTATCAGCTGAATAAGAAACATGCAGAGAAGAATGGGCAAGGAATAATAGCATGGCCTCTATCAGTCATTCTCTTTCAGATATTTTAACATCAGTGGGTAGATATTTTAACATATTTTCGGAGATCTCTATGTCCTAAGTCCCTTTTTCTAGATTCACTCAAAGGTAGGTTAGGAGCAGTTTACTCATTTCACAGGAGAGCAAAATACACACGGAGGTGGAGACCCATCCCGGTGAGTCAGTGTCAGGACCAGGATTAGAATTTTGCAAGCCAACCAACCATGGGAATAAGTGGGAGGGGGAGTGAGGAACGGTTTACTTCTAGTACACTAACGAAGACAACTTAACTAGATTACAGGTTTAGGATGGCAAGACTTTGGACTGACTTAAGATTGAATCTGTTTTATCGTAGGTAAAAGAGAATCTGCTCTCGTGCAAGATGCTGTTGCACTGCAAAAGGGATGAGCTTCGGAAATTGTGGATTGAAGGAATTGAACATAAGCATGTCCTGAACCTGCTGGACGAGATTGAGAATATCAAGCAAGTGCCTCAAAAGCTGGAACAGTGCATGGCGAGCAAGCACTATCTCAATGCCACGGACATGCTGGTGAGAGGTCATTTCCGCTCAGCCGGGGGAGCCCTCGCTCTTGTTCCCGGAATGCTGGCTTTCAGGGAGCACATTACAAACTGCCCTCTTGGGGTTCACAAGCCCTTGCAGGTGAAGCCTCACAGGCTCCCTTCCTAATTCCAGTGTTGGAAATGGTAGGCGATTATTTATGTATTGTCTGCCTTTGGAACAATGGCAGGTCGTATAATGGTAAAAAAAAAAAAACCCGGTACCTCAGTCATGTTGGCATGGTAATGAGAAGTGTTTGAGTTTCCGAGGAAGATGGCTAATGAGTCCCATTTTATTTTATTTATTTATTTACTGATTTTTTTTTTTTAAAGGAGGCTCCATGCCCAGTGTGGGGCTTGAACTCACAACCCTGAGATCAAGAGCTGTGTGCTTTACTGACTGAGCCAGCCAGGCTCCCCTAATGAATCCCATTTTAAAGAATGAAGTCTGCATGAGAGACAACTTTAGGAGATTGATGGACTTGATGTTCTTCAAGTTCTTTGAAGGGATTGTTATGTGAGGGCTTGGGTTTTTTTTCCTTTAAATTGATGAGAAAGAAAATAATTCTGGAGCAATAATTCTGGAAGGGACTTTGTTAAGCAAGAGTACTCTGCAGCCTGGCCTTTAGCCTCTGAGGCCATTCTGTTACTTTTATTTTTATTATTTATTTATTTATTTATTTATTTTTTATTATTATGTTACTCACCATACATTACATCATTAGTTTTTTTTTTTTTTTTAAAGATTTTATTTATTTATTTGTGAGAGAGAGAATGAGAGACAGAGAGCATGAGAGGGAGGAGGGTCAGAGGGAGAAGCAGGCTCCCTGCCTAGCAGGGAGCCCGATGCGGGACTCGATCCCGGGACTCCAGGATCGTGACCTGAGCCGAAGGCAGTCGCTTAACCAACTGAGCCACCCAGGCGCCCACATCATTAGTTTTTGATGATACTTTTATTTTTTTAAAGTAAGCTCTACACCCAGTGTGGGGCTTGAATTCAAAACCCTGAGATCAAGAGTCACGTGCTCTACTGACTGAGCCAGCGGGCTGCCCCCATTCTGTTACTTTTTGAATTAGAAACAGATATTCAGAGAATGTTGCAACTGTTGGTGCATGTGGCTGAGTGTCAAGAAGATGAATAAAAAATAATATATATCTTGTTACTTATTAAGACTAATTTCTCAGGGCCTGTGGCTCTTAGAGAGCTGCTCTATCTACCTCCCCTTTCTACACAAGCACCCCCAGTGCCATCTGATTCAGAATTGTTTGGGGACTATAGAAGCCCTCTAGCAGATGACTTCATTTGGACTCTTTTTTTCCACAATAGGTGAGCGTACCTTATCTTTGTTTCACCAAGTTAGATTGGCTGTTAACACTGGAAAAAATACTGAGGGGACTTGGTGGGAGAAGCAGGGTAAATCCTCCAAGTGGTTCCAGTTGAGATTTTCAGGAAGAATTTTGCCATAAGTCCTTCATAAGAAGCTTTTAAGGGAATTTGGTAACCAAGATGTGAGATATGCTATGATATTCTATCATATATTAAAACCTGGTTGTGTGATAGGAGTGAACAGTAAGCAATTCACGTAATCTGTCAGCTAAAAGGACAGGAGTATATGTGGAATGCCACCTATATGTTCCTTCTGCCTGTTGTCTTCAGTGTTCTCCTGTAGACTGTTTCTTCCACATGTAGGTGGGGTTTGGGGGTTTGGGAGAGAAGAAGGGGTGTGGGCTGTGGCCTGTAGCTTTCAAGCTTTGCAGAGGAAAATTTTTTAATTAAAAAATATGGGAGTAGGGTCTAGGTTGGGTCAGCTTGAGTACTATGATTGTCAGTTCCAATTAAAATTATGTGGTTGGGGGGAGTGGGGATCTGGGGAGTGGGGTGGGAAGGAAGAGCAGTTACCTCCAGAAAGAGGTGAGTGTATGAGTTATGTTTTCCAGAAGTTCCTTCCCCCCCCCCCCCCCCCCGTTTGTTGTTTATATATTCTGGATACTAATCTTTCGCTAGTTGTGTTTGAAATATCTTCTCCTAGTTGGTGGTATATCTTTTTACTTTGTTTATGAAGCCTTTTGTTACAAAGAAGTATTAAAATTTAATGCAATAAAATTTTTTTCCTTTATCCAATTTTTTTTTTTTTAGAATAATCATTTTATTTTCAGTTTTTTTCAATTTTTTGAAAGAGAGAGAGCATGAGTGGCAGGGGGAGGGGTAGAGGGAAAGGGAGAGGGAGAGAGAATCTTAAGCAGGCTCCATGCCCAGTGTGGAGCCCTGAGATGATGACCTGAGCAGAAATCAAGAGTTGGACGCTTAACTGACTGAGCCACCCAGGTGCTCCATATCCAATTTTTATTTCAAGAATTTTTTTTTCTATCCCAGTGTCATATAGAGAATCTACTATGTCTTTTTTAATCTGTTTGGAATCTGTTTCCCTATATGGATGAACTAGGGATCTAATTTTATCTTCTGTATAAATAGCCACATGGCTCAGACCATTTGCTGAATTTATTTCCTCCTGACTTCTAATGCCATCTTGGTCACATATCAAGTTTTCACGTATGCATGGGTCTGCCCCTGAGCTCTTTGTTTCGTTCAGTTGGTCTTGTTTATATCTGCACTGAAACCATGCTGTTTTAATTACTATTATTTTATGATATATCTTGATTTTAGCAGGTGGAGACGTTCCCTCACCTTGCTTTTCAGAATTATATGTGCTATTCTTGGCCAGTTACTCTTCCATATGAATTTTAGTATCAACTTGTCCACATTCCTCAAAAAGTGTCATGAGATTGATTCACTTTGTAAGAATTTCATCTTTGTACTATTGAGTCTTTTCAGTGAGTAGGTCTCATTTATTGATGTCTTCATTTATGTTCCATATAATAATGCTTAGTAATGTATTGCCTAGAGGTATTAAATATATTATTTCTTGCTTTTGCATTTTTTAGAACAGTGGTTTTTTATTAATGACAACTTCTAGTTATTTGTTGCTAATGTAGGGATGTGATAGATGTTGTTTAATTGATCGTATTTCCCTGAACCTAATCCCAATCCTGTCTGCCTGGAAAATGATGATTTATTTTTTAAGGCTTGGCTCAAATTTCGTTAGCTCTCTGAATGTCCCAGGTGATTAGCTGCTTTTCTCTTTTCACACAAAAAAATGAGGTATTGTTTTTATTGTGGTAAGAATAGTTAGTCTGAGTAGGTGCTTTTTCTGTTTGTTTCCATAAGCTGCATGTACTTCCTTGTAATACAATTGCTTTTGTTTATATGGTAGGTCATTGAGGGCAAGGGCTATATCTTATTTATTTTTGTCTGCCCTGTTCTTAGCATAGTGCACCTCATCTAGTTAGGGTTTACAGATCATTAGCCAAATGGGTAACTATGGGAAAGACTTTAATATACTAAACAGATAGTAGGGTGTTTCCTCTCTAGGGGCTCTGGTCTGATTTTTCTCTGGTTTCAGTGTTTGTTTTAACGGCAAGTTTCTCTAGTTTCCAACCTTTCTTTTTCGCAATATTTAAATGAACAACAAACAGTAATTACAATAACAGCTAATATGTATTGAGTTTTCATTATGTTCTGTTACTACTTCAAGTCTGTTACACTTGTTAACACATTTAATTCTTGCAATAACCCTATGAGAGAGAGGTTTCTGATATGACCCCTATTTTCCAGACGAGGTAGTTGCTTTGCATGATCTGAGGAGTTGGCTTATCCTAATATACAATGAAGATTTCATGAAGGTAGGATTCAAGGTGTGCTTAAAAGGTTGGACATTTCCTTCAATTTGGCCCTTTGTATTTGAGTGAATAGTAAGGTCTATAATTGCTCTTTCATTGGACTTCCTATAAAAAAATTATCACATTTCCTTTCCCCATGGTTATGTGCTATTAGAAGTAAAATCTACTTAAGGCATCTCAAGGGTCCAAATGAAAAATCTGCTAAAAGACATCAGAGGAAAATGAAGACAAAAACTCGAGTCTTCCAGGGGGCGCCTGGGTGGCTCAGTCGTTAAGTGTCTGCCTTTGGCTCAGGTCATGATCCCAGAGTCCTGGGATTGAGCCCCGCATGGGGCTCCCTGCTCTGCAGGAAGGCTGTTTCTCCCTCTCCCACTCCCCCTGCTTGTGTTCCCTTTCTCGCTGTGTCTCTCTCTCTCAAATAAATAAATAAAATCTTTAAAAAAACAACAAAACAAAACAAAACTCGAGTCTTCCGAAACTCTCCGATTTCCCTGGATTTGTTTATCAAAAGATTTTTCATTTCCATGGTAAGGCAGGTGCAGATGGCCAGTAATTTAATCCCTACTCAGGTTCATAAATCCAGGGTAAATAAATCAGTGGTGACCCATGGCTCTTGTCAGCTCCTGCAATTCCTGCTTCACCCTCACACTGCTCTGAAAGCTATAGACTTGGCTTCTAGATGGGATATTTATTTCTTCTTTTGATATGATAACCTGAGTATTGCATAAAATAATTAAATTGTCATGACAGGGAATGTCTGCAAATAGGCATGGCCTTTTGTTTCCTTCTTAAAGGTAAACAGCTGCTGTTAGCTTATGAAAAGCTAAAAGTGGTCCAACAAGAAGCCTGTATCCGTCACATTGAAATCAGAGACTTGATTAATATTGTAGCCTGTAGCTTTGTGATATGTAGGGTTTAAATTAGACCTTTGCAGTCATTGTGCTGGGTTGATGCAAGCACATTAATGACATAATTTCTGGTTGCTGCATCACATTTCTGCAGTCTGTCCTTTGTATTCCACTCACATTAATTGAAGTAATTTTGCCAGTGAAGCGTGTTTCAAACCTCTGCATTTAAATTGAAATTTTAATTCCCTTATTGTCTTGAAAAGACGGCTGAAGATGCCTTGTTACAGGTTTCATTATCACTCAAAACACTCCAGCTGCTGGTTCTAATGTACAATGACTGATTAATTCTGGGAAGAATTATTAATATAAGAATAGCAGCTTCTTCCCAGTGGCATGAGCTAACCAGGAAGGGATTTGATGATAGTTAATATTTTTATGAACTTTTTTTTTTTTTTTTTTTTTTTAAATTTTATTTATTTATTTGACAGAGAGAGAGATAGCTAGAGCAGGAACACAAGCAGAGGGAGTGGGAGAGGGAGAGGCAGGCTTCCCGCCGAGCAGGGAGCCCGATGTGGGACTCGATCCCCGAACCCCGGGATCATGACCTGAGCCGAAGGCAGACGCTTAACGACTGAGCCACCCAGGCGCCCTTTATGAACTTTTTTAAAGGAAAATTTATGGGGAAGTCTGCATCAGACTAAAACTGCACAGATGCGCTTTGAAAACCACTTACACAAGTTCCGATTTATCAACCCATAGAAGTCCATTCATAAATGTGTTCTATCAGTGGAAAGTAAGCCAGTGCGAGCGGTTTTGAAGCACTTTGGCTGACAGTCACAGGGCCTGTCGCTAAATTTTTTCATTCCTAAGTCTTCCTGAGATGGTCGAGATTTTGAATGTCTTACTCATTTATTTACATTTTTTAAAAAAAGTCATAGCTGTCTAGTATGTATAGTGAGATAAGGATTATTATAATAATAACTAATATTTATGTAGTTGCCTTCTTCCCAGGGAATTCCAGAGATGCCTTGAGAGGATGGTGTGGTGGAAATAGATCTCACACTGTGAAAATGTGGCCACAACTGGCAGAGAGGGAGTAAGGCAGCTTCTTAGTTGCATGGTTTTCTAAGCTCCTATGATAAAAAGACATTTGTAGTATTTTCAGCTCACAAGATCCTTTGCATTTGTTGGATAACAATCAAGGTTGTGAATGTCAGCATGGGTCTTAGCGTGGGTCAGATGGACCTGTGCTTGAATCTGGCTTTGACTTCTACTAGCTGAATGACTTGGGGCTAATGATTCAGTTTGACTTTGCTGAAAGTTGGAGTTGAGAATTACATGTACTCCCAAGTGTTGTTGAAGGGATTAAATGAGATACTAAGCTATTTATGTAAAGTCCGCACAGTATACACAGTAAATGCTTAGAAATGTTGTTTATAATGAATTGATTAACTGATACTCTAAGAAGGGCATGGTGATCGCTGCCATGTTATAATTTCAAAAACTGGTCAGAGGTGGCCTTGCTTTGAGCTGATAGATTTGAAGTAGGGCTGGCTAGGTTAAGCATTATTGATTCCTTCTTCCCTCAAATGGACATCTATCTGAATGAAAGACTACCCCACACTTTATTTTATTTTTTTTTAAAGATTTTATTTATTTATTTGACAGAGACACAGCGAGAGAGGGAACACAAGCAGGGGGAGTGGCAGAGGGAGAAGCAGGCTTCCCGTGGAGCAAGGAGCCCGATGTGGGGCTCGATCCCAGGACCCTGGGATCATGACCCGAGCCAAAGGCAGACACTTAACTGACTGAGCCACCCAGGCAGCCTTACCCCACACTTTATACAAAAGAGTTCCTGCAGGAAGAGATAAGATTTTTCTCCAAAAACAAGTCTAGTCTGATCTAACACATGCACCGAAAGGTGATCAGGACCCCAAAGTTCTTTGCCATATATTTGGGATTTGACATGGACAAATTTCAGATTCTGTGCACATCACCTTTTTGGCCTACTTTAAGTATGTGTTCATAGGGTGCTTACCGTCTAATTATAAGCGATGCAATTCGTCAGTAAACTGCCTAGGATCAGTTTGTTGCAAAATCTACTCTCAGGTAACTAAATGTATTTTTCTGCTAGTATTGTAACTGGATATAAGCCAGTTCACTATTGGAGGGTGCTTATCAATAATGTTGATTTTAGTGTTATAAAGTAGTTGATGTTAAACTATTCTTTCTGTCAGTGCTTAGGTGGCAGGACCAGTGGAACAGTGAGATTGTTCCTTTTGCTGCCATTAAAACTGTGTCATTAGCAAATAGATGAATTCTTTCCTCAGACTGTGGGCAGGGAAGGGGTGATCATGCATCCACTATCAAATGATTAATGTACAAGAAAGAAAAAGGGGGCCAAAGTGCACATCCTTTCATCTGGTCTGAGAGTTTCGAAGATCTCACAGGACTGTTTTTTCTCATTATGACTGTGGGAATGGTATTGAGGTGAAAGCTCTATAAATATCGAGAGCTGGAACATTCTAGTGAACTTATTGGACTTAACCTGAAAGTGGTAAGTGACTGCAAAAATGTTTCAATATTCCATATAGATTTCTCTACACATGGTAAAAAATATATCCGTGATCAATAACAAAATAGCCACCATTAAGCCCATCTGTTTCTGGTGTAGTGTATTGATTGGAAAGACCAATGCCAATATTCTATACTAATAATAGGGAAGAATTGGGCACATGTTTTGATAGACTTACAAAGAATGGGATTGGTGCCATTGTTGATCACTTGTGTTGTTGGTATACATATCTGAATGTGGCCTTAACCTTGAAGGAGCTTACATGCTAATAAGGAGAGACAGATGAACGAGTAGTGTCTTGTATCAGGATGAGCATGACAAGAAATGGGGACCAGAAATATTGGGGATGGGGTGGGGTAGTATGGTTGGCTGTTTAAATAAGGTGGTCAGCTGTAGCTGCTTCGAACTGTACTTGAGACCCCTTCATTCCCTCAAACACCCAATCTTTTCAAAGAGGTTTAGGAAGAGCTGAAAACAAATTTATTAAACGAGAAACCTTGGTGTTTGTCTAAAATTAAATGAGTTGCCTTTGTGTGGCAGCTTCATTTTACTCCTGGAGAGTAAAAGTACAGGGCTTGTAAACTATTTTTGTTGGTGCTCAATGCCCTTTTTTTTTAATATTTGTTTTTGAAGGCTAGGGTTTCTAAAAGCCACACTGATAGGCAGCGGGTTATTGTATTAACTTTCCTTCCCTTTTAGTTTGCTGTTTTATCTGCTCTTCTTTGCCTGTTTTATTTTAAAGCACATAGAAATTCTGTTAGATTGCACTAAACCTCATAAGGTTCAGCAGTTTTCAGTTGGCTCGCTTGGCTGTAGGACAGTGATTCCCAAACTGTGCATTAGGGACTCCTTCAAGTATTCTAAAGCCCAGGTCATACCCTACACTGATGACATTGAAATCTGTGGTGGTGGACACTAGCTTCAGTAATTTGACATTATCCAGGTGATTCCAACGTACAGATAAATTTGGAGCCGTAGATTTAGGGTATAGCCTATCTGTGCTGTGCAACAGAGTAAAACTAATTGTCCTCGACTTCATTTAACACCAGCTCTAAGGAGTTAGAAACCACTTATTTGCATATGACAGACATCACAGGGTGGTTGATACTGTGATGGGCAGATGTAGTTTGAAGTTGCTTTGTTGCCATCCTCTGTTGTGGATTCTGGATAGAGCTGACGAGTATTTGGCTCTTACTCTGGAATTACAGCCTGATGATTTGGTCAATAGGAGCATTGTTAAATGGTTAAATCAGATGCTGTCCAGGTTTGGGCTGACTTGAACTCTTTAGGGCTCCCCATTGGTGCTCTAATTCCTGCATTCTTACTGTGGTTTCTTATCTGACATCGCTGGGATTTCATGGGTTGAAATTGGGGCACAAATTGACTTATTGACAAGTGGTGGCTGGGTACATTGTGGTATAGTGCAAACAAAATGGATTTAGAAGCTAGACGTTCTTAATTCCAACCCTCACTCAACATCTCACCAGTTCTGTGAGCTTAGACAAATCACTTTCTCTCCCTGTTTTGTTGTGTTCTCTTCTGTAGAGTCGATATACACATACCCTGTCTAGGTTATAGAATGGCTGTGAGAATAAAAATGAAGTTTTGTAAGGGTACAGTGCTTTGTAAAACGTAAGGCAATATACAAATTTAAAAAAGTGTAAGTAGCATCATTACTACCACACAGTGCCAGGTAAGAGAAAAAGCAGTCATCTGGGACTTGTTTATACTGAGCAGCCTTTCTCTCCTGGAGCTACCATCACTAATGCATACATGTTGTTTTAATCAGATTACCTGTGTGTGCACACACGTTTATACACTTTAGTCTGTAGGAGGAATAAACTCAGGCAAGAATAATACACAAGTCCTTTGCTGACCTCCTCCGTCATATGCCGGGTTTCAGCCTCACATATGGACTCGCTTGAACAGGTTTCTGATTGGTCAATCTGTGGCCAGATGGGGACCCTATATATGTATAAATTGGTGCAGTTGATGACGCATGTTGTTGATGGGAGCGCTCTATGTCAACTTGACTATGATCTGAGAAGGCGGATTGGTAGCTTTTGCTTGGCTTGACGAGATGGGAGGAGCTTGTTGGAGTCTGGCTTCTCTTTGATTCATCCCAGTACCAATGACTTGTTCCTAGCCTGAAAATGCAAAAAGCCATATTCCTCTCACATTCCTTTGTAGGATTTTAATAGTTGATGTTAGTAAAGAGCTGTGTAAGTGCTGAGCACTTCTAACGGATTTGGGGGTCTTGGAGGGTGGGCGAAATGGTCTTGATTTAAGTGTGAGCCTGCAGTGACTTTCAGAGACCTTTGCCAACTCTGTAACTGTTTCTTGCCCCAGAATAACAAATAAGATGACAGGAAGTGACTTTGGGACACTTGTCAAATGAGGATATCTTTCCTTAGTGGTCTCTTCTCTTGTATTTTGGAATAGAAACCTAGGATTTAATGCTGTCTTTATGGAGCACTGATGGGAATTGAGAATTGGAGGGACCATAAGATTAGGAACAGTGAAGGATTTTTGTGTGTGTGATCTTTTCCATAAGCAATTAAAATTCTTAACTGTCTCTTAAGGTGTTAGGTATAGTTTAATTTCATCAGGAAGTAATTGTGAACTGATCCGTTATAAGTCCATTTCGAACAAATAAGGCTCTTAATTTGGCATTATGTATTAGAAGCCCTAAATATGTGCAATATTTTGGACTTGGAATTCTACTTCTAGAGTGTTAAGGAAAGAGTTAAGAATTTTAATTATGTGATAATTATCCTTGTATACATTTTTTTTTTATCACAGGAAGATATGTGAAGATAAAAGAATAGCAATTACTTAGTATGGGGAAATGGTTTAAGTCATTTGTGGAATATTCAGTTTATGGGTATGAACGCTAAATATATGTTGGGTAATGGGCAGATGTTTCCAATATATGGCCAGACGGAAAACGCATATTTAAAAATAATAATACTTTTTAAAACTTTGTGTGGAAAAACAGTTGGAAGGAATCAGGTTAAAATATATTTTACTTGATTAGTGAGAATGTGGACTATCTTTTTCCTTTGTGATTTTGTGGATTTCAAGTTTTCTTGATCACGTATTTTTACAATTTGGAAGAAAAACAAAGGTTAAGAAACATACATTTCTGGGCCTTTTTTTTTTTTTAAAACCTGTGAGATTAGGGTGGGATCCCAGTCCTAACAGCCTTTTAAGGTCTCTTACAATAGAAAATACAGTATTTCATTTTTCAGATACTGTCCTTCTGTGAGGCTTGGACTGATGGAATATCTTACAAGACCTGCCACCCCTACTTTACAAGAGGATAAAAACAAAGATTTTTGCTTAAGTTATGGGAATTATTTGTGGTGGAATGTCCCAATGTTGAGGAAAAAACAAAAACCAAAAGAGGTGGAAGGCCCAAAGAAGACTTAAGAATAGCTTAGTCAAAGGGTACGCTTTTAGAACAAGCCCGTGTCTCACAGCAGTGGTGGGTTGAGCTCTGTGGTGAAACCTGCAGTCACATTGGATCTCTCATGGGTTTTGTTTTCCAAGATAGATTTGAAGATACTTTAAAGAAGAAATTCACAAGTGAAAGAAAGGGCTTTTCTTTGACAGCGCTGTATCTTGCAGGCCCTCCTCCGTTTATTCACTTATCAATAACTTCATCTCATTTGCTTTATCCTGTAAATTCCATTAGCTCCCCGGCAGTCTATTGCATTAAGCCTTTTCTACCTAATATTGCCTCATTTACATTGACACATGCTTGACCTCAGCCCTTCCCCTCTCTTTGCTAATGCACCAACAAGCACTGATACCTCTCTGGAGCATTATCATTTGGTTGTTAGCACAACTAATAACAGCCCTTCATTTGAACTGATGAAGGTTTATTAAATAAAAACATGTAATAACCCTGGCAGTAATGAAAGGGAATGGCAGTAGACAGCATCCTGTTTTTAATGGTGAGAGCATGCTGAGTCTGCATTATAGGTATTGGGTTTCCAGAGGGAGCAGGGGCACCTGAATGGGGCTGATCAATATTCTGTTAGCAAACTGACTTTAAGAATGGGCATTTTTGATTGCCTGATTTGATCACTGTGGATTGGCTGCAGGCTGAGGAGTTAGGGTGGAAAAAAGTGTTCTTGCTCCAGGCTCTTGGCCTTGCCCTGTGCTGCAGCTTTCTTGGGAAGTCTGTCCTAAGTTCCAAGCTGTCAATAGCCTGGAGGCCTGCAGTCAATGGCAAAACAGAACCATAGGGAGCCAAGTCTCCAGGAAAGCTGGGATCAGGGATTCTGTTTTTCTTATAGATCCCCTAAGACTCCTCTAAACCTCCACTATAGTCCTGGGCCTTGAATGGATTCCCTCATTCTGCTTTGTATGCCCCACACTCTGCCTCCTAATGTCCCTCTCCTCCCATTTCCCCCAACCTTTTTGTATGAAGAGGAGTCTAAGCCATCCTCTGCATATGTCCCCTGTGGTGGCTGATGTCCTGTTACAAACACAGGTCAAGTGGAGGTTGCTTTCAGTTTATATTTAAGAGGATTTTGTTCAACAAAATCCTTTGGGGTCACATGTTTGTGGTTTTATGTCGTGTGTGTGTGTGTGTGTGTGTATACACACACACACACACACACATTTCCTAGCTTCTGTGATGCGACTGAATACATAGGGTTCTATTATAAAGGCCACAGTGCCCTACAACAGCACTGTGATGTCCTAGATGCATCAAAGCTTTTAGATCTCCTAAAACTAATAGAATAAACCCTATGAAACAGTCAATACTGGGTCATTTTTGACTTGTAAAAACAGTTTCCTACGGTTCAAATTCCAAACTAATATATGAAAGATACTGTGTTTTTGTTTTGGCGAGGGTTTAAAGCTGCGTTTAGTTATTGTTGGTTTTTTTTAGTTTTTGGTTTTTTAAAAATTCCTGTCTGATAGCCAAATTTCTGCTTGGGCAATGGGGTGTAGCAAAATGGAAATGTTTGGTAAGTGATTGATCTGGGATTCTTGGTGATAAACATCTTCAGTGCTTGTGTAAAAGTGGGTATGGCTCATTCTGCAATCAGGAGACTTCGTGTGTCCGTCTAGGACTCCCTGAGCCTGAATGTGGAGACTTTTGGGTGGAGGCTGTCTTGTGGAGCCACCAGAGTGTCTTCTAGCAGTTCGGGGCCCGGGTGGCAGCTGCCTACTGGCCTGGGCACTAAGTCAATGTCAGATTCCAAGGCCCGCTTCTTTTGTTCATAGCCAAAGGTTTCTGGTATTCTTAGTTGAGACTGTTGCAAAAATTTACTTACTTACCTAAGTATAGGAAGGGAGAAGGTATCCGTTCTCTGGAATAGCCTAATTTCATATCTTTTTACTGTTACTGCATCTGTAAGTTGAGCCAAGGCAACATTTTCAGAATGGTTATGTTGTCTCCCTAGAAAAACAGTTCCTTAAGGGAGACATACAGATCTATTGAAAAGTGATAAAACATTTTGGAACCATGTAATTATTGGAGTCCTGAAGGAAATACTTATTTTGGACTCAACAGTGGCAACACATTTGCTTTCTTTAGGGGAACATGCTTGCCAAAATAAGCATTTTCCTTAGCTAGCAGATGGTTTAGTTAGAAACGGTTACTAATGTCAGTTACTGTTGTGTCTCTCCCCTCCCCCAACTAAAATAATAATAATAATAATAATAATAATAAAAGATCAGTAGTTTCTTTTCTAGTATCTCTTCAATGAAACAGCTGTCGAGAATGGCCAACTTTGGTGTTCCTCCAAAACATTTCTGTTAGTTCATGTTAAAGCATAAAACTAGATCTTTTTACCTCTTCAACTTGAGTGAGATTAGCAGAAGACAAACACCTAACTATGAAACAATAATTTCGTACTTTAAACTAGAATGAAATTGAAAAAATAGACATTTGGGAAAGAAAATTTAAGGGTCCTATAGTTCGTAATCGCAAAGATGGCCTTTGTTGTAAACTTAGCTCTCAGCTCAAGGTAAACTTTTTTGCAATACCAGGTAATTCCTGATTATGTGCATTTTAACCAGACCTTTCACATACTTAGTTATGGAAACATTTTTAGGGATTTCCATTTTCTTCCAGTGGATAGGTTTCTAGTAGCAAAACATGCTGTCCTGTTCAGTATCATGTATTAAAACATTTTGTAAATGCTAGCTTATTTTCATAATCCTAAAGGACAGGTTTTTTAAGTCTAGAACGGAGTTCTGTTATCTAAGCGGTTTCCAGCTGTGGTGAGTAGAATACTAATGTTTGATTAGGTGGTAATAGGAGTTGTATGAAAACATTCCCTGCTTGTAGTATCTCCCCCAACCCCATCATTTTATTTTTGAAAATATGTGTAAGAAAACTTCCAGATCATTTAATTGGCTCATTATGTATTAATCTACCTTTAAGAGATGGTGTGGCCTATCTGAGAATTCTGGGTCATACTAGAGATCATTCGGGGTATGAGTGTATGTTATTCCATCTGTGATAGAGGTATAGACAGCACTTACCAATGAACTGCTGTATTGCATGTTATCTATTTGATTTTTTATCTGGTATGTCTTGTTCTGTAGTAATACATATTTGATGTTACATGTCACACTTAAAAACCCAGTTTTAATAATTTCTTACAGCAACTCACCTGTGAGACCATTTTAGACCATTTTGTTGCTGTTCAATCCAACTGCATCTCTTGAATTCTTGTTAATGTTTCATCAGTGGTATTTAAAAAGTGCTCTGTAGACATTAAATTTAGGAAACAGTGAAATGATTCATAAAATGACCGCATTAAAAAAACACAACTCTTTAGTTGTATTTTTACCAGTAGTTATGTATCTCTAAATGTACATGGATATTTAATGATTTTTTTTAAGACTTTAAGTAATCTCTATGCCGCATGTGGGGCCTGAACTTAGAAACCCGAGATCCAGTTGCATGCTCCACTGACTAAGCCGGCCAGGAGCCCCATTTTAAATGTTTTGATATGTGCAGTGGCATTAAGAACATTTACATTGTGCAGCCATCACTACCTTCCGTCTCCGAACTTTTGCATCTTCCCAAACTGCAACTGTGTACCTGTTAAACAGTAACTTCCCTTTTCCTCCCTCCCCACAGCGGCCAGAAACCACTGTTCTACTTTCTGTCTCTATGAATTTGCCTACTCTAGGTACATGATGTAAGTGGAATCATACAGTATTTGTCCTTTTGTGTCTGGCTTATTTCACTTAGCTGAATGTTTTCAAGTTCTACCCATGTTGTAGCGTATTGCTACCACTTTTTAAAAAAAATTTTTTTTATTTAAATTCAATTTAGTTAACAAAATGTATTATTAGTTTCAGGAGTAGAATTTAGTGATTCATCAGTTGCATAAAACACCCAGTGCTCATCACATCAAGCGTCCTCCCCAGTGTCCATCACCCAATTACCCCATCCCCCCACTCACTTCCCCTCCAGCGATCTTAGTTTGTTCCCTGTAGTGAAGAGTCTCTTCGGTTTGCCTCCCTGTTTTTATCTTACTTTATTTTTCCTTCCCTTCTCCTATCTTCATCTGTTTTGTTTCTTAAATTCCACATGTGAGTGAAATCATATGGTATTTGTCTCTCTGACTTATTTTGCTTAGCATAATACTCTCTCGTTTCATCCATGTCGTTGCAAAGGGCAACATTTCATTCTTTTGATGGCTGAGTAATATTCCATTGTATATATGCACCACATCTTTTTTATCCATTCATCTGTTGATGGACATCTGGGCTCTTTCCATTTTTTGGCAGTTGTGGACATTGCTGCTATAAACATTGGGGTGCACGTGCACCTTTGAATCACTGTTTTTGTATCCTTTGGATAAATACCTAGTAGCAGCAATTGCTAGGTCTTAGGGTAGTTCTATTTTTAACTTTTTGAGGAACCTCAGAACTGTTTTCCAGAGTGGCTGCACCAATTTGCATTCCCACCAACAGTGTAAGAGGGTTCCCCTTTCTCTGCATCCTCACCAACATCTGTCATTTTCCTGACTTGTTAATTTTAGCTATTCTGACTGGTGTGAGGTGGTATCTCATTGTGGTTTTGATTTATATTTCCCTGATGATGAGTGATGTTGAGCATCTTCTCATGTGTCTGTTAGCCATTTGTATGTCGTCTTCTGACAACTATTTTCTTAAAATCAGTTTTGGTACCACTTAGTAAGATTAGAGTAGGGGAGGACAATGACCTTGCCTAGCTTTCATAATTATAGCTTTTAATAAGTGAAGGCCAGAAAATTAGAGCACCGTATTTTCATATAAAAAGAAGACTATGCTGTCTTCTCTGTGGTAAATTCTTCAAGTCTTTGAAACTCTAAGACTAATCTTGATTATATATATTAATTGTACTTCTATTTTGGGTCCAGAAAACATATTCAGAAAGTTTGTCATCTAAATGGTTATAATGGTTCTATGAACAAACAACACTTTACTGGAAATGTAGCATTAGCAATGTTAGTAACATCTTGTGAGGTTTCTTTATCCATAGAATAATGTGGATAAAATCCAGAGATTTTATCAAAATCCACAGATTCTGTTAAAAATCTAATTTCAGTGAGCACTCAGTATGTGCCAGGCACTGTGGTAAGTGCTTTACCTATATTTAAAAAAAAAAAAAAATTAAGTGGCTTTGAAAGTTGATATTATCCTATAATTTTGTATTTGGAACATGAACTGTTTGGGTTAAAAATCTTCATGCAAATTCCTACAAACAAATTGAGTGTGGATGTGCAGTGGGCGGTTTTTAAGCTTAAATATCTCAGCTGGATTTAATTACCTTAAGGGATAAGGCTACATGATGGGCCAGTGGCTTACCAAATTATTTTTCATTTTCTGGATCTTGATGTCACTAAAGGTTAATGCATCCTCTTTTCTCTGTTAGAGACCCGAGTTAAAATCCATTTTAGAGCATAAGTGTAAATGAATTTGTTGTTGTTTTTCCTCCTTGGGGACACAGTGGTCATTTTGTGCGGCTGCTTTTCCATTTGGAATCATTGGCAGCTTGCATGAGGCCCAGGGGCTCTTGTCCCACGGGCAGTTGCAAGTCAGCATGAAAATGAACCGGCAGGCTGCAGGGGGCAGAGCTGGCCTAGGGCTTGTCACTTTTTCATGCCTTGATTCTTTCTTGATTAACTTAAAGAAACTTATTTGCTACTGACATTTGATTATAGCACATCACAAAACAGGTGATGTGTTTGTGGGTAAGCCATTGCATTTTCCTACTTGTCTAAGGCCAGTTTGTATTTGGCAGCTGCAGGCTTTCTGTATTCACTGTCCACGTGCTCCCAAATGACCTTGTATACTGGTGTGGGTCTGTGGTCAACCCTCTGGATTGTTGGTATGTTTCGTGGCTTTTATTATTTATTGCTTTTATATACATGCCATACTTTTTAGGAGCATATTTATATCACTAATTACATTTATTGTTTTTACCCTGAAGTATTATTCGTTATTGCCTTTAGCTGTACCTTTTAGGAATATTTACAAGTATAACCTAAGTAGGGAATGGTCATAGCACAGGAATCCCTTTGGGGAGCTTGGTAGGGCTCTTTTCCCTCTGAGTTCAGCTGGTAGTCCTCTTTTCTATTTATAACTACTACTACTACCAGGACTATTATTATTACATTCTTTGTGTTTCTCTCTTGCTTTTATTTTTCTCCTAAGGAATAGTACCTAGAGTATACTCTTCTCATTGTTATTTTCTTAAAAAAAAAAAATAGATCTTGGGGTGCCTGGGTGACTCAGTTAGGCGTCCATCTCTTGATCTCAGCTCAGGTATTGATCTCAGGAATGTGAGTTCAAGCCCCATGTTGGGCTCCACACTGGGTGTGGAGCCTACTTTAAAAAATATATATATATCTTTACAGAAAGACAAATAGAATCTTTACATACATGGATAAACGGGATCATGTAATACATAATTTTTTTTCCTTTTTGGTTATTGCTTTCAAAGTGAGTTGTCCCAGCTCGCTGAATTCTTCATCTTCATTTGTTGCAGGCATTCCTACACCATTTTTATTCATCCAGTCTTTTTTGTCTTAAAATCTCCCGAATTGCACTTTACACCAGGAGTATTTCCCTCTCCATAGTTTATCTCCTGTTCACCATTCATATCCCATTTCTTTTGTCAAACTGGATCAGGCCAAGGAGAGGTGAGGGCTGCTATTTTCTCCTTACAGCATTTATGTAAAACATGCATTTCCCTCTGTGTATGCGAATATAAGAAAGAGCGAGAGAGATACATATCTAACTATATGTAGACATGCAGGTAGACTTAGGCTAACCGAGCTCTGACTCATGGTCACCATGAGAATTATTTAAAAATTTATGTAGTGTGCTTTTATTTCGTCTTAGTCTTAAAAAGCTAAATTTGATTAAAAGCTGATTTAAATCATTAGTATGTGGACTTCTTGTGAGAATATGAATGATACAATTTAATTGGGAAGGTCATTTGACTTGTATCTGTTAATAAGCAGTGTGTGGGGGAATAAATAATATGTACAGCTTTACGGTGCTTTAGATGCCTTCACGTTTATCAAGATTGTTTTCTTCGGCATTATTTCTCTTTAGATGTTAGACCCTTCAAAGGCAGAATTAGGCCTATCCACATTATACTCTTCAAAGTCTGATGTATGTTGATAAGGTTCTCATAAACTCTCTTTTGACCATATCTTTTAAAAATAAGGTCATATGTTTTTATAAAATAAACTCTCCTATTTAAAGTCACAAAGTCTCATAAAAGAAGGTCTCAAATAAAAGTAGTCTCCTGTTTCTAATATTGCTCAGTTATGTAGTTGTCCTACTTAATCT
Source organism: Neomonachus schauinslandi (assembly GCF_002201575.2). Taxonomy (NCBI): domain Eukaryota; kingdom Metazoa; phylum Chordata; class Mammalia; order Carnivora; family Phocidae; genus Neomonachus; species Neomonachus schauinslandi. The sequence continues at coordinate 86,445,203 of NC_058414.1, forward strand.
TTTTTTTTTTTTTTTTTCTCCTTTTCAGGTGTCAGCAGTCGAGTCCTTGGAGGGCCCCCTGCTCCAGGTGGAAGGACTGAGTGACCTTAGGTTGGAGCTTCACAGTAAGAAGATGAACCTCCACTTGGTGCTCATAGATGAACTTCATCGGCACCTCTACATCAAATCCACAAGCCGAGTTGTGCAGCTTAACAAGGAGAAAGGGAGAGTGAGGTTAGTTAAAGAGGCTCTTGGCTACAGTGTCTTGTGGCAGTGGAGAATTTTAAGGAATATTATTTGTTTCCCAAAATACTGTTGCCATTTATTTACTTCCTGCTTTTTTTTTTTTTTTTTACTTTTTAACATACTGACTCTGAAACTATAAGACGGTTTTGTAATAGCAAATACTCCATGTTCTGAAAGGCTGACATCCAAAGTTTCTTCATTCCTTCGTTGCACATTTATTATGATCCTTTTATGTAAAGATAAGAAACATCTACTGTGGGCCTTTATACTGGATCAGAGATACTCTGGCATACCTCAGAGGAAGAGAAAAAGATCCTTAAGTTGTATAGTACAGTCAGCATAATGAAGAAATATAAGTGTCTGAACTGAAGTTAAAAGATTCTTTGTTCCTTAGGGTTGTGTTCAGCTTTAGACAATGTTCATTCTGGAATAGTTCAAGAGAGCTTCAGAGAAAACACTTTTATCCCTGGGCTGATCGTAGCATAGGCCTATACTTAAGGGCCTGGGTGTGGACTCAAGAAATTCATTAGGTTAGTCTAGACCAGGTAGGGAGTAAGACTAGATCTTAAGACCGTTAAGACAGTAGAATACTAACATTATTGACATGTATCAGATAGCTGTGCATGTCCTAGTCTTTCCAACATGCCTTTAAAATAGCCATAAGATCTTTTCAGAGGGTAGTTTTAGCAGTATCTGCCAAAATGCATGTGCTCATACTTTTTCATCTAGCTACGGACAAGAGGAGCCCTGGAAGCAGTGCATGCTGGGAATGAAGTCTTTGAAGTCCTATCCTGTTCAGACAGAAAATGCCAACTCTGTGTGTGATGCTTCAATTCAATCCAAGACCCTGACAGAGAAGTTTCTATCTCTTTCCTGCATATGGGCACTAGAAAATCTTCTGCTGGGCACACAAATTGGGCTATGTATCTGAGACTTAACTTCAACACTGGATCTGGATAGAATGTTAGTTCCTTAGTGGAGAGTAGTGTTAGGTGGGGGCCAATGCCCTACTCTCACCATGCCTGCAGTTGCTGGATTTTTCAGTGATCTCTAAATGTCCCTGCATCTGTCCTTATCCCCTCAAGATTCAGAGTCCTTGGTGGAAGCATCCAGTTTGTTGAGCCTGAGACATGTCTGGCCTCCTTCAACTTTTATAGTAGAAGTTAGGCCCTCTTTTTTTCCTTTGACCCAGACAGTGGAGGGTCTTTCCAAATACAAAGACTGTTCCAGTTGTTGGTATCCAAAAATAAATACACAAACACCCAACAAATTTCTACTGTGGGAGAAAACAAAAAATCACATGAAGGCACATACATAAAAAGAATAGATTTTTTTTTTTAAGATTTTATTTATTTGTTTGAGAGAGGCACAGCATGAGTGAGGGGAGGGGCAGAGGCAGAGGGAGAAGCAGACCCCCTGGTGAGCAGGGAGCCCGATGTGGGGCTCGATCCCAGGACCTGAGATCATGACCTGAGCCGAAGGCAGACGTTTAACTGACTGAGTGACCCAGGCGCCCCAAGAACAGATATTTTTGAAGTAGAAACAGACAACTAGTAGATATAATAAGAGAGAGTTACATGGCTACATGGAAAAAATAATAAAAATGGTATTTGGAGGATATGAAACAAGACCTAAATAAATGAGGAGACCTTCCATGTTCTTAAAGAGATCAGTCCCAGTTATAGCCCAGTTGGGTTTTTTGAAATTGTCAGATCTGTAGTTCACATAGAAGAATAAATGAATAAGAATTATTTAAAAATATTGGAGAAAAATAATAAGGCCTTTCTTATCTAATATTAAAATACTATTTTAAAACTAATCGAAACAGTACAGGTATGCAATAGAAAATCAGATTGCTATAGCAAAACAGAATTTAGAAACAGATGCAGGATATATGGGACTTCAGTAATTTTAAACAATAATCCAAGTAAGTAGAGGGAATGAAGGCTATTTAGAAATTAGTGTTGAGACATTTGGCTAAAGAAAGTAAATTTAGATGCTTACGTATTACTATATGCAAAAAATACTAATTCAGTTTAAAAATAACATGATAAAACTTAACTAGCATTAGAAAAAATTAAGAGAATGTGTGTAGAAGAGGCTTTGTAGGCCCATATCCTACAAATATAGTACTGTATCATAAAAATATATGTAACAGGATATTCACTGGAACATTGTTGATAAAAACAACAATACACAACTTAGATGTTTATCAAGAGGCGTATAGTTAAATGAATTATGGCATATCCGTGGTATATAATTCTTAAATGAAGAGAAAGATGTCTTTGTGCTGATAGGGAAATATTGCCTTTTTTTTTTTTTTTAAAGATTTTATTTATTTATTCATAAGAGACAGGGGAGGGCAGAGGGAGAAGCGGGCTCTGTGCTCAGCAGGGACTCGATGGAGGGACTTGATCCCAGGACCCTGGGATCATGACCTGAGCTGAAGGCAGATGCTTAGCCATTTGAGCCACCCAGGCGCCCAATAGGGAAAGATTTCTAATATATATTCTTGGGTCCAAAAAAAGCCACTTGAAAAACAGTATATACAGGATGAACCTACTTGTGTAAGAATTGAGAGGATATGTATTTAAAAATGTATCCTTTATATGTAGACATAAATGTTTGTGTGTTTATAGAAAATTCCTGGAAAGATAGTGCTGACACTGATAAAAGGAATTACCTATGAGAAATGGAAATGGTGGGTGGGAAATAGGAAAGAAGAACTTAGGACTGTGAATGTATTCATCATGAGCATATATTGTTACTTTAATAGTAATACAATTATTGACGCTTTTGAATATTATTTTTATTTTTTAAAAAGATTTATTTATTTTAGAGAGGGGGGGATGGGAGAGGCAGAGGGAGAGGGCGAGAGAAATTCTAGGCAGATCCCCCACTAAGCATGGAGCCAGACAGAGAGCTCAATCTCACAACCCTGAGATCACAACCTGAGTTGAAACCAAGAGTCGGACGCTTAACCGACTGAGCCATCCTGAAGATTATTTTTAATGAAATGGCAAAATGCTTACTACTGACATGAAAACCTAGGATTTAAAATTCTATATAGGATGATCCAAATAGTGTTGAAAAAGAAAGTGCGTACATTTTTGTATGTATGTGTATGTGTAGGGGGGCAGGGATGGATAGACAGACTCTTTTCTGTCAAATGTTTTGAAAGGCACTACGTTATAATTATATTAGTAGATTATTTTTATTTTCTTAATATTTTTTAAAAACCTACAATACCTTTATAAGTTGATAAAATCAATAAAAAGTTATTTTAAGTTCATCCTTTTACTTCATGCATCCTGGGTTAATACTTGATTTGACCTTGTTTCCAGCCGCATGGATTTTGGTGTCCATATTTGTCTGGGGGCGGGGGCATAAAGATCGTCCCTGACCCTGTTGTGTTATTTGTTCCCTATTTTGTCTTCTAAAGTTTTTTCTTTTTGTGTCTGTTTTCTTTTCATCTTTCAGTTCTTTTTCTCTTCTTTTTTCCTCTTTGCCTAGATTTTAGTTTCACTTTATTTTGTATTACATGTCTTCACTCTTGATCTGTCATTTGAGACCATGACTGTTTTTGACTTTTAGACCCTCTGAATCATTCATTTTTCTTTCTGTATGTTCAGGCTGATCTTAGAACTATAGAGAATTACTTTGCCAGCCATTCCTGTTTCATTATTCAGTTAAATTTTCTTAGTAAGGGCATATTATCTTTGACAGCTATTTCTCAGCTCAGTTTGATTTAACAAACTTCTGTGAACATTTGCTCTTTGCCAGGTACTGTGCCAGCTGTGGGGGTTATAGAGGTGAGTCTGTTCATTGCTAGATATACAACTTAAAGTTCAGCTCACCTCTGGCAAGGTTTAGTTTCACAATAAAATCAGCCAAGGGAGCTGCCCCTGTCAATTTTGGACATATTATTATTATTATTATTATTTTAAATTTTATTTTATTATGTTATGTTTGGACATATTAAGTGAAGGAACAGAAATGAGTTCTAATTAAAAAGCAGATGTTTAATAAGCTGTTAGTACTTCTAACCCTTCTTAAACCCCCCCCCCCCACAAAACCCAAACCTTTCGTGGCTATTGAAGTCAAACGCATAGAGGTAGATCTTTACTAGATGGATGGATAGTTAATGGCCAAAAAGTCCTTAGGGTTATGGTGGTAGGGGTTGTTTTTGGTATAATTTGCTTTACAGTTTTCCTGTCTGCCACCCTGTGGTTAGTAAATAGCAAACCACATTCAATCGCAGTAAGCAATTAGTAATTTTGGGAGGACTATCTTATGCCAGAAAGTATTTTATGTACGTCACAGCTGTCTTTTACAACTTAGCTATGAATGACTAAATGGATTTAAAATAAAAATTTGTAATCATAGATATTTTAAAAAAACAATACTTTGTACCAATGTTTCTTCCAAAATAAAGCCAGTTCAGTGCGTTCAAATTAATTACAAACTTGATAAGAACAGTCTAATTTTGATTTTATTTTTTGCTTTCAAAAATACTTCCTCAGAGATATTCAGAACCCTTTGCAGGTACTCATACGTGTCCAACTTTATTTCTTCAGAAATGGAAACGGACGCACACACTATTTAAATGCAGTATTCTGTAATAGCACCTACCTTTCTGTTGAGCTTCATGTCTGTCATAACTAAATGAGTGGGTGTGCCTACTTTCTCTTGAACTCTTGAGACTAATTCCTTTCATAACAGAACAACAGAAACACCAAAAGTCATTTCCAGAGTTACTTGCCTTTGGGTTAGTGTTCACAAAGGAGAAAATTGAAGCCCAGGGGAAAATTTTAGAGAGATGAGTCTATGAAAATAGTCTTGCAGTAAATTGACTTTCTAAAAGTTTATTGATGGAGTGTAAGGGCCCTTCTGGCTCTGGTAATAAAGTCAGTAGGTTATGTTTTTCAAAGTTAAAATGGCAAGACATTTATCACCCCGTATTTAACTGAAACATACTTTTAGGTTAAAATTGAGAAAATAATTATAGGTTTCAATCTAAAGTGAAGCTTGTGCACATCTGTGTTTATAGAAGTGTGTATTATACTCACAGAAATACACATCACTACACACAAATATGTACTCATGGTATGACTTCATTTGTAAGCATGGCACACTTGCTCCTATATACACCTGAACTTCCCTGTTAATTGATACCTTCATCTATCAATGCTTTAAAAATAACTTCTCCATTTTTGTTATGGAAATATTTATGAAACATACTCTATATTTTCTCTATCATTTAGAATGGAAATGAACTGTTTTTTTTTTTGTTTTATAATTTTTTATTATGTTATGTTAGTCACCATACAGTACACCATTAGTTTTTGATGTAGTGTTCCACGATTCATTGTTTGCGTATAACACCCAGTGCTCCGTGCAGAACGTGCCCTCCTTAGTACCCATCACCGGGCTAACCCATCCCCCCCCACCGCCGTCCCCTGAACTTTTTCTTAATAGTGAGTAGCAGCGCTGTAAACATCCGTGATGATCCTCTGTCTCTTTGGGTTTGTGAATCTAGGCTAGAGAGGTGTATGGAGCCAGTTTTGCAGTTGTGAGTAACATGCAGGTCAGAGGATGAGGTGAGGTAGTCGAGGGAAAACCGGAGATGAGAGCAGTAGTCAGTATGTAAAAGATGACTGGATAAATCTGTGATCTTATTGATTTATAGACAAATCAGTAGACAAACTATTGTGACAAATCAGTGGATTTGAAGGCTGTTTCTTAAGATAGTTTATGGGTAAATAGGAACTAAACAGCCTTATATTGGAAGAAAAGAATTATGGGAACTCTGTCAGTTTAATTCCAGGTAAGTGTTACTTTTGTTACTTTTATATCTTATACTTGAGGTTTCGCATGAGTCTTCAAGTGATTCCAACAGTTGGAAGTAGGCTGTTTGGTTTCGCTCGTATCGCAGTCATACTTGGATCCTCAGCACTGAGCCCTGTGCCAGACACGTCGATGCTGCAGACTTGTTTGAGTCGTGATTCCTTCTTCCCTGTAGTAAGTGAGAAGGGGGACCTTAGTAACTGTCCGTTATCCTCAAGGCCTGGGACAATAGCTCACATGTTATTGGTACTTGATAAAAATAAACCTTAATTTTGCCACCACTGAGAAAAGCATCCAGTTCACAGCAAGCACCGACATATGTTATCTAGAGGCTGCCACAAACCTAATGTTTCCAAAGGCAAAGGGAGCAAATCATCCGTGGCTAGAAGTTCAGTCCCGGTTCTCAGTGGAAGCTGGGCTGGAAAGGTTTTTGGGTTCAACGATGGCTGAAGTGGAGAGCAGAAGAAGGAAAGGCTGGTCCAGAAGACGGACTTAGGAAGGAATGAGGCTAAAAGGATTGTTTTCTGGCATTTTGAAATTTTCTAAATGTAAACATTCCATATGCAAATAAACTCTGCTTCATGTAAAAAAAAAAAAAAAAACCTTAATTGATGATTTTGCCTTTCACCTAAGTTTCTTTTTCAGTTTTCTGAAAGAACATGCATACGTTTATTAGGTTAAAAATACACACGTACCTAGCACTGTGGATCCAAAAGGAGTGGTGGGAGGGAGATGGGGTATGTGACTGTGGGATGTGTGGATGCAGATGTTCACAGTGCACACGTCTTTCCCATTTGGAGAAATCTTTCCTTAAGGTGTAGTCTTGTCCCCGCTTCCCCCACTGTGCCTGCCCTCCCTTTATAACCCACTGTGAGAATCGCATCTGTGGTCAGCCACTGCTACTAATGATGGCGGTGGGACTGGGAAGAGGTGAGAACTATGGCTTTGACCAGTCTACCCTTGGAACTTAGAGAAGCTTTTCTGTTTTAGATGCAGTGTGATTAGATGATTTTGTTTGTTTGTTTGTTTCTTTTTTAAGTTTATTTTTTTTTAGTAATCTCTATACCTGACATGAGGCTCGAACTTTTGGCCCCAAGATCAAGAGTCCCATGCTCTTCCGACTGAGCCAGCCAGGCACCCTGTAGATGATTCAGTTTCTTGAGAGTAGAGCATAAGTTTGACTTGCCTTGGAATTGCCTACTTCTTTCACGTAATAGATGGCTATAAATGCGAATTAACTTGAAAATTCAATTGTTTTTTATAGTCTTTGTGCCATTTAAAATTAATGTGTTTATTCTGGAGATGATAAAGTTAATCATTAAGATGAGATACCTTTACGGAAAAGGTGAAATGGGTCATCAAATACTGAATTAACCTGTTTGAGTTCCTTAAATCATCTTTTATTGTCATGATTCTCAACTTGGTGAAATTTATGAACCTCTTTTAAAGAAAACTAAATGTAGTGAACTCCCAGACTATATCAAAAACTCCAGCTTGAAAAGCACAAGCTAAACAAGGCTTAACTACTTAAACCTTCTTTCAGTTATCATGATATGGTGACATTTGATCTTTCTTTGCTGATAAATTAATTTTAACGTAGGAACAGAGGAGGGTACTGAAATTGCATGGCATAATTTGGTGGTAAGGTAGTCTTCCAGATGATCCAGGATCTATTTACGCTGATGTTTTTAGACCCAGCTAGCATTGAAATAAAGATAAAAGTTTGAAAACTTGGAACCCTTAGGCTACATCTTTGTACCCCTCTCTGTACAGTCATCACTGGAAATACACTTGGAAAACACTTGCAATCACAGTGTACAAAGGGCTCATGCCAAAACGAAAGTGATAAGGGATGGGCAGGTAGTGGGACTTCAGCTGGTTTTGGAGAAAGTGGTAACTACCTACCTTTCCCTTTCAGCTCCCTTATAAAAGATGCTTCTCCTGTTCCTCTGATTGATGTTACAAACCTTCCTACTCCTCGAAAATTCCTTGATACCTCTCAGTTTTCTACTCCTGGAAGCTCAAGTGGTAAGTATTTAATTCTTTAGCCACTCACCTTCTTTTCATAATGTAGTTCCTCAGCAAAGACCTGGGGAAATCTGGGGGGTCAGGGTTGGGAGGTCCTGAGGTTAGTGCCTTGGAGCCTCTGATGAGCTCTGTGCCACCCTCAGAGGGAGTAAGATAGAAGATGACTGGTTGGGCCTGTTGCATTATCAGCTTTTAAACTGGCAGCTGAATCTGGCCTGCCTCCTGAATCCAGATGTAGTTACGCTTTATTTGATCAGAACTGTTGGTTTTTCTGAAGTTGAATTTGAATGCTTTTTGATGCAGAGAGTCTCTCCCTGCCCGCCCCCCCCCACCTCTTGTTTCTGTAGCTGCGGTACATGTTACATGCTCTGTCTGGTGCTTGAGAGCTTCTGAGTGTGTGCTCTAGATCCTGTGTCCTCTACACGGATACCTTGTATCTTCCAGCGCCGTCCCCACTTACACATGTCCCCGCATGTGGGTGTGCGCATGCACACATACAATGTACTTTCAGATCATATCCACAGACTAGCCATGTTTCTTCTTGGGCTACATAGTGTTCTGTTGAATAAGAGCCATTTTGGCCTATATTTAAAGTTGGAGAGGGAGGGTATGCTTTGAATCTGAACGCAGATTTAGGGGATTTCTTCAGGAATGGCTCAGACTGGGTGTCAGAGGGTTTAGCTGAACTTGGCTCAGATTGTCTCTGGGCCTCTGCAAAGAGCCTTCAACTATTGCAGCGCTGGGTTGAGGAGAAGGCGATGGGATGTTTTTCCTGAGAGGACCCATAGGTGCCTTTGTGTCACAGCTGAAGTCCTCAGTACCTTTTAAGGAATGAGTAATGTTGATTATCGTTGGCTTTGCAGGTATAAATTAGTTCTTACAGTTCTTTTCTAGTTCTATAGTCCTGTAGAGCTTGAAATAATGAAAAAGTGGAAAGGTAGAAAAATAATTTGGAGTCAATCAATACATTTTGTGTACCTAGTTGAAAGTGTTTCTTTTGAGAGCCTCACTATATATTGTTGTTGCTGAGGCACATTTAATTATTTTATAATATCATTTAATTAAGTTTAAGGGTTACTTAGGCTTGGAATCTTGAGGTTTATTGCTTTTACTATAGGAAAAGTGTAGAAATTATTTTGTAATAGATTTTATTGTTAGTCTATTTAATGATTCAAAAAACCCCACAAAAACAAAGTACTCAGAACACTTATGTTTATTATGACACTTTATAAGGTTTGTACTCAAGCCTCTTCCTGGAGCTAAAAAGTTTGCTTTGTCCTTCTTGCTGACGTAGTGTTGCGATTCTTTGAGTTTTGACACTTCTTCGAGCTGTTGTAGAGTGTGGAAGTATGAAACACCATTTATATTTATACTTTGTAATTCACCTCTTCCTCCAGGAGAAATTATCAATTGTTATATCTTCGTGATTTTATAGCGTGAGCCATTGTTGCTTACCTTCGTTATAGCAATTTAAGTAAATGTTGCCGAGTCAATGGCCAAGTGAAATAAAAATTTTAATTGTTTATGAAGAAATAATAGGGCAGGCGTTTTGCAAATGAAAAGCACTGTGTAAATGCCAAGTAAGTTGAAAAAATGCCAATCAAATTTCAGTAGAAACTAATTTTGCTACATCTATTATTTTTAATAAGACAGCTTACTCTTTGATGGGCACTTCTGTCAGGCCCTGTAGTTAGCATTTCTCACTTCGTGGAGTTCACAGTGACACTTTGCCTTTGGCAGTCTGTTCCTTCATTATTGGGGATGACTCTTGAAGAGCCGCGTGATAGTTGAGTAGAGGTGGAACCATCATGGGGACTGCTTGTACATAAGCTACAAACCTTTCTTTTTAGAAGGGCTCATTTCTTTGACTGTTTAAGGCTGTTGATCTCGTGATTTTTCTGTGGGTGACCGAAAGAGATGGTTGAAATATTACTGATTGAAATGCAGTAGGTAAGGTGTGTTTCGTGCCTACCATATGTAAAACAGTATTTTAAGTGCTTCGCATGAATTAGCTCAGTCCTTTAACAATCTTTGTAGGTAAGTACTATTCTAATAGCTCCATTTTACAGATGAGAAAGCCGGGGCCTAGGGGGGGTTAATAATTGGTTTAAGTTGACACAGCTGACAAGGAGTAGAGCTGTCATTTCAAGTAAGGAGCTGGGTTCCAGAATGCACTCTTCTAACCAGTTTTTTTTTTTTTTCCCTGCAAAAAAGCTAGGTATGCTCTGGGTTATTAGTTTTCTCTTGTTGCCACAACAAATTGTGACAATGTAAATTTATCATCTTACAGTTTTGTAGGTTAGAAGTCCAGTATGGGTCTGATTGGGCTAAAATCAAGGTGTTGGCATGGCCGTGTTCCTTCTGGAGGCTCTACAGGAGAGTTCATTTCCTTGCCTTTCACAGCTCCTAGGGGCTGCTACTTTTCCAGATTGTTGCCCTCTTCCTCTGTCTTCAAAACCAGCGACAGTGTGTCACATCCTTCTGGGGTCACATCTCTCTGACCCACCCTTCTGCCGCCTCCTTCCTCTTTTGAGGACTCGTGTGATTAGATTGATTCCACCTGGGTAATTCAGGCTACTCTGCCAGTTTAAGGTCCTTAACCTTAATCACATCTGTGAAGTCTCCTTTGACATGTGACATATTCACAGAGTCTGGGGATTAGGACATGGATATCTTTTGGGGACCGTCATTCTGCTTACCATATTCTGCAGTGCCTATTTTCTGACTTGAGTTATCTTGAGGAGCCAATATATAAAATTTTGACTTTCCTGAAATTATGTGTGAAGTCTTTTTAAATCATTGCAGTTCCAGTCTTAAGAACTATATTAATCTGGGTCACATTATTAAAGGGGGTTGTGTAAATGAGGAAGATGTAAATTATGTAGAGAACTGCATAAATGTTACTAAGTGCGTATAAAAGTGAGGCTGATGAAATACACTATAAATAAAGGGCAGATATTTTCTTATTCTTAATGAACAGTGAGTCCTGAGAGTGTTTTTGTGAAGTGCCCTGCAAGTCAGCCTTGAAAGTAATAGTCATTTTCAGCCAGGAATTTAACATAGGCTTTTAAAACTCCCCTCTCATCTTGTGAAATAGTAGGATGGAGGGTGTAATCCATTAGAACTGACATTTTTATAGAGAAAGTTCAAATAGGGAATCCCCGGATAGAACAGATCTCTCATTAGGGTGCCATAAATTTAGGTTGGAGGTGATTCCTGAGGACATTCAGATTATTATTAATTAAATAAGCATTTTGATTGTTTGCAGATGAGTCATTTTTCAAATGTCTTCTTTACAGGTAGAGGTGTGAGTGACTTACCTGTGAGATTTTCTACTATAGTTTACATGTTATGGTTTGCAAGACATGTTCCATCATTCAACTGATGGCAGCAGTCCTATGAGGTAGTTATGGCAGGTACTATTGTCATTATCATGATGATTATTTTTATATCTATCCCATTTCAGTCTGTTAAATACTTAAGTTATAAAAGTACAGAACTATAGATGTGTATGCACCATCCAATTAAAAAATATTTAATTACAAAATTTAAAATCAAGGCACAGGTTGGCAGAAGCAAGAAACCCATTAAGAGAAAAATGATTAGCATCCATTTAGCTTTCCTACACATTAGTGAGGAAAAGAAATGGCATCTTAAAGAACTGGACAAATGATGGGCAGTTTACAGAAGAGTCCATATACGTGGCAAGACTGGCATTTATCCAACAGAGGTTAAGTATCCAGAATATATAAAGAACCCCTGTAAATCAATAAAACAAGTTAATAAGCAAAAATATGCAAATGTAAACTATTAAAAAATAGGCATAAACATGAATAGGCAGTTTGTGTAGTAAATATACGAAATATTGCTTAATACTCTAGTTACTAATCAGGTATTATTTTTAAAACTCACTTTATAAATATATTCCATCCACAGAGGTTGAGTGATCAGTCCAGGTCCACCAGATGGTGATTGCTGGAAGGTAGCCTCATGCTGTTCCCACTCTAAATAAGTAAGAGATGTATTTTGCCAGCCTTTCTCCTATTTCTCATCAGTCATAGTATTTTGTAATGTACAGGAAACTAATGTCTAATTTAGATGTAGTAATTCAACTATAACTTAGGTAAAAGGATGGGAGAAGTGTGGAGAAAAGCCAATAATTGTAGTAAAATGTTGGTTTAAGCTTTTGGATTCCCAGTATGTCCTTTCATTTGGCAAACTGCCTTTGGAACGTTTTGACTGAGCAATTACTCCTGGGGTACACAAGCATTTCATTTGTGGCTTCTTTATTCATTTTATGCATGCTCCTGCTGGGATTGCTGTGAATATAACTATAATGAAACTGGACTTCTTACTTCCTTTCTTTTTGGTACCAGCATAGGTTAAGCAATAAAACCTAAAGAGAGCACAAATTAAATGATTTTTTTTTTCTTTTGCTGCTGTTTTCTCATGTGCATTTTATTTCATAGTCTTGTTCTGGGACTTGATACTTTCCTTAAAAATTTAGGATTTGATATTTAAATTCTCTCTACATGGAGTGGGAGCTATGAATCCTAACATAAAAGGAGATGAAATTTTTCTTCTTGCAACTCACATGTCTAGAATAGTGAAAGTTCTCCAAAACAAGGTGATGCCTTTTGAGGTACTTCTGTCCTGAGGTTGGGGCCTCTCTTGGCATTTTAAATCACTTGTTCCGAAAAGTATCCTTCTTTTGCTGTTAAGTATCTTGGTTGATTTCTATGATTAATCGTAAGTAGAGCTGAGGACTGTATACAAGGGAGTCAAAATGGAATTAATGGTTCAGATGTTTATAAATGTAAAAATAAAGCAAAGCCAGAGTTTGTTAGTTAAAATACATTTATTAAATATGAATATTATATTCATATATTGGAGATGAATATAACCATCATTATGTACTTTGATATTAATAAATCTTAATATTTTTCCATATTTGATTCAGATTCTTTAAAAAAAAATTTATGGGTACAATTGAAGCCCCCTATGAATGCATGAATTCTTCCTTTCCTCTCTCTTCTACCCTATTGATAACTACTGTTTTGAAATTGTTCCATATCTTTTTCCTGTGTGTTTTCATACTTTTACTGTGTCTATGTATGTATATATGTTGTGTATTTGTAAATATAGAAACAATACATATGATTTACATATTTATATATGTATATATTTGTATTATTATTATTTTTTTAAGTGAGAAAGCCCAGGGTGGGGACGTGCAGAGGGAGAGAGAGAGTCTTAAGTCGAGTCCAGTGCAGGGTTTGATCTTATGACCCTGAGATCATGACCTGAGCCAAAATCAAGTGTCGGACACTTAACTGACTGAGCCACCCAGGCGCCCCATCAGATAGCTTTTTAAAGTGATTGCACCAATGTACGATCTGAACTATGCAAGAACTTTTGTTTGTCTATTTCTTGCCCTTAAAATTGGCTTTGTTAAACTTTTAATTTTTGCAGATGGGTTTTAGTAAATCTGACAGGCCCTGTGTTTTTATTTTTTTAATTATTTTAGTTTGCATTTCTGAGGTTTCTAGTGGCATTGAGAATCTTTCCATGTATATGAACCATTTGGGTCTCTTGTAAATTGTCTATTGTTTGCCAGGTTTTTATTAGGCCATTTCTTTATTACTGTGTATAGAGTTAAGTGGATGCTGATCATTTTTCTGTTTTTCCACCCATCCCATATAGTTAATCAATTTCATGAGTTTCTGGCTTATTCTTCCTGTGTTTCTTCTTAAAAAATAAGCGCATATATATATCTCTAATACCTCTCTTCCATGAAGGGGAATTTTACTTTAGATACTCTCTTATATTTTGCTGTTTTCACTTTATATCCTGGAAATCACTCCATTTTAGTTTATATAGATTATGCTTTATTATTATTATTTTTAACACTTGCATAGTTCTCCATTATGTTGATTTTTCATAGCTCAGCCACTCTCTTATGTATGGTACCAGCTTACATGGTACCACGAGTGTGTGAGAGTGCTCGTTTTCCCCACAGCCTTGCCAAATAATGTGTTGTTATACTTCATATTTATGCCCATTTGATAGGTGAAAATGGTATCACACTATTGTTTAATTTGCATTTCTCTTATGAGTCAGTTTGAACAAATTTCTATAAGGAAAATTTAAAGCCCATTTTAATTTTTTTGTGAATTGTCATTGTCTTTTGTCTGCTTTTTTCTATTTTATCTTTAATAGATCTCTTACTGTGCTGTATATTAATGGACTTCCTAATATTGAACCAATTTTTCATTTCCTAGAATAAATGCCTCTTGATAATGGTGTGTTACTTTCTCAGTGTGGTGGTGAATTCTGTTTGCTAATATTTTACTTAGAATATTTGCATCGATGTTTATAAAGGATATTAGCCTACAGTCTAAGTCATATCAGATTTTGCCTTCAATATAATAATTTGCTTCATAAAAGGAATTTGGAAGTTTTTCTTCGTTTTCAGTGCTCTAGAACAATTTATGGAGCATTGGGGTTCTCTGATATTTGAAGGTTAGGGAATTTCCCTGTGAAAACATTTGGATCTAATACTTTTTCATATTTTTGCTTTTTAAAATTTTCTTTTTTCCTGTGTAAATTGTTCTCTTTAAGCATTCTGTCTCTATTGGGATCAATTTTAATAATGTGTGTTTTTCTAGGAAATTACTGATTTTGTTTAATTTTCAATTTTATTTATACAGAGGTCAGTATTTTCTTATGATTTTGAAATTTTTTCTCTTTTTGTCTTTTTATTTGCACTATCTCCCTTTTCTTGATCAAAGTAGCTGGTGGTTTGTCTGTTGTGTTAGGGTTTTTTGTTTCTGTTTTTAATTTTCAAGAAATAACCAGTATTTTGGTTATTGGTCAGGGTTATTCTTCTGTTCTCTGCCTCATTTTCTCCTTTTATCTTTATTTCCTTTTTCTGTGCTTTCTTCTGGTTTATTTTTTCTTCTGATCTAGACATTGAAGTCATATATTTTAATTCTTTCATTTTTACTGATAAAAGTGTTAAATGAGAGGAATTTTTCTCAACACTTTAAATGCTTCCCATAAACCTTGATATTTAGTTTCCATTATCATTTAAAAAATATTGCCTCATTTCATTTTGTATTTGGATGAAAATCCAGTGTTTTTAAAGATTTTATTTAGTAGAGAGAGAAAGTGCATGAGCCGGGGTTGGGGAGGTTGGGAGGGGCAGAGGGAGAGGAAGAGGGAGAAGCAGACTCCCCACTGAGCAGGGAGACCAATGGCTGCAGAGCTCCATCCCAGGACTCCGGGATCAGGACCTGAGCTGAAGGCAGACGCTTAACCCATTGAGCCACCCAGGCGCCCCTTGATGTAGTGTTTTTAATAGAAGAATTTTACACTCAAGGATGAAAGGGTCTTTGTGTTTGTTCTGTTTCTCTTAATCCTTTCTAGCTTTTTTGCATTTAATTCAGAGTATTGTTGATAATACTTTTACTTCATGGAACTTACATTTTCTTTGTGACAATACATGATCAGTGTGAATGTCCCATGGGTACTTGAGTAAAAGGTACATTCTTAGTTATCAGGTGTAGAGTTGATATATATCCATAAGATCTGCCATATTTATTGTTTAGGTCTTTGATCTCCTTCTTTTTTTTTTTTGTTTTTTGTGATGTATTCAAGTTTTCTATTAGTGGGCTTTCCCGTGTCTCTACCTCCCTTGTAGTTTTTGTTTCAAAATGGTGGCTGCTGTTTAATTTGGTATATAAATATTTGTAAGTGTTGTAGCCTTATTGCGAATTGTGGTGTGCGGTATTAAAAGATGCCCTTCGTCATCATGGTTAATGCTTTTTGATTGGCATCTTTTGTTCATTCTATATTTCTAGCCTTTCTAAATCACTGGTTTTGAGATCTGTGTATAGCATATTGTTGGGCCTTGCTTTGTGACTCAAATTGAAAATCCTATTCTTATAATAGGTGAGTATGATCCATTGATGTATATTGATAAGACTAATGTTTTGTCTTAGCTCTATCATAGTATTTTATAAATATGTATATTTGCTGTGTTTCTTTTTCTCTGAGATACTAATTCTTTGCTGCTTAATTTAAACAATTTTTTTTGTTGTTGTTTAAGAGGTGTTTTTTCCCCCCTAGCAATTGTCTTTTTAATGTATTTAAAAACTTAGAAAAATGCTCTTAGTCCCTTTTTAATGCTTTAATCTTTCACTCTCACATTTCTGTTTTTGTGGATATCTTTAATCCCCATCTTTTGCCTAAGTAACAACATGACTTCATTTTCCTTTCTTTTCTGCCAGTTTTTAGTTGTGTTTTTTACTTTTTATTTTTTATAACGTTCTTGTGTTAGCTGTCTTCCATCCATACCTGCCACTTGTGATTTTGTCTTAAATCTACACTTAAATTTTTTAAATGCTCATCATCAATATTTTTTGCTGAAGTTTTTCCACTCATCTCTTGGCTTATCAAAAGGTTCCTTAAGAAAGGGCTCATGGGTGCAGAATTCCTTTAATAGGTGCTTTTTTTCTCTTTTTTCTTTTCTTTTCCTATAGTCTTGGTACTTAAAGGACAGTTTAGATGGGTATAAATTCCTTAGTTTACAATTTTTACTTCCTGATTTTCTTTTTTTGTTTTTTATAAAATGCTATTTCATTATTGTCTTCCTTTGTGTGTTTTATGAAAATTCTTTTATTTTTTTTAATTAAAAATTTTTTTATTTACATTCAAGTTGGTTAACTTATAGTTTATTATTAGGTTCTTGGTGGAGTTTAGTGATTCATCAATTGCATATAATACCCAATGCTCATTACAAGAGTCCTCCTTAATGCCCATCACCCATTTAGCCCATTCCCCACCCACCTCCCCTCCAGCAACCCTCACTTTGTTCCCTATAGTTAAGATTCTCTTGGGGTGCGTGAGTGGCTCAGTTCCTTAAGTGTCTGCCTTTGGCTCAGGTCATAATCCTGGGGTCCTGGGATTGAGCTCCATTATCGGGCTCCCTGCTCAGTGGAGAGCCTGCTTCTTCTTCTCTTTCTGCCACTCCACCTGCTTGTGCCTGCTTGCTCTCTCTCAAATGAGTAAATAAAATCTTAAAAAAAAAAAAAAGTCTCTTATGGTTTGCCTCTCTCTCTGATTTCGCCTTATTTTATTTTTCCTTCCTTTCTCCTATGTTCATCTGTTTTGTTTCTTAAATCCCACATATGAGTGAAATCATATGGTATTTGTTTTTCTCTGACTTATTTTGCTTAGCATAATACCCTCTAGTTCCATCCATGTCATTGCAAATGGCACGATTTCATTCTTTTTGATGGCAGAGTGATATTCCATTCTGTATATATATCACATCTTCTTATCCATTCATCTCTTGATGGACATCTGGGCTCTTTCCATTTTTTGGCAGTTGTGGATATCTCTGTTCCAAACATTGGGGTTCATGTGTTCCTTTGAATCACTATTTTTATATCCTTTGGATAAATACCTAGTAGTGCAACTGCTGGGTCATGGGTATTTCTATTTTTAACTTTTGAGGAATCTCCATGCTGTTTTCCAGAGTGGCTGCATCAGTTTGCCTTGTTTGCCCTTGTAAATTGTGATTCTGTAGACCTTGATGACTTTTTAACTTAGAAACTTAACAGTTGTAGTAGGAAATGCCCTGGAGTTTGTTTGTTTTTTGGATGGCTAATTTTCCCAGATACCCAGTGGGCTCTTTCATTTTGTAGATTCAAGACTTTTTTTCTTTATAATTTTAAGTAATGTATTGTTTGTTTTTCTTCTAATATGTGAACTTTTTCTTTGCCTGTCTTCCATTTCTACTACTTTCTCTTTGGTCTTTATACTTCTTACTTTATATCCCTTTTATTCTCTATTGTGGTTCCCTGAATTTCCTTAATACCCTTTAGAAGATACTCATTTGAGTCTGTTTTCTCTTGGGTATTTTATAATTTATTCTTCCTGTCTGAAATGATAGCCGTTTTTTCCATGATCTCTTCTCAGTTTAGTCCATTTTCTTCTCACCTTTCCTTTATTTGTCCATGTCTGTTCTTAGTTTTGGGATTCTGACTCAAGGTGACTTTGTATCCCCAAGTTCTTGTTTGAATATATTTCTTCCATTTGGAGTATTGTCAGCTAATTTTCTTGTGCTTCATGGTAGTTTTGTTGCAGGGAATTTTCCTCTGTTAATGTGTGTTAGATTTTTTGACACTCCCCCCTGCCCCCCTCCCCCCCCCCATATACCTTCATACGAATTTGTTCATGTTTTTCTGTTTTCTTTTTATGGGTTTGGGGTGTTTTACAGAATTCCTAGCTCATTGGCTCCCTCTTCTGTCAGCATAGCAGAATCCAAATACTTGAGTGGATTATTGTTTTGACAGTAGGAGAAAGTTGTTCTCAGAATTTTGACTCTCTTGTGGGATTCTGAATTTTCCCTTTATGCTTCTTTCTCCCTTCACTATCCAGTAGCCAAAGGGCATTTCTCTCTTCCCTTTGTCTTATTTCTCCCAAAGAAGCTGGAGATCTCAAATACTGCTCCTGCAAATTGTCTGCTTTTAAACTCTCTTCCCTTTAGTCCATGCTCTCATCTCTTGGATACTTTTTGAGTATTTTGAAACTTAGGGTGGACATAGTCTTTTTTAGAAGATAGTTGTAGATCAATCTTAGGATCATCACTAACCCCCTTGTCTCTTCATAGTTCTTCAACAGCCTGCTTTTGCTTGCAACAAAGCCTTGTGGCAGAGCAGGGGTCAGGCAGGAGCCTGGGAGATCCATTGCTGGGATTAGGTGTTTTTTTTCTTATTTTTATTTACAGTTGTTGTGAATTTTGGGCCATTTCTGTCTTCCAGGTTATCCTGAGGGTATGATTTGTATGAGTTTTGTTTGTTCTTCTGGTTTTTCTAGTTTGTTTTTGGAGGAAATAAGGAGAAATGGGGACCTAAGTAACTACCGTTGTCTCTAGCAATCCAGGAGTTCCTAAAGCTAGAAGTTTTAAAAGTACATTTGTTTATTTTCTTGGGGGTTTCTTTTTGTGTTTTGATGTCTTATTACCTCATTTAATATGCACAGTTGTGTAGATAATATTTTATTTCCATTTTACAGGTGGAAAAATTGAGGCCCAGCAAGATTTAATGACTTGAGAGAGATTTACCCAGTTAGCATGTGGTAGAGTTGGTAATCAGATCTCAAGTCCTATGATGCCCAGCTCTTCCTCTTTTTTTCTTTCTCTTTTTATTACATCGTGCTATCTCTTTAGGCGCTTGAACTTACAAAGCCTAACACATATTATTGAATATTAATATAAACTATCAATTTGTTCATCTGTTCCTTGTGTCTTCTCTTATCCTGTTGCCCTCTTAAAATTGTTAGTAGCCACTTCTCCACTGGTGGCTACTTCTTGACTTTCAAAGATGCATCCTCCTTGCTCTACAAGAGATAATGTACTTATGTTAAGTGCTGTCTCAAGGGAAACTGAACAGGTGTCATTTTTGTTTTTATAGTCTACCCTGTTTTTTTTTTTAATAGTCTACCCTCCACTCTACCTTTCCCCGAAACATACCATCATTTCCCCCTTAGCCCACTTTCACTTATGGGCGGACCAGCGCACATTCATTGTGCTTTCAATGTCCACCTCCGAGTTGTAACTATTCCTGTGCTGAGACTGTAAAAACCCCTAGCTTCATGTAAATGATAGCCCCTAGTAGCAGAGTTGGCAATAGCTTTTGGCAGCCTCCTTTCAGGAGTAGGGTGTTATATTGTCTGTAGTTTCCTTTAAAGTAATTTAATCTGCACCTCAGGGGTGCTTAGTTAACATTTTTGAAGTACCTTAATCAGGAATCCACACTTCAGGGGTAGTTAGTTAACATTTGAAAGACCCTAATCAAGATTATATACTCCAGGGGCAACCAGTGCATCAGAGACTGCTCTCTCAATCTGTACCAGTGGGTGCGTTAATTAGAATAAAAGATGTTAGAGGTAATTTTTCATTGGTAAAACGAATGGTATTTAAGATAAATAGTTGACCAGGTATCTCCACTGAGACATGAATGGAAGATAAGGATTTGATGAGGCCAGAAGCATACGTAGGTCTAGAGCTTGATTTGGTCCTGCGCTTGTAGCCCTTGGTGTGGGGGATTTGTCAGCTCATCTGGCCAGTGGTTGCATGTGAAGTCTCTGTAACACCCCATGGGCTAGACCTTGCCCGCCTTGGCCTGCTTCTTCACACAGAGGTCTTTGGACACATCCTCTGGCTCCACTCCTTTTTTTCTATTTCTTGTCCACAGAGGTGTTACTCTCAGTTTTGAACCAGACTATTTCTTCATAACTTCTTAGTTTCTATTTTGTGTATAACTGTGTTTTGGGATTGACTATCTCAACTATGAATTTATAGTGCCATTTTGACCAGAATTATTGTTAAGTGGTCACTTTCTTATTTTCTATTTGAGAGTATTGTCACTCTTCTGAGGCCAGATTCCCATCTGTGGGGGCAGCATTGTAGATATGTAATTCTCTTGGTACTTTATTGGGTTAATTAGGCCTGGTGATTTTTTTTGAAGTCTCCTTTTATATTGAATACTGTTCAATAGTGACACAGTTCTCCTGTTATATAGACATAGTGTTCTTGAATACAACATGTAAATGAAGTTATGTATGTAGGTCGAAATCAGATATATCATATTTACAGACTTTAGTTACCGTGCATAGTATAAAGCATGACATTTACCAGGAGTTTCTATGGTAAATGCTACCGTTATCTCTTACAATTTAACATGCATAAATGTTAAGTTAAATAATGAAGCTTATTCATGACAAAGTTAAAGTGTATCACCAGGGTTCTTGTGCAGATTTGATGACGTGTGTATATAGCCATGGTGTGTGTTACTAATATTTTCTTACCAAACGTACCAAGAAAAGAAAGCAGTTATGGACTGGTCTATGTTGCTTCCTGTACTCACTGGGAAACAAAAGGTAGTTTTCTTTTATAGAACACTTACCTGCTTAAATGGATTTTTCACTTTATCTGTTATTTTTTTTAAATGGGCTATATATAATCTAGGTGCACATAATTAGCTATAGGCCATGGAGCCAGAGATGTATAGATTTACTCTAAGTTGATATAATCATGGAATTGTGGAGCTTGAAGGGACTGGAGATACCATCTAGTTAATTGTTTCATGAGTCCCGAAGTGTCTTAGTTAAACCTTCATGAATCCATGCTTAGCCTCAAACCATAGACATGATTTATATCCATTTAGGCATGTATACCTACACATCCATATCTTCCTCCTTCCTTCCCTGTCTATGCATGTAATAAGGAACAATTGGGGCCAATAGGATTTTAGTAGTAATAATGGGGAAGAACATGAAAATCTTAATATTTAGCACTGTCCTGCCAGTGACGGTCTTCAAAACAAGGTTCAAGAAATCCTCACTTGATAAGTATCTTCAGAGCAAAAAGATAAGAGAGAACTGGGTGAGAGAGTACAGTATTTCTAATTATAAAGTGTTCTAAAACCTGCACGGTGAGTACTATATCATTATAGATACAAGGGAATGATTTGGTGTTTAGTTGTTTGGAAGTATGTACATTTTGTTCTAATTGTGGTGTGAGGCCCTTACTGAATTTCAGCTACATTATTTTTGTACAAGACTTTTTCCATAAAGCACCAATAATTCTATCTGACCTTACAGGTTTTTGAAATTATTGGACTAGTCTTCATGGTTGATTATATTATCCTTTTAAATTGCCTTTTAATTTTCAGCTGATGTAAGTGAAATAGATAATATAAATTAATTAATATTGGATCTGTTCAGTGTTTATGCTCTAGGAGATTTCAGGAGACAAACAGATAAGGTTCTAAACAAATGTGCCATTTGGGGCTGTGGCATTTTATCATTCATACCTTGCTTATTTGTCATTTTTTAATAGGCTCTCTATCATATTAGTGCAAATATAAGTAGCTATATGCCACACCATCTAGGGGCTCATGGATTTAACTATGTTTATCTCCTCACCAGTCACTCTTGCGGTAGATGCTTGCGACACACAGGTGGCCCTTTGCTTGTGTCTGTTTGTGACTCATATGTGCTCTTTTGTGAAGATCATTTTCTCTCAGTTAAATTTCTATTACTTTTTTCCCTGCCTGAAGCTCTGCTTATAGTTGTGCTTCATTGCTTCTCCCCCCCCCCCACCCCCCACCCCCTAACATGCTGAATTTAGATGGCTCCTTGGCTGCTAAGTATTTCTCTCTTCTTGTTGCTGGGATTTGGGATTTGTTTTGCCGGATGGAGGAATTCTATGGCCTGAGGGGTCTAGTTCTTAATGAATAAAATAAAACCAGTAATTAAAATGTCTATTCTTGGAATGTCACATTTGGAAATATCAGTGCCTTTTGTTTTTGATTTTTTTTATTATTTTAACATTTTTTATTATGATAAAATATACATAATGAAAAATTTACCATTTTAACCATTTTAATTATACAATTCAGTGGCATGATTTTTTTTTTTTGCCATCAAAATTGTCATCTTCAGAGGCTTAAGCCACCTTGGTTCTACTCTCACTTTACTAGTATTAAACTTTTTTAAATGGAATACCACGTCATCAAATGTCTTCCATGTTGCAAAGAAGATCCTAGGAATTTGATCATTCTTCTGGCTTTTACTCACTTTTGCTTTATTCTATCTTAAGCCAACCATTTTTAAAATGAGATAGTTATTTTTGGGTATTTTGGGGCACGTATTTGTGTGTATGTGCATTAGTTTGAAGGGAAGGCCTATGGTTTTCAGTAGATAACAGAGGTCTCAGATCCTCATCCCTGCCTTTCCCCAGCTCCTCAGTGGGAGATAAGAACCACTGTGCTAGGCTGTCTTCTTCCAAAATCAGGTGCTTGTGATGAAAGCTGTAGGCTATAGATGTACAGAGACTTTTGACATATAAAATTACTTCTCAGAAAACTAACATGGATTAGCAAGACCTATTTTCAGGAGAGTGTGTTATGGTAGACCTGTGTTTAAAGAAAAGTAGAAGGTGGTTCTTTTGTATTTATGAAAAGTCTTCATTACTCTTTTCCTCAGTCTTGTCTCACGTTGCACATGCTGTTCTTCATTTTTCTTCATTGCTTGTTGTTTGTTTTAACTAATTTACCTTGTTTAACTTATCTCTTTTTATCAAGTTACTTATCTTTTCTAACTATTAAATAAGAGTTTTGTGACTGTGGTCTGGCTCTTTAGAATTCTCCTGCAGCACCCAAGTATGGCATTTTATCAACAGCGAATGCTTAATAAATGTCATGAACTGACTGGCTCATTGTAGAAGTGGCTGTCTGTGGAAAACTTTCTGTGATTTGCTTGTTTTTAATGGCTTCCACCTCTTATTTTAACTGATGGATATGATTTGAGGAATATAAGTGTTACTTTGTGATTCTTCGTCACTATGTAAATATAATTTAATCAAATTTAATTGAAAAATCTTCTCTAATTCCTTTAAGGGAGTTATCAAAGCTTTGATCCCATTTATTCAACCCATTCTGTTTTTGAATCTTGTAATGGAACCTTTTTCTTTTCTTTTTTTACAGTAAGGGAGATTAACCTGCAGGATATCAAGGAGGATTTGGAATCGGATCCAGAGGAGAACAGCACCCTTTTTATGGGCATCCTCATCAAGGGACTGGCCAAACTGAAGAAGATTCCAGAGACCGTTAAGGCGATCAAAGAACGCTTGGAGCAGGAGCTACAGCAAATTGTGAAGAGGTCTACAACCCAGGTGGCAGACAGTGGCTATCAGAGGGGAGAGAACCTCACTGTGGAGAACCAACCAAGGTAAATGGGCATGCAGTTTGTTGTTTTGAGAATTCTACGTTTTCTAGGATGGGGGATAGGTGAACAACTTCTGTTGATGTTATTTCTTGAACTTGGGCTACTAGAGCCCATATGAACTCAGATTGCTGAAAATAGCTGAATAGGCATAATTCAGCTGGTTTTTGATATAGTTGAGAAGTTTTCAAGCATATTGTTCATACTCAAATAAAAAAATGTAGTTATTGAATATTAAGTACTAAGCATATTCAAGGCATTTATGTATAGTATCTCATTTAACTCTCACCACCACTTTATGAGCTACTTATTAGTATCTACATTTTACAATTAGGGAAACTGGGGCTCAGAAACTAGTAATTAGTTCAAGGTCACAGAAAAAGTGGCTGGCCTTGGAGTTGAATGCATCCCTATGGTCTTTTCTCTGTCCTATGCTTTCTTCTTTAATGTGTGGTGATATTTGCCAATAAGGCAAATAGGTTTCAGGAATTCCTATATCTATTTAAAATAGCTAATAGGATTTGGATTTCATAATTCTTGTTTTATAAGGGGAAACTGAAATTGTACTACAGTTCTAACTCTGTCTTGACTCATACACTGAGAGATCATGTCTGCCAAACCAGAGTTCCGGGCATAATAGACTAATATCACTTGACCATGGGATAAGATACTTGAAATTGAGGCTTTTCTGGAAAATCCAAGATATACTCTACACAGGTCTCTGTTCTCTCCCCACCCCCTTCTCTGCTGTTCCCCCCCGCCCAACCCTCCATGTTTACCAGGGATTGTCACAGTGGCGTGGGGGGAAAGAAACCAGTGGAAACTGCAATTTCATGTGAGAACAGAGGGCAAAGTGGAGCAGGTCTTCTCAGTTGCTCAAATAATGTAAGTTCCTGGGAGATGCCAGACAGTGTGTAGAAGGGATCATAATACTGTGGACCTGTTGCTAAGGGAATTCTACTGTTTGTACGTAGGACTTAAAAGTTTTTTTTTTTTTTTTTTTTAAAGCAAATAACAAATTTAAGGAGAAAGAATAGCTTACTTAGAATTCCTCAGACTTTATATACTTTGGAAAAATTAATGTGTTCTATTTGTATTTTCTATATTCTTTGATATATCTAAATAACATTGATTTTGATTATACTTTAAAACTCTTCAAAAATTAATTCCCTTGAAAACTTCATTCAAAAGTGCAGTTGGTATGGGGTGCCTGGGTGGCTCAGTCGGTTGAGTGTCTGGCTCTTGGTTTTGACTCAGGTCGTGATTTCATGGGTGATGGAATCGAGACCTGTGTCGGCCTCTGCACTCAACGGGGAGTCTGCCTGAGGGGTCTCTCCCTCTGCCCTTCCCCTCACTCTCTCTAGGTCTCTCTCTTTCTCTCAAACAAATAGTGTTTAAAAAAAAATGCAGTTGGTGAAGAAACCATCTTCCACCCATCTCCTGCCATAGATCATTTCAAAGCACATGTTTTGATGGGTTTTGGAGTCAAGCAGACCTGATTTTGAATGCCAGCTCTATAATCTGAAGAAAATAATCCTATCTTAGAGGATTGCTTGCACCAGGTGAGGTCATGATTAGAGTTTAGTAGAGTAGCGCCAGTAAGAACTATTACATGCCTACGTATATATGAACACACATGTTTATTTATTCTTGCTTCCTTCCTGAACTTCCATGTTCTTTGATCACTCACATTGTGATCCAGAGAGGCTGGGGAATGGTTCTAAATTGAACTTTGCTTTTCTTCTTTCTTTGCCTGGTGCCTGGATTTCCGTGAAGACCTTTTGCCTCCTTACTAATGAACACTCCAGAATTCTGGCTTGCTATTTGCCCTGTGCTGCAAGTCCCTAGGTGAATACACTGAACTTTCATAGGGAAATAACATGACTATAGTGTATATTGGAAATAAAACTAAAGGGCACGGATCAATAACTTTTCTGCAAATCTCATTACAGTACCCTTAAAAGCAATGTGTCTTTCATAGGATTTTGACTCCTTCCTCTTCTGTTCCCTAAGCCCCTTCCAGAATTCACAACTGGAAATTACAGCTGTAGAAGCAGAAATTCAGCATACTGCCCCAGGAAATAATAAATGTTTCTCTGTGAGGAATGAGTTAGCAGAAGGGTTTTTCCCCCACTCTTTAAGTTTTTTTTGTTGTTGTCAGTATTTAGAGCTTTTGTAGGAAGGATATATTGGACACTGGCAAGTGAACATGCTGCTTCTCTTGGTTTCATGTGTATAACATCCCATTTTATAAAATGTACAAATCTGAAAAATTGGGCCCAAACTATTAACAGATAAAGTAGTCCAGAGAAAGCAAATATTTGGGGTGAACCACTCTTCTTGAAGATCAAAGATTAAAGTCTTGGGCTGTGATTCCAAATGACTGATAATTTTGAGCTAGTCTGTGGTGGCACTGTGCTTTCAAATGCCTTAAAACTCACAAATTAATGACCTTGGAAATGTCATTCAAAAGTGATTGGCATTGTTGCTTCTAGAGGCTGAAAATTTTAGAAGGGATATTGTCAGATTATCCCTTGAAGCTTGCATGGTATTTTGTGTTCATCAAACTGTACTGGGATGTGTTAGTGGCATTTATTTTAGAAAGAAGTCAAGTCATAATACTTCATATTATTTACCACTCAAGGAATCTTATGCTGCAATACAAGAATCTGTTTTTCTTAAAGTTGGAGTGTAGGCAAAAAGAACTATAAATCCTTTTTTTCCCCAATATGCACATTCTTTCCCTCACGCCCCAGTGAAATAACCTCTTCTAAATCATTAGCATGTAAATGCTACTCTGAGGCAAGATACCAGTACTGTAACTTTCCTTAAAAGTTTCATTGTTCAACATCATCTTATTAAATATATTCTGGTTGTGATGCATTGCAAGCCTGTTTTCATTTGTCCTTATGTAAAGAGAATTAATGTGGTGTGCTATTTTGCTAGAAAAGAAGGAACCAGGCTAGTAAATTGTCATGCTTCACTTCCTGCAGAGCCAGAATACTCTCACACCCAGTTTTTAAAAATCACTTTGGTGACCCACTTATTTT
This sequence comes from Neomonachus schauinslandi, assembly GCF_002201575.2. Classification (NCBI taxonomy): domain Eukaryota; kingdom Metazoa; phylum Chordata; class Mammalia; order Carnivora; family Phocidae; genus Neomonachus; species Neomonachus schauinslandi. The sequence goes on from NC_058414.1 coordinate 86,472,148, forward strand.
GACATCGCCCCCCCCCACTCCCCCGGCTCCCAACTATCTGTTGTCTATAGGAGAAATAGTCTTTCTTTTCATTCATAATCTATGAAGTGTCTATAAACCTCTGCTTACTATTAAAGAAAAATATTCAAATACTGTTGCCAACTCAGGATAAACTTGAGAGCAACATGTGCTTTACTAATCTCCCAGAACCTCCTGCTACCCATAATTTCCTCAGGAAGACAGGCAGTGTTTTCAGTTTCAGATGGCTCATGTGGTCTGCAGTCTGGGCAGCTCTTTACCAATTTCTTCATCTCCTGCTGCCTAATGACTGCTTCTTTCCCAAAATCTAGCTCATGAGCACTTCATAGCAATTTTTGTTCCAAGAAGCTGGAAGAAGTTCTTTAATAATTAACAAATAGGAAAAGCATGAGGAAGAGGTAAGAGAAATAAAATCCTCTCCAGGTGCAGTATCAAGAATATGGAGGAGAGAAAGACATGAGAAAAGACAGTGATTGGCAGGTGGGAGGCACCTCTTCCATCTATTTGAAAATGGGCCCCTTTAAATGTAGAGGCAGCAAATCATTGCAAGGGGGAGGTGCTGGAGGGCTGCTCAGCTTTGGTAAAAATGCTGGTCTTGAAAAGGGCAGAAGGGATTGAATGAGTTGAAACCATGGCTGCTATGGAAACCCTTTTTTCTTTTGGAAAGAGATCATTTTGCCATGTTTCTTCATCTTGGTTAGGAATGACGGAAGATTAAGTGTCTGATCTAAAAGGCAGAGAACATTACATGTTCTTTGCCCACTGGGATATTAAAGATTTGTGGAAAACACAAGAAAGAAATATGCTTTAATGCCAAAAGTAGTTGTGTTTGGATAATGTAGATTTTTCCTCCCTTTCTATTTTGTAACTGTTATTAAGGTCTAGTGAAAAATAAATTCATTATTTAAGAATTCAAATACCAAAGTTATTTTAATAGAAGAAATCATTGAAAATGAAAATGCCTAATGGGGGTAACAGTGTGGAAAAATGTAATTAATACCTGTTTGGAGACCAACAGGATCTTGACCATTAGATTACTTTCTATGATATATGTGTGTGTTTGGTTATCTTCTAACTGCTTTTAGAATGGAAGCCTTGAAAGTGAATGAGTTTGGCTTGCTCAGCACCCTATCTCCAGAATGTAGCACAGTACCCACCTGACCCAATATTTGTTGAGTGAAAGAATGAATTCCCAGATATGTTGAATATCTACCATGGACCAGACACTGGGCTGAAACGCCAAAGAAATAAGGCATAGTCCCTGTCCTTAGAGAGTTTAAAGTCCAGAGAGGAAGAAAGGCATTAATCAAAGAACTTTTCAATAAGTATATTAGTTTATTATGCTGTTCTTTTTCCTTTTTAAAATTTGAAATTTTCAATAATACAGGGTTCAGATAATGTTTATTTCCTTTTCAGTTAACTATCTACTTTTCTGGTATGGTTTTTTTTTTTTTTATTGATTTGTAGGAACTCTTTATCTATTAAGAAAATTAGTTCTTTGGGATTTATTTTATAATTTCCCCTCACTTTTTCTCTTTTGACTTTGTTTATGGTCTACGGTCATACCACCCCGAAGGCGCTCGATCTCATCTGATCCTAGAAGCTAGTAAGCAGGGTTGGGCTTGCTTAGTACTTGGATGGGAGACTTTGTTAAGATGTCTGGCCATGTAGGCATTATTATTATATATTACAGTTTTTGTTTTTATGAGGCTGGTTATCAAGCTTTCTTTCATAGCTTCTGAGTTTTGTGTCAAACTTAGGTCTTCCTTACTCTTAGACTATAAATAAAATTTCTCAACTTTTTTCTTGTATTTATATAGTTCCATTTTTAATATTTATGTCTTTGATACATCTGGAATCTGAAGGAGTGGACACACCACTTTTAAACAGATGTAACACTTACTGAACTGTATTATAATGGGCTGTATGCCCCTTTCATTTCTGCCTCCTATGTATCTGCCATGTAATTGATTGTCAGTGTTAGCTGAATGCTTGCTGAATAATTCTAACGCTGAATCATTTACTTTATAGTCATGGGTTTTTTTTTCAAGGTTGGTATTTGCCTCATTTCCTAAAACTTTTTTTTTTTGGCTGGTAGGTTTGTAGAAATGATTGAATTACTGCTTTAAAAGTCAAAAAAAAAAAAAACCACTTTTAAGAATATTTTTGAAACTCTGAGTCCAGAACTTGGAATGAGGGCATACTGATATAATAGGGTATTCTTAGAAAGTGGTTCTGTCTATGAGGAAGTCTAAAGGCTTAGTCCCCAAGATTAGTTTTGTAGTACAAATTTGTCTGTGAAAAGACAAATAAATGAAACACTTCTCATGGGTTTTTTTTTAGACCTGTGGCTAGAGTCAGGCATATGAGTCTTTTTCAAATAAGTAGCATTTCCTTTCATTTTTTCCTTTTTCTATTAGTTACTCTTCTCCTAAGTCTCTGAAATGTAGGATTTTGTGCGGTTGGTCATTTTATTGGACAGAAACGTCATTTAAGAGCAGCTTTGAAGCAAGGTCAAGCATTTGTCCTCGTGGCTTCTTGTAGCCATTCCCAAGCACTGCATGTAGCGCCTGGACATGCTTGGAATCAGGGAGGGCCTTGATGTAATTTAGATGAGTAGTTAATTCGAATCAAAGCAAGCGGGAAGCAAGTAAATTTAACTTCAGTGATTATGATATCATTTGATTAAATCTCTACTTTTGATTACACATAGCAGTGAGAACATGCTTTAAATATACTCAGCTGTTAAATACTGAAGGGTGTGAATAGGATGAACCAACGACTTACAGAAGAAATTCCACTGTTCTTCAACTAGAACATATCCCCTGCAGCTTTTTTGCAATATTTTTAGAACAAATGAAAGGAGTTAATTCTTTACATGTGGGACTTAATATACCAATTGTTAACTAAAACATAAAATTTATTACCATGGAAGGTAGTACTGGTTCCAAATCTATGTATGTTCTAGTAAGGCTTAATAAATAAATTGGTAATAGCTTCATAACATATCAGGTGAATTAGTAATGTCAGTAATGTTCTTTACTCTTTTGTAAGCATGAAATTGGACAGCTGTCTTTGTGACTGTGTATTGTTCTTGAGTTATAGTCTTCAGAGAAAGGGTGTTTGGCTAAATGGGACAGGTCTTAATATTAGATTGCTTAAATCTTTATTTACATTTGTCAGGGTGAAAAAAAAAAAACCCAACAAAACCTGCTTTTGAATTCTCTTGTTTTGCATGCTATTGCAGGTTCGAGTTAGAGATCATATGAGTTAAAGGAATGGCAGATTAAAATCTATTTCATGGTGTATTGATAACAATTAGGTGTGAGCCTTCATGCTACATCGGGGCCCCCTTCTCTATTTGGCAAATAGTGGTAGCTGCCTTAGGTCTTATTTTCTGTGCACTTGTTGGTGTTAGACGAAAGGTATTCCATATTCAAACTGACATTAGGTCTTCCATTGCAAAAACACAAAACACTTGTGTCAAGTGACAGTCTTCCCTTGCTGATGTTTAGGGTCATATCAGATGGGATTAAAGCATCGTCATGTGTATCTTAGGCTGTATTTCATACCTTAGGGCCTTGTCTAACTCCTGGCCCATTTCATTATTATGGTCTATGATCAGACAGGACTATGAGTTTGCAAGAGGGGGTTTAACTGTGTTTTTGCAACCTGATCTAGGGCTGGGCACGTATTAAATGCCCAAGAAGTTTAATGAATGAATAAGAAAAAGATGCTAAAAAGATAATTTTTTAATAAGAGGAAGTGAATTTTTAAAAAAATCTCTGCACCGCTTACAGGAGTGGGGTCTAAAGATCAGCAGCACCAATGCTATTTGGAAGTTAGAAATGGAGGAGTGATTAAATTAGAATCTCTGGGTGCAGTGCCTGCAGGGGTCTATGCCTTAGGTAATTCTCATGCATGTCAAAGTTTGACACACTCTTTGTATCATCACAGACATCGCAGAGTTTTCTACTTTTGTAGTATTTATGCTTTGCAGAGCGGTCATCTGGTATCTCACCTGAGTGAGCCTCACTGTTTTCCTCATCACAGGTAGGGGCATTTATTCTTAATCCCAGATGTACTCAGGGAAATGTGAAAGCCGAAATAATTTGACAGTTCACAAAGCTTGGTGGTGGTGGAATTAAGAGTGGAAGTAGTCTCTTTCCATCATATAAGTTTGCCTTCTGTCTTCTATAAAGATGACGCTCCTAATTCCTTTTCCTGGGCCTGATTTTGTTTCTCCACCAGAGAAAGGCATTATTTGTACTGACGTATTCGTTCTCCCACCCAAACCCCCCATTGTGATCAATGACAGGCCTCTCAGACACGTTAAGAAGTGTGATCAGCGGGATGCCTGGGTGGCTCAGCCGGTTAAGCATCTGCTTTCAGCTCAGGTCATGATCCCACGGTCCCGGGATCGAGTCCCACATTGGGCTCCCTGCTCAGCCGAGAGCCTGCTTCTCCCTCTCCCTCTGCTGCTCCCCCTGCTTGTGCTCTCTCTCTTTCTTTCTCTCTGATATATGAATAAATAAAATATTAAAAAAAAAAAAAAGAAATGTGATCAGCAACCACAGAGTAAATGGATCTTAATTAGCTCACCTGAGAATTAAACTGATGACTTAGATACCCAAGCAGTTCCCCTAGGGACCTGGCACATTCTTGTACTAAAAATACACACCTAACATCTTTGGTTATCTCTGAGAAAGGGATTTATGGATAATTTTTCTCATGTTCCACTAATGATGAAATACTATTTTGGAATGGGGGAGAGGCGTTTTCCCCCTAGTTTCAGTGAGGTATAATTGACGTACAACATTGCATAAATTTAAGGGGTAGAACATGTTGATAGGACATCCTTATATATTTCAAAAATGATTACCGCCATAGCATTAGCTAACAACTGCATCACATCAATTAATTACCATTTCTTTTTTGTGGTGAGAACTTAAGATCTACTCTTAGCAACTTTCAAGTCTATAATATGATATTAACTATACTCACCATGCTGTACATTGGCTACCCAGAATTCACTCATCTTACAGCTGCAAGTTTGTACCGTTTGACCAACTCCCCACTTTCTCCACCCCCAGCCCCTGGCAACCATCATTCTAGTCTGTTTCTTTGAGTTTGGCTTTTTTAGATTCCTTGAATGTGAGAACATACAGTATTTGCTGAACTTACTTCCCTTATCCTGATACCCTCAAGTTTCATCCGTGTTGTCACAAATGACAGGATGTCCCTCTTTCTCATGGCTAAGTCATATTTCAGTGTACGTACATATACATATGTGTATGTATACGCATTCATATACACACACATGCATACCCCATCTTTTTTATCCATTTTTTCATTGATGGACACTTAAGTTGTTTTCCCATTTTAGCTGTTGTGAGCAATGCTGCAACAAACATGAGAGCTCAAACGTCTTTTTGAGATCCTGTTTTCATTTCCTTTGGGATATATACCCAGATGTGGGGTTGCTGGATCATATGGTAGTTGCATTTTTAATTTGTTGAGGAACCCCCCATACTATTTTTCATAGGGGCTCCACCAGTTAATATTGCCAACCAACAGGGCACAAGGATTCCCTTTTCTCCTTGTCCTTGCCAATATTTGTTTTTCTGTTGTTGTTTGATGATTGGCATTCTACCAGGTGTGAGGTGGTATCTCATTTTGGTTTTGATTTGCATTTCCCTGATGATGAGTGATGCTAAGCACCATTTTGTGTACCTTTTGGTTATTTGTGTATCTTCTTTGGAAAAATGTCTTATTTAGTTCTCTGCCTGTTTTTAAATTGGATTGTTTGTATGTGCCTTTTTGGTGTTGTTCCTGAGTTGTATGAATTCTTTATATAGTTTACATATTAATTCTTTATCAGATATATCATTTGCAAATATATTTTTTAAAGATTTTATTCATTTGAGAGAGAACGAGAGCGTGCCTGCGTGCATGAGCGGGCAGAGGACGAAGCAGACTCCCTGCTGAGTGGGGGTTCCCAACTTGGGGCCCGAGCCCAGGACCACGAGATCATGATCTGAGCCAAAGGCAGACGCATAGCTGACTGAGCCACCCAGGCGCCCCTGTCATTTGCAAATATTTTGTTCTGTTCTGTGGGTTGCTTCTCATTTTTTTGGTGGTTTCCTTTGCTATGCTGAAGCTTTTTAATTTGATGTAGTCCCAATTGTTTGTTTTACTTTTTCTGTATTTGCTTTTGGTGTCAAATCCAAAAAATCATTGCCAAGGCTGATGTCAAGGAGCTTACCTATATTTTCTTCTCAGAGTTTTGTGGTTTCAGGTCTGCAGTCGAGTCTTTACCCCACTTAGAGTTGACTTCGGTGTATGGTGTGAGATCATGATCTAGCTTCACTCTTCTCCATGTGGCTTCCAGTATTCCCAGCACCTTCTATTGAGGAGGTTATCCTGGGAAAGGCTTTTCAAAGAATGATGCTAATACTTTAATTAAAAGGAAGAAGGCCTGGGTCTGTTTTCTTTTTTTCCAAAGATTTTATTTATTTGACAGAGAGAGAGATAGCGAGAGCAGGAACACAAGCAGGGGGAGTGGGAGAGGGAGAAGCAGGCTTCCTGCCGAGCAGGGAGCCCGATGTGGGACTTGATCCCGGGACCCTGGGATCATGACCTGAGCTGAAGGCAGATGCTTAATGACTGAGCCACCCAGGCGCCCCTGGGTCTGTTTTCTAATTTTAGTTGCTAGTTTGACATACGTTAGAATTAATTCACTGGGGTCATCTACCGGGAATTCAGGCACTGAGCATGAGAGGCTGACTTAGAAGTGGGGAAGCGACACAGGACGAAAGCTCCCAGCGCCAGGGCCCACTACAGTGTGCTTTTTATTTTTGCTCTGTTTCTTTCTACGTTGCTAATAGTTTTTTCCTGTTCTTTTCATCGTGCAGATGGAGAATTAGTCAGCATTCCTCAAATAGTAACTTCTTTTTACATGAAGATTGTTATTAATAAGTGGCAAAACTTATCTCTACCTCTTTAAGAGTAGGTATTAGATAACCCTGAAGATTAAATGGGATCTCTGTCCTGTTTGAAATGGAAAATACTCGCTCAGCCAAGCTTATTAGGAAACCGTGTATGTGAGGTGGAGACATGTAAAACGAAGACCATCTTGATACGAAATAATTGATGATCAGTTTCCTTTAATTTTTCACATAAGACCCAAGCTCGGAGGTCAGTGTTTTCTTATCTCTTAGTGGTAGGGAAATAAATAGTCTGTGGTTTTTGCCTTTGTCTGTCAGTGGGAAAATGCAGAATCCTGATATTAAAGTCTCTGCTGAGACTGCAGATAGGAAGTAGTAGAACGGAACGGAACTGATTTTCTACCTCGTGTGTGTCTCTGCTTCGTGACCAAGTAAGGCAGCTCCTTGGCTGCAAACATGAGTTTTCCAGCCAAATGACTAATTCAAGGTTCCCTGGATGTTAAATTTAGATTCAGATAGTTGTATCTCACCTTAAATATTGAACATTTTTCACAGCTTGATGATACAGCTTTATACCGTAGATACTCCTTGTCCCCTTGTAATGCTTCCTTCACATTTTCTTCGTACGTTTCTTGAGGACGAGACAGACAGGTGTAGCTGCAAGTGGGAAGTTAGTAGAGGATCTGGGAAATAAGTAACATTTTACTTATAAGAGGGCTGTTTCCAAAACCTGCCAGGTAATTGGATGTATGTTTAAAGAACAAACACTTTCTTCAACTTGACACTTCTGTGTTCTTGTTTTATTTACCAGGGGTAAAAACTAGTTTACGGTGAGAAGGTAGAGTCCGTATAGACAGTTCTATTGACACTTTTTCCAGCCTTGGTTTCCTTGGCATTGTACAGTACTGATATCTCTTTGGCCTCTTTTTTTTCCTCCCTCCCTCCCTCCCTCCCTTCCTTCCTTCCCCCCTCCCTCTCCTTCCCCCTCCTTTCCTTTCCTTTCCTTTCCTTTCCTTTCCTTTCCTTTCCTTTCCTTTCCTTTCCTTTCCTTTCCTTTCCTTTCCTTTCCTTTCCTTTCCTTTCCTTTCCTTTCCTTTCCTTTCCTTTCCTTTCCTTTCCTTTCCTTTCCTTTCCTTTCCTTTCCTTTCCTTTCCTTTCCGCATGCGGAGGGGGAGGGGGAGGGGGAGGGGGAGGGGGAGAGGATCTGAAGCAGACTTCCTGCTAAGCGAGGAGCCCAACCCGGGTCTCCATCTCACGACCCTGAGATCATGACCGGAGCTGAAATCCAGAGTTGAAGGCTTAAGCAACTGAGCCACCCAGGCACCCCTGGCCTCTTTTTAAAAATGACTTCCTTTTTTTCTAATACCCCTTAAAAGGAACATCCTCTAAAATTGAGGCCTTTCTTTGAACCTTATCTGCGTTGTAGTTTCATTGTCTATAAAATGAGGATAAAAGCAGTCCCTTCCTCATAGGGTTGTCCAAAGGTTTAAATGAGATAATTGAAGTAAAGCACTTCCCACAATGCCTGGCATAGAATCAGTGTGGCTGTGTTTGGCATAGTGGTCTTTGTTACAGTCCTTGTTGCTGTTGTCATCGTCCTCTTTCCCCTCCTACTTCAGCTCTCCTGTTCCAGAGCTCTCTTTCATTATGCCAGCTTTAGCTACCAGCCCCATGCTGAGGACCCCAGGTCAGTGTCTCTGATCCTAGACTTCTAATATTGCAGCCACCCTACATTGCTCATTCTTTGACTCATGAACTCAGGCACCCATGAAATTTGACTTTTTTCTCCATTCTGAGCGTTGGGCCTTGTGTTGGAAGAGATGTGTATTACAAGGAGGCATAAACTAAGGGCTCTGCCCTTCCTTTCTGGCCCAGGAGGCCATGTATGTCACTGTTTTGTCACTACACTGTGTCCATTGTGAGCATCTGTTTTTGGAGGGAGTATGGAATCCCAGAGGAATGAAGGAATTCGCCCTTACTCTGTGAGTTAGGCCTCCTTCGGAGGCCAGATCCCAGATCCAACTAAATCGAAGCGGGAGTTTTACTGGAATGATGCTGCTATATCTTACGGAGTACAAGCTGGTATATCTTACTGACAGAGCTGAAGGAAGGACAGAGATGCAGCTGGGCCATGCAGACATCCGGCGCATCTCCTGGGTCTCCCCCTCGCCTCTTCCACATGGTAACTGTTAAAGGTACAGAAAACAATTTACTGTTGTTTCAGGTTTGCTTTTTTAGTATACTTCTATCACATTTTGGCATGTATATCTCACCACCTGTGATTAAGAAACTGTATTTGAAGAAGTTTGTGTCTGAGGAACCTGCGATTTGGAATGTCCTCATGACGTCTCGAAGGCCCCATGATATGCAGCGGAGAGCTGGCTTCAAGTCTGTGGTCCTCAATGGCATACATACTGTCTGGCCATCCCAGGATTACTATTTCCCTTTACCAGCTGTGATGCTGTGTTGCTGTTCGTGCATACTCTTTTGTGGCTCTAGAAATAATCTCTGTGGTACATGTGAGAGAGAGAATGTGTGTTCTTTTTTTCTGAAGGATAGAAATGGCAATTAGTTGAAATTTTAATCTCTGAGGTTCTTAGGCTTCTTTGTATATGAGGCCTTTTGTTGAGTTCCGTTTAAGGAGTCTCTAGTACTTTATTAATTCTGTCTGCTCTTTTGTCTTTTAGATCAGTGGTGAAGACCTTGAGCCTAAAATGATTTAAGTGGCTGAGTTAACTGCAATGGAATGTTTTATTTCTTTTATTTATTTAAATTTTGTGGTGGGAGTGGGAAATAACTTTAGCGGGGCTTTGTGTGTTTGGGTGACCCTGAGTATGTCTGCAGCTGAAGGCAGACACTTGTTTTCTCAATCTAGTGTCGTGTGGGCAATTGGCGAGTGTCTATGAATATTCATCTTGTTTCAGTTGATTTCTGGTGGCTCTAAATTGGGCCAGACTAGTGTGGATTTATGTTCTATTTATGTGAGTGATTCCCAATCTCTCTTATTCTTTGATGCTTCAGGAGAGAGTTGTCTTACTTTTTCTTTTTTAAGGAGTGCATATGGTGTGCCTTTGCAAAGTGTGTGTTTTGACTTTAGTTTCTTTTTCCCTATTAGCCATTCACTCCTCATCCTACTGTGGAGGGGTCAGCTTCCAGTGCTCCTCTGAAATCCTCTAGTCAAGGTCACTGGGACCTGTGAGTTGTACAATTCTCCGTCTTTACCTTCTCTGACCTCAGCGTAGCCTTGACTGTGGATATTCTCTTCTCCTTTGTCTTCTACAATTTTCTTTCCTGGCTTCATTCTTCCCCCCTAGCTACTTCCTAACCATCTTTTCAGTGCTGCTCTTTTGGGAAGAGTTGGCTGTGGACCTTGCTTGCCTTACTTACTCTGCATATTATCCCTGAGTGATCTCCTCCTCTCAAATATTTATCATTCTTAAAAATTTCTTTCCGTGTCAGTCTCTCCCCTGAGCTCCAGATTTGCATATCCAAGTGCTTAAATAAATAACACCTTAAATGTAACCAGATGTAAACCCAACATCTCTCCTTCCAAATTTCTGCCTTCACTTGAATGCTCTCACTCTCAGGAAAGATAACCATCATCTTCAGAGTTGCTCAAGCCAGAAACCCAGACAGAGGGGCCCTGAACTCTATTCCCTCTACCTGGTTCTGTCCATTTTCTGCTGTGCTCCTTCCAGCAGTTCAGTGAGACCCCTAGAGCAGGTATTAATTAATACTTTGTTTTTATGGATGGGAACACTTAGAGAAGTTGAGATTTTTTTTATTAAAAAACATAGGAATTATTGATGCTCTGAAAGCACGTGAATCTTGATTTCTTACAGGTTACTTATATTAGTGGAAAGAACAAACCAAAAGGAGTCGACCAAAAGAGAAAAGCTCATGTCCTCCTGTAGTAAGACTCCAAAAGAATCCGCTTTCATAATACTTCACTTTTTGAGACATGAGTTTCCTTTTTCACTGTTTTATATGTTCTCACTACAGGGGAGGTGTTGGGCCCTGCTGTCCTCACTCAATGCCATAGCTGATGGGTTTCTTTTTAAAATAGACATACTGAGATACAGTTCACATACTACACAGTTCATCCATTGAAAGTGTACAATTCAGTGGTTTGTAGTGTATCCACAGGGTTGTGCAATCAGCACCACTGTCTAGTTCCGGAATATTTTTGTCCCCCCCCCCCCCCCCCCCCGTTAAACCCCATGTGCATTAGTAGTCAATTCCCACTCACTTAAGTAACAACGGATATATTTTCTTTCTTTATAATTTGCCTGTTCTGGGTATCTTATATAAATAGAGTCATAAAATATGTATTCTTCTGTGACTTTTCTTATGTAGCACATTTTCAAGGTTCATCCATGTTGTAGCGTGTCCCAGCACTTCATTCCCTTTGATAGCCATAAATAATAATCTGTTGTACAATTATACAACATTATGTTTGTCCATTGATGAGTTAATGACATTTGGATTATTTCCATTTTTACACCTTTACTATTGTAATATTTTACTCTTAGGAATAATGCTGCCATGAGCATCTGTGTACAAGTTTCTGTGCACACATACGTTTTCATTTTTCTTGGGGATATATCTAGGAGTAGAATTCCTGGATTCATACGGTAACTCTGTGTTTCATGTTTTAAAAAAACTGCCGAAGCGGTTTCCAGAGCAGCTGTACCATTTTACATCCCCACCAGTACTGTACTGAGAGTTCCAGTTTTTCTCAACATCCCCAACAACACCTTTTATCGCTTGCCTATTTGAATACAGCTATCCCAATGGGCTGAAATGATATCTTGTGGTTTTGACTTGAATTTCTCTGATGTTGCATGTCTTTTGTTTACCTGTTGGTTATTCATATATCTTCTTTGGAGAAATATTTTCAAAACCTTTATCCGTCTTAAAATTTGGTTATTCATCTTTTTATTATGAGTTGTAAGAAATCTTTAGATAGGCTAGATACAAATCCTTTGTTAGATAAATGATTTTCAAATATTTTCACCCATTTTGTGGTCTGTCTTTTCACTTTCTTTTTTTTTTTTCTTTTTTCTTTTTATTTATTTATTTGACAGAGAGAGACACAATGAGAGAGGGGACACAAGCTGTGGCTTTTATTTATATTGCCATGCTTGTGCTGTGTGGTAAGGCAAAGGAGAGTGTCCCTGTCTTTGAAATGGGTCGATGTTTCAAATGTAGGTAGAGCTGCAGCCTGACTCTCTCCACTTTCAGCCTGTTTCTTCTCCCTTCTTTCTTCCCTGTGTGGCCTCTCTCACGGCTGTGATGGTCATACGACAACAGGTCTGTCTTGGCCTTGATCGTTCGGGACTGAGGGAAACTGGCAATGTGTCAGCATTTTATCAAAGGATTGCTGTTTCCATGATATTAATAGTTACCACGAATCTCATCCTAAACCTCAATTCCCTGATCCATCTCTTTTCTAAGTAGAGCACTGCCCCTGGTTGCTGAACTGCTCTTGTCCTTGAGTGGCCATCAGGGTGTGCAGTCATGGAGCTTGGTGGTCCCTGGAGATGATCGGACAGCAGCACCCCTCCATTCAGAGGAGCCACTTCTTTTCCAGTGTTTTCTGCTTCATTGCTGGTTTGCAGGCCTGTACCTGGAGTTTCATGCCATTGGGCAGTTGGACACCAGTGTGCCTCAGGCTTCTGGATGTCTTGGATCAATAAGATTTCAAGAACTGTTAGCATATAGTATAAGGTTATTTTTGGTTTTGTCAAGTAAGGACATTTGGCAATGTAATTGCCATCGTGATAGAAAATGAGATATTCCTATCAAGAGAGTGCCAAAAATACCAAATGAATTTACTTTTGTGAAAAGCTGATGTATGTTCCTATTCTTCTTATTCTGCTGTCTATCCCTGAAGAATACCCTGTGGTCTGTGGATTGATATTTGGGAACCATAAGGCTTACATACTTAACTTAAATCTTTATTTGAAAAGTAGAACCTTCACTTAATCAGGAATTTACTCTGTATGATGCCAGATACCAGTTTTATATAGATCATTTCCCTACGCTGAATTAATTGTTTTGGCTGTTAACGTTAGACACATCTTCCTCTGTACCCTCTGCTGATATTTGAGAATTTCTCCTGTAACACAGATGAGAAAGAATTGTTTTAGGTATATGTGAGTGTAAATATGATTTTACCTTTAAAAGATTAAAAAAAACCCAACCATCATTCCAAAAGTAGAATGGCTCCTATTACAAATACAGTGTTTAATTTCTGGATTATGTGTGTTCTAAACTGGGAATACTACATAAATTTTTATTGATTCTGTCTCATCTAAATTAAAATGTCAAACAGATATTAGGGTTTTATCATAAGATAGTTATTGGCTGTCACACTGGCACATTAGTTATAGTAATTGGGCAGTAAAGTAGCCATAGGAATAGATAATAGCCTATACATTTTGATGAAATTGTAGTTATAACCTCTTATTTATGGTAATAAAACCTTGTTAATTGACATTGCTGACAAGCTCTTTTATTTTCCTTTTCTACTTTTCAGGTTGGTTTGTGAGTCTACTTAGGAACTCTGAACTGAGAGCCCACAATACACAATACACAATAAAGGTCACATTCCAGAATTTTCTAGACTCATTCATGGTATACACATTAAATTCAGCAAATATTTGCTGATCATGTTTTAAATGCTCCTAAGTATACAGAGATGTATAAAGCAGTTTCCCACATTGAAAGACTAATACTGAAGAAGGGAGGCAAAACATCTCTATGTAAATACCTATGACCCACATTTATTGAATTACATATATGAGCCACATGTAAGTACCTAACAAGTGGGATAAAATACAAGTTCAGAGGAGGAAAGAATGATTCCAAGCCTAGGTGATCAGTGAAGCTGTAAGGCTCAGTGATAGAGGAATTACTTGGAATTTCTGACATAAAGCTTCGAGCTATCTCTGAAAACACATTTACATTCTAGAGCTATAGCAAGAGGTACGTGGTTAAATGCACCGACATGGAAATCAACTTTTGTTCTAGGCTCAGCTGCCGTGCAACCTCATTTAGTGTCCTTGAGTATATAAAATTGATGAAATAATATGTGTCCAGCATCTCTCACTATGAAAAATGAGATAATGCAGATGCCTAAGCTGTTTCCTGTGGTGAAAGTCAGATTGCTTGGCAGGTGTGTATTTTTTTTTCAGGCAACTTAGGCCATACATCTGAATGGTAGGCACAGCTTTCCATGACTAAAAGGATTAGCATCCTTACCAAAGTGCCCAATTTATTGCTGGGAAATAGCATGTTCTGTGTAACATCAGAACTGTTGTCTGAAAAATTGCCTGAATTTCTCGGAGAAACTGCCTATGTGAATACAGAGTGGTAGTGTGGTGATCGCTGAAATTTGATAAAAAGGAAACATGAGCTGTTACTGCTGGTTTAGGGATGTTACAGCTGGTTTTTAAATTCTTGCATCATCTCCATTTTATAGCAGAGGAAACTGAGCTTTAGACTTCAAAAGTTGCTTCGATCATACAACTGTTGGACATCAATCTGTGGAAATCTGATGCACTGTTTCCATGGTTGATGGTTTTCGTGCAGGCCATTGTAAGCCATCTTCGTGTGCATGCGTGTGTGGATGTAAATATTATCTGTTTTTTCACCAGGTTGCTTCTAGAACTGCTGGAGTTGCTCTTTGACAAGTTTAATGCTGTAGCCACTGCACACTCCGTGGTCCTGGGGTACCTGCAGGACACAGTTGTGGCTCCCCTTACTCAGCAGGAAGACATCAAATTGTACGATATGGCGGACGTGTGGGTGAAGATCCAAGATGTTCTGCAGGTGAGGTCCTTTTACAAATACGGTGCCATCTTGCTTTGGAATAACAGGTTGGGATGAAAAATCTGCCACCTAAAATATTCCCTTACTCACAAACAGTGAGAAAGCAATGTTGCTAGCTGATGTCATCAACTTCTATCATCTTCAAAAAAGACCTTTTAACTTTTTTTTGCCAGGCTTTAAAATTAGGAGATTCTCAGTATGTAGCAATCAAGGATGTATAGTATTTGGCTTTCTGTTGTAACGTACTTGGTTTCACTGGAATTAGTCATATATTAAGGCAATCAGTATTAAAATGTTCTTAAACAGTGTTTTACAAACATGTAGCTTAGTTTTATGACCATTTTCCTACAGTCGTCTCTTGCATATATTGGGGTAAATGACAGGTCAAGAGCTTGTTTTGAGAGATGAAAATAACCGTAAGGTATAAATGTATCACTTTGATTTGTTGAAGATCGGAGAAATGTTATTACTCTTTGGTATGATGGTGCAGAGATGGTATTTAGAAATTTTATTATATTTCCTCTCCATGTGCTAGGAAAATATATTTGATTTGGCTAGATGAGAATTGGAAATACGATTAAGAGTTAGCTGAAGCAAATTTGACATAGCCAAATGGAAGTGACTTGGTTAGATAGTACCTACTAATATGAAAAAAATCAAGTATATGTAGGAAATTGAAAAATATAACTGTGTAGGAATGAAATTACTTGCATGGCAAATAGGAGTATTTGCAGGAAAAAATAAATCATGAATGTAAATTGTAGTCATTTTTAAGAGTATAAGGTGTGTCCTGTTGGATTGAATGATGGATTCTTGGTTATTCATTCATTGGACATTTTTTTTTTGGTGCAGTGTTTGTGCTTTATTGATGGCTCAGTGAAAAGAATATAGGTTGCAACTACATGCCCTGAGTTCCTTTTGCTGCTTTGTCTATTACCATGTGTCCATAGTAGGTGCTTGATGAGTATTTGTCTATTGAATAAAATATCTTTATTGCTTAGAAACTGGTTCTTACACTGAGATACCACCTTACACCAGTTAGAATGGCCAAAATGGACAGGGAAAGAAACAACAAATGTTGGAGAGGTTGTGGAGAAAGGGGAACCCTCTTACACTGTTGGTGGGAATGCAAGTTGGTACAGCCACTTTGGAAAACAGTGTGGAGGTGCCTCAAAAATTTAAAAATAGAGCTACCCTATGACCCAGCAATTGCACTCCTGGGTATTTACCCCAAAGACGCAGATGTAGTGAAAAGAAGGGCCACATGCACCCCAATGTTCATAGCAGCAATGTCCGCAATAGCCAAACTGTGGAAAGAGCCGAGATGCCCTTCAACAGATGAATGGATAAAGAAGATGTGGTCCATATATACAATGGAATATTACTCAGCCATCAGAAAAGATGAATACCCAACTTTTACATCAACATGGATGGGACTGGAGGAGATTATGCTAAGTGAAATAAGTCAGGCAGAGAAAGTCAATTATCATATGGTTTCACTTATTTGTGGAACATAAGGAATAACATGGAGGACATTAGAAGAAGGAAGGGAAAAATGGGGGGGGGGGAATTGGAGGGAGAGATGAACCGTGAGAGATTATGGACCTGAGAAACAAACAGGGTTTTAGAGGGGGTGGGGGGAGAGGGGATTGGTTAGCCCGGTGATGGGTATTCAGGAGGGCACATACTGCATGGAGCACAGGGTGTTAACACGAAAACAATGAATCGTGGATCACCACATCAAAAACCAATGATGTATTGTATGGTGACTAACATAACATAATAAAATTAAAAAAAAAAAAAGAAACTGGTTCTTTAACGTTTTATATCTTGATTTACTAATATCATGGATATATGTGCTTTTCCCACAAACATGTCCCGTGTTTATTTTAAGGATGAAATGAGATAATAGACTTCAAAGCCATTTCAAAAATAGAATGAGGGACTTTTAGTTCTAGCCATGATGAAGTTACTTCCTGTTGTAAGTAACTCTAAAACCGGATGGACTCAGGCAGTCAGCACATTCATTTGAGAGCAGAGAACACATGAAGTGAATCCCGCATTCATCCCGGCTTCCTCTTGGGGGACACCTGCCACGCTGTGGCATAGGGAACTGAAATCGAGGCAGACAGCAGCAGGCTGAGATGAGAGTTTGGGGGTGTGGAGGCAGCTAGAATCTGTGGGTTAGGATGGTGGAGGTGGGGAAGAGGGAATTGCATAGAGGAGGTGCCCCATCAGTCTGAAAAGAGTGCCATTGGACCTTTGGTCAAATATGGAGTTACATAGACGCACCATAAGGTTTGGCAGAAAATGGCCACCATGGGACTGTATGTTGAACCGCAATTCCAGATGTTGCCAGATGCTTAGGACTGTTGGAGTTCAGAGTGCCCAGAGCGGGGTGTACTTGCTGAGCACCCTGTTCTTTCAGATGTGGCCTCAGAAAGGTTATGTTGTGGCAAGAGGACTGTTCTGGGTGTAGGGTAGGGGTTACTGTAGATCTTGCATAACCAAGTCTCCATAGCATCAGCCTGATCCACCTGTACATTTCCTGCCTGCCGGAGCAAAACTCACTCCAAAGTAAGACAATCCACCTTTTTAGTAGTGAAGCATCCACAGTGTCCAGCATACATTTATGCTTGGAAAAAAGCGGAAAAATGCGACTCTAACTGGGATTTAAGAAAATTAATAAAAATTAATATCTGAAATGAAAAATTTACCAGGTGGCTTTAGCTGCAGATTGCCTGCTATAGAAGAAAATATCAGATAAGTCGAAGATGAATCAATTGGAATGATCCAAAATGAAGCACAGGGAGAAAGCGGACTGCAAAGAAAACTGAACAAAGCCATATTATCTATAATGGGGCAGTATCCTGCAGTTTAACATTTTGTAGTTGCAGGTACAGAGGAGAGGGGAGAGAGTTATTGGGGCAGAAAATTCTCAGAAGAAATCATGACCAGAAATTTCTAAATTTGTTGAAAAACATAAACCCACAGATCCAAGAAGCTCAACAAATCCTAAGCAACATTAACACAAAGAAAACCAGTACCTAGACACATCATCACCAGGTTGTTGAAAACCAAAGAAAAAAGTCTTAAAGATAGCCAAAGGAAAAAGACACAGTGCTTAGAGGAACCAATGACAAAAATGTCCACTCACTTCTCAGTGCTATTTTGAAGAACATACCCCTGTCTTTTTGGGTTTGTCACTTTGGGTTTAAGAGATCCTCTTTAAATATAAAGATACAGTTTGGGGCGCCTGGGTGGCTCAATTGGTTAAGTGTCTGACTCTTGATTTTGGCTCAGGTCATGATCTCAGGGTTGTGAGATCGAGCCCCAGGGCAGGCTCTGTGCTGGGTGAGGAGCCTGCTTAAGATTCTCTCTCCCTCTGCCCCTCCCTCCCATCCCCGCTTGCATGCTCTCTCTCTGTCTCTCTCGAATAGATAGATAGATGGATAGATAAATATAGGTAGATTAAAAGTATATGAATAGAAAGAGATACCATGGAATACTAGTAATTTGTATTATGCAAACATGTTGGACACTATTAGAATACGTGGTATTTCATGCTTTATAAATTCCTATGATCTGATATTTGACCAACTTAGACTAATGTTGTAAGTTGAAAACCACTTTTAAGTCTATTAGGATGGTATTTATAATACTATCACGAAGAATTAATTATGGTTTTGAACAAAGTAAGATATGCCTTACTTAGCTCTACTTAGTTTGAATTTGTCCAACGTACACAGTTCCCACACTTTTGAAAACAAAACCCCACCAACTTGTATTAAAAATGTTTATAATATACTGAGGAACTAAGGAAGTCCCATCAGACAGGAACAGCTGAGATGTAAACATGATTTAAAATACAGGTTTGTGGCTTCATGGAATGACTTACATCTCTCACCCATTTGGTTTCAAATGAAGTGATTTGGGAATCTTACCTTCATATTATGATTTGAGTTGTTTTGCCAACTTGAACAGCTTTATTGAGATAATTTACATGGCATAAGATTCATGCATTTAAAGTATAGGTTTCAGTGGTTTTTAGTAAATTTATGGAGTTGTACAACCATCACCACGGTACAGTTTTAGAGTATTTTCAACACTCTAGAAAGAAACTGTCCATTGGCAGTTACTTCCTGTTCCCCGCTTTCACCCCCCCCCAAGATGTGTTTTAAGACATAAAAGAAGTCTCAGTTGTGTGTTACAGCTCTCAGTAAGTTGGTAGTACCCAAATCATGCACATGGAAATACTGTTACTATTTGATGTTAATGTGTTCATGTGTCATTGGCATAAGCTATTTGACAGATAAAGAATATCAAACTAAAATTGATCTAATAATACAAGGTGAGGTGTCTCACATAGAAGTATCATTTCATTTCATTTATTCTGTTTAATTGGTTTGAGATCAAGGTATGACTGTGTTCTTTGCTTCTTTCCTTTCTTGTAGTCCATTTTTCTCCTCCTCTTACTTATCTACTTTGCTGCCCCCATTTTTTGTTTTCTTAGACATATGTTGGAAGAATGACCTTGGTCACGACTTGAATTAATCTGTGGTTGTTTCTTAACTATCTATTCTACTCGTCTTTATTAAGCCACAGATTTGAGAAATGAAGCATTTTTGAATAAGAAGTTCATCTAAATATTTTAAATGGTTATTATACAATAAAAATTATTTTGCAACTTTTAAACTGTTTTTAGCTCTCTGTATTTTCTGGTTCCTTCAAAAATTATTTTAGGCCACAGGTTACTGAGTGATATTAGGCTGTTACCCGTCAATAAACTGGGTGTGTGCAGTGGCAGGCACACAAATGAACTGATGTTGCTAGATAGAAGAAGGCATTTGGCACAGTGTGTCATATAATTGTGCTGAAACATGTGGAATGGACAAGTAGAGGGTTTTGGGGTTGATGATGAGCTGATTCCTGGAGTCACAGGAGCGGGGAGGAGATGGCAGTGGTTCTCCAGGTACTTGGAACGGCAAGTGAGATGGTGTTACGTGGCTCAGAGGGAATGGACAATGGTCTTCGGAGAGAAGTGAGAAAAAGAATGGCTGAGCTGTGACGGCTTCTTCTGTGGACTAGGTAAGTTTGGCTAGGTGGATTTGGGTGCGGCTTGTGGAAGGCCTTTAGTGTCATGTAAGGCATTTGTGATAGTTTTCAGACTGATGGTTTCTGAGGCAGGGTATGCATTTGACTTACCCAGGGCTTGATTCCTAACCCCCTTCTAGACCTTCTGAATGAGAATCACTGTGGATAAGGACTGGATTCTGTTGTTTCTGTTTTTTTTTTTTTAGGTCCTAAGGTGATTCTGTTCTATTTATTTAGGATCCTCTAATTGGGAGCCATTGCTTTGGGCCAGTGTTCCCTGAGAACATATTAAAAGTGCAGATTTTTATCCCTACCTTATACTTACTAAATTATAAACTCTAGGGATGCAGCTGTATGATCTGTGTTTTAACAAGCCCTTCAGGTGATTTGTATGCGTGCTGAAGTTTGGGGATTTTTTTTTTTTAAGATTTTATTTATTTATTTGAGAGAGAGAGTGAGAGAGAGAGAGAGAGCACAAGAGGGGGGAGCGGGAGAGGGAGAAGCAGACTCCCTGCTGAGCAGGTAGCCAGATGTGGGACTCGATCCCGGGACTCCAGGATCATGACCTGAGCCGAAGGCAGTCGCTTAACCAACTGAGCCACCCAGGCGCCCCTGGGGACGTTTGTTTTCAGTAATATTGGACCACTGGGGATTTTGATCGGGTTGGGATGAGTTGAAGTAGGATTAGTGTGCTGGCATTGAAAAGGACTGAGCAGAGTGGCTAGAGACTAACGCAGGGAAACTGTTTGTAGGCAAGTGGAGAGTCTGTGGATGATATTACTTGGGTATTGTCTAATAGTGAAATAAACAAGACACACTTTCATGGGGCATGGTAAAGGAATACAAGGGAGAGAAGGATTTGTAAACCTTTCGGGAGTCTTTAACACCCAGAAAAATCTGTAACACCATGTAGTTGGCTCAGGAATCTGGTTTCCAGTGTGACAGATATTTTAACGGTGGTTTAGTATTAAGTTATTGGGGCCAGCTGTGTGCTAGATATTAGGGAATAAAGATGAACACAAGATGGAGAGCTCACTGGTGAAGTGAGGAGGAGCCTGCAGCGTATGTTTCTCCACTAAATTCACTGTTAGAGATTTGGCAGGAGTAGTAACATGGGAGAATGTGTTTTAATTTTTTATTTTTTTTTCCTAAACCAATATGGAGGGTTTCAGAAAGACTCTTGGTGTAAGTGCCGTGTCGAGTTTCCTGCTTAGGCCAATTTTGTTTTCACATCCTTGGTGTGCACCAGCTTGATTGAGCAGAGGTGACGGCATTACACGGTGCATGGAGCTCCGTATGCAGAGTTTGGGTTTCAGTGTCTCTTTGAATAGAAGATGTTTCTTGCTGACAAATTGAAATGTTCTTTTGTTTATTAAATCTTGGAAGAGAAAGTGATTTTTGATCCTTTTAAAGACTTCAGCAGCTTTTCTCCCCTGGAACCTGGGCTTTCCCTGGCTGGCAGAATCCATCCTGCAGTTGAAAGGCTCGTTTGTCTCAGCATGTTTGTGTCTGGAGACAGCCTTGTGAGGAGACAAGGCTGCCGTCATCCTAGTAACAGGGTGTCAGAGTTTCCTCCTGGTGTCAGACCCGTGACCACACACCGCTGCACTCCTTTTGCAGTTTTACACTCTTTTTGAAACTGTGATAATAGAAATACATGTTTTTGCCCTTCTGAGCAGCGGCAGCACCTTCCAAAATGTCACCTACTTGGTGACATGCCTGTCATCCTGTTGGCTGCACATTTTCAAGTGCATAAGACTGTGGTCCGCTTGAAACAAAATATTCTATTTCTTGTGGAATTCTGCCCAACAGGAAATGAGAGGATCGCTTTGAACAGGTGTTAGGGTGCTAAAAAAAAAAAAAACCAGTCTCCTTCTTTCCTATCTCCTGGCAAAACCAACTGCCCATTTAGCTATTATTGGCTGGAAGGTGAAGCCCCGTGGTGTGCTAAGCAGGGCTCTCTACGTAGGTGGCGGCCGTGGGTTCTCATTACACTGTTTACCACTGACAGTGACACCCGGAACAAGTCACTTCACGTTTTTGTGCCTTGATCTCTCTTTCTGGAGATCAACACAGACAGAATGTAAAATCATTTTACTTTTGCTAACTGCCACATAAATGTTTAAATAGTGATAAAATTAGCCTCATACAGAGAGAACTTGGAAGTTTGCTGTCAGGTAAGAAAATGCACAAATCTTATTGGTACTGATCCATGACCTGGAGGAGTTTTTCAAGGAGAAAAATGCAATTTCTATTTTGAATCCAGGTCTGAAACTAGGTTATTCTTAGGTTTGGTTTCATTTGATATTTTGCGAGCTGAGGATTCCAGACGTTAAAGTAAAGCCCGCTTTTTGCAGTATTCCAAGCCAGATAACTTGTCAGATTATCCTTGCAGAAGTAGTTTTTCTTCACTTCTCAGCCTTTAAAACTTTTTTTTTTTTTAAAGATTTTATTTATTTATTTGACAGAGAGAGAGACAGCGAGAGCAGGAACACAAGCAGGGGGAGTGGGAGAGGGAGAAGCAGGCTTCCTGCTGAACAGGGAGCCCGATATGGGACTCGATCCCAGGACCCTGGGATCATGACCTGAGCCGAAGGCAGACGCTTAACGACTGAGCCACCCAGGCGCCCACCTTTAAAACTTTTTGATAGCCTCTATTTTGGGTGGCTTTTAGTGAAGTCATTGCCAGCCATGCCATTGCATCTCCAGAAAGGTGCTTTTGCTCCTGGAAGTTTTGTCGTGTCTTGTCAATGGGTGGTATGCTGCCCGGTGAACAGAACTGAGTTTATATTAGAAAGTTAAATTAGAAATCTTCCTCGAAATTGGAGCCAGTTTCCATAGCATCAGGGCTCACCCTGTATTATTTTATGTTCACTACTGTTAATGTTTAAAGCAGGAACTGATGGGCTGCCAAGGAGATCCTCTGGCTCCTGGTACAAATGTGGCAAGTGCTAAGGTGTCTTATGCCCAGTGAAACCTGAGGTGAATGTCATGGACATCTTAATACATTGGGCCAAAGTCGCTAATATAGTAGCTTAACAGCAGATACTCCAGAGTAAGAAGATCTGGTGGAAAGTCTGTTCTCCTTAAATTCCTTGTTACCCAGGCAGAGTCTGCTTAGATCTTGGTCTAGCGGGAGAGATGGCAGCCTACCACTTCCAAAGCTTATTTCCCTCTCTGGTTTTGTCTGAGATTTTAGAGGCTGGAGCATTGTAAATCACGTGCCCATCAGGCTTGTACTGCTACTGATGCTGTAAGGGTCCCTATGAAGATGGTGTGCTTATCAGGGTGTGGGGTACCTGGGCTGAGGCCCGGGGCCTGCTAGGAACCAGGAGGTCATATAGTAAGTGGTGAGGATTCCAGCCAGAATTCCCTGCATGCCCCACTTCTGGAGAGCCTGTTTCCGTAGGATTCCAGTTGATTCTAATGCACATTCCCAGTTGAGAGCCAGGATTAGAGGTTTGGTCATACTTAAATCAAAGCTATTAAAGACAATCATAAGGAATAAGAGAAAATTATAAAAAGTGAATTTAGTTTAATTTTGAAAGATGGGTCACTGTTGCATGTTGGTGAGAAGTGTCTGTGTTCCATGACAACAAATGATGAGATGTTGAAACTCCATATAGATGGGAGAAAATGCTTGAGTATACACACATTTTAAAGGGAAAAGAAAAACTAAATGATTGTGCGATCTCCGTTCACAGATTTTGAACAGCTTTATTTAGAGTAGCAGCCCAAGGACAGCTAGGAGGTAATTACTGTTTTTGACTTGAATAGTTGAGAATTGGACAAATACATTATTTCATTCAAGACTGTGTTTAGGATTGGAAGCAATTGTACCAGAATATTTTTTACTGTCTGTTATTAAGAATGGAGGGGAGGGTTGTGTGTTGCCCCCCCCATCTCCATTCATTACTTGTATGAGTTTTCTAAATTTATGTTAATGGAATTTTTTTTTTTTTTAACTGAGGGGAAAAAGGTATTTCTTCCTTTTTAAACATGTTCATTAAAAGAAATTTAAGAGGGATGCCTGGGTGGCTCACTCGTTACGTGTCTGCCTTTGGCTCAGGTCATGATCTCGGGGTCCTGGGATTGAGCCCCACATCGGGCTCCCTGCTCAGTGGGAAGCCTGCTTCTCCCTCTCCCACTCCCCTGCTTATATTCCCTCTCTCGCTGTCTCTCTCTGTCAAATAAATAAATAAAATCTTAAAAAAAAATAAAAGGAATTTAAGAAAGCATAATCTTATAGGGAGTGAAGACAAAAACATTGATCAAGGACAATTACAGAGCAGTTCATGATCCCATGAGAAAATTTTCATTGTGAACACCAGTGCTAGAGGAAGACCAGAGAAGGAGGAGGTCAGAATGGGTTAAAGTAGTTGAGTTCATGGTCAAGGTGAGACTTTCACATTTCAGTTTGTTTAGGGTTGAATGCATAATGCAACTAGTATGTTAGAGACCTGGGGAAAAGGGAGGTTTCTGGTTGGTTGGTTGGTTCTTTAGAAAGTTTTATGTTATGCTGAAATCTCAAGCTCCCTGCTGAGCCCAGATCCCAACCTGGGACTCCATCTCACAACCCCAAATCACAACCTGAGCTGAAATCTAGTCGGACACTTAGCTGACAAAGCCGCCCAGGTGCCCTAATATTGTTTTATTTCTACTACTGTCCATTTCCCTTTCTTTTACTATTTTGAAAAAAATCCTAGAGCTGATTCTGTTTCAGCTATATTAGAGTATGAATTCTAAAAGATAAGGACTCCTTTAAAAAAAAGCATAACGGTACCTAAAAACATAATTTTCTTTTTTCTTTTTTTTTTTTTTTTATGAGAGAGAGAGCAGGAGAGGGAGGAGGGTCAGAGGGAGAAGCAGACTCCCCGCTGAGCAGGGAGCCCGATGCGGGACTCGATCCAGGGACTCCAGGACCATGACCTGAGCCGAAGACAGTCGCTTAACCAACTGAGCCACCCAGGCGCCCCAAAACATAATTTTCTTATAACCAAATAATCCAGTCAGTGTTCACATTTTGAGCTGTCTCAAATGTTGTAATTGTATATTTTTTGTAGTTTGTTTGAATCAGAATCCAAATAAGGTTTAAATATTGCAGTGTGATTGGTATGTTTCTTAAAACTCCATCAATCTATAAGTTAAATCTCTCATTTTATTTATTGAAGAAACCAGATCATTTGTCCTGTACAATTTTCCGTATTCTGGTTTCTGTTTGCTTTTCCATGATGTCACTTGCTATTTATTATTGTCCTGTAACTTGGGTCTAGAGCCTCCTCAAGTTTAGGTTGAATTTTGGGGGGTATAATTACTT
This sequence comes from Neomonachus schauinslandi, assembly GCF_002201575.2. Lineage (NCBI taxonomy): Eukaryota > Metazoa > Chordata > Mammalia > Carnivora > Phocidae > Neomonachus > Neomonachus schauinslandi. The sequence continues at coordinate 86,497,360 of NC_058414.1, forward strand.
CCTAGCTGATGGTAGAGATTATGTTTTTCTGATAGAAAAATAAAATGGTGAGATTAATATTTTTAGGATGATTTATCTGTAAGTGGTGTGCAAAATGGATTGGTAGAGAAGGAAATGGATGGAGAGATCCCACTTAGAAGTTAGGCTCAATCAGTGTGGGATGGAAAGGCAAGATGAGGGCAGGGCCACTGAAAAGCAAGAGGACAGAGATAAAAGAGATTTTAAGAGAAGAGTGAATTTTCAAAAACATTTTAACGACGACTCTACCAAACAGAGGTGGAATTTTGTACCTGGGTGGTTGGGCATTAGGATCAGGAAGATGGTGCTTTTGTGCCTGTTACATTTGAGGTATTGGCAGAATATCCCTGTAGAATTGTGTTACCCCAGGGGACTAGAGATTGAGCACAGGAAGCCAGGGGAGAGATTAGGGAAGGAGGTAGAAATTTAGGGATCATCTATCTGCCTGGGGGTAACAGCCGAAGCAGGAAAATGGACCAGCTCAGAAATTCAAGAATGTTAAAGCGAAGCAAGTACTTTCCTTACGCAGTTCATCGGCTCAGTTAGCTCTCCACAGTTGCCACAAGCAGCATTTTACACAGTCCCTAGAGACTGGAGTTTCTTTCAGTGATGCCACATCTTGCTTTTCTTTTGCTTCTGCAGTTTTTCATTGTGTGCAGGTGACAGGAGGACAGATTGTCGAGTAGGACCCATATGCTGTTCAGGCCAGGGGTGGTAGCTTTCACAAGCTGGCGATTCCCTCGGGGATGTGGACAGACAGCGCTCTCCTGTTCCCAAAGCACCCCTGGGAGGCCAGCTGGCAACCCTACTGGATTATTAGGTATCTCTAAGAACACCTTGACACTCTCACACCAGCCTACTCTACCAAGTTTATCTGCCTTCAGTAAGGGACCCTAGTGACCCTACCTGTGCCGCATCCCACACAGAAGAATTGTTCTATAGAACCGGGTCAACCTCAGGGCAGTGAATCTCCACCGTACCCTATGCCAATCAGCAGAGCACCTAAAATGTGCCTGCCTGGAGAAAAACAAGAGATGGTACCATCCAAAATTGTCCTTAGTTCTTTGGGGGGGGAGAAAAGGGAGAGATTTTACATTTTGATTTTTCATTTCCATTTTCTTATCCTTAGTAAAGTTTTCCTGCATATCTTCCTATAAATGAACTGCACTTGCTGTAAATCAAATCCACTTCTTTTTTTTTTTTTTTTAAAGATTTTATTTATTTATTTGACAGAGAGAGACACAGCGAGAGAGGGAACACAAGCAGGGGGAGTGGGAGAGGGAGAAGCAGGCTTCCCGCAGAGCAGAGAGCCCGATGTGGGACTCGATCCCAGGACCCTGGGATCATGACCTGAGCTGAAGGCAGTCTCTTAACCAACTGAGCCACCCAGGCGCCCTCAAATCCACTTCTTTCGGTGATATCTTTTGTGTGTAATTACCTTCTTTAAGTGTTAAGTCTTTCTTTAGAATCATCAGGGCTTGTATCATGTAATTCTTTTGAGTAAATGCCATTTAATCAGAGCATGCATTTCACCGGAGGGGCAGCTGCAAGCGAGTGGCGTGGAGATGGTCCCTCTGAGTATAGTTTTTGAAGTGTTCTATGGTCTTCTGGGAGATGAGGTGCAGTAGAAGTATAAGGTTTTTATTACAACTCCCTACTATGCAGAAAGAACCGTGCTAACATCATTGATGATTCTTTTGCATAATCAAAGAATTAAGCAAAAAGTCATATTAATTTTCAGCTCCGTTAGAGATGCAAGAATCAAAAAAGATGTTTGCCAAATGGGAAGGGACTAAATTGGTAGGAAAAAGAAATTTTAATTTCAAGCTTCAAGAGAATGTTACAAATGTAGCATAAAAAAAGCTCCTACCCAAAGTGCCTCACAGTGGCCTTTTTAAAGACAAGCAAAGTTACGGGGGGGGAAAGAGAGTACAAGAATATGAAATTAAAATTGCTGTAATTCAGTCAGTTTATCGTAGTAAATTACTTCAGAGAGCCTCAATTTGAAGATGTCCAGCTAGTCTGTGGTAATTAGTATAATTTTGTCATGGTCACCAAGTCTTTACATTGCTGCTGGTCAAATAGCAGTACTTTTGCCTTTTTTTTTTTTTTAAACCTGGTAGTAATTGAGATGATGATAAATCCATTTACTTGTGGAAGGGTGAAGGTGAAATTCCTAGGGCAAAATAGGGGCACTTCAAATGTTCAGTTTAAAGAAAGTTTGCATTTTTATTATAAAATAGTCTTATAATTTTCCTCCACCTACACGGAAACTCCATTCCAGTATGTGGGAGCAGTTGTTGTTCATCTTCTGGGGTCATTAATCAGAGGACTAGAGAGGTGGGAAAGTGTATGCCATGGAGAGCAGAGCCCTTTTCTTGAAAACAAAAACCCAGAGGCAACCAGAAGAGCTTGGGAGAACGCTCATCTTCTAGATCTATAATGTTCTTGATTTTCCATCTCCTCTTATCTCCATTCATGACCGACTGGGTTCCAATAGGGTATGAGCAGTTCATGGTATTTAAAGGGCAAGTGAACAGGATCCCGGAACTGTGGTGTTTCGGAATGAGCTGAGATTATTCATATTTAGGCCCCATGTGACTCTGAAGGCAGTGAGTTTTACTGCTCAAGTGAAAAAAAGGAAAAAAACTTAAACATACACACACAGTATTTAGAAAAGAAAAAACCATCTGTTCATTCTGCCTACATTTCTGTGGGGATTTAATCTGACCTGAATCACTTGGGATTTGTACGGAATAAACCCGCACTAATATTTTATGATAAAGAGTGCCAGGGGGTATGGAGGGGCACCTCAGACTTTCTCTTTAAGGGCTGGTTAGCTCAATTCAGCTGATGCTGTCTTTTTTTTTTTTTTTTTTTTATTGCCCATATACATGGCCAACAGTTGTTTTTTAGTGTTAGCCTTTTCTGACTCCTTCTGGAAGAGGTTCGTTCCTTTATCTTAGCATGAAAAGTTCTCAGGGTGGACAGGGGCATCAGGAATGACTTTAGACAGACCAGTGGTTACAGTGTGGCCCCCAGACTAGCATCATCAGTCACTTGCGAACCCGTTAGAAGTACAAATTCTAGGGCTCTGTCTCAGACACACTGACTGAGAAACTCCAGGAGGATGGAGTTCTGTGATCTTTGTTTTAACAAGCCCTCCTGGTGATTCCGATGTGCAGGAGAACCATGGAATTTTAGACACTAGGGTATAAAAAGGAAATACTGGTGTTACTTCAAGAAACTTAAGCACTCAGACTCACTTAAGCTAATGACTGTGACCCAGGCCAAGCCTTAAATATGTTCTTTTTTTTTTCAGTCCTCACAGCATTTCAGAGAGCGTGGTGGTATTAGACCCATGCTCACATGAGGACTGTGTCCTCATGATTGGTAAGCAGTAGAGCCAGGCTTTGGATCCTGCTCTGATTTCGGTGTTTATTGTCTTAACTACTATTAAATAAGGAGATTCTAAAAAGAATGATTGAAGTGACTACTATAGTGACTTTTTCCCCCCAAAGATTTTATTTATTTATTTTATTTTTTAAAACAAATTTTCTTAAGGATTTTATTTATTTGAGACAGAGAGATAGAGAGAGAGCATGAGCATGGGAAGAGGGAGAAGCAGACTCCCCGCTGAGCCAGGAGCCTCACGTGGGGCTCGATCCCAGGACGCTGGGATCATGACCTGAGCCGAAGGCAAACGCTTAACCATCTCAGCCACCCAGGCGCCCCTTATTTATTTATTTTAGAGAGCGAGAGAGCAAGAACATGTGTGCGGTGGGGAGGAGCAGAGGGAGAGAGGGACAAGTACCTCCGTGCTGAGCACAGAGCCCAGCTTGGGACTTGATCTGATGACCCTGAGATCACAACCTGAGCTGAAATCAGGAGTTGGACGCTTAAACGACTGACTGAGAGCCACCCAGGCTCCCCTGTAGGGACTTACATTAGGGAGGCACTAAGAGGTTCCACAGTAAGTTGGGTGCCAAGAGCAGCTCAGGGTGTAAACCTAGAACCTTGTTCTAGCGCATCTCTGCCTTTATTTCCTTGTATTCATTTAGGTAGCCTAAAATCTCACTGGAAAACATGCTTCCTCCTGGGAGCCTTGATTCCTTGGATGACTGGCTTCCCTGCATAGTGTGCCACCCCTTTTGCAGCAAGGCTTTTGCTTCAAAACTGGGAAAATTAGCATTGTGGAGTGACTTTTTCAAAGTCCTCATCGCTATTCAATAGAAGAGCTGTAGTTTATTTCCATTTATGTGAGTGTTGCACGACTGAAACTTTGCTGCCGATCTTTCAAAGAGCAAAGAAATACGAACTAACCAAGACGTGGAAGTTCACTTTTATGTACGTTTTTATCGAGGAGTCCATTTGCAAACCTAGAGTATTTATTTGACTTATAACTTTGCTGTTTGTCACAACCATCATGGCTTCATCCATCTCAAGCCTTGATTCCTTACAGCCTTTGAACCAGCCAGGATCTATCGCAAACAGAGCCAGGCTTGCCATCTTATCCAAGCCCCGACATATCCTCTGCTGCTGTTTGTTTCCCGCCCCCCCCCACCTGTCACCTAAAAGTCGCAGGCTCTGCAGCTGAATTAATAGCTCTTGATCTGTTAGCATTGAGGACGACTTCTTTGTTTTTTTTAAATCTATAAACTAATACTGTGTCATCTCTGAGCCAGGCACTCAGTAATTTCATAAAGAATTAATATTTTGATCCTTATCTTTCTGACTTTCCCTATTATTATCACGCCTGCCCTCTATTAGTCCATTTATCTTTCAGTATTCATAATTCCCCCTTCTCTTACCTCTGAGCCGTTGTACTTGCCATTCCCCTAGTGCAGATACCCCATCCTCTTGTTCTCTCTAAACCTAATCTCTCCATTAATAATTAAAACATTTAAAAATTACAGCTAACATTTACTGAGTGTTTACCACATGCCACTATGCTTAAACTTAGTACTTCACATACATTATTCCATTTAATCCCCACATTGATAATGCCATTACTCTTAGTTTTGGGTGACAAAAGCAAGATTTAAAGAAGTCTAGTGACTTGCCTCACTATTAAGTGGTGAGATCAAGATTCACACTCTGCTTTGTCTAATTCCAGTTAGACGCTTAACCACTGTGATGTATTGTCTCCATTGTTTTTCAACATTTATCTAAACCTTTATGGCTTTGTCTGCTCCTCTTTACTGTGGTATTTTGCTCATATATTAAGCTTCATATGCTTGTTGCAGTTGGAAAAAGAAAAAAACATCTAGAGACTACTAGGCAGGCCCTCTAGGCCAGAACTTCTGCACATAAAATCTCAAGAATCTTCCAGTGGAGGGACTTGAATTTCACACATAGGAGGCCATAATGGGGCTACAACCTCCCAGGTTACGATTTATTTCACATAGGTCAAACTGTCTCCTCACTCGAGGTCATACTTAAACTTGGGTGCCATTTTCAGTGGATTCCAATGTAGGGGCAAGGAGAAGGGTGTATACATGGCTCTATGAGGAAGTAGGGCTGTATCAGCATTTTCATAGTTGAAGCAGTTCCTTCAATCCAGGATCGTAGTGGCTTTGTATACTCACTTGTAAACCCTTTTCTGTAGTTCACACTTGCTCTCTGCATTTTCTTCGGTCAATTGTGTTGAGCTTCTGGTGTAGCCTACAGCAGAGTGGGGCCTGATCTTCATTTTACTTAAATTTCCTCTCCAGACATTCCCTAGTAACCCCCTCTTTCTTTAAGCGAAGTTTACAGCAGGGGCCAAAAGCCGAGCAAGACCATTGAGTTTTTCTTGTCCTCCTTTGCATACGTCAGTATGTTCTACATTCTCAGTTGAAGGTGTGAACACCAAAGAGAACTGGATATCTTTCGTTCTTTCAGTGTGAGCCTAACTTGGTGACCTGACTTCCATTTTCTCTAAATGGAATTATTTACATGTATTTCCGAGGATGACCTGTGGCTTAATTAGTATCTCTAAACTGATTAGAGAATGTAAAGCGGTATTTAAGTGCTTATTTTTAAATTACATTTATAAAGGTTAAAATATTGATAACTCAACCATCATTACCATCATCATTTAGAATTTGTATACCATTTACATTTCCGAAGGGCTTTACTCATGTAAATTAGCTGGTCCTCCTGGCATTTCTGTAAATTATGTTGGTATTATCCTGTGAAATGTTGACATTTTTAGTTTATAGTTACTATTTTTATTTCAGCCAAACTATAGCTTGTTTTTAAAAGGGTGAAAGTGATTAATAGCGTTTGAGCCTCTAAAGGTAAACATTTGTAATACTCTTGAAGGTAAGTAGGGCCTGGAACCATGATGGCTGCCAGGTTGGTAGGTGAGAATGAATTTTTTCTTTGTACAGATTGTGGATCTTAAGTTTTTCTATTCTCCTTCTCTTCCACCTTCTTCACCTGTTTATTTTGCCTTTTTCATACAGACGAGAATGTGTACACATCATAAGAGTGTATTTTTCACACATTTTCACAAACTGAACATACCCATGTAAGCGATACCCAGGTCAAGAAATAACACACTAGCAGGATCTCTGAAGCTGCCCCTTCGCTTGTTCATTAAGTTCATTTGAGGGTGAGATTCTGCCTTATAGACAAGAGATAGATCGATATAGCTGGAATTATGGGCATGAGTTTCATGCTGAGATGTTTCATTTATGAAAGTCGTTTTTCTGCAGCTCAGAAATTTTATCTCACCGTTTATAGTAGTTGCTAATATTCATGGAAAGAGACGCACACCTCCTGAATGCTGTAGGCATTCAGTGCAGTGTTGGACGTCACAGGAGTGACGGTGGGCCCTTTTAGGGAAGCTTCACGTGGAAGTGGGATTAGAGCTGGGTGGAGAGTTTGGAGAAGAAGACTAGGATTGAGTTATGAGAAGGGAAAAGAGGAGGGTAGGAGTGGCATGTACTCCCAGCAGGGGAAATAGATACTTAGCATGGGACATGTTGTGGGGACAGGTAGTAGCCCACTTTGTTTGGGGGAGGGGAGCCCTGTACAGGCATAGTCACCCTTCAAACTTGTGAGGTAAGTAGGGGCCACATTTTTGAGGCTTTTGAATGTTGGCTAAGGTTTCATAGTAAACTGACACTTACTGATCATTGTCTATGTTAGGCATGGTGCTCAGTGCTTTTATATGCATATACTCAAGGCACTTGGGGCTGTGGATGCAGAGGTTAGTGGCACTAAAAACATGTGCACAGCCTAGAGAGAACTGGAGAGACTGGAGGCAGGAAAACCTCCTTAGAAGGCCATTGTGGTTTATCTGACATGAGATGATGAGACCTCGGATTAGGCTGGGTTCTAAAATGTGTAAATCCAGCTACTCGAAGACCCTAGACCTAGACAATAGAGACTTAAGGTTTTCTTGATTATTTTACATATAATCCAATAGAACAGTTAACAGGTGATAAGAGTATTTAGTCGGTAGGTATTTATCAATCACCCACTGTAGGTACATCTCTATACCAGGTTTGATGCGTTGCTCTCTGTGCCCCACTGCTCACTTGGCACTGGTTAGTTTGGGGGCAACCATTTAATAATTGACTTCCTAATATTATAGATAACCAGTTATGTAGGAGTCACCCTCTGACTGAAGATGATGTGTTACAATGCTCTCCCCTCCATTTTCTTCTTAGGAGTTTTTGCTTTTCTTTTTTTTACAGCTGTGTGTTAATGTCAGGTCATTGAATCTAGTTTAGGGTTTATCATTTTTTCTTTCTCATTCCATCATTTTAGGAACCAAAGCCAGATTTCTTTGAGGAATTACTTTTGACCTCTTTCTCCCAGTTTTAGCGCTTGTTCGCCATAACAACTCTAAAATTTGTCTCGGGCCCTCCTTCTGTTCCATCACCCCTCTGAGAGGTCTTGTTCCCCTGTTTTGTGTTAGATGGTGGGTTAATAAACTAGTTAATGGGGGGATGAATATCGAGACAGGTGGCATATATTGATGCGTGGATGAGTGGGTACTATGGAATATTGTGGTAGAGAAAAAGAACAGATGCAGGCAGTGAAACGTATACATACGGTGAAAACAGGACACAGAAAGTGGAAAGCTGCAAGACCTTGGAGTGGCGGCGTGAGGAGCTGTCTGTAGCCATAGGGTTGTAGTTGACGTCAGGTTCTGAAACTCATAACCAAGTCGTGCAGGAAGCAGTGAACGTTACAAGAAGGTCTTTCAAGTGTTCTTTCAGTTCTTTCAACCACCTAGAAGAGTTGCCATGATTTTTAATATTATTCTGGGTGTGTCTAAGAACCCTATTTTACCGCCACCACTTGTTATGTCTTGTTCCTTGCTGCCATGGTGCACACCTCTTTTTATTGGGTGTTCTGAAAAGATTGAGCCTTTTCGTAGTGGCTTTTGTATTAATACCGAGCCAGATTTAGGGAACGGTCTGTCTTCTCTCATATTCAGCCCATTAACTTCCCAGTGATCTTAGTTGTCCTAAAATTTGGTCTTTTGTAACATGGACAGTTTTATGTTCTTTAATAATTAGAGGATAAATGAGCAGTCTTTTCATTGAAGATATTTTAAAAATAACGTATTAAATAACATATACAGTGACATTTGCATGATTTCTTTTTTTGGTCTAAATTTTGACATAGGTTTAGCTTCTTCAACTTTTTAATCTCTTCCTAAGTGCAGTACTTTTAATAGATGTATTTATTTTCAAACTAGAATATTAGCTACCCCTTTTAAGGCCAATCACTCTCCAAAACACATTAACTGTGCCTTCACTAGGAACCGTGGTAACACATTTTCACCGACAAAAGGGGGCGGGCAGAAAATTAGCTAATGAAATAGTTGTCCCAGACTACTATATAATTAAGGTCTTTGCAAAGCCCTTTGGGAAACCAGAAAATCCAGGATGAGTTATAGGTATGTAAGTTATCTATTGCTATACTAAATAAAGTAGAAATGAATTTGTTCTCCGGAAAGTATTTAAAACAAGAACAAGTCATAATTGTATTAGTTTGCCGAAGCATTGTGGTGTACTGAATACAGGAAATACTTAAGTTACTTTTTGACTCATGCTAATTGCCGTTAAGTACCAGTGTGTACTGCTATGTATGTTGCAGAATTTGAGGGCTGTTGTTGAGTTACTCCTTCAAACAGCTATGGGGAGAGCAATGCTGTCATGTTTATTTGAGATTTAGGAAGGTGAGTTGTGGACAGGTCCCCTAATTCAGTGCCTCTAAAACTTTAACATGAGTATGAATCACTTGTTCTTAAAATGCAGACTTTTATCCAGTAGTTGTGGGTGGGGCTAGATAGTTTGCATTTCTGGCAAGCTCTCAGGTGGTGCCAAAACCACTTGGACCACACTTTAAATAGCAAGACTCTAATATTTACTGGAACAAGGGGAGAAATGTCTCTACTTGTAGGATAGAACACACACACACACACACACACACACACCATCCTTTAGCATTTCTTACCTTGAGAAGTTGGGAGCTGTTTGGGGTTTTTAAAGGGCTGTGATCTCTACTCTTGTCCTTCAGTATCCTTTCCCCTAATTACTGTAAGCCTACCGTATTTGTGGAAAGACTCCTTGCTGGGCAACACATTTGACCCAGAATGCAAGTTCTGAACTTTTCCGTGGGTTGTCATTGTTAGCAGAAGAGAATTTGGCCTATTAAAATGGTTGGCCACTAGAGTGATGCCAACATTATTTATTGGCTCCTGCCTTTTTGTTTAACTCAGTGTTGAGTGCGTTTTCCACCTTTTTGACTTTGGAACGTTACCCTTCCAGATGCTCCAAGGCAAAACCATCCCCCATCACTCACCAAAGTCTAACAGCTCCACCCCTTACATCTCTAAAATCCTCTCATTCCCTCCACCCCAAGGCTACAGCTGTAGTTAAGGGCATCATTCTCTTCTCTCAGGTCACTGTACCACCTATTAACTGAATTTCTAACCCTGTGGATCATCTTTCTAAATGAAGAATCCCTCCTTAATATCTAATCTCTGATGGCTAAGTCCAAACTCCTTGACATGGCGTACAAGGCCTTTCTTGACTCTGGCCCTGGCAGTTCTACATCTCACTTTACAGGTGACCCTTGAATGACGTGGGGGCTAGAGGGGCCGATAGCCCACTGTTGACTAGAAGCCTTACTGACAGCCTAAACATCCAGTTAATACATATTTTACATAATACATATATGGTACATATATTATATACTGTATTCTTACAATAAATAAGCTAGAGAAAAGAAAACGTTAAGAAAATCATAAGGAAAATACGTTTACAGTACTGTACTATAATTATCGGGGGGAAAAATCCATGCAGTTCAAAGCTGTGTTCAGGGGTCAGTTGTAGTTCTTGATGTGGTCCTATTTCTTCCCCGCCTCCAAACTTTTACATTTACTGTACCCTTTGCCTAAGATACCTTTTCTCACCACTCCTTCCCTGGGTAACTCTGATTTATCATTCACTTCTCAACTTTGATGTCAAGCTTTCTGGAAGGCAGTTACTGAACCTCCGAGGGAGGACTTGGTATCCCCATGTAGAACTTACCTAACGCCCTCTGTACTTTGATGCTCTAGAAGTTTGTGTCCTGTATTGCCTGTTCTTAGCTGAGCTGGACTGGGTCTGGTGCACAGCTATATTCTTTTTGGTTCCTGCAATGTTTAAAACTGTGGTAAAATACACCTAACATATACCATCTTAAAATATTATATAATATTCCATCGTATGTATATACCACATTTTGCTTGTCTGTGAGTAGTCAATGGACATTGGGGTTGCTTCCATGTTTTAGCTGCTGCGAATAATACTACTATGAACTCAATTGTGCAAATGTTTCTTCATGACTCCGCTTTCCAGGAGTGGAATTGTTGAATCATAGGGTAATTTTATTTTTAATTTTTTGGTAGTGGCTGTGCCATTTTACATTCTTACCAATAGTGCACAAGGGTTCCGATTGCTCCATGTCGTTACCAACACTTGATATTTGTTCTTTTTTGTGGTGGTTTGTTTAGTTTTCGGCTTTTTTTGAATGGTAGTCATCTTAATGATCACGAGGTGGTATCTCATTATAGTTTTGATTTGCATTTCCCTAATGATTAGTGATGTTGAGCATCTTCCCATGTGCCTCTTGGCTATTTATATATCTTCTTTTTTTTTTTTTTTTTAAAGATTTTATTTATTTATTTGACACAGAGGGAGAGAGCACAAGTTGGGAGAGCGGCAGGCAGAGGGAGAGGGAGAAGCAGGCTCCCCGCCGAGCAGGGAGCCCGACGCGGGGCTCAATCCCAGGACCCTGGGATCACAACCTGAGCCAAAGGCAGCCATTTTAACCAACCGAGCCACCCAGGTGCCCCTATTTATAGATCTTCTTTAGAGAAATTTCTGTTAAGTCCTTTGCCCATTTTTGAATCTGGTAGTTTTTTTGGTTGAGTTTTAGGACTTCTCTTTATAATCAGGATGTTAATCCCTTATTTGATATATGATTTGCAAATATTGTCTCCCATTCTGTGGGTTGCATTTTTACTGTCTTTTGCCTTTTTTATGTCTTTTGATGCACATAATTTTAAAGTTTTCAGGAAGTCAGCTTGTCTACTTCGTCTTTTGCTGCCTGTGCTTTTGGTGTCACACTCAGGGAACAACTGCTAAGTTCAGTGGCATGAAACCCTTGCCCTATGTTTTCTTCGAAGGGTTTTATATATTTAGGTCATACATTTCGGTCTTTAATCTATTTTTATTTTTTTATATGATGTTAGGTAAGGGTCCAACTTTATTTTTTTGCATGTGGATATCTAGGTTCCTCTGCACCATTTGTGAAAAAGACTCACAGCTGTATTCTTAGTGCCTGGCACATAGAAGTATTTATTGAATAAGGTAGTCAATGAAAGGGCGCCTGGGTGGCTCAGTCAGTGGAGCATATGACTCTTGATCTCGGGGTCCTGAGTTCAAGCCCCATGTTGGGTGTGGAGCCTACTTAAAAAAAAAAGAAAAAGAAAGTACACAGAGGGCGTGCCTGGGTGGCTCAGTCGTTGAGCGTCTGCCTTCGGCTCGGGTCATGATCCCAGGGTCCTGGGATCGAGCCCCACATAGGGCTCCCTGCTCTGTGGGAAGTCTGCTTCTCCCTCTCCCACTCCCCCTGCTTGTGTTCCCTCTCTCGCTGTGTCTCTCTCTGTCAAATAAATAAATAAAATCTTAAAAAAAAAAAAAAAGATAGTCAGTGAAAAAAAAGTTATAATTTGGCTAAGGCAGAATTTACGGTGCTTTTGAGGCTATGGAAACTTTATATTAAAATCGTACCACAGGGCGCCTAGGTGGCTCAGTTGGTTAAGCAACTGCCTTCGGCTCAGGTCATGATCCTAGAGTCCCGGGATCGAGTCCCGCATCGGGCTCCCTGCTCAGCGGGGAGTCTGCTTCTCCCTCTGACCTTCCTCCTTCTCATGCTCTCTGTCTCTCATTCTCTCTCTCTCAAATAAATGAATGAAATCTTTAAAAAAAATAAAAAAATTAAAAAAATAAAATAAAATCGTACCACATTGATTTAGTAGTAAAGTCTTGATGGTGTTTGTAGAGCAAATTTCAATAAGACAAAATTTGTAATTTTATGTTAGTATATAGTCAATGATCCATATTAAATATGAAGGAGGAAGTAAAAGATCTGGAATAATCATCCTAAAACCAATAATAAATATTTGAGTAGAGATAGAGAGGTTGTGGAAATTATTAAAAAATAAGATTGTTTTTCCTTTTTGTGGTTTCTCTCTTCAGATTATGGTCAAATAATGTAAGTATTACCAACAAATACTGATAGTTATAACTTCTTGTTTTCTGAATGTGATTTTTTTTTTTTTTTTTTTTTTGCCTTTCGGGGCAAATGTGCCACCGTATGGTGGTAATGGGATTATAATATAGTGCTAGCAAGAAAATGAAATTCTGTCCACCCATCTACCCATCCTTCCGCCTCACTTAGCAAATATTTGAGTCTACTATGGGCAAGATGCTGGGGTTGCCAGCAAGATGTATATGATCTTAAAGATAAAATATGTCCATAATTTACAAAAACATCTCAAGCATGAATCTGCTTTGGTATTCTCAATGTGGTTAATACTTACGTAGTGATTTACTGCTTGCAGAGCTCTTTTCATGTGCCTCATCTTTTATTTCTGCATCACAGATGAAGAAACTAAGGCAGAGAGTAATTTACACAAAGTCACCTGGCGACCCAGGAAAAAGTAAACAAATTCAGGATAGACTCTGATTCCAAATCCCATGCCATTTTCTTAAACCATTCTGTTCTTCATGGGCTACTGTGGAATACTTCACAGAACCCCAGCAAGTTTTCAAGATCATGTTGTGAAAAATACTTAAAAAAATTACTGCATGTGTTCCAGTGCTTAGAATTTGTGAGCATTATGGATTAATACAACCTAACTTGTGTCCATTATACTACCTATTGAGTCTCTATTGCTTTAAAACATTAAAATCATAGTTTTACCCCTAATGGTTTTCTAAGATTGTATTTTTAATTTAAATGTAAAGGATAGTATTTTTTGAAATTTTTTTTGACTCGTCTTCGCCTCTTGTAATTTCTTTGCTATATTGATAAAATATAAAAGATGAAGTTCTCATAGCTAGAAGGAACTTTAGAGAAAGAATATATTATTGGAATTCTAGCATAAAAGTAAAATGTAGTTCTCATAGTTCACTGTAGTTTATATCTGCTTATACAGAAAGTATTTAGGCAATAGTCATTTTTATTTGACAGTATCAATTGATAAAAATGAATGTAACTGTGGTTTATTAAATATACTATGCTTAATGAATGAAAAGTGGTATTATAACACTGAACTTGGACAGAGAGTGGCAGGAAACAGTCTATTGCTGATGGTGTAAATGTCCCAGAATGTATGCAGTGAGCCTCATGTTCTTTATTAGGATGGCTACTCCTTGCACTCATTTAGGGATTACTCTTGGATTTGACAAATACCCTATCCATGAGTAAACTTTAATAAGGTTCGTCTAGCCATCTTCTTGACTAGGCCTTGACCTTAGGCTTCTGTGTTTGTTCTTACTGGGTTCAGTTTTAGCAATAATCCTAAGTCAATTTAGGGAGAATCTCCTCCCCTCTTGATTTTTGATCACTCTTGATAACTGATCCAAGTTCCTCATCCCCAAGGACTTGATATCTAAGTCCTTGACCTGTGTTTAGCAAGAATTCTCCTACCCTTGGTGTTTCCTTCTGTACTTTTTGGTCCACTGACCCCTTCACTCAGCTTGTCATATATAAATCCCCAGCTGCCTTGGCTGTATTCAGAGCTGAGCTCTATTTCTCTCCCCTGTTGCAATAACTCTATTGCAATAGACTTGAATGAAGTCTTCCTTACCATTTTAACAGGCATCAGAATGATTTTCTCTCCTTTTTTAAAGATTGATTTATTTGAGAGAGATAGCATGCATGTGCGTGGGAGGGGAGGGACAGAGGGGGAGAGAGAGAGAATCTTAAGCAGACTCCTTGCTGAGCGCAGAGCCTGACATGGGGCTCGATCTCACAACCCTGAGATCATGACCTGAGCCGAAATCAGGAGTCAGACACTTAACCTAGTGAGCCACCCAGGTGTCCCAGAATGATTTTCTCTTTAATAGATTCACAACAGCAAAAGCAATTGAAGTAATCAAGTCTGCGATTAGGTATAAAGGTTAAAGTCACTGTGCCTCAATGTTAAAGGAAGGGGATATTGGCTATATTAAAATATAAAATATTTGAAAATTCAACTATGAAAGAATACCAGCGTGCAGCAAGACAAGATGTTTGTAAGATGAAGTCTCCAGCTAACTGAAAAGGATTGTTATAGATTATTAGAGTTAGATCAGTTTAAACAAAATGTTGATAGTGCCAGAATTACCAAACTATGGAGCATTTTTCCTTGGTTGATGCAAAGATACTTTTAAAAATGAAACTAGAACAAACACAGAAAGTAGAATTTAGGTTTGAAGTGGTTTGTATTGAATACCTAGATTTATAAATGTATCCTTGGTCTCATTTAATTTTTTTGGCCCTCTCAATAATTATGCCAAACCAGAAACCTGAGGCTAAAAATGAACAAATAATTTATTTGAGGTCAGCCAGCAGTTAAACCCAAACCTGACTCCAAAACCAGTAAAATGATGATGATGATGAAGGTGGTGAGGGAGGTGGTATTGGTGACGCTGATGTAGGTGATGGTGGTGGGGGTGGAGTTGGCAGCTACTCTTCCTTAGGATTTTTTTTGTCCTGAGCTCTGTGATGATCTTGTTTCCCCTACATTGCAACGCTCTGTCCATGTCTCATTACATGATTTTGCCAAAGGACGTGTTTGCTTGGATTTGAATCTCAATTAGTCTGACGCCAATGTCTGTATATTCCACTGGAATATTAGATTGGTGCCTACATTCTTTTCAGTCCATCGTATGTGAATTCGATATATTTTCAGGGTGTACTGACATGGATTCTGGGACTGTGGGGCTAGGAGAAGATAATTGAACAGGTATCCATGATTCTTCTCATTTGCTTTTGCATGTTTTAATATTTAACACTTTATAAGACCAAAAGACCTTTTGAAGCACCACAGGTAGCCTGTGTTACCACCATCTTACATAAACTCTTCTCTTGCTGAAGCTATCTGGAGTGACCTCGTAAGAAGAGAAGTGTAGGGGCGCCTGGGTGGCTCAGTCGGTTGAGCGACTGCCTTCGGCTCAGGTCACGATCCTGGAGTCCCGGGATCGAGTCCCGCATCAGGCTCCCTGCTCGGCAGGGAGTCTGCTTCTCCCTCTGACCCTCCTCCCTCTCATGCTCTCTGTCTCTCATTGTCTCTCTCGCAAATAAATAAATAAAATCTTAAAAAAAAAAAAAAAAAAAAAAAAAA